>NC_141003.1:6233627-6833627 GCF_052327205.1 Somniosus microcephalus
TCACCCGCCCCGCCCCCACACTCCCACCATTGGTCACCCGCCCCGCCCCCACACTCCCGCCATTGGTCACCCGCCCCGCCCCCACGCTCCCCGCCATTGGTCACCCGCCCCGCCCCCACACTCCCACCATTGGTCACCCACCCCGCCCCCACACTCCCGCCATTGGTCACCCGCCCCGCCCCCACGCTCCCCGCCATTGGTCACCCGCCCCGCCCCCACACTCCCGCCATTGGTCACCCGCCCCGCCCCCACACTCCCGCCATTGGTCACCCGCCCCGCCCCGTCCCGCCCCCACACTCCCGTCATTGGTCACCCACCCAGCCCCCACACTCCGACCATTGGTCACCCGCCCCGTCCCCACACTCCGCTATTGGTTACCCGCCCCGCCCCCACACTCTGGCCATTGGTCACCCGCCCCACCCCCACACTCCCGCCATTGGTTACCCGCCCCCCACACTCCCGCCATTGGTCACCCGCCCCGCCCCCACACTCCGCTATTGGTCACCCGACACTTCCATCCACACTCCGGCCATTGGTCACCCGCCCCGCCCCGCCCCCACACTCCCGCCATTGGTTACCCGCCCCCACACTCCCGCCATTGGTCACCCGCCCCGCCCCCACACTCCCGCCATTGGTCACCCGCCCCGCCCCCCAGACTCTGCTATTGGTCACCCGACATGTCCATCCACACGGTGCCCCACCTTCCCAGCCAATCGGAAAGTGAATAGACTCTTTGCATTACCTGATTGGGTGACTCTTGACCGTCAGTCCAAACAGCCTATTTCCCTCATCTCCAATATTTTTATACCAATAAACATAAGTGTTCAAATAAAATTATTAAAAACACGATTTTTTTTAATGGCCTACGATTTTCCCCCTGGGTTTTGCTTTAATTCCCGGAGACTCCAGGGTAATCCAGGAGGGTTGGCAACACTGCCCTAAATCCAGTGTTCAGATGAATTCTGGTGCAGATCACTAAACAGGTGCAGCAGCGCGCAATGGGATCTCTGTGCCTTTAAGTTAAAGAAACAAATGAGACTTTACAGGACGTCTCCGGCCTCTGTTTGTACCAGTTATCTTTCTGCTGGCAACATTATCAAAAGCCAGTAAACAAAGCACGCAGTCACCCTTCTGGCTGTACTGTCGTTTAGTTATCCCAATCTGAGCCTAATGTTCAAAATGGTTTGAGGTCTGACAGAAGCTGATGATTCATGAGAGCAACTTGGCCTCTCGGTCATTTCCACTGTTTCCTTGCTTCTGGGTAGAGACATTCTTTAACCTCTGCACAACCTACTTACCCACATATCGAGCCCCTGCCTTACAATCAGCCGCTTCTCCGCAGTCCCACAGCAGCTTGGTGAGCGAAGGAACAGGAGCTTTAAACACACTGGTCACATCAGAAACAGCGCTGGGTTGGAGGCTTTGCTTGTATTTGTGGGAGGTGTGTTTATTTCATCAGTTACAACTTCTCAGTGGCTGAGCCCGTCTCGGTGCCAGCTTATGAGGAGACTCAGTTCCTTTAAATCCCATTGCTGAGCCCAGCACTGGGTACCAGGGAACTCTCCAGTGATGGTAATGCACTGCCAAAGTTACGAGTACACAAAACACGGTCATCACAACAGTGACACATTGAAGGTTGCAAATGTGAAATGTTTGTTCATTCACGAGGAGTTCAAGAACAGAGAGAAATACTTTTCCTGTTCCCAACTCTGACCCTGAAGTTAGCAATAAAAGTGTAATCTGTAACAGAGAGGATCTGCAGCCTAGCGGCACTAACCCGGGTTAGAGCGGCTCAGTGTGTCTGGCTCAAAGGCTCAATCTTTAATCGCTGTTTCTTTTTAGGGCTTTTTCAAAAAAAGTAGTAAGCTTTCCCTCCCATTCCTTTTGCTTCCTCTCCCCCCCCTCCCAAACCGCCCCCCCCCCCCCCGACTCTCCAACGAGGAAGCTCCTCACTCTTGTGCCAGCTGTGGCTCAGTGGGCAGCAAACTCGCCTCTGAGTCAGAAGGTTGTGGGGTCAAGTCCCACTTCCAGAAACTCGAGCACAAACTCTAGGCTGACACTCCCACTGCAGTGCTGAGGGAGTGCCGCACTGTCGGAGGTGCCGTCTTTCGGATGAGATGAGATATTAAATCTGCTCTCTCAGATGCATCCCATGGTACAGCAGGGAAGTCCTGGCCAATATTTATCCCCCAACTAACACCATTAAAGCAGGTTATCTGGTCAATTATTTCATTGCTGTTTGTGGGATCTTGCTGTTCACACATTGGCCGCCGCGTTTCCTACATTACAGCAGTCACTGTACTTCATTGGCTGTAAATGCTTTGGGGACGTAGTGCGAGGTGCTGTAGAAACGTTCCTGCTTCCCTTCATTGCATGGCCCAGCATGTTGCCGCTCCAGTGCTCTGTGCCTCCGAGCTGTCCTTTAAACGCTGTTTTAGTTGTAGATCTTGTTCTCACTTGCCTCCGCCTTCAGATCTTTGGTTAACCCTAGCAGCAGGTTTCCATGGCAGCACGTTGGAAACAGCCACACCTCCATCCTACTCGTCAAGCTTGTTTTCTGCAGCTTTAAGAATGCTGCGGGATTGACATGAGCTGCTGAGCTTTACATGGCTAGCCCGCGTAGCCTGCTTCAACACAAGAACAGAGAGCCATCTTACACCAACTATAGACTGGGGAAGAACGAGAGCTGGGCCCAAAAAAGCGACGCCGTGCTAATGTTGGTCTTAACCATTGTGGGACACCTGCCTCGGCACCAGCCCACAGGGAAATCTGGGGGGGGGGGGGCGTGGAGATCGAGGCCCTGGGGTAAGCCTGAGGGGGGGGGGGAGACCGAGGCCCTGGGGTAAGCCTGAGGTGGGGGGGGTGAGGGGGGATTGAGGCTCTGGGGTAAGTCTGAGGGGGGGAAAATCGAGGCCCTGGGGTAAGTCTGGAGGGGGAGGGGGGGGGAAATCGAGGCCCTGGGGTAAGTCTGGAGGGGGAGGGGAGGGGGCGATCGAGGCTCTGGAGGGGGGAGGGGGCGATCGAGGCCCTGGGGTAAGTCTGGAGGGGGGGGGGAGGAGCGAGAGGGGGCCGCCGCATTAATGTGGAGGCAGGTGGAGCGGGATCTCCAAAGTGCTGAAAGATTCACACAACCAACTCCACAGTTAAGGAACACCTTCTTCTTCTTCTTAGGCAGTTATAATACATAGAAAGTCTGCATTCATTAAAGGTTCAGATTTAAACTGGAGTAATTTCTGAGTGTAACAGTTAACAAGACAGACTTTTCTTTTCTGCTGGGAACCATTATAGTGGAAGCAAATAAACCTCCATGTGCACCAAGGCTCCTCTTCTGTATGATTGATTTTGAAGCTTTTCCCAGCACCGTACTGTCTCACTGTTACTACACTCTGTCACAGGCTCATTTATATTGTGCAAATGCAACACCACATTATGCAAATATTGATCTATTTACGGCTGTTAATAAATAATCGCCATCCTTGTGTACATGAATTAACTTAAACTGTGAAAAATGCAAAATCCAGTCTGATTCTCAAAGTAGGAACAGGAGGAGGCCGTTCAGCCCCTCGAGCCTGTCCCACCATTCAATGAGATCATGGGTGATCTGTATCTTAACTCCATTTTGCCGCCTTTGCGCCATATCCCTCGATACCCTGACCCAACAAAAATCTAACAATCTCAGTCTTGAAAGTTTCAATTGACCCCCAACATCCACAGCCTTTTTGGGGGAGAGAGTTCCCGATTTCCGCCACCCTTTGTGTGAAGAAGTGCTTCCTGACATCACCCTGAACGGCCTGGCTCTAATATTAAGGTTCTGCCCCCTTGTCCTGGACTCCCCCCACCAGAGGAAACAGTTTCTCTCTATTGACCCTATCGAACCCTTTATCACCTTAATAAATATGTCAATTAGATCACCCCTTAATCTTCGATACTCGGAATACAGACCAAGTTTATATAGCCTGTCCCTCATAATTTAACCCTTTTAGCCCTGGTATCATTCTGGTGAATCGGCGCTGCTCCCCCTCCGAGGCCAATATATCCTTCCTGAGGTGCGGGGCCCAGAACTGAACCCAGTGCTCCCGATGGGGTCTAACCAGGGCTCTGTACAACTGAAGCATCATAACTTCCTCCCCTTGGTGTTCCAGCCCTTCGAGATAAAGGACAACATTCCACTCGCCTTGTTGATTATTTTATTAAAAAATAGGACCTCAAAAGGTAGTAATCTCAGGATTGCTACCAGTGCCACGTGCTAGTCAGAGTAGAAATAGAAGGATATTTCAGATGAATACGTGGCTAGAGGAATGGTGCAAGGGATTCAAATTCCTGGGACATTGGAACCGGTTCTGGGGGAGGTGGGAGCAGTACAAAACGGATGGTTTGCACCTGGGCAGGGCCAGGGCCGATGTCCTAGGGGGAGTGTTTTCTAGTGCTCTGGGGGAGGATTTAAACTAAAATGGCAGGGGGTTGGGAACCTGAGCAGGGAGACAGAGGAAAGGGAAACAAGGATAAAAGCAAAAGACAGGAAGGAGAAAAACAAAAGTGGCAGAGAAATCAACGGTTTAAATCAAACATGGCCACAGTAAATAATAATTCTAAAAGATCTAAGAGTGTTAAAAAAACAAGCCTGAAGGCGAGGAGCATTCATAATAAGGCGGATGAATTAGCTGCACAAATAGAGGTAAACGAATATGATATGATTGGGATTATGAAAACATGGCTCCAGGGTGGCCAAGGCTGGGAACTCAACAGCCAGGGTTATTCAATATTCAGGAAAGATAGGCAAAAAGGAAAAGGAGGTGGGGTAGCATTGCTGGTTAAAGAGGGGATTAACACAATTGTAAGGAAGGATATTAGCTCTGATGATGTGGAATCTGTATGGGTAAAACTGAGAAATACCAAGGGCAGAAAACATTAGTGGGAGTGGTGTATAGACCTCCAAACAGTAATGCGGAGGTCGGGGATGGCATTAAAAGGGAAAATAGAGAAGCGTGCAATAAGGACACAGCAGTTATCATGGGTGACTTTAATCTACATATAGATTGGGCTAACCAAATTAGTAACAATACTGTGGAGGAGGAATTCCTGGAGTGTATGCGGGAATGGTTTCCTGGACCAATATGTCGAGGAACCAACTAGAGGTCAGGCCATCTTAGACTGGGTATTTTGTAATGAGAAAGGTTACTTAGCAATCTTGTTGTGCAAGGCCCCTTGGGTCGGAGCGATCATAATATGATAGAATTCTTCATTAAGATGGAGAGTGAAGTAGTTGACTTAGAGACTAGGGTCCTGAATTTAAATAAAGGAAACTATGATGGTATGAGGCGCGAGTTGAGCAGGATTGATTGGGGAATGTCACTCAAAGGGTTGACGGTGGATAGGCAATGGCAAACATTCAAAGATCACATGGGTGAACTACAGAATTTGTTCATCCCAGTTTGGCATAAAAATAAAACAAAAAAGGTGACTCAACCGTGGCTAACAAGGGAAATTAGGGATAGCATAAGCTCCAAGGAGAGGACATATAAATTGGCCAGAAAACGCAGTAAACCTGAGGATTGGGAGCAGTTTAGGATTCAACAAAGGAGGACAAAGGGATTAATTAAGAAGGGGAAAATAGAGTATGAGTGTAAGCTGGCAGGGAACATAAAAACTGACTGTAAAAGCTTTTATAGATATGTGAAGAGAAAAAGATTGGTGAAGTCAAGCGTAGGTCCCTTGCAGTCAGAATCAGGGGAATTTATAATGGGGAACAAAGAAATGGCAGACCAATTAAATACATACTTTGGTTCTGTCTTCACAAAGGAGGACATCCCAGAGGTGTCGGGGAACATAGGGTCTAATGAAAGGGGGGAACTGATAGAAATCAGTAGTTGTAGGGAAATGGTGTTAGGGAAATTGACGGGATTGAAGGCCGATAAATCCCCAGGGCCTGATAATCTACATCCTAGGGTACGTAAGGAAGTGGCCCTAGAAATAGTAGATGCATTGCTGGTCATCTTCCAAAATTCGATAGACTCTGGAACAGTACTCATGGATTGGCGGGTAGCTAATGTTACCCCACTATTCAAAAAAGGTGGTAGAGAGAAAACGGGGAATGACAGACCGGTAAGCTTGACATCAGTAGTGGGGAAAATGCTAGAGTCCATTATAAAAGTTGTAATAGCAGAGCACTTTGAAAACAGTGACCGGATCGGACAAAGTCAACATGGATTTACAAAAGGTAAATCGTGCTTGACTAATCTACTGGAATTTTTTGAAGATGTAACTGGTAAAATAGATAAGGGAGAACCAGTGGATGTGGTGTATTTGGACTTTCAAAAGGCTTTCAATAAGGTCCCGCATAAGAGATTAGCGTGTAAAGTTAAGGCACATGGGATTGGGGGCAAAGAATTGACTTGGATAGAGAACTGGTTGGCAGACAGAAAGCAAAGAGTTGGAATAAACGGCTCTTTTTCCGAGTGGCAGGCAGTGACTAGTGGGGTACCGCAGGGATCGGTCCTTGAACCCCAGCTATTCACAATATATATTAATGATCTGGACGCAGGAACTAGATGTAATATCTCCAAATGCGAGGTTATCCACTTTGGTGTCAAAAACAGGAAGGCAGATTATTATCTGAATGGCAATAGATTGAGAGAAGGGGAAGTGCAACGAGACCTGGGTGTCCTTGTGCACCAGTCACTGAAGGTAACCATGCACGTGCAGCAGGCGGTTAAGAAGGCAAATGGTATGTTGGGCTTCATATCGAGAGGGTTTGAGTACAGGAACAAGGATGTCTTGCTGCAGTTGTACAGGGCCTTGGTGAGACCACATCTTGAGTATTGTGTGCAGTTTTGGTCGCCTTATCTGAGGAAGGATGTTCTTGCCATGGAAGGAGTGCAGCGAAGATTCACCAGGCTGATACCTGGGTTGGCAGGAATGACGTATGAGGAGAGATTGGGTCGATCGGGCTTGTACTCGCTGGAGTTTAGAAGAATGAGAGGGGATCTCATTGAAACTTATAAAATTCTAACAGGACTAGACAGACTAGATGCAGGAAGGATGTACCTGATGGTCGGGGAGTCCAGAACCAGGGGTCACAGTCTAAGGATAAGGGGTAAGTTTATCAAGTTTGCGGATGATACCACGGTAGTAGGCCAGATCACCAACAACGATGAGTCAGCCTACAGGGAGGAGGTCCAGCATCTCGTGAACTGGTGCGCCGATAACAACCTGGCCCTTAACATCAAGAAAGCCAAAGAAATCATTGTGGACTTCGGGAAGTCTAAAGGCGGAAGTCACACCCCCATCCACATCCATGGGGCTGTGGTGGAAAGGGTGGACAGCTTTAAGTTCCTCGGAGTCCACATCACGGAAGACCTCTCCTGGTCCCTCAATACCTCCTCTCTGGTGAAGAAGGCCCAGCAGCACCTATATTTCCTAAGGAGGCCGAAGGGATGTAATCTGTCACCCCTGATCCTCTCTAACTTTTACCGCTGCTCAATAGAGAGCATCCTGACGAACTGTATCACAGTATGGTATGGCAGCTGTAGCGACTATGACCGGAAAGCCCTGCAGCGGGTAGTCAAAACTGCGCAAGGCATTACCGGCACCCGGCTACCGACCATAGAGCACATATACCAGAAACGCTGTTTACAGAGGTCACGGACCATCATCAAAGACCCTACCCACCCCAGCCACAGTCTGTTCGCCCTCCTGCCATCTGGGAGACGCTACAGATGCATTCGCACCCGAATGACCAGATTTAGAACAGCTTCTTTCCCAGGGCTGTCATCCTACTGAACTCCACAAATAAACTCTAAAGCCTGCACATCTGCCAATGCACTTTATTATGGTTATGTTTATGTTAATGTATTACAAGCCAAATGTATGTTGAATGTTTAAATGTCTTAATCTAAATGTACACTCTCGGGAGCCGCAAGCCTACATTTCGTTGTACTGCACTTGTACACTAACAATGACAATAAAAGTTGATTATTATTATTATTATTATTATTTAGGACAGAGATGAGGAGGAATTTCTTCACCCAGAGAGCGGTGAACCTGTGGAATTCTCTACCACAGAAGGCAGTAGAGGCCAATTCATTAAATATATTCAAGAAGGAGTTACATATATTTCTTAAGGCTAAAGGGATCAAGGGATATGGGGAGAAAGCAGGGGCCGGGTACTGAATTTGGATGATTAGCCATGATCGCATTGAATGGCGGAGTAGGCTCGAGGGGCCGAATGGCCTACTCCTGCTCCTACCTTCTATGTTTCTATGCTTTGTACCTGTCCACCAGCTTTTAATGATTTGTGAACATGTACACCCAAAATCATTTGCTCCTTCACCATTAAGAAAATATTCCGATTTATCTTTCTCAGATCCAGAGTGGATGACCTCGCACTTTCCCAAATCGAATTCCATCTTTTAGAAAATTATACAGCTGCAACTTTTAAAAATGATTGGGCCGTATTTTGCGACCGCTACGGGTGCGTACGAAGTGCACCCATGCCCGTAGTGGCCGCGCAAGCTCTGAGTTTAGGCACCCGAAGCGCATGCGCTGAAACTCGGAACTTGTGATCTGTCACTAATTCTCCTGACAGATCCTCCACATCATAAGGACACAAGAAATAGGAGCAGGAGTCGGCCATTCGGCCCTTCGAGCCTGCTCCGCCATTCAATGAGATCATGGCTGATCTTCTACCTCATCTCCACTATCCTGCACTATCCCCATATCCCTTGATTCCCTTAATATTCAAAAATCTATCGATCTGTGTCTTGAATAAACTCAACGACTGAGCCTCCACAGTCCTCTGGGGTAGAGAATTCCAAAGATTCACCACCCTCTGAGTGAAGAAATTTCTCCTCATCTCAGTCCTAAATGGCCGACCCCTTATTCTGAGACTGTGACCCCTTTTTCTAGACTCCCCAGCCAGGGGAAACATCCTCCCTGCATCTACCCTGTCATCCTCAGGAGAAGGGCCTCCGCAGGCGGAGAGTCGCGCTATTTGCCCAACTTCCGCCCGCTGAATGCCCGTGAAATTCTTACACCTGATAAAAGGTGTAAGGCCAGCTTTTACCAGCATAAGAGTATTAAAAAATAGAAAAGTAAAACTTTAAGGCCTAGAAATTGAGTTGACGCCGCGCCAGGGCTTTAGCGCCGGAAATTTAGCGCCGGCGCTAATTCCCTTGCGCGCGCCAAAAATTCAGTAGCGCCGCGCCCAGACGGCTGCCGGCGCTACTGGCGGGCGTGAGCGCCTCCCAATGGGCGCTGAGTGCCGAATTGCGGCGCTAATCCGGCGCTGCGGCACCCGATGCGGTGCGGCAGGCTGGGGAAGTGCAGGCCTCCTCCTTCAGTTAAGGAGGAGCTGCCTGCACCCGCCCGCTGTCCGTTCAAATATTGAAAAAATGAGCCCGGCACCTCGGACAAGTGCCGGGCTTGCAGGCCAGACGCATCTGTTCCGCGGGGGGGGGGGTGGAGGAGTCCGGGGAGGGAGGTGCGGGCAGGCAGCCGACGGGAAAGCGGCCGGCCGCCGCGCGACCTTAATGCGCCGGCGCTAACTCGGGGAAGACTCGGTTGCCAGAGTCTTAGTTGCGGCTGCCACGGGCGAGGCGGCCGCAACTGAATTTCGGCGCTGGGGCCCGTCGGCATGGCAACCGGGACGCTGCGCACACCGATGACGTCATCAGTGCCGGCGCAGCGCTACCGGCTTAACGCCGACGGAAGGGCCCCACTCAATTTCCCAACTGGCCATAACTCCGGCGCTAGGCCCTCTAGCGCCTCAAATGCGGCGCTAAGGCTACTCAATTTCTAGGCCTAACACTTTTATACATTAAAAACCCTGTCCAATAAGGTAAGTTTATTTTTAGCCCTGTTAAAACATATACATATTTTTTAATTCAATTTTCATTTAAAATATTTAATTAAATGGCACTTTAATTTTAAATATGTAATTTATTTATTTCATGTGTTGGTGTATTTTTTAAGTCATCCCCATTCATACTTACGGAGATTCCGTACACACGCAACTCCCAAAAGTATGAATGGGGATTCCCCTTCTTTCATTGGTTGGGCCGACCCATGTGATCCCAGGGGCGCTAGCAAACTACCTGCGCCCCTGGGATATGTGGGCCTCTATCCGCAGGTACCCGGAGAGGCCCAGGAGCACGAATCTCCGTACCTCCCCGGACCACCAGGTAAATTCCTGGATTATTTTTTTATTTTTTTTTTAATTACAATTCACCAGGCTGATACCTGGGATGGCAGGAATGACGTACGAGGAGAGATTGTGTCGATTGGGCTTATACTCACTGGAGTTTAGAAGATTGAGAGGGGATCTCATCGAAACCTATAAAATTCTGTCAGGTCTGGACAGACTAGATGCAGAAAGGATGTTTCTGATGGTCGGGGAGTCCAGAACCAGGGGTCATAGTCTAAGGATAAGGGGTAAGCCATTTAGGACAGAAATGAGGAGGAATTTCTTCACCCAGAGAGTGGTGAACCTGTGGAATTCTCTACCACAGAGGGCGGTGGAGGCCAGTTCATTAAATATATTCAAGAAAGAGTTGGATATGTTTCTTGAGGCTGAAGGGATCAAGGGATATGGGGAGAAGGCAGGGACAGGGTACTGAATTTGGATGATCAGCCGTGATCTCATTGAATGGCGGAGCAGGCTCGAGGGGCCGAATGGCCTACTCCTGCTCCTATCTTCCATGTTTCTATGTTTCTATCCGCCCGTGGGAAGCCTCCGACCGTAAATGTTGGGCCATCAAATCTCAGGCTGTGGGCGTCACTGGCAAGGC
Source organism: Somniosus microcephalus (assembly GCF_052327205.1). Lineage (NCBI taxonomy): Eukaryota > Metazoa > Chordata > Chondrichthyes > Squaliformes > Somniosidae > Somniosus > Somniosus microcephalus. The sequence goes on from NC_141003.1 coordinate 6,244,412, forward strand.
CAGCATTTATTGTCCATCCCTCGTTGCCCTTGAGAAGGTGGTGGTGAGCCGCCTTCTGGAACCGCTGTAGTCCGTGTGGTGAAGGTACTCCCACAGTGCTGTTAGGGAGGGAGTTCTGGGATTTTGACCCAGTGACGATGAAGGATTGGCGATATACTTCTAAGTCAGGATGGTGTGTGACTTGGAGGTCATACAAGGTCAAATTTCCAGAAGATTCATAAACATTTTTGAAAGGAGCAGAACTTCCAAAAGGCATTTGACAAGGTTCCACACAAAAGATTACTGCCTGGGCAAATGACATCACGGGATTGGGGGTAATATACTGGCATGGGTGGAAGATTGCCTATCTAACAGAAAACAAAGAGTTGGGATAAATGGTTCGTTCTCTGGCTGGCAATCAGTAACTAGTGGTGTTCCGCAGGGGTCAGTGCTGGGACCCCAACTCTTTACAATCTATATTAATGATTTGGAGGAAGGGACCGAGTGCAACATATCCAAGTTTGCCGACGATACAAAGATGGGAGGGAAAGCAGTGAGTGAGGAGGACATAAAAAACCTGCAAAAGGACATAGACAGGCTAAGTGAGTGGGCAGAGATTTGGCAGATGCAATATAATGTTGGAAAGTGTGAGGTTATGCACTTTGGATAAGGCTGCTGGACCGGATAGCATCCCTGGACGGGTACTCAAGGAATGTGCTGATCAGCTGGCTGATGTCTTCACCGCCATCTTCAATCTGTCATTGGCCCAGGCAGTAGTCCCTACATGCTTCAAGACCGCTACCATTATTCCTGTGCCAAAGCAAACGGCTGTGACGTGCCTGAACGACTATCGACCTGTCGCACTCACACCCATCATAATGAAGTGTTTCGAGAGACTGGTCCTGGCTCACATCAAAGCCAATGTTCCCGCCTCTCTTGACCAACACCAGTTTGCCTATCGTGCAAACAGATCAACGGAGGATGCAATCACAACTGCTCTACACTCGGCACTGAATCACCTAGATGGTAAGGAGACCTACATCAGAATGTTGTTTATAGACTACAGCTCAGCATTCAACACTATCGTCCCCAACAAGCTGGCCACCAAACTCCACACTCTTGGCCTGAACACTTCCCTCTGCAACTGGATCCTGGACTTCCTAACAAACAGACCCCAGTCTGTCAAATTAGGTAACCACACCTCCCCCCCCCGACCCTGAACACGGGGGCCCCACAAGGATGTGTGCTGAGCCCCCTCCTCTACTCCCTCTTCACCCACGACTGTGTGGCTGTTCATGGTTCCAACACCATCATCAAGTTTGCGGATGATACCACGGTAGTAGGCCAGATCACCAACAACGATGAGTCAGCCTACAGGGAGGAGGTCCAGCATCTCGTGAAGTGGTGTGCCGATAACAACCTGGCCCTTAACATCAAGAAAACCAAAGAAATCATTGTGGACTTCAGGAAGTCTAAAGGCGGAAGTCACACCCCCATCCACATCCATGGGGCTGTGGTGGAAAGGGTGGACAGCTTTAAGTTCCTCGGAGTCCACATCACGGAAGACCTCTCCTGGTCCCTCAATACCTCCTCTCTGGTGAAGAAGGCCCAGCAGCACCTATATTTCTTAAGGAGGCTGAAGGGATGTAACCTGTCACCCCTGATCCTCTCTAACTTTTACCGCTGCACAATAGAGAGCATCCTGACGAACTGTATCACAGTATGGTATGGCAGCTGTAGCTACTATGACCGGAAAGCCCTGCAGCGGGTAGTCAAAACTGCCCAACGCATTACCGGCACCCGGCTACCGACCATAGAGCACATATACCAGAAACGCTGTTTACGGAGGTCACGGACCATCATCAAAGACCCTACCCACCCCAGCCACAGTCTGTTCGCCCTCCTGCCATCTGGGAGACGCTACAGATGCATTCGCACCCGAACGACCAGATTTAGGAATAGCTTCTTTCCCAGGGCTGTCATCCTACTGAACTCCACAAATAAACTCTAAAGCCTGCACATCTGCCAATGCACTTTATTATGGTTATGTTTATGTTAATGTATTACAAGCCAAATCAATGTTGAATGTTTAAATGTCTTAATCTAAATGTACACTCTCGGGAGCCGCAAGCCTACATTTCGTTGTACTGCACTTGTGCACTAACAATGACAATAAAAGTTGATTATTATTATTATTATTATGATGATTTGGCAGAAAAAAATCAAAGAGCAAGTTATTATCTAAATGGAGAGAAACTGCAAAGTGCTACAGTACAAAGGGATCTGGGGGTCCTGGTGCATGAAACACAGAAGGTTAGTATGCAGGTACAGCAGGTGATCAGGAAGGCCAATGGAATCTTGGCTTTTATTGCAAGGGGGTTGGAGTATAAAAACAGGGAAGTCTTGCTGCAGTTATACAGGGTACTGGTGAGGCCACACCTGGAATACTGCGTGCAGTTTTGGTTTCCATATTTAAGAAAAGATATACTTGCTCTCGAGGCGGTTCAGAGAAGGTTCACTCGGTTGATTCCAGAGATGAGGGGGTTGACGTATGAGGAAAGGTTGAGTAGGTTGGGACTCTACTCATTGGAGTTCAGAAGAATGAGAGGCGATCTTATCGAAACATATAAGATTGTGAGGGGGCTTGATCGGGTGGATGCGGTGAGGATATTTCCACTGATGGGTGAGACTAGAACTAGGGGGCATAATCTAAGAAGAAGGGGTTGCCCTTTCAAAACTGAGATGAGGAGAAACTTCTTCACTCAGAGGGTAGTAAATCTATGGAATTTGCTACCCCAGAGAGCTGTGGAAGCTGCAACATTAAATAAATTTAAAATGGAGATAGACAGTTTCCTAGCAGATAAGGGAATTAGGGGTTACGGGGAGCGGGCAGGGAAGTGGACGTGAGTCTAGATTCGAATCAGCCATGATCCTATTGAATGGCGGAGCAGGCCCGAGGGGCCGTATGGCCTACTCCTGCTCCTACTTCTTAGGTTCTTATGTTATGTAAATTCTAACAGTTGTGGGGTTGGAGGCCGGGAATTCCCTCGGAGCTGCTCCCGCTCTGTGTAAACGAGGCTCCGTCGCACCATCGGTGATCAGGAGCAGCTCCGAGGGATACCCCGGCGAGAATCTTTCCAAAGGGCCATTTTGGCTCAGTTAGAATCACTCTCACCAAGGGGCCGTGGGTTCGAGCCCCACTCCAGGACCTGAGCCCGTCATTCGGCCCGTCACCTCACCCTGGCAATGTTGGCCTCCAACTTCAATCGGGCTCAAAAAGGAGCATGCAGTCCTCTGCAATCGCTCCGCCAGCTCACCTCCCGGAATCAGGCTTGTAGCCAGCACTGAACGAAAGAAAGCCAAAATACGCACAGCAAGCTTCCACAAACAGCAATGTGATAATGATCAGATAATCTGTTTTAGTCATGTTGATTGAGGGATAAATATTGGCCAGACACCGGGGAGAACTCCCCTGCTCTTCTCCGAAATAGTGCCACGGGATCTTTCATGTCCACCTGAGAGAGCAGACGGGGCCTTGGTTTAACGTCTCATCCGAAAGGCAACACCTCCGACAGTGCGGCACTCCCTCAGTCCTACACTGGAGTGTCAGCCTAGATTTTGTGCTCAAGTCCCTGGAGTGGGACTTGAATCCACAACCTTCTGATTCAGAGGTGAGGGTGCGGCCCACTGAGCCACAGCTGATTATTCATTGCCTGCACATCTGTTTGGAGGGGTTGCGATGGGGGGAAAGAAATCTGGCTTCACTGACGCCAATTAAAGGCAGCCAGCACCTCTTAAAGGGGAGGTGCAAGGAACGCTTCTGAGGAGAGAATGGCTGCAAGACCTGCAGATCGGGCCCACGGGCTGTCTGACGCTGCTTTGGAGGCCCTCGGCCAGGCGGTGGGCAGGAGGACGGAGATTCTGATACCTGGGGGTGGGGGAGTGGGGGAGTGGGGGAGGGGGGGAGGGGAAGGTCCCCGAGGCAACACCTCCGCCGGCAATGGGAAGAGGGCTCAGAGGAGGTCAATGGCAGGAGCTTAGCTCCCAAGATGTGCACCGTGTGTGCCGCGATCATTTCTTCAGGCGCTTGGCAGCCAGGCCAGTGATTCTTCAACAGGTTCACTGGAGGCTGCACCAGGAAGGTAAGTCTGATCTTAGTGTGGAGCTGGGAGGAGCAGGAGCACGAGCACTCATTAAATCCACGAGCCACTGCCGATCCCTGCTCGCCACCCCCGCTCGCCCCCCCAATCCCCGCTCGCCCCCCCAGCTCACTCACCATTCCCGCTCACCACCCCCGCTCACCCCAAATCCCTGCGGCCACCCCGCTCGCCTCCCCAATCCCAGTTCGCCCCCCCAATCCCGCTCGCCACCCCCGCTCGCCCGCCCCCCCATCCCACTCGCCCCCCAATCCCACTCACCCCCCCCAATCATAGAAACATAGAAGATAGGAGCAGGAGTAGGCCATTCGGCCCCTCGAGCCTGCGCCGCCATTCAATGCGATCATGGCTGATCATCCAAGTTCAGTACCCGGTCCCTGCTTTCTCCCCATACCCCTTGATCCCTTTAGCCTTAAGAAATATATCCAACTCCTTCTTGAATATATTTAATGAATTGGCCTCTACTGCCTTCTGTGGTAGAGAATTCCATAGATTCATCACTCTCTGGGTGAAGAAATTCCTCCTCATTTCTGTCCTAAAAGGCCTACCCCTTACCCTTAGACTGTGACCCCTGGTTCTGGATTCCCTGATCATCGGGAACATCCTCCCTGCATCTAGTCTGTCCAGTCCCGCTCGCCCCCCCAATCCCGCTCGCCCCCCCATCCCACTCGCCACCCCCACTCGCCCCCTCAATCCCGCTCGCCCCCCAATCGCGCTCACCCCCCCAATCCCGCTCGCCCCCCCATCCCACTCGCCACCCCCACTCGCCCCCTCAATCCCGCTCGCCCCCCAATCCCGCTCACCCCCCCAATCCCACTCGCCACCCCTGCTCGCCCGCCCCATCCCACTCGCCCCCCAATCCCACTCGCCACCAACCGCTCGCCCCCCCATCCCGCTCGCCCCCCCCAATCCCACTCGCCCCCCAATCCCACTCGCCCCCCCAATCCTGCTCACCCCCCAATCCCACTCGCCACCAACCGCTCGCCCCCCCATCCCGCTCGCCCCCCCAATCCCACTCGCCCCCCAATCCCACTCGCCCCCCCAATCCTGCTCACCCCCCAATCCCACTCGCCCCCCCAATCCTGCTCACCCCCCAATCCCACTCGCCCCCCCAATCCTGCTCACCCCCCAATCCCACTCGCCCCCCCAATCCTACTCACCCCCCAATCCCACTCGCCCCCCCAATCCTGCTCACCCCCCAATCCCACTCGCCCCCCAATCCTGCTCACCCCCCAATCCCACTCGCCCCCCCAATCCCACTCGCCACCCCCGCTCGCCCCCCCAATCCTACTCACCCCCCAATCCCACTCGCCCCCCCAATCCTGCTCACCCCCCAATCCCACTCGCCCCCCAATCCTGCTCACCCCCCAATCCCACTCGCCCCCCAATCCCACTCGCCACCCCCGCTCGCCCCCCCAATCCTGCTCACCCCCCATCCCACTCGCCCCCCCAATCCTGCTCACCCCCCAATCCCACTCGCCCCCCAATCCTGCTCACCCCCCAATCCCGCTCGCCCCCCCAATCCCACTCGCCACCCCCCGCTCGCCCCCCAATCCCACTCGCCCCCCCCACCAGCTCACTCACCCCTCCTGCTTGACCCCCAATCTCACTCGCTCACCTCTCCCGCTCTCCCCCCCAATACAGCTCGCTCCCCCAATCCTGCTTGCCCCCCGGCCCGCTCCGTTCCAATCCCTCCTGCCCCCCAATCCCACTTGGCTCTCCCAATCCTGCTCGCCCCTCCCAATGCTGCTTGCTTCCCCCAATCCCGTTCCCCCAATGCCGCTCGCGCCCCTCAATCCCGTTCCCCCAATGCCGCTCGCGCCCCTCAATCCCGTTCCCCCAATCCTGCTTGCTCCCCCCGCTTGCTCACCAATCCCACTCGCTCCCCCTGAATCCCGCTCGCCCCCTTCGCTCGCTCACCACTCCCGCTCACCACTCCCATTTACCGCCCCCCCATCCCGCTTACCCCCCCATCCCGCTTACCCCCCCCTCCACACCCAGGGTCTCTCTTAGTGACCCCAGCTCGTGTATTACATAGAATTATTATTCTTCATATCACAAAGCCCTCCCTAAGCATTTCCCAGTACCACTTGTGCACGTTATTCGGTGTGTCCATAGTAGATATCTAAGGCGTCATTTTACATAGAATTTACTGCACAGAATGTGACCATTCAGCCCAACTGGTCTGTACCAGTATTTATGTCCCATATGAGCCTCCTCCCACCTAACTTAATCTCACCCTATCAGAATAACCTTCTATTCCTTTCTCTCAGGTGCTTATCAAGCTTCCCCTTAAATGCAGTATTCGCCTCAACTGTTCCTTGTGATAGTGAATTCCACATTCTAACCAGGGTATCATCGGATGGGGAGACCCGCAGGAGAGGAAGAGGAGAGATTCGGTGGGAATAGAGTACCAGGCAGCCAACAATTCCACGGGCCCTCGATCCTGGCACAAGTGCTGAGCTTCACCAGCTGGGAACTCCACCATTGGATCCACCAGTGTGCCCAGGGTCGGGAGGAGGCTCCCTAACCCCAGTGCTGTGGCTGGGTAGCCCTGCCACTTTGGGTACCTGCTGTAGCGGAGGGGAGGGGGAAGTGGGAGTAGAGTGGTGCTGGCAGCTGCTCTTGTTGTGCCAGCCCATCTAGCGCAAAGAAATCTTTTTCCGTTCCTTCACCCCCTCCCGGGCCCCCCAGGAAAGGAGGCTGGTCGCACACACACGGGAGCCAGGGATTTAACTGGGGTGGGCTGTGTGGTGTATGTAACCTGTTCCACCTTAAGAGAACTACCTTAAGAGATGTACTACTTTCTCTTGGCTGCTGTATACTGTAATACCGGTGGTGACCACACCGGTATATAAGTGTTGTGCAAGGATTTGCTGGGCAGTTCAGCCCTGACCTTCGAATAGTAAAGACCTGTTAAAAGTTATTCTTGTTGTCTGTGTCCAGTGATTGATCCTAAACCTAACTGGGACATACAGACTCAACAGGCTGGGGGTGGGGGGCAGGAGGGATTCAGGCCAGGACCCAGGGTTGGGCCTCCACCATCTGTGTCTGGGTGTACTGACCACCTGGAGCCCAGGCTGGAGTTGAGGAATCTCCCCGGCCTGGAAGTTCTTTTTCCATCCTCCCCCTCCCCCCACCCCACCATAGCTCCTGCGACAGGGGCCAATGTTTGAGACACATGGGGGATCCAGAGCAAACAAGGCCCCACAGGCTGCGAAATCCAGGGCCTGCAGTATCCGAGGCCTGAATGAATTCTCAGGCCTTCCCCTGAAACAGTTTAACACGGGCTGTCGCTTATATTGGCCAAAAAGTGATAACCATTACCCATTTGTGTTAACATCAATTTCAAAGTTGCTGAGTTTAGCTCAAGGCGCTCCCTTTATTTCGGGCAGAAACGGCTGTGTTCACTCACTAGTTCACACCTCAGTAAGGTGCACTGAATGCAAGAAGAAACATAAGTAAATAACAAAAACAAAATACTGCGGATGCTGGAAATCTGAAATAAAAACAGAAAGTGCTGGAAATACTCAGCAGCAACAGTCCCTCTAAGCTGTGCGGCCACGCAGCCCGGGACTGGCTTTTTCAGTGTTAAATTATACGCAATACTGTGACTGGGCTGCACAGACCCCTAAAGGGGCCGTGCACCCAAAAAAAATCACGGGGAACATTGCTCAGCAGGTCAGGCAGCATCTGCGGAGAGAGAAACAGAGTTAACGTTTCAGGTCGATGACCCTTCGATAACTCTGTTTCGCTCTCCCCTGCTGTTGCCTGACCTGCTGAGTATTTCCAACATTTTCCGTTTTTATACTATATAAGTAAATAACAGCTTGTTAATGTTCAATTACCTTTTGTGTACTTAAACCTTTCCAATCCCCTCGAATGGGGTGAGGTTACTAAGCATTGACTGGTCAGTATGCACAGCAGCTTCATTATTTTTAAAAAAAAATCTAACTTTGCTAATTTATTCCCCCCACCCCCCCATATCCCCTCTGCGCTGCCCTTCCGTCAGGAGGGTGGATTGCACGTGAAGAGGTCATGGCTGTAGCCTGTTGACTTTCTTGCCAAGGTTTACACATGAATCGTGACCACTTGGAACTCATATTTATCCCTCAAACAACATCACTAAAACAGAATATCAGGTCATCATCACATTGCTGTCTGTGGGAGCTTGCTGTGCGCAAATTGACTGCCGCATTTCCCACATTACAACAGTGACTATACTTCAAAAAAGCACTTCATTGGCTGTGAAGTGCTTTGGGACGTCCTGAGGTGGTGAAAGGCCTCATCGAAATGCAGTTATTTCTTTCTTTATGGCTCTTACTATAGAGTTGCTTCTCAATCAGTTGTGTATCATCACACAGAAGCCGAGATTAGTGAGGAAACATTGATCTCCACTCTACTCGCAGCCCAGACAAGGCGTAGCCGAGATGGGGCAAACGCCCTATTAATGATGATTATAGCTCGCTTTGGAATGCTACACATCAGAACCAGTTTGAGACTAATTGAAATTCTGGATGTTTTTTGCCTTTTCATCAAAATCCACTTTTGAGATGTTCAACAAGCAAAGTATTTTACAGACATTTCTCCTCGGGTTACACAGTTACATCGATTTCCAGTGTATTAAAGTGTCTTGTTAATTACAGCCGTTTCTCTTCCTGAGAGCGAACACACAGGAAGGCAATCTAGTTCGATTTTAACATCGACCTGTTTCTCCTCTTCTGTGAAGCAGAGCTGTAACAGCAGGAAAAGTAGCCAAGAATCAGAGCTTCTTAGATATCAGCTGTGGCTCAGTGGGTAGCACTCGCACCTCGGAGTCAGCAGGTTGGGGGTTCGAGTCCCACTCCAGAGACTTGAGACAGAGACTAAATCCAGGCTGACACTCCAGGGGAGTGCTGCACTGTCAGAGGTGCCGTCTTTCGGTTGAGACATTAAACCGCTCAGGTGGATGTAAAAGATCCCACAGCACTATTCCAAAGAAAAGCAGCAGAGTTCTCCCCAGTGCCCTGACCAATATTCATCCTTCAACCAACATCACTAGAACAGATTATCTAATAATTGTGGGATCTTGAATTGTCAGCCACGTTTCCTACATTACAACAGTGATTGCACTTCATTGGTTGTAAAGCGCTTTGGGAAGCCCTGAAGTATTTTTTTATTCGTTCCTGGGATATGAGCATCACTGGCCAGCCCGGCATTTATCGCCCATCCTTAATTGCCCTTGAGAAGGTGGTGGTGAGCCGCCTTCTTGAACTGCTGCAGTCCGTGTGGTGATGGTACTCCCACAGTGCTGTTAGGGAGGGAGTTCCAGGATTTTGTCCCAGCGACAATGAAGGATTGGCGATATATTTCCAAGTCAGGATGGTGTGTGACTTGGAGGGGAACTTGGGGGTGGTGGTGTTCCCATGCGCCTGCTGCCCTTGTCCTTCTAGGTGGAAGAGATCGCGGGTTTGGGAGGTGCTGCTGAAGAAGTCTTGGCGAGTTGCTGCAGTGCATCTTGTAGATGGTACACACTGCAGTCACGGTGCGCCGGTGGTGGAGGGAGTGAATGTTTAAGGTGGTGGATGGGGTGCCAATCAAGCGGGCTGCTTTGTCCTGGATGGTGTCGAGCTTCTTGAGTGTTGTTGGAGCTGCACTCATCCAGGCAAGTGGAGAGTATTCCATCACACTCCTTACTTGTGCCTTGTAGATGGTGGAAAGGCTTTGGGGAGTCAGGAGGCGAGACACTCGCCACAGAATACCTAGCCTCTGACCTGCTCTTGTTGCCACAGTATTTGTGTGGTTGGTCCAGTTAAGTTTCTGGTCAATGGTGACCCCCCCAGGATGTTGATGGTGGGGGATTCGGTGATGGTAATGCCGTTGAATGTCAAGGGGCGGTGGTTAGACTCTCGCTTGTTGGAGATAGTCATTGCCTGGCACTTGCGTGGCACAAATGTTACCTGCCACTTATCAGCCCAAGCCTGAACATCATTCAGGTTTTGTTGCATGCGGGCATGGACTGCTTCATTATCTGAGGAGTTGTGAATGGTGCTGAACACTGCAGTCATCTGTTGATTGTGAGATTGCTTAGCCCTGTGTATAGCATGCTGCTTCCGTTTTTTAGCATGCATGTAGTCCTGTGTTGCAGCTTCCCCAGGTTGGTACCTCATTTTTAGGTCTGCCTGGTGCTGCTCCTGGCGTGCTCTTCTACACTCCTCATTGAACCAGGGTTGGACCCCTGGCTTGATGCTAATGGTAAAGTGAGGGATATGCCAGGCATTTCAGATTTGTCCTTATATTAAACACGAATGTGTTCAATGGTTTTTATCCTCGCACAACGCTCTGTCTTGAACTGACGAAAGCTGGAACGATCTACTGCTGACCCGGTGTGAAGTCATGAATTATGGATGCTATTGAATGGAGATTAAAACAAATAACGAGGAAAGGTTTCCTTACCAACACCATTCATTATTGAAAGTTCTTTGTGGATTAATTAGCTTGTGGATAATTAATGTAATAAACATTACACAGTAAGTTGCTTTGCTAGTTGAACTCGAGGATCTCAGTGAAGATTAAGAACCTAGTCAGGGCCGGAGTGATCTCCTGGACTACTTTCATTGCTAAACGGGGTCGGAGCGGAATTTTCCAGATTTGCCGGTTGTACTGCAACTGTTCGGTCAGCAGTCCAGTCCGCCGGTATATAGAGCGGGACCTGGCGAGAGGAGAGCGGAGGACGGAGAGCTCGAGCCAGGCTCACCCGCCACCACCTCAGTGCAACCCCAGCCCGGCATGAGGTTGAAAAGGCCATCCGACAACTGAAGGACAACAAGGCCTCAGGAGCAGATGGAATCCCCGCCGAGGCGCTAAAACATGGTGGAGAAGCACTATTGGTGTGAATACATGAACTCATTTCTCTTATTTGGAAGGAGAAGAGCATGCCAGGGGATCTCGGAGACGCCGTAATCGTGACCATCTTCAAGAAAGGTGACGAGTCCGATTGCGGTAATTACAGAGGAGTCTCCCTGCTGTCTGCCACAGGGAAAGTCATCGCAAGAATCCTCCTCAATCGCCTTCTCCCAGTGGCTGAAGAGCTCCTCCCAGAGTCGCAATGCGGATTCCACCCACTAAGGGGCACAATAGACATGGTCTTCACTGCACGTCAATTACAAGAGAAATGCAGGGAACAGCACCAACCACTGTACATGGCCTTCTTTGACCTCACAAAGGCCTTCGACACCGTCAACTGTGAGGGATTATGGAGTGTCCTCCTCAAATTCGGCTGCCCTCAAAAGTTTGTCACCATCCTCCGCCTGCTTCACGACGACATGCAAGCCATGATCCTGACCAATGGATCCACCACAGACCCAATCCACGTACGTACCGGGGTCAAGCAAGGCTGCGTCATTGCACCAACGCTTTTCTCGATCTTCCTGGCTGCAATGCTCCATCTCACCCTCAGTAAGCTCCCCGCTGGAGTGGAGCTAATCTACAGAACAAACGGGAAACTGTTCAACCTCCGTCGCCTCCAGTCCAGATCCAAGGTCATCCCATCCTCTGTCATCGAATTACAGTATGCAGACGATGCTTGCGTCTGCGCACACTCTGAGGTCGAACTCCAAACCATCGTCAACACCTTCACCGAAGCGTACGAGAGCATGGGCCTTACACTAAACATCTGTAAGGCAAAGGTCCTCTACCAACCTGCCCCCGCCACACAGTAAAGCTCCTCGATTATCAAAATCCATGAAGAGGCCTTGAACAACGTGGATCACTTTCCCTACCTCGAGAGCCTACTGTCAACAAGGGCAGACATCGATGACAAAGTCCAACACCGCCTTCAGTGTGCCAGTGTAGCCTTCGGTCGCCTGAGGAAGAGAGTGTTTGAAGACCAGGACCTCAAACCCAGCACTAAGCTCATGGTCTACAGAGCAGTGGTGATACCCGCCCTCCTGTATGCTTCAGAGTCATGGACCATGTACCGCAGGCACCTCAAAGCACTGGAGAGGTACCACCAACGCTGCCTCCGCAAGATCCTGCAAATCCATTGGCAGGATAGGCGCATCAATGTCAGTGTTCTTGCTCAGGCCAACATCCCCAGCATCGAAGCTCTGACCATGCTCGATCAGCTCCGATGGACGGGCCACATCATCCGCAGGCCCGATACGAGACTCCCAAAACAAGCGCTCTACTCGGAGCTCTGACACGGCAAGAGAGCCCCAGGTGGGCAGAGGAAACGCTTCAAGGACACCCTCAATGTCTCCTTGAAAAAGTGTAACATTCCCACCGACACCTGGGAATCCCTGGCCCAAGACCGCACAAAGTGGAGGAGAAGCATCCGGGAAGGCACCGAACACCTCGAGTCTCTTCGCCAGGAGCAAGTGGAAGCCAAGCGCAAGGAGCGCACGTCAACCCAAGCACCCCACCCACCCGCCCCTTCAACCATCGTCTGCCCCACCTGTGACAGAGACTGTAGGTCCCGCATTGGACTCATCAGTCACCTGAGAACTCATTTTTAATGTGGAAGCAAGTCATCCTCGGTTCCGAGGGACTGCCTGAGAAGAGCGGGATCCTGGCGAGAGGAGAGCAGAGGATGGAGAGCTGGAGCCGGGGGAATCTGCGCTCAGCGAGCAGGCGGAGCCCTGAGCTCAGCACCAGCTGCTACCGTCATCGCACAAACGTTGGGGGGGGGGGGGGGGGGAAAGAGGGAGGGGGTGGAGAGAGAGGGAGAGAGGGGAGGGAGAAGATGGGGGGGAGAGGGAGGGGGGGTAGAGGGGGGAGAGAGGAGGTGGAAAGGGAGGGGGAGGGGGGAGAGAGGAGGGGGGAAGAGGAGGGGGGTGGAGAGAGAGGGAGAGAGGGGAGGGAGAGAAGATGGGGGGGAGAGGGAGGGGGGGTAGAGGGGGGAGAGAGGAGGTGGAAAGGGAGGGGGGAAGAGGAGGGGGGGAAGAGGAGGGGGTGGAGAGGGAGGGGGTGGAGAGGGAGGGGGAGGGGGGTGGAGAGGGAGGGGGTGAAGGGGGGGTGGAGTGGGAGGGGGGAGAGGAAGGGGGGAGAGGAAGGGGAGGGGGGAAGAGGAGGGGGAAGAGGAGGGGGGTGGAGAGGGAGGGGAGGGGGGGGGTGGAGAGGGAGGGGGGGAGAAGGGGGGGTGGAGAGGGAGGGGGGAGAGGAAGGGGGGTGGAGAGGAAGGGGGGTGGAGAGGAAGGGGGGTGGAGAGGGAGGGGGTGGAGAGGGAGGGGGTGGAGAGGGAGGGGGGTGGAGAGGGAGGGGGGTGGAGAGGGAGGGGGTGGAGAGGGAGGGGGGTGGAGAGGGAGGGGGGTGGAGAGGGAGGGGGGTGGAGAGGGAGGGGGGTGGAGAGGGAGGGGGGTGGAGAGGGAGGGGGGTGGAGAGGGAGGGGGTGGAGAGGGAGGGGGGTGGAGAGGGAGGGGGGAGGGGGGGGATGAGAGGGAGGGGGGTGGAGAGGGAGGGGGGGAGAGGGAGGGGGGAGGCCGAGGTCCCAGTCGGGGTCGGAGCTGCCCATTTGCTCAGTTGGATCTCACCTTTACGCGATGGTGCATTTTTCTTTTTTTTAATTGAAGAGGTTATGTGGCGAAGCCCCGAATCCCTCTCGCGGACTCCTCGGGGACTGCTGCCCTCCGGTTGAGAAGCCGAGCTCTGCTGTTTCAGAATCTTAAATAACATCAATGAAGCAAAGGTTTCAGCCTCCATTACAACACAAAGGATTTGCTGCTGTGTGTCAGTATGATTCAACTTTGTAACTCTACAGAGAACAGCGAGGTGTTAACCTGCCCGACATGTTTGCAAGGATCGGTATGTAAATATATACACAAGAAACTCTTTCAGCCTCTTATCTGGCACGCTACTTTTCATCACACCCACTGAGCAACTATTTGGGAAAGACCCACAAGGCAGCAGTTTAAACAAATCACAAGTGATTTGTTGGGTTGGCAACATATATGTCCTGCAGCTGACAACTGGCAGAGGTTAAGAAAGCAGATGTATAATATAGGGGTTGTCTAATTAACACTCTCAGTGTCATGAAACACTCCTCTCTCTCTCTCTCTCTGCCTCCTGGGCCCTGTTCTCAGTTACTTCTCCTAACTATTCGACTACTTCCTGCTGTCTGTTGCTCCTCCTTTGGGTGTTTACTGGGTGCTGAAGACGCTATATGAAGGCTAGCTGTTGTTGCTAGTGCTGTTGTTATGCCCGTGCTTGACACAAACACATTACACAATGCCATTCACAACCTCTATCTAGGTCACCATTGCCCAGTGGTCATTTCATGCATATTGTCTTGTCTTTCTGCCAGAGCAGGAATTTAACGTATGTCCTGAACTGAATCGTGATATAACACAACAATTTGTTGATCTCTGTTTATTTATGTTGTTGTTTTTGTATCTTCACGCTCTTCCCTTGGAGAATAGTCTGAAGTAGTGGCAGGATTTTCAGGCTGATTAACAGTCTGACAGGGTGAACACTCCTGCACCATCTTTATACCAGCCGATAGGGTGATTAGTCCTATCTGGCGGGAGGGTTTGATGGGCTCCCACAGCCCACACGATGATGGGTAGGGGGGGACCCACACCCATCGGTCACGAGCGACCCCCAGCATCCATAGCCTTTTGGGGGAGAGTTCCAAATCTCTACTCCCCTTTGTGTGGAAGAAGTGCTTGTATCAAACTGCTACACTGTGCGAGCACCTTCACCACACGGACTGCAGCGGCTCACCACCACCTTCTCAAGGGCAACTAGGGATGGGCAATAAATGCCGGCCTTGCCAGCGACGCCCACATCCCAGAGAATGAAAGGTAAACAACAGGGGACACTCTCCAATATCATAGCGTGAGCCTGTCCTTACAAACTGGAAGTGCCGAGATGAATATGAAATAATTTTTTCAATAAATACCACGTTACTGAACTTACTAATCTTCTGGCAGCAGCTGTCCTCAGAAGGTGAAAACCATCAGCTTCTTCCTGCATTTTATGACTCTCCAAAATGATGCACGTGTACATTAGACGCCAAACCCAATGATCCAATCTTTAGAGCATTACATTTCTATTACAGTAAAATGCAAGTCCCTCAAGCGAGCAGTACCCTGTTCATGAAATAGGGAGATGACTGGATCATCCTGACATCTGTCTTTGGAAGATTTTTAAAAATCTAACAGTGCAAAGCTGGACTTCATTTTACATCTCATTGCCTCTTAGCTCACAAGGGGAGTCTCATAAATATGATTTATTGGAATCTTTCCTGCAATATCGTTGCTCAGACCACAGAGCCCTTCCTACTCCTTTCCCAGTACCACTTGCGCACGCTATTCAGCATGTCCATATCGAAGGCGTCATTTTACACAGAATTTACAACACCGGAACAGGCCATTTAGCCCAACTGGTCTGTGCCGGTGTTTCTGCTCCATATCAGCCTCCTCCCACCTTACTTCATCTCACCCTATCAACATTTATTTCTATTCCTTTCTCCCTCATGTAGTTATCTAGCTACCCCTTAAATGTATCTGTACTATTTGCCTCAACCACGCCCTGCGGTAGCGAGTTCCACATTCTCACCACTCTCTGGGTAAAGAAGTTTCTCCTGAATTCCCTCTTGGATTTATTAGTGACAATCTTATAATGATGACTGACGTAATAAAGACTCACTACGCACTTGGTTGTACGTAAAGCAAGGCTTTAATCAACTTGTAACAAAACATGGAGGTCTAGTTAGTAGTCACTAGTTTCCAGATTGTCTCTGGCCAAGTTGGGCCCACACCCGAGTATTTATACTCCTCGGACGGCGCCCTCAGCTGGCCATCCAGTAGTACTTCCTGAGTTACTTCTTGTAGAAGTTGCGATTTACGACAATGGCCTCTTGTTTTGGACTCCCCACAAGTAGAAACATCTTCTTTACATCTACCCAATCAAACCCCTTCATTATCTTAAAGACCTCTATCAGGTCATCTCTCAGCCTTCTCCATTGCCTCTATATCCTTTTCATAATATGGATACCAGACTGTTCACAGTACTCCAAGTGTGGTCTAATCAAGGTTCTGTGCAAGTTCAACATAACTTCCCTGCTTTCCAACTTCCCACTGCCGGTGAGGAGCCCCGCCCTCCGGGAGCACACGCCACAAGTTTAGGAACGTGCTGCACACAATTTTCTGACCATTGCCTTAAATCGGCCCCTGCCCGAACCTCCGACACACACTTCCAGCAGGGACACTCCCAAGAAGCAGCACGGTGTCCGAATACAGGGTGCAGGGGTGTTGCGGTTATGTTACTGGACACGGGCAGCCGAGTTTTGGGTGACCTCAAGTTTACGTAGGGTAGAACGTGGGAGGTCAGCCGGGAGTGCGTTGGAATAGTCAAGTCTAGAGGTAACAAAGGCATGGATGAGGGTGATGCGCTATCAATTACTCAAAAGACTGAGGTTAAGCGAGTAACTAACAGGCTTTTATTAACAAGAGAATGAAGGTGTGCCTCGAGTGGTCGACCAGTCCAGAATACAGAGGGACTGTGGAGCAGTCACCTTTATACCTGGACTCGTGGGAGGAGTCAGCCGAGGCATGTACAGACATGTACACAGTGGAATACAAACACACCCACAGGCAGGTATAACAGTGGTTTACCACAGAGGGTTTCAGCAGCGGCTGAGCTGAGGCAAGGACGGAGACGGACGATGTTACGGAGGTGGAAGTAGACGGTCTTTGTTACGCTGTAGATATGTGGTCGGAAGCTCATTTCAGGATCAAATATAACACCAAGCTTGCGAACAGTGTGGTTCAGCCTCAGACAGAGGTTAGGTTAGCTGGGTCACGTTCCCATACAGTGTAACCACAATCCTGTCCCCCTTGTGTGCAATAGCTACCTTGCTATAATACAGGACTGCATGATGGGGTGCTGCAAGGAAACAAACATCAATCAAGGCTGCATTAAATAATCCGTCTCTGCTCTGTAATGAAACATACAAGATATTCTTCCATTTCTCACAAATATTGCAGCTATCCTGCAAAGATGTGACCTTACCTCAAAACAACTGATAAAATATTTACGAGAAATAAAGTTATTGATCTTAACAACAAACCCACACTGAAAATATTCTAAAAGGTTGTAAGTCTGTAAGTTCAATGAAACCTAATTTTCTAAGGGCCAGTGGGTGAGAAGCAGTTCATGTCGCAATGGCCGTAGGAATCAAAGAACTGGAGGCACGTGATCCCCAGCAAATACTTCAAACCAGTGCCTCACTTTCTCACCCAGTCAACAAATTAAGGAGCATGGAGGAGTATATAATTCAATTTATAATCCATGAACATATTCAGAAGGTGGGGTTGATCTTGATTTTGTGTGTAAGTGAGGAAGAGAGTGTTTGAAGACCAGGACCTCAAACCTGGCACTAAGCTCATGGTCTACAGGGCAGCAGTGATACCTGCCCTGCTCTATGCCTCAGAGACATGGACCATGTACAGCAGGCACCTCAAAGCACTGGAGAGGTACCACCAACGCTGCCTCCGCAAGATCCTGCAAATCCATTGGCAGGATAGACGCACCAACGTCAGTGTTCTCGCTCAGGCCAACATCCCCAGCATCGAAGCTTTGACCACGCTCGATCAGCTCCGATGGACAGGCCACATCGTCTGCATGCCCGGTACGAGACTCCTAAAACAAGCGCTCTACTCGGAGCTCCAACAGGGCAAGAGAGCCCCAGGTGGGCAGAGGAAACACTTCAAGGACACCCTCAAAGCCTCCTTGGAAAAGTACAACCTCCCCACCGACACCTGGGAATCCCTGGCCCAAGACCACACAAAGTGGAGGAGAAGCATCCGGGAAGGCGCCAAACACCTCGAGTCTCTTCGCCGGGAGCAAGCGGAAGCCAAGCGCAAACAGCGGAAGGAGCGCACGTCAACCCAAGCACCCCACCCACCCGCCCCTTCAACCGCCATCTGCCCCACCTGTGACAGAGACTGTAGGTCCCACATTGGACTCATCGGTCACCTGAGAACTCATTTTTAATGTGGAAGCAAGTCATCCTCGGTTCCGAGGGGCTGCCCAAGAAGAAGAAGAAGTGTGAAACGGGGGATAGTGAATCGGCAGCCCATTCTACAGCTCTCCCATTTTTATTTCCAGTGACGTCAATGGGGAGAGATGGAACATGGGTCAGCAGCTCACTGTCACCCCGTGTACAATATTGCACAAAGCCAAGATCTCCACCTCAGTGTCTCAAAGTCCCCTCTTCCCCAAAAATGGCAAAACTAATCACAATCCATGAAATCTTTCAAAATATCAATGAACTCAATGGCATGAAAGAGCATGGAAAATATTGGGACCAGGTGGATGGGAGAGGAGCACAAAGGAATCTGATTTGGTGGGTGCTAATTGAGGAGAGATAAATTCTTTAAAATGCTGAAGAGATCACAGCCAGAAAATGCATTAAAAAAAAATCAATTACCCACTGATTGCACTTGCAATAGTGCAGGATATGAAAAGTGTTCTTAATGTGCAGGAACACCACACACTTAATAAGAAATTACCAGGGTAGGTAGCGCCCCAGATAAGCAGTACTGATGACAGATCAGGCAGCAACTCCACGGGCGAATACTTATTCGTGACAATACCCACCCACAGAGCTACTTTTCCAGAAGAGTATCAATGAACAGTGTATTGAAACCTTTGCTGCATCTTCTGCTACTGCAGAACTCATTCTACCAAAATAACAACAGCTTGCATTTCTATAGCACCTTTCAGGACCTCAGGACGTCCCAAAGCAATTTACAGCCAATGACGTACCTTTGAAGTGTAGTCACTGTTGTAATGTAGGAAACGCGGCAGCCAATTTACGCACAGCAAGATCCCACAAATAGCAATGTGATAATGACCAGATAATCTGTTTTAGCGATGTTGGTTGAGGAATAAATATTGAACAGGACACTTGAGAAAATTCATCGAATAGTGCTGTGGGATCATTTACATCCACTCAAGAAGGCTGACAGGGCCTCAGTTTAACGTCTCATCCGAAAGACGGCACCTCTGGCAGTGCATAGAGAATTGTGTCAAGGTGCTTCACAAGAGGCATAAGGAAAAAACAAAGTAAAAAGGGATATATTAGCTCTTTTTCTTCTTTTGTTCGATCGCAGTCTTGCCTTCGATCTATTTTCTTTTCTTTCCAGTTTTGAAGAAGGGTTTCGACCTGAAACGTCAACTCAAATTTCTCTCCACGGATGTTGCCTGACCTGCTGAGTTTTTCCAGCATTTTCTGTTGTTATTTCGGATTTCCAGCATCTGCAGTATTTTGCTATCGTACATTATATTAGGAGCGGGGATGGGTTTAGAGAGAGTGCTAAAGGTGGAGGGGGGAAACTGGAGAGGCGGAGGGGTTTAGAGAAGGAGTTCCAGAGAGTGGGGTCTATTTGGCTGATGGTATGGTGCAACAAAGTGCGGGCTTGCACAAGAGGCAGGAATCAAAAGAACAGAGAATTTGAGGGGAGTTGTAGGGCTGGGGAAGGTGGCAGAGATAGCAGAGGACAGGTCCATGAAGGCACTTAAACACAATTGGAAAATTGAGGCATACGGGGGACCTGGAGCCAATGTAGGTCAGCAAGGGTGAGGTGATAGCGAATGGGCCTTGGTGTGATAGAATCATAGAATGGTTACAGCACAGAAGGAGGCCATTCGGCCCGTCGAACCTATGTCTAGAATATAGGTAGCCCTGTTTGGGATGAGCTGAAGCTTAGAGGTTGAAGGACAGCAATTAAATTGTTGCGCTTGGAGGTGTGACATTACAGAGCTGGAAGTGGGTTGTCTTTGTGATGGAGAGGATATGATGTTGGAAGCACAGCTTGGGACTGAATTTAATGCTGAGGATCAACCTGAAACAGTGGCTGGAAGGGGTGAGGCTGGTGTTGAGGGTGTGGAGTTTGTGGAGGGTGAGGCTGGTGTTGAGGGTGTGGAGTTTGTGGAGGGCGAGATTGGTGTTGAGGGTGTGGAGTTTGTGGAGGGCGAGATTGGTGTTGAGGGTGTGGAGTTTGTGGAGGGCGAGGTTGGTGTTGAGGGTGTGGAGTTTGTGGAGGGCGAGGTTGGTGTTGAGGGTGTGGAGTTTGTGGAGGGCGAGATTGGTGTTGAGGGTGTGGAGTTTGTGGAGGGCGAGGTTGGTGTTGAGGGTGTAGAGGGTTAGGTTGGTGTTGAGGGTGTGGATTTTGTGGAGGGCGAGGCTGGTGTTGAGGGTGTGGAGTTTGTGGAGGGCGAGGCTGGTGTTGAGGGTGTGGAGTTTGTGGAGGGCGAGGTTGGTGTTGAGGGTGTGGAGTTTGTGGAGGGCGAGGTTGGTGTTGAGGGTGTGGAGTTTGTGGAGGGCGAAGTTGGTGTTGAGGGTGTGGAGTTTGTGGAGGGTGAGGTTGATGTTGAGGGTGTGGAGTTTGTGGAGGGCGAAGTTGGTGTCGAGGGTGTGGAGTTTGTGGAGGGCGAGGTTGGTGTCGAGGGTGTGGAGTTTGTGGAGGGCGAGGTTGGTGTCGAGGGTGTGGAGTTTGTGGAGGGTGAGGTTGGTGTCGAGGGTGTGGAGTTTGTGGAGGGCGAGGCTGGTGTCGAGGGTGTGGAGTTTGTGGAGGGCGAAGCTGGTGTCTTTGATCTTCCAGAAGTTTAGTTGAAGGAAGTTGAGGCTCAACCAAGGCTGGATGTTGGACAGGCAATCGTCAGGATAAAGGCAGTGGAGGGGTTGGGAGAGGTTGTGAAGAGTTGGAGCCGGGTGTTGTCTGTAATGATATCAGCAAATAGTGATGTTATTTGCCTGTTTGATTATGATGCCTTAGCAGCATGATTGCAGGTATTGATTACTTATGCCTGACCAGCAGAGGTCATGTGACCGAGACAAGCAAGGCAGTTCAGTTTAGTTTCAGTTTCGTTCTACATGCATCACTAGCTTAATGTCTCCTGTAATGCTGTTAACTTTGAGTTGAATATACTTTAGATTAAAACTCATTCTCTTTCATAAATGTCTCATCATTGAACCCACAAAGAAATCAATACATGGTGTTAGAAGTGGCTGAAAGAGATGAAGAGAAAAATTCTGAAGTTAAATCAGCTCTCCACAGATTAGCAAGCCAAAAGAGAACATCGTTGCTTACCATTAGAGAATAGCTAACGAAGTGAAAAATGGAAGGTTTACTCCCACCGGCGACGCTTCAGTTGACAGGTAATGTGGCTGAAAATTGGAGAAGGTTCAAACAACGTTTGGGGTTGTATTTATCAGCAATCGGAGCTGACGAGAAAAGTAATATAAGGAAATCGTCACTGTTCTTACATGTCGTGGGTGATGAAGCGCTGGAGGTGTATAATAACTTCACATTCGCTGTTGATGGAGACAAAATGAAGCTAGATAAAATAATGGAACAGTTTGAGGCCTACTGCATACCTAAACGTAACGTGACGTTTGAGAGGCACAGATTTTTCACGTGTACAGAAAACGGGTGAGACTATTGATCAGTATGTGACTGAACTGAGAAACAGAAGCAAATCGTGTGAATTTGGGGGACTGACAGACTCGCTGATAAAAGACAGACTGGTGTGTGGGATTCCAGATAATGGTCTAAGGGAAAGACTGCTAAGAGAGCAAGATCTAGACCTGGGAAAAGCCATAGCACTGTGTAGGGCTACAGAGACTGTGAAGTTGCAGGCAAAGGAGCTGTTCAGTGACAATAGCTGCAACGTGGATGCAGTGAGTAAGAACGGATACAAACCGTTTAACAAAAAGCGCCAATGTGAAAAAAGAGGCGTGGCCAGCGAACAAAAATGAAAGGGACAATCGAAAGACATGTAGTCGATGCGGTACACAGCATACACCAAGAAAGTGTCCAGCATATGGTAAAAAATACAATAGTTGCAACAAAAACAACCATTATGCCCGTTGCTGCAAGAACCAAGCGCAACAAAGCAAGGTCCATGCAGTAGATGAAAGCGACATAGAGGAGTTCTATGTAGATGTTGTGTCTGAAAACAAAAAAGAAGAAAGAGACTGGATGTTGACACTAAAAGTGAATGACATACACATTCCATTTAAATTGGATACTGGAGCACAAGTTAATGTGATATCAGAGACTGATTTTAAGAAAATTAGACCCAGACCAAAGATACATGGAATCAAAGTGAAAGTGACAGGATACTCAGGTACTGATATACCAGTGAAAGGAAGATGCATTGTCAAAGTAACACACAAGGACAGAGAGCACACGCTAGCATTAATCGTGGTGCCAAAGGATGTGCAAGCCATACTAGGTTTAAAAGCCTGTGAGAGACTGAACCTGGTAAAGAGAGTCCTCGTTGTGGAAAGCGAAGGAGAGACAGTCTATGATGAACTGAATGTTGCGTACACACCGGGTAAGCTGATGTATACAGCAGACACGTTGTCCAGAGCTGTTGACCCAGGAGAGCCCGCAAACACAGTGAAAAGACTGAAGTACAAGGCAAAAGACAGTGGAACTGACTTCTACCAAAGCATGCTTGTATACCGCACAACGCCGCTCGAGTGTGGTAAGTCACCAGCCCAACTCCTGATGGGACGTCGGCTAAGGTCAAACCTACCCATCCCGGAGAACCTCCTGAAAACAAAAGAGGGGGAGAAAGTGAGGAAGTTCAAAGAGCAACAGAAAGAAAAGCAAAAGTATTACTATGACAGAGGAACACAAAACCTACCTGAACTCCACACTGGTGACCAAGTAAGGTTCAAAGACAAAACAAACACATGTACTCAGAAGGGAACTGTCCTGAGTGAAGTTCAACCAAGATCATACACCATTCAGACAGATGAGGGTGCAGTTCTGAGAAGAAATCGTCGAGATCTTCTCATGGGACCAGCCACAGCAGGTCAAGAGACTGATACTGTTGAACAACCTGATCACACAGCTGAGAACACATCATCTGAGGCAACAACTCAGATTCAAGGACAATCAATCAGAAAATCCTCAAGACACGTGAAGCCTCCTGAGAGACTCATTGAGCAAATTTAAGGACTGTAGCGGTTCGTGTAGATCGCCACTAAATAAGAGAGTTTGACTTCGACGAACTATTAACAAGTTGTTTATTTACAGGAACAGACTAATTACATCAGGTAAGATGGCAGGTAAGATGGCTGACTGTAGGAGCACCGTGGTATAGGTCTTGTCCCAGCGAGGACTCCACGAGGACTAACTAGAAGCTTCCCAGCTCAACTGCCAGCAGGTTCCGAGCTCAACTGCCAGCAGGTTCCGAGCTCAACTGCCAGCAGGTTCCGAGCTCTACTGTTGAAAGGTTCCGAGCTCTGACGTCATGACGTCAGAGTACAGGAGAGAAGCCTGAGTATAGTAACAGACACATACAGTAAGGTAAGTTAAAGGGAATTATGTATATCCATGTAAGGGACAACCGGTGGTACCGCCACAGACTATTGTTATAGAAGGAAGTAATGTTATCTTATTCTTTCTTCAAGTTCTAGTGTATTTACATATTTCAGGTGAACACACAAAGCAAGGTTAAAAAACCTTGATCATGATAATGATAGTTCATTAAGTGTTACAGTTAAAATGCAGATTAATACAAAGAAAACATGTTGTTAGTTAAAAGTAAAATACTTTTGTTTTAAGAAAAGGAGATGTAATGATATCAGCAAATAGTGATGTTATTTGCCTGTTTGATTATGATGCCTTAGCAGCATGATTGCAGGTATTGATTACTTATGCCTGACCAGCAGAGGTCATGTGACCGAGACAAGCAAGGCAGTTCAGTTTAGTTTCAGTTTCGTTCTACATGCATCACTAGCTTAATGTCTCCTGTAATGCTGTTAACTTTGAGTTGAATATACTTTAGATTAAAACTCATTCTCTTTCATAAATGTCTCATCATTGAACCCACAAAGAAATCAATACATTGTCAGTGTACATGTGGAAGCTGAGCCCAGTTCTGTGAATGATGTCTCTATGAGACAACATGTGGAAAGAGGAGGGAACCGAGGGCAGATCCTTGGGGGACTCCAGAGACGAGAGTGCAGGGGTGGGAAGAGAAGCCATTTGGCAGAGATGCCCTGGCTATGATGGAATATGCAAGAGTGGAATGAAATGAGGGCACTCACACCAAGCTGAACAATGGAGGAGAGGCATTGGAGGATGGCATGGCCGACCGTGTCAAAGGCTGCAGACAGTTCAAAAAGGGGGAGGAGGAAAAAGCATCACAGAGAATGTTGTAGCAAAATACTGCGGATGCTGGAAATCCGAAATAACAACAGAAGACGCTGGAAAAACTCAGCAGGCCAGGCAACATCTGTGGAGAGAGAAATAGAGTCAAAGTTTCAGGTCGAAACCCTTCGTCAGAACTGAAGAAGGGTCATCGACCTGAAACGTTAACTCTGTTTCTCTCTCCACGGATGTTGCCTGGCCTGCTGAGTTTTTCCAGCGTCTTCTGTTGTTATTACAGAGAATGTTGTCGTGACTTTGATTAGGATGTCAGGGCTTTGAAAGGGGCAAAATCCTGACTAGAAAGATTCAAACAGGGAGCTGTAGGAAATCCAGGTCTCTTTTGTACAAACAGCCACAGGTGGGATTTTCCACATTCACTACAGCTCATTCATGGACACACATATACGTTGTTTAGATTTTGTACATCATATTAACACAAGAACATAAGAATTAGGAGTAGGAGTCGGCCACACGGCCCCTCGAGCCTGCTCCGCCATTCAATAAGACCATGGCTGATCTTTGACCTCAACTCCACTTTCCCGCACGATCCCCACATCCCTTGATTCCCCGAGAGTCCAAAAATCTATCGATCTCAGCCTTGAATATACTCAATGACTCGGCATCCACAGCCCTCTGGGGCAGAGAATTCCAAAGATTCACAACCTCTGAGTGAAGAAATTCCTCCTCATCTCAGTCTTAAATGGCCGACCCCTTATCCTGAGACTGTGCCCCCTAGTTCTAGACTCTCCAGCCAGGGGGAAACAACCTCTCAGCATCTACCCTGTCAATCTCCCAGAATCTTGTATGTTTCAATGAGATCACCTCTCATTCTTCTAAACTCCAGAGGGTATCGGCCCATTCTACACAATCTCTCCTCATAGGACAGCCCTCTCCTCCCAGGAATCAATCTAGTGAACCTTCGTTGCACCGCCTCCAAGGCAAGTATATCCTTCCTTAGAGAACAAAACTGTGGTCAGTACTCCAGGTGTGGTCTCACCAAAGACCTGCACAATTGTAGTAAGATTTCCTCACTCTTGTACTCCAACCCCCTTGCAATAAAAGCCAACATGCATTTTGTTTGTAAAAATTTGGAATATATAAATCCTTTAGTACCAGTGGAGAACCTCCAGCCGGAGCCCTGCCGCGAGCTGCCTCCCGTCACTCCCCAATCCAAGGGATTCTTGGGGGACACGAGTGGGCTGACTGCTCGCCAATGGCTGCTCGGCATTGGGGTGGTTGGGTAGGAATTGGGCAAGGTCTAGTCTGCGTGTCGGGATCCACGGGTCGGAAGCTGCCTTTTATTTACTGCCCATCCTTGGTTGGCCTGAGAAGGTGGGTGTGGACTGTCTTCTTAATCTGTTGTGGTATATGCAAAGGTCAGTATAATTCTCCATCCTACTCCCACTCTGACCTCGGCCTCTTACACTGTCCCAATGAAGCTCAAAACAAGCTCGTGGAACGGCCCCTCATCTTTCGATTTGGCACTTTACAGCCTTCCGGTCTCAACACTGAGTTCAACAGCTGTAGATCATAACCACCGCTCCCATTCTCTCGGGCAGCAGGTGCTGGTACTGATAGCAAAATACTGCAGATGTTGGAAATCCGAAATAACAACAGAAAATGCTGGAAAAACTCAGCAGGTCAGGCAACATCCGTGGAGAGAAATTTGAGTTGACGTTTCGGGTCGAACCCTTCTTCAAAAGAAAATAGATCGAAGGCAGGGCTGCGATCGGACAAAAGAAGTGAAAGAAACAAAAGAAGTAAAAGAGACAATAAAAGGTATTAGAAGCTAGACGAGATGGTAATAGGCTGAGATTAGGTGTAAAGTGCACTGGCAGGGCAAGAGATAGCTGCCAGGTGTGAGAGAGAAACAAAAGGAAAGGGGGGTGGGGGGAAAAAGGAGTGGAAAAATTACAAGAAAAAATGTAATAGGGGCCGAGGTTATGATCTGAAATTGTTGAACTCGATATTGAGTCCGGAAGGCTGCAAAGTGCCTAATCGGAAGATGAGGTGCTGTTCCTCGAGTTTACGTTGAGCTTCCGTGGAACAATACAAGAGGCCAAGGATGATGATGTCCGAGTGGGAATGGAGCGGTGAATTAAAATGACAGGCGACCGGAAGCTCGGGGTCACCCTTACGGACTGAACGGAGGTGTTCCGCAAAGCGGTCACCCAATCTGCGTTTGGTCTCCCCAATGTAGAGGAGACTGCATCGTGAGCAGCGAATACAGTATACTAGATTGCGAGAAGTACAAGTAAATCACTGTTTCACCTGGAAGGGGTGTTTGGGGCCCTGGACAGTGGGAAGGGGGGAGGTATAGGGGCAGGTGTTACATCTCCTCCGCTTGCACGGGAAGGTGCCAGGCGAAGAGGAAGGGCTGTTTGGGGTGATAGAGGAGTGGACTAGGGTGTCTCGGAGGGAGCGGTCCCTATGGAATGCTGAAAGGGGAGGGGAGGGGAAGATACGTTTGGTTCTGCTGTTGCCATTTACAGCTCTGCTACACCCATCGTTTGTTTCTTTACTTGTCCCATTACCACCCCATCCCTTTTGTCATAGAATCACTCCTGCCTTCCACCCTATCACGGACCTTCCCCTTTGTTCTTTCCTCTCACCCCCGCCCCCTTTTCCCTGCCTCTCTACTTGCTAATAAACTGTTAAATCTTGAACTTCTTTCAGTTGTGATGCAAGATCAAACAACCTGAAATGTTAACGGTGTCTCTCTCTCCACGGATGCTGCCTGACCTGCTGGGCGTTCCCGAGTGTGGAACTTGCAGCTGATGTTGATCCCATAACATTGCTCTTGTCCTTCTCAGCAGTAGAGGCCGTGGGGGAGGGAGGTGCTATCGAAGTAACCGTGGTGATTTGCTGCAGTACATCCTGTAGATTGTACACATGGCAGTCACAGTGCGCCGGTGGAGGAGGGGGGCGGATATCGAGTCCAGTGCCGGGGCATCGATCGAGTGAGCTGTTCTCCTGAATGGTGTCGAGCTTCTTGAGTGTCATTTGAGCTGTACCTATCCAGGGGAGTGGTGGGTGTTCCATCAGACTCCTGACCAGTACATTGAAGGTGGTGTGTTTTTAGAAGTAGTGTGGAGTCCAACATGACGATATGTCTGCACAGTGGGTCTCAGTCCCTTCTCAGCATGTTGGGGGCTTTTATAAAATCCTGGTCCAGAATAAGGCAGAAACCCAACTCATCATCCTTGGTGTACCAAGACACTCCTGAAATCATATATGTACGTTCCCCTGTGATTTGATTTACTTTCTCCCTCTTCCTCCCAGATACCATTCCTTGACAAGACACAGATTCAAAACACTGTGGTAAACTGTTCTGTTAAGTGCTTCCGGCTAAGAACATCTCGAGAATTCGGGCATGTGCCCTCGTGATTTCCCCTTCATTATTATTTCACGTGCAAAGATAAACATTTACCCCACAGTCTGTAGACATTTCAGCTCCATACAAAGAATATAAATGCTGTCAAAACATCTTGCAACACCGTAACTGGATTCATCGGTTTCCACTACTAATGCAAGGTGACGCAACAAATAATCCAAGTGATTAGTTACAACATGCAGTGTCACCTGTGACTATTCCACATTGACAGCTTCTAACAACATCCTTCAGATGAAGCAATAGATCAAGACTGCCCTGCCTGTTTCAGTACTTCAGGTAGGCATTGTGGGGCAGACCAAAACTAGGGGCCATAAATAGAAGATAGTCACTAATAAATCCAATAAGGAATACAACAACAACAACTTGCATTTACATAGCGCCCTTAACAAAGTAAAAGAGACAGTGGTGAGAATGTGTAACTCGCTACCACTTAGAGTAGTTGAGGCTAATAGCATAGATCATAGAATTCTAGAATGATACAGCACTGAAGGAGGCCATTCGGCCCATTGTGCTTTGGAAGAGCGATCCAATTAGTCCCACTCCCCGCCCTTTCCCCACAACCCTGCAAATGTTTCCTTTTCAAGTATTTATTCAATTCCATTTTGAAACTTATCATGGAATCTGCTTCCACTGCCCTTTCAGGCAGATGCAAGATAAAGCCGTGAGGGAGAAAGGAGTAGAAGGTTATGCTGTTAGGGTTAGATGAAGAGGGGTGGGAGGAGGCTCGTGTAGAGCATAAATACTGGCATGGACCAGTTAGACTGAATGGCCTGTTTCTGTGCTGTACATTCTATGTAAAGATCCCCCGGCACAATTCAGAGGAACAGGAGTAGATCATTCAGCTCCTCGAGCCTGTACCGCCACTGAATCAGATCATGGGTGATCTGTACCTCAAAGAAGATCAGGGAGTTCTCACCGTGTCCTGGCCAACATTTCTCACTCAACCAACACCACCAAAAACAGATTTACTGATAAACAGGATTCATTGCTGCTTGTGGGACCTTGCTGTGCACAAAATGGCTGCTGTGTTTGTCTAACAGTCACCACACCACTTGTATGAGAAACATTGCGACACACCTCGAAGAGAAGTGATAAGATTATAAAAATGCAAGGCTTTCTTTTTCAACAATCATTGATGACTTGTTAAATTTTCAGATTGGTTTGAGCTATTTTGCTGGGTAAATATCTCGAGCTTGCAACTAATATCGGTAATTCAGTACCTCAAGTAGGCAACCCTTCTCTTTTGGGGTCAAGGTGGCTCCAAAATGACATGCCTGGCAATGGATGTTTGGAGCCTAGTCAACCCTCTGTAGCAGAGGTGTTAGTCTGATGCTCGAGTCAGGCAGGTGTTCAGTATTGTCAATTGACCAGCCAGCCTGGCTCACTACTGGACCTGGAGGAGTAGATCAGACATTGGGAACGGAGGTTCTTGCCCCTGGGTTCCAGATAACCCTGTAACCCAATGTCCCAATGTCAGGTCATCCCAAGCGGATGTGCAGCATGAAGCTCATCAGCGCTGGTGGGCTTTCAGCTGATTAAATGCCAACAGCATTTCTGCGCACACTTTGGCTCTTTCCAACCCACACCTAAGCTTTCTGGACTTAGGTAGGTGGGTGTCCCTGCAGGGAGAGAGTGCACACTCCACGTTGCCCTAACAGAAACCCTACTTGTGCAGCTCCTTGGTAGCTGGGTTTGGACATTCTTAAATAGTAATGGGTGAGGCATTCGGTTGACCAATAGAAAGCTTGGTCTGGAGTTTCCGCTCGATTGCGCTGGTTTTTTCAGCGCAATTCCCCCGATAATCGGTGTAAATCTAGACTGAGGGAGTGCTGCACTGTCGGAGGCGCCGTCTTTCGGATGAGACGTTAAACCAAGGCCCCGTCTGCCCTCAGGTGGATGTAAAAGATCCCATGGCACTATTACGAAGAAGAGCAGGGGAGTTCTCCCCCGTGTCCTGGCCAATAGTTACCCCTCAATCAACATCACTAAAACAGATTATCTGGTCATCATCACATTGCTGTTTGTGGGAGCTTGCTGTGCGCAAACAGGCTGCCACGTTTCCCACATTACAACAGTGACCACATTTCAAAAGTACTTCATTGGCTGTAAAGCGCTTTGGGACGTCCAGTGGTCGTGAAAGGCGCTATATAAATGCAAGTCTTTCTTTCTTTCTAATCGCCGCAGTAGATCGCAGAATTTTAAGCGCAATTTGCATTCAGTGCAACTTGAGTTTCCCCGATCTTTTGCGCTAGTTTTAAAAGCATCGTGCTAGAACAGTCCCTGTCCACAAAACTGGCCACGTCCCCAGGGTGAATTAATCACCGTGACGAGTTTCCACTCGTTTGCGGGAGTTCAAGGGGTCTCCAGAAATTAACCTGGAACCTTTGGGCACACGAACACTAATAGGGACATTTGAAAATGTTTTGAATGATTTTTTTAAAATTTACTAAGGAACTGACTACTGTACCCCAACCTAACTAGAAAATAGTTTTGTATATTTTTTTAAGACATTTTTTAAGCGATTAAAATGGTTATTTTTTGTGATAAACCCATTCCCAGCTGTATTAATCAAACTGCACCAAGTTACCACTCTTAAATACATCAAGGAATATTTTTAAAACAAAATTAAAAAAAAAAAGTTTTAAAATGTTGCGCTGGTTCATGGCAGATCTTGTGTTCAGTCGAGGGAAAAAAGCTTTTCAAAGCATTTCGGCTGGTGTCACTGATTGCCCCGAAGCGGAAACTACCCTTGTAACTATTTAAACTAACTAAACGGAGTTTACCATCCATCAAAACCAGTTAACGATGGAACACCTTGTGCCCAAAATAAAAACAGAGAATGCTGGAAACACTCAGCAGGCCTGGCAGCATCCGTGGAGAGAGAAACATAACGTTTCCGGTCTGTGACCCTTCGTGCCTGCTGAGGGTTTCCAGCATTTTCTGTTTTTGTTTTGGATTCCAGCATCCGCAGTATTTGGCTCTTGTATAGTGTTCAAAGTAAGCTTGGCTTGGATCAAGAACTCTGAGGAGGAGGGAGTACGAGGTGGTTCGCTATGTTGGAACGCCACGGTGGAATCACCATGCTCCTACCTGGAACTCACGGTAGATCTTTTGAACTCTTACATTAAATTGTAATAATACATTTGCTCGCCTTTAAATAAACCGTCTGCTCGGCCCGGGCTGTATCCGGTGGAGCGGCTCGCCCGCCAGTTTAGGACCACCCGATTGTCGTTCCACAATGGCATGAAAATTGGGCGGGTTCTACAACGGGCGGACAATCCGCTCCGACAGATTACAGCCCAGGTGGTGCAGGCGAGAATTGACCTCATGGTGTTTCCAATATGATTACCGTCTGTTTCAGTTATCAAAACATTTGGTGCGGCAGCAGGTGTGTGTTAGACAGACTCTCGGAGCTTTACCGGTGTGCGTTTTGTTTGTAGTGAAATCATAACCCCAGCCTTTAGAAACCACTGTACAGTTCACTGTATATAGCGCACAGGGGAGATCCTCCCCTCTGTTCAGCAGCACCTATTGGCCGATCTGCTCTCCACAGTGCAAAGCAACTTAAAGGGGCATCACCTTCACAAGAAAGCACGTGGCAAACCATGTTATCCCTGCGTGGATGAAGGGACGCGATGTCTTTTCCATGTTATGTGCTAAAGGGATTCAAGAGAGTAAATACGGAAAAGCTGTTTCCTCTGTTGGGGGAGACCAGAACAAGAGGGCCTAATCTTAAAATTAGGGCGAGGCCACTTAAGAGTGAAATCAGAAAGCACTTTTTTCACAAAGGGTGGTGGAAATCTGGAACTTTCTCCCGCAAAATGTTGGACGTCAATTGGAACTTTCAAGACAGAGATCGACAGATTCTTGACAAAGGGGTTTTCACCCGAAACGTTGACTCTATTTTCTCTCCATGGATGTTGCCTGGCCTGCTGAGTTTTTCCAGCATTTTCTGTTGTTATTTCGATAGATTTTTGTTGGGCAAGGGTATCCAGGGGTATGGCGCCAAGGCGAGTAAGTGGGGCTGAGGTACAGATCCGCCGTGATCTGACTGAATGGTGGAGCAGGCTCGAAGGGCTGAGAGGCCTCCTCCTGCTCCTACACGAATCTTGACAAGCACTTTATCATGGAGGTGGAGCCCCTTTAAATAAAACGCCTTGAGAAAAATGCAGTGAGTTACTGATTCTCAGTCTATTGAGAAGTGTGGCTCCAAACAAAGTCCTGGCCACATCTTCACACAATTCTCTTTTGTAGTATGCAGCATTTGTATTTTGCGGATTAAATAATGTGGCAACAAATGGGAGTGAATTCCCTGGCGCTTGAAATGGGGGAGATATTTTAGCAGATAACAAAGACACTGGATAAACCGGTTAGCCATACATAGAACAGCAAGGTAGATGTACACAATAGAGCCGAATCAAGGACTCTGAGCTGAAGTTCAATGAAAGGAATCTCGCGGAGCATTCCACCAGGATAAAACATACCGCGTCCTTCAGAATTGAAAGGGGAATTCAGCACTGATAGCAAACTGAGACATCAACATCAAAATCTCTGAGACCTTAGGCAAGGTGATTATAGACACAGCCTCTCGAGAACTGAGCTTTAAACTAATTGAATAGCACATTTGTAATGAGAATTTGCACATTGGATGTCACGGAGCATTAACTAGTACCTGGTCTAAGTTACCGAACATTAGAGCATTAACTAGTACCTGGGCTAAGTTACCGAACATTAGAGCATTAACTAGTAGCTGGTCTAAGTTACCGAACATTAGAGCATTAACTAGTACCTGGTCTAAGTTACTGAACATTGAAATAAGACGTTTCTTTTTGCAGAAGTTGGTTTGTTTTTTTGCAGGCGATTGCCCAGCGTGAACACACTGCTGGGTTTCCGTGACACTGTGTCACTCTGCTGGACTCGAGCAGATCCTGGTTGTAAAAACCACAGAGTGTTGCACCATCCCAGTCAGACCAGCCGCTGACACGTCTGCACAATCCACGTGCTTTGTGTTGAAATCCCTGTTCAAAAAAGGGAAAATTCTACACTGGAGACAACATATCATAAAATGGTGATTTTTGCCCCATGATTTAGGTCGAAAATATCATCCTTTCAGTGAGAAATTCAGCTTTTCACCATATTTGTCAATGGTTTGGCTGAAGGAATAGTGTTGTTTATCCAAGTTTGCAGATGACACCAAGTTAGGAGGCACAATAATGTGTGTGGATGGGAGCAGGAGCTTGCAAAGGGACAGAGACAGATTAAGTGAGTGGCCAGTGGAGTTTAACGTAGGCAAGTGTGAGGTCATCCACTTTGGACTGAAGAACAACAAATTGGAGTATTGTCTTAATGGTGAGAGAGGAGGAGCTGTGGAGGAGCAGAGAGATTTGGGTGAGCATGTACACACATCACTAAAGGCTAGTGCACGGGTTCAAAAAAGTAATCAAAGAGGTGAGATATTGGCCTTTATCTCGAGAGGGGCTGGAATGCAAAGGGGAGGAAGAGATGCTTCAGTTGTACAGAGCCTTGGTCAGAGCCCATCTGGAGCACTGCGTTCAGTTCTGGGCACCGCACCTCAGCCTTGGAGGGGGTGCAGTGCAGATTTGTGGAATGATGTCGGGGATTAAAGGGTTAAGTTATGAGGACAGGTAGCATAGACTGGGCTTGTATTGCCTTGAATTTAGAAGACTGCGGGTGATCTGAGCAAGGTGTTTAAGGTGATAAAGGGATTCCACAGGGTAGATAGAGTGAAATAATTTCCTCTGGTCGGGGTCTCCAGAACAAGGGGGCATAACCTTAAAATTAGAGCCAGGCCGTTCAGTGGTGATGTCAGGAAGCACTTCTTCACACAAAGGGTGGCGGAAATCTGGAACTCTCTCTCTTTCCGAACAGGCTGTAGATGCTGGGGGCCAATTGGAGCTTCGGAGACGACGATCGATTGATTTTTGTTGGGTAAAGGTATCAAGGGACATGGAGCAAAGGCGGGTAAATGGGGTTGAAGTACAGTTCAGCCATGATCTCCCTCTGACCTTCCCCTCTCTGACCCCGAACAATCAGTCCTCAGCAAAGGCCTGAGCTTCATCCCCTTACGTCCCCACCTCAATGAATTTCGAGCTCGGCACGATGTTGAGCTCTTTTTCCGTCGCCTTCGTCTCCGTGCCCACTTCTTTGGCCAGGAGTCCTCCCCCCGCACGGCTGACCCTTTCTCCTGCTTTCAGAATTCCCGTTCTACCTGGACCCCTCCCCCTGGCCTCTTACCCTCTCTAGATCTTTTCATTGCAAACTGCCGCCGTGACATCGGCCGTCTCCATTTCTCTGCTCCCCTCACTCACTCCAACCTACCTCCCTCTGAACTTGCAGCACTCCATTCTCTCAGATCCAACCCCGACATTGTTATTAAACCTGCTGACAAGGGTGGTGCTGTTGTTGTTTGGCGAACCGACCTCTACCTAGCGGAAGCTGAGCGGCAACTCTCCGACACCTCCTCCTACCTCCACCTGGACCATGACCCCACTACCGAACATCAAACCACCGTTTCCAAGACTGTCACTGACCTCATCTCCTCTGGAGATCTTCCCCCCACTTCCCCAACCCCGCACAGCCCGCTTCTACCTCCTTCCCAAGATCCACAAACAGGACTGCCCTGGTAGACCCATCGTTTCAGCCTGTTCTTGCCCCACGGAACTTATCTCTTCCTATCTCGACTCTATCTTTTCTCCCCTTCTCCAGTCTCTTCCCACCTACATCCGTGACTCCTCCGACGCCCTCCGCCACTTTAACAGTGTCCAGTTTCCTGGCCCCAACCACTTCCTTTTCACCATGGACGTCCAATCCCTCTACACCTCCATCCCCCACCAGGATGGCTTGAGGGCGCTCCGCTTCTTCCTTGAACAGAGGCCCAACCAGTCCCCATCCACCACCCTCCTCCGCCTGGCTGAACTTGTTCTCACATTGAACAACTTCTCCTTTGACTCCACTCACTTCCTCCAAATCAAAGGTGTTGCTATGGGAACCCGCATGGGTCCTAGCTATGCCTGCCTTTTCGTGGGATATGTGGAACACTCTTTGTTCCAGTCCTACTCAGGTCCCCTCCCTCACCTCTTTTTCCGGTACATTGATGACTGTATCAGTGCCGTTTCCTGCTCTCGCCCTGAACTAGATAATTTCATTCACTTTGCTTCCAATTTCCACCCTTCCCTCACCTTCACATGGTCCATCTCCGACTCTTCCCTTCCCTTCCTCAACTTCTCCGTCTCCATCTCTGGGGATAGGTTATTGACAAACATTCACTGCAAGCCCACTGACTCCCACAGCTACCTGGACTACACTTCCTCCCACCCCGCCTCCTGTAAGGACTCTATTCCATTCTCCCAGTTTCTCCATCTCCGCCGCATCTGCTCCGACGATGCCACCTTCCATACCAGTGCTTCCAACATGTCTTCCTTTTTCCTCAACCGAGGATTCCCCTCTACAGTGGTTGGCACGGCCCTTGACCGTGTCCATTCTATCTCCTGCACTTCTGCTCTCAGCCCCTCCCCTCCCTCCCGGAACCACGACAGAGTTCCCCTTGTCCTCACCTTTCACCCCACCAGCCTCCACACTCAACGGATCATCCTCCGCCATCTCCAGCGTGATCCCACCACCAAACGCATCTTCCCCTCACCTCCCCAGTCAGCATTCTGAAGGGACCGCTCCCTCCGAGACACCCTGGTCCTCTCCTCTATCACCCCCAACACCCCTTCCTCTTTGCCCGGCACCTTCCCGTGCAAGCGCAGGAGATGCAACACCTGCCCTTATACCTCCCCCCTTCCCACTGTCCAGGGCCCCAAACACCCCTTCCAGGTGAAACAGCGATTTACTTGTACTTCTCACAATTTAGTATAGTGTATTCGCTGCTCACGATGCGGTCTCCTCTACATTGGGGAGACCAAACGCAGATTAGGTGACCACTTTGCGGAACACCTCCGTTCAGTCTGTAAGGGGGACCCCGAGCTCCCGGTGGCCTGTCACTTTAATTCTCCGCTCCATTCCCACTCAGACCTCACCGCCCTCGGCCTCTTGCATTGTTCCACGGAAGCTCAGCGTAAGCTCGAGGAACAGCACCTCATCTTTCGATTAGGCACTTTACAGCCTTCTGGACTCAATATCGAGTTCAACAATTTCAGATCATAACCTCGGCCCCTATCATATATATATTTTTTTTTTTATCCTCACTTTTGTTCTGTTCTTCTCCCCCACAGGGCAGCTGTCTTTCATTCTACCAGCGCAATTTACACTTCATCTAGAGCCATCCTTTGTTTCTTAACCTGTCCCATTACCATCTCCTCTTGCCTTGAATATCTCTTAATGTCTCTTAACCTCTTCCGCCTTCCATCCTAGCACAGACCTTCCCTTTTGTTCTTTCCTCCCCTCCCCACTTTCCCAGCCCCTAAACTTGCTTAAAAATCTGTTCCATTTCCTGATTTTTTCCAGTTCTGACGAAAGGTCATCGACCTGAAACGTGGGCCTAGAAATTCACTGGCCTTAGCGCCACTTTTGAGGCGCTAGAGGGCCTCGCGCCGAAGTTATGGCCAGTTTAGAAATTGACAGGGGCCCTAAATCGGCGTTAGGCCAGTAGCGCTGCGCCGGCACCGATGACGTCATCGGTGTGCGCAGCGTCCCGGTTGCCATGGTAACCCGCCCGAACTCGGAAATTGAGTTGCGGCCGCCTCGCCCGTGGCAGCCGCAAGCAACGTTCTGGCAGAGGTGCCTTACAGAACTTTGCGCTGGCGCATTAAAGGCCCCGCGGCGGCCGGCCGCTTT
Source organism: Somniosus microcephalus (assembly GCF_052327205.1). Taxonomy (NCBI): domain Eukaryota; kingdom Metazoa; phylum Chordata; class Chondrichthyes; order Squaliformes; family Somniosidae; genus Somniosus; species Somniosus microcephalus. Next base: position 6,280,894 of record NC_141003.1, read on the forward strand.
CCCGCCGGCCGCCTGGCCGCAGCTCCCTCCCCGGACTTCCCCCCCCCCCACCCCCGGAACAGAAGCAAGCCCGGCACTTGTCCGAGGTGCCGGGCTCATTTTTAAAAAGATTATCGCGGGCCGCGGCCGGGTGCAGGCAGCTCCTCCTTAACGGAAGGAGGAGGCCTGCACTTCCCGAGCCTGCCGCACCGCAGCGGGCGCCGCAGCGCCGGAATAGCGCCGCAATGCGGCGCGTGGCGCCAGTTTTGAGGCGCTGAGACCCCTCAGTAGCGCCAGCAGCCGTTTGGGCGCGGCGCTACTGAATTTTTGGCGCGCGCAGGGGGACTTAGCGCCGGCACTAACTTCCGGCGCTAAAGCCCTCGCTGCGCCAAAACCGAATTTCTAGGCCGTTAACTCTGTTTCTCTCTTCACAGATGCTGCCTGGCCTGCTGAGTTTCTCCAGCATTGTCTGTTTTTATTTCAGCCATGATCTAATAGGCTCGTGGGGTTGAATGGCCTCCTGTTCCTAAGTTTGAGTTGGTTTCCTGATACATACCCACCATAAGAACAAATATCATTGTTTTTCAATGGGTGTTTCTGACAGTCGTGCTTTTCAAGGTGAAGAATCTCTGCATCGGGGGTCAAACACTTTTTCTGCTTCTTATATCTAAGGGGCCATTTTCCCACTCCGTACTCCTGGCAAAGAGGCTCATGGGCTGAGAGCACACAGCGGATACTTTGACATGTGCCACTCATGACCCCTGTCAGGCGCAATGGGTCAAAACATCTGAATTCCAATGTCAACGGAGTGAGGTCAGGTATAGCAGACCCCGATAAAACGTCCAGCTCCCTCTAATGGGTCCATACACTCGGGAAAGTTGTTTTAATTCTTCTGAAATAATAATATACTAAACATCTTCACCGGCAACTTCCTCGAGGTTCTCCCAAGCAGACGTTGTAACTTTGGCGGAAGATTGGCGGAAACCTCAGATAGAGGCATAAAGGAGGTTTCTGCCGATATTCCCATAAAGTTTCGGTGGCTGATCAGGGGAACCCCCCCCCCTCCCCCAAAACCACAAGAAGGAAAGTCCTGGTGTTTATGTTTGTGAGTCACTTTCCGCCTGCTCTTACCCGGAATAAATTCCTGTATCCACGTTTGTGATGGTAATTGGCTCTGTAATTACCTCCTCCCCGGGGAGGCACTACAGGAGGGGGATACTGTGACACGTTTACATAGGCACTTCCCATTCTAAATGTTGACAGAGGAATTTATAATGGATGAAGTGGACGGGCTGTGCGGCAGACATGAGATTTATAATAAATCACATTTAACTTAAGACACCATTGAACAATTTAAAAGAACAAAGTAGCTTGTTTATCGAGAGGGTGGGAGTGGATCGGGGGGAGAGAGGATTGGGGGGGGAGGGGATATGGGGGAGGAGGGGATGGAGGCGATCGGGGGGAGAGAGGATTGGGGGGGAGGGGATGGAGGCGATCGGGGGGAGAGAGGATTGGGGGGGGAGGGGATATGCGGGAGGAGGGGATGGAGGCGATCGGGGGGAGAGAGGATTGGGGGGGAGGGGATGGAGGCGATCGGGGGGAGAGAGGGGAGAGGTGATTAGGAGGGGGGAGGGAGGAGTTGGGAGGAATTGGGAGGAGATCACGATCAGGAGGGAGGGGGCGTGATTAGGAAGGGCAAGGGGGAGTGTCGATCGGGAGGAGGAGAGGGAGTGAGAGATCGGGAGGAGGGGTGTCGATCGGGAGGGGGTGTGGGAGGCGATCGAGAAACCGGGAAGTGGGAGGGTGGGGTCCCGCAACAGTCTTTGGCACAGTGGGGGGAGGGGCACTCCTACTCCTCCCACCTCCACATTCAGGTAGGTATTTTTGATAAAAGCTTTCCCATTTACGGGCCGATGGTTAAACCGCACGTTTTCCTGAACGCACTCGGCACTGGCTGTGTTCAGGGCAGCCCAATTTTACAAAGGGAGCCTCAATCAGGTGTTAGGCCCCCTATTTGCATATGCAAAGTGTCTAACGCCTGTTTCAGGCACGAGCTCTGGACACCTCTCTTTCTGCATTTACCAATATGGCGAACGGCGCATTTCCAGCACGCAATGACTGCGTGTTCACCCCACCCACCATATAGTGTCAGTCGTGGCTCAGTGGGCAGCACCCTCACCTCGGAGTCAGAAGGTTGTGGGTTCCAGTCCCACTCCAGAGACTTCAGCACATAAATCTAGGCTGACACTCCAGTGCAGTGCTGAGGGAGTGCCGCACTGTCGGAGGTGCCGTCTTTCGGATGAGACGTTAAACAGAGGCCCCGTCTGCTCTCTCAGGTGGACATAAAAGATTCCATGGCCACTATTTTGAAGAAGAGCAGGGGAGTTATCCCCGGTGTCCTGGCCAATATTTATCCCTCAACCAACATAACAAAAACAAATTATCTGGTCATTATCACATTGCTGTTTGTGGGAGCTTGCTGAGCACAAATTGGCTGCTGCATTTCCAACATTACAACAGTGACTACACTTCAAAAGTTCTTCATTGACTGTAAAGCACTTTGAGACGACCGGTGGTCGTGAAAGGCGCTATAGAAATGCAAGTCTTCTTCTTCATATTGGGTGCTTAGATGGCTGTTTTGCGCCTGAAGAATGGGCACAGCCCCATTGAATTTCTGGGCCTATATATTTTATATATTGTGCATCAATCTGTGCTGATTTTGCAAATATGATGGGTGAATGATTAATCTTATGTTTCAAAAACCGTTGCTCACTCTCAGCAATCAATTAATCTAATCAGCACTACAGGCTCAGGCCTGGGCTGTCCACTCTAGCTGGCAAGTATTTCAGTTGCCATGGTGCTCAAATTAATGGAACATTTTCTACAGAAATCAAGGGAGAAATAACCCATCTAGTCATCCACTGATAGCTGGGGTTTGACTAAAGGGTAATTATATTCTAAAATTTGGAAATGGGATGAAAGCTGAAGAGATTCAGAGACGGATGGGCCTCGATTGTGGAGAATCAATGGACAGGAATCCTAAATAACCAGACTATTTGGGCCCTACTTCAGCTCACCTGCTGCTGAAACCCTCATCCATGTTTTTGTCACCTCCAGACTCGACTAGTCCAATGCTCTCCTGGCCAACCTCCAGTCACCCACCCTCCATACCCTGCCCGTATCCTAACTCGCACCGAGTCCCGTTCACCCATCACCGCTCTGCTCGCTGACCTACATTGGCTCCCAGTCCACCAACGCCTCAATTTCAAAATGATTATCTTCGGGTTCAAATCCCTCCACAGCCTCGCTCCTCCCCATCTCTGCAACCTCCTCCAGCCCTAGAACCCTCCGAGATCTCTGCGTTCCTCCAATTCTGGCCTCTTGCACATCCCCCACTCACTTTGCCCCACCATTGGCGGCCGTGCCTTCAGCTGTCTGGGCCCTAAGCTCTGGAATTCCCTCCCTAAACCTCTCCGCCTCTCGCTCTTCTTTTCGGATGCTGCTTAAAACCTACATCTTTGACCAAGCGTTTGGTCGCCTGTCCGAATATCCCCATCATTGGCTTGCCGTCAGTTTTTGTCTGATGGTGCTCCTGTGAAGGGGCCTTTGGATGTTCTAATGTGTTAAAGGCGCTATATAAATGCAATATGTTGTTGCTGTACTCTCATGGATTTTACTGTGAATGCAGTGGGTAAGATTAGCTGGTGCTCTCCACAGATGCTGCCTGACCTGCTGAGTATGTCCAGCATTTTCTCTTTTTATGTCAGATTTCCAGCATCCGCAGTATTTTGTTTTTGTATTAAGATTAGTTGGTGCTGAGTGCCCCTCAATAATGTGTGAAACAGTCACAATATCACAGGGAACAGAAACTAGCATTGGTGTTTCTGAAGCACATGCCACGTCTCTTTCTAAAAACATCTCATCTTTGTTTCTGACAACACACTGTATCGCCCAGTAACATCTCACTCAGAGGAGACAGACACAACCTAAAGTAACTGCTGGTTTTTGTGTGTAATTATTTTTGGCCCTGAGATACAGCTCATCCATTTTAAAAAATAAATATTGCAATTACAATTGTAGTCTTGCCAGGGTTTTACTGGGCCCTTGAACATCCTGTTGTTTTACCATGTTTTACTGAAGGAGAACATTTTGCATATATTTCAACCAACTACAGAATTTGGTGACAGAAATAGTCCTCGTTAATGAAGTAGATCAGTAAAGTATCGCCAATTTGATATTTTAAGAACAGGTCATCAGTCAAGCAGCCATTAAGATAATTAAAAAGTTCCACATTTTAGGATAATCGCTGGCAATTACTTCTGTAATTATGAAGCAGCCAAAATCTTTTCTTTTTTACTTGTTTGGAAATAGTTATACCAATTCCGTTAGTGATAAAGAAAGTCTTGCATTTCTGTAGCACCTTTCACGACCTCAGGATGTCCCAAAGCGCTTTACAGTCAATGAAGTACTTTTTGAAGTGCAGTCACTGTTGTAATGTAGGGAACGCGGCAGCCAATTTGCGCACAGCAAGCTCCCACAAACAGCAGTGAGATAATAACCAGATAGTCTGTAGTGGTTGGTCGAGGGGTATATATTAACCAGGACACAAGATGCTAAAGAAGTTCTACAGTGTATGGTTCTGATTTTTGATTGGCGATAAATAAGACTGGATATAGAAGACTGTAAAGAAAGCTGAGAGTCTGGCTTTTCTTTGCTTCACCCATCGCTCTACTTGGACCTGCCCCCCCCTCAAGCATGTACACGATATACAATTTCAGATTTCCAGCATCCGCAGTATTTTGCTTTTGTACACTATATACAACTTGCATTCACAGGAACATAGCAATTGCTGGATGAGAAAGACCACGATCCATCTACCATCCTGGGAGTCACTGATACAATAATGTCATTGTTGACTAATCACAGCAACCAATCTCTATCAGTGAGTCTACAACAGATCCAGACATGAGGTGAGGAAACCCCAGTGGTGGAGAGCTTTGGGAACCAGAGGTCCACAGTCACCTGTTCCTCCCGAGCCTGCTGCACTCACCTCACGTCTTCTCTCCAATTAATCAAAGACCGTATCCCAAAATGTTATTTTCTGAAAGAAATCTCTCTCATTTGCATTTGAATGAATCAATACTATTTGCTCCCACCGCCTCCCTAGGGAGTCCGTTCCATAGATTGACCACTCGCTCACTGAAATACTGTTTCCCCAGGTTAGTTTTGAATTTACCCCCTTCAAGTGCAGGCCATGTCCTCTGGGTCTACTGTTCAGGACAAGGTGAAACAGCTCGTCATGGTCGACATTATCAGGTCCCTTTAAAATCCTAGAAACAACAATATTATCCCCTCTCAACCATCTCTTCTCCAGTGAGATCGTGCCCAGTTTACATAATCCAATCCCTCCATCCCCCTCATTCATTCTGGTCGCTCTTTCCTGTAACCTTTCAATAGCTGCAATATCCTTTTCATACTCCTGTGACCAGGCCTATACACAGAAGCACTGAATTTGTTCGAGGTTCGTTACCCCACAATGATTTATAAAGTGGCAGGATCACCTCACTATTTCAACTCAATATTGACCTTTTAGCAGATCCCAACATCTGATTTGCTTTACTCACTGTCACTGAGCATTGTTGCGATAGTCCCATTTTATTGTCCATCAGGAGCCCAGGGAGGAAAAATTCGGTTGCTTTGCGCCTCCAGTTAGGCGAAATTCAGCAGGAGGTTAGCGACAGCAGTAACCGTTAGCGCCCCGTGGCGCTGCACCGCCGCCGATGACGTCATCGCCGTGCACAGCTCACAATCTTCGGTAGCGCCCCGACTTACCACCGGACGCTACCTGCGGCCGGGGCGGCGCTAATTAAAGGCGAGGTGCTGGGCGGCCATTTTTGTAGCTGGCCGCCAGCCAGCACCTGTCCCTGTTGCCGTCCCCGGCCTCCTGTGCAGCCCCTCCAGGGTTTAAGGGAGCAGTTTCAGAGAATGAGCTAAGGGGGAGTGAAGGTTTTGCCACCAATGGTGGAGCGAAGGGAGAGGATAAAGGCCAGGAGGGGAGGAGGCTGCAGAGAGAGAGTGGGGCGAGGCCATGATGGGATTTCTAGACATGGATTGAGATTTTAAAGTTAATGCGTTGGGGACTTGGAGCCAATATAGGTCAAAGGGGAAGGAGTGATGGGCTCCATCAGGACAGGGCAAAGGGTATTTAAAAATAATAATAATAAATTAAATTAATTACATAGAATGGCCGAGCAGGTGATGTGTTACTGCTGCAATATGTGGGAGCTGGTGGACACCATTGATGTTCACAGTGATCACATTTGCAGTAAGTGCTGGCTGCTCGAGGAGCTCCGGCTCCGTGTTGATGAGCTGGAGTCCGAGCTTCAAACACTGCGACACATCAGGGATGGGGAGAGTTACCTGGACTCTGTGTTCCAGGAAGTAGTCACACCAATTAGATTAACTAATTCAGATGTAGTCCGTGGTCAGGGACAGGAGGGTGTGACTATGAGTGAGGCAGGTACGGGGATCCAGGAGGTAGTGTTGGAGGAGCCGCAGCCCTTGCTCTTGTCCAACAGGTTCGAGGCTCTTACTCCCTATGAGGACGGGAACAGGGACTGCAGGGAGGATGAGCAACCCGGCCACAGCACCATGGAACGAGGGGCCATTCAAGTGGGGGGGAGTAAAAAGAAATGTTGTAGTGGTAGGGGATAGTATCATTAGGGGGATAGATAGGGTTCTTTGCAGCCAAGAGCGAGAGTCCCAAAGGTTGTGTTGCCTGCCCAGTGCCAGGGTTAAGGACATCGCCTCTGGGCTGGAGAGAAACTTGGAGTGGGAGGGGGAGGATCCAGTTGTCGTGGTCCATGTTGGTATCAACGACATAGATAGGACAAGGAAAGAGGTTCTGCTGAGGGAGTATGAGCAGCTAGGGGCCAAATTAAAAAACAGAACCACAAGGGTAATAATCTCTGGATTACTACCTGAGCCACGAGCAAATTTGGCTAGAGTAAATAAAATCAGAGAGAGTTAAATGCGTGGCTCAAAGACTGGTGTGGGAGAAATGGGTTTTGCTTCTTGGGACACTGGCACCAGTACTGGGACAGGAGAGAGAGCTGTTCCCTTGGGATGGACTTCACTTGGCCAGTGCTGGGACTAGAATCCTGGCGAATCGAATAACTAGGGCTGTAGAGAGGGCTTTAAACTAATTAGTGGGGGGGGAGGTTTCAAGAGAGCGAAAAATAAAAATGTCAGCGGAGAAGGCAATAGAGCAAGGTAGCAGTGGGGAAATTAAAAACCAGAGCGTGTCAGGAAGGGACAGAATATATAAAGGTAAAGTAGTAAAGGGGGTAAAAGCAGGACTAAATTGTCACAAAACATATTTAAAAGTTCTTTATCTGAATACACGCAGCATTCATAACAAAATAGATGAGTTGACGGTACAAATAACTACACATGGGTATGATCAGGTGGCCATTACAGAAACATGGCTGCAAGGTGACCACGACTGGGAACTAAACATACAAGGGTATTTGACTATTAGGAAAGACAGACAGGAAGGAATGGGAGGTGGGGTTGCTATGTTAATAAAGGATGGAATCACTGCAATAGTGAGAAATGATATTGGGTCAAAGGATCAGGATAGTGAAATAGTTTGGGTGGAGATAAGGAATAATAAGGGGAAAAAGTCACGAGTAGGCGTAGTCTATAGGCCTACTAACAGTTGCAACTCTATTGGTCGGAGTATAAATCAGGAAATAGTTGGGGCTTGTAATAAGGGAACAGCTATAATCATGGGGGATTTTAACTTTCATATTGACTGGACAAATCAAATTGGGCAGGGCAGCCTTGAGGAAGAGTTCATAGAGTGCATTAGGGACGGGTTCCTTGAGCAGTATGTTACTGAACCAACCAGGGGGCAGGCAATCTCAGATCTGGTCCTGTGTAATGAGACAGGATTAATAAAAAATGTCCTAGTAAAGGATCCCCTTGGAATGAGTGAACATAACATGGTTGAATTCCAAATTCAGTTGGAGGGTGAGAAGGTTGGATCTCAAACCAGCGTACTGAGCTTAAATAAAGGAGACTATGAAGGTATGAGAGCAGAGTTGACTAAAGTGGACTGGGAAAATAGATTAAGGTGTAAGACGGTACATGAGCAGTGGTGTACATTCAAGGAGATATTTCACAACTTAAGAAAAATATATTCCACTGAGGAAAAAGGAGCGTAAAAGAAAAGACAGCCATCTGTGGCTAAGTAATAAAGGATAGTATCCGACTGAAAACAAGGGCATATAAAGTAGCCAAATCTAGTGGGAGGATAGAAGATTGGGAAGCATTTAAAAGCCAGCAAAGAATAACTAAAAGATTAATTAAGAAAGGGAAGATAGATTATGAAAGTAAACTAGCAAAAAATATAAAAACAGATAGCAAGAGTTTCTACAGTTATATAAAAAGAAAAAGGGTGGCTAAAGTGAATGTTGGTCCCTTAGAGGGCGAGACCAGGAAATTAGTAGTGGGGAACATGGAGATGGCAAAAAAGCTGAACAAATATTTTGTATCAGTCTTTACAGTAGAGAACACTAAAAATATCCCAACACTGGACAAACAGGGGGCTATAGTGGGGGAGGAGCTAAACACGATTAAAATCACTAAGGAGATGGTACTCGGTAAGATAATGGGACTTAAGGCGGATAAATCCCCTGGACCTGATGGCTGACATCCTAGGGTCTTGAGAGAAGTGGCGGTAGGGATTGCGGATGTATTGGTGGTAATTTTCCAAAGCTCCCTGGATTCAGGAAAGGTCCCAGCAGATTGGAAAACTGCTAATGTAACACCCTTATTTAAAAAGGGAGGTAGACAAAAGGCTGGAAACTATAGACCAGTTAGCCTAACATCTGTGGTTGGTAAAATGTTGGAGTCCATTATTAAGGAAGCAGTGACAGGACATTTGGACAACCATAATTTAATCGGACAGAATCAGCATGGTTTTAGGAAGGGGAAGTCATGTTTGACAAATTTGCTCGAATTCTTTGAGGACGTAACAAACAGGGTGGATAAAGGGGAACCAGTGGATGTGGTGTATTTGGACTTCCAAAAGGCATTTGACAAGGTGCCACACAAAAGATTACTGCACAAGATAAAAAATCACGGGATTGGGGGTAATGTACTGGCATGGGTGGAAGATTGCCTATCTAACAGAAAACAGAGAGTTGAGATAAATGGTTCATTCTCGGGTTGGCAATCAGTAACTAGTGGTGTTCCGCAGGGGTCAGTGCTGGGACCCCAACTCTTTACAATCTATATTAACGATTTGGAGGAGGGGACCAAGTGCAACATATCCAAGTTTGCCGACGATACAAAGATGGGAGGGAAAGGAGTGAGTGAGGAGGACATAAAAAACCTGCAAAAGGACATAGACAGGCTAAGTGAGTGGGCAGAAATTTGGCAGATGGAATATAATGTTGGAAAGTGTAAGGTTATGCACTTTGGCAGAAAAAATCAAAGAGCAAGTTATTATCTAAATGGAGAGAAACTGCAAAGTGCTACAGCACAAAGGGATCTGGGGGTCCTGGTGCATGAAACACAGAAGGTTAGTATGCAGGTACACCAGGTGATCAGGAAGGCCAATGGAATCTTGGCTTTTATTGCAAGGGGGATGGAGTATAAAAGCAGGGAAGTCTTGCTTCAGTTATACAGGGTACTGGTGAGGCCACACCTGGAATACTGCGTGCAGTTTTGGTTTCCATATTTAAAAAAAGATATACTTGCTCTCGAGGCAGTTCAGAGAAGGTTCACTCAGTTGATTCCGGAGATGAGGGGGTTGACTTATGAGGAAAGGTTGAGCAGGTTGGGCCTCTACTCATTGGAATTCAGATGAATGAGAGGCGATCTTATCGAAACATATAAAATTGTGAGGGGGCTTGATCGGGTGGATGCGGGGAGGATGTTTCCACTGATGGGTGAGACTAGAACTAGGGGGCATAATCTTAGAATAAGGGGCTGCCCTTTCAAAGCGGAGATGAGGTGAAACTTCTTCACTCAGAGGGTAGTAAATCTATGGAATTTGCTACCTCAGAGAGCTGTGGAAGCTGCAACATTAAATAAATTTAAAACGGAGATAGACAGTTTCCTAGCTGATAAGGGAATTAGGGGTTACGGGGAGCAGGCAGGGAAGTGGACGTGAGTTTAGGTTCGGATCAGCCATGATCCTATTGAATGGCGGAGCAGGCCTGAGGGGCCGTATGACCTACTCCTGCTCCTACTTCTTATGTTCTTATGTAGGATGCAAGCAGCAGAGTTTTGAACAAGTTGGAGTTCATGGAGGGTGGAGAATGGCCTGCCAGGAGGCCATTGGAGTAAGCGAGTCTAGAGGTGAATAAATCATGGATAAGGGTTTCAGCAGCAGTGGGGTGAGATAGTCACCATCTCGGTGATTCGCCAGAGGGAGCCTCGCTGCTTATTGTGTGGGGTCACTACCAGCTGGCAGCACAGATTATACCCAACTACCAGCGCACCATCTACTGATCCGAGGCCTTCTACTCGCAGAGTCATCACTACCTCATAGTGTGCTCTGGATCTCGGGGCAGTGTGTTGGCTTCAGTCTGTAGTGCCCAGCTCCCACAACATTACTCCACCACTGACTGAGTCTCAGGTGAATCAACACAAAACCAAGTGGAAGAAGAAAGTTAGAGAGGCTGAAACATGACACAACAATCACATTCAAGTAACTTTGTATCTTCAGTTAAGTGCAGGACGTTCCCTGACTGTTCCCTCTGACCTGGATATGTTTGTATGACTGTGAGCAGCCGAGGAGGAGCAGACCGAGCCGGGAACCGGAGCAGAGACAGTAAATAAAGAGCGGGGTGGAAAAGGGGCCTGAACTCACTGTGAGCAGCCGAGGAGGGGCGGACCGAGCCGGGAACCGGTGCAGAGGCCAGTAAATAAAGAGCAGGGTCGGAGAGGGGCCTGAACTCACTGAGAGGAGAGAAGTAAAAAGTAATCGAAGTGTGACGTCACCAGAAAGCAGGTAAGTGATTAGTTGGTGAGTATTTCTCTATTTCTCGCTTTCTTCCAAACTTAAATTTTGTGGTTTATACTTTCTAAGGTGTCTGTGGTGTAGCGGGGACTGCTGGTAAACAAGGGCCCTTGAGTATATCATTTAATTATAGTGTAATTGGTGGGATTGATTTGATTTAATTTAATTTCAATTAATTAAAGGGTAAGTCATGGCAGTACAGCTTGGCGCCGTGGTATGCTCCTCCTGCAATATGTGGGAAATCAGGGACACTTCCTGTGTCCCTGACGACCATGTGTGCGGGAAGTGTATCCAGCTACAGCTACTGGCAGACCGCATTGCGACGCTGGAGCTGCGAATGAATACATACTGGAGCATTCACAATGCTGAGGACGTCGTGGATAGCACGTTTAATGAGTTGGTCACACCGCAGGTAAAGGCTGCATGGGCAGGAAGGGAATGGGTGACCGCCAGGCAGAGTAGTAGGCGCAGGCAGGTAGTGCAGGGGTCCCCTGTGGCCACCCCACTCTCAAACAGATATACCGCTTTGGATATTGTTGGGGAGGATGTCTTAATCGGGGGAAGGCAGCAGCAGCCAACTTCCTGGCACCATGGGTGGTTCTGCTGCGTAGGACGGGAGGAAAAAGAGGGGTAGAGCTATAGTAATAGGGGACTCTATTGTAAGGGGAATAGATAGGTGTTTCTGCGGCCGCAAACGAGACTCCAGGATGGTATGTTGCCACCCTGGTGCAAGGGTCAAGGATGTCTCAGAGCGGCTGCAGAGCATTTTGGAAGGGGAGGGTGAATAGCCAGTTGCCGTGGTGCATATAGGTACCAACAATATAGGTAAAAAAATGGGATGAGGTCCTAAAAGCTGAATATAGGGAGTTAGGAGGCAAATTAAAAAATAGGACCTCAAAAGGTAGTAATCTCAGGATTGCTACCAGTGCCACGTGCTAGTCAGAGTAGAAATAGAAGGATATTTCAGATGAATACGTGGCTAGAGGAATGGTGCAAGGGGGAGGGAATCAAATTCTTGGTACATTGGAACCGGTTCTGGGGGAGGTGGGACCAGTACAAACTGGACGGTTTGCACCTGGGCAGAACCGGGATCGATGTCCTAGGGGGAGTGTTTGCTAGTGCTCTGGGGGAGGGTTTAAACTAAAATGGCAGGGGGTTGGGAACCTGTGCAGGGATAGAAGCAAAAGACAGGAAGGAGAAAAGCAAAGGTGGCAGTCAGAGAAATCAAGGGTTTAAATCAAACATGGCCACAGTACATAATAATTTTAAAAGGTCTAAGAGTGTTAAAAAAACAAGCCTGAAGGCTTTGTGTCTTAATGCGAGGAGCATTCATAATAAGGTTGATGAATTAGCTGTGCAAATAGATGTAAACGGATATATGATTGGGATTATGGAAACATGGCTCCAGGGTGACCAAGGCTGAGAACTCAACATCCAGGGGTATTCAATATTCAGGAAAGACAGGCAAAAAGGAGGTTGGGTAGCATTGCTGGTTAAAGAGGGGATTAACACAATTGTATGGAAGGATATTAGCTCTGATGATGTGGAATCTGTATGGGTAGAACTGAGAAATGCCAAGGGGCAGAAAACGTTAGTGGGAGTGGTATACAGACCCCCAAACAGTAATGCGGAGGTTGGGGATGGCATTAAATGGGAAATTAGAGACGTGTGCAATAAGGGCACAGCAGTTATCATGGGTGACTTTAATCTACATACAGATTGGGCCAACCAAATTAGTAACAATACTGTGGAGGAGGAATTCCTGGAGTGTATACGGGATGGTTTCCTGGACCAATATGTCAAGGAACCAACTGGAGATCAGGCCATCTTAGACTGGGTATTATGTAATGAGAAAGGATGAATTAGCAATCTTGTTGTGTGAGGCCCCTTAGGGCCTCACACAATATGATCAAATTCTTCATTAAGATGGAGAGTGAAGTAGTTGACTCAGAGACTAGGGTCCTGAATTTAAATAAAGGAAACTACGATGGTATGAGGCACGAGTTGGGTAGGGTTGATTGGGGAATGTCACTCAAAGGGTTGACGGTGGATAGGCAATGGCATACATTCAAAGATCGCATGGATGAACTACAGAATTTGTTCATCCCTGTTTGGCATAAAAAAACAAAAAAGGTGACTCAACCGTGGCTAACAAGGGAAATTAGGGATAGCATAAGATCCAAGGAGAGGAGATATAAATTGGCCAGAAAAAGCAGTAAACTTGAGGATTGGGAGCAGTTTAGGATTCAGCAAAGGAGGACAAAGGGATTAATTAAGAGGGGGGAAATAGAGTATGAGAGTAAGCTTGCAGGGTACATAAAAACTGACTGTAAAAGCTTTTATAGATATGTAAAGAGAAAAAGATTGGTGAAGTCAAGCGTAGGTCCCTTGCAGTCAGAATATGGGGCATTTAATTGGGGAACAAAGAAATGACTGACCAATTAAATACATACTTTGGTTCTGTCTTCACAAAGGAGGACACAAATAACCTCCCAGAGATGTCGGGGAACATAGGGTCTAATGAGAGGGAGGAACTGAATGAAATCAGTAATTGTAGGGAAATGATGTTAGGGAAATTGTCGGGATTGAAGGCCAATAAATCCCCAGGGCCTGATAATCTACATCCTAGGGTACTTAAGGAAGTGGCCCTAGAAATAATAGATGCATTGCTGGTCATCTTCCAAAATTCTATAGACTCTGGAACAGTTCCCATGGATTGGAGGGTAGCTGATGTTACCCCACTGTTCAAAAAAGGTGGTAGAGAGAAAACAGGGAATTATAGACATCGGTAGTGGGGAAAATGCTAGAGTCCATTATAAAAGATGTAATAGCAGAGCTCTTGGAAAACAGTGACAGGATCGGACAAAGTCAACATGGATTTACAAAAGGTAAATCGTGCTCGACTAATCTACTGGAATTTTTTGAAGATGTAACTGGTAGAATAGATAAGGGAGAACCAGTGGATGTCGTGTATTTGGACTTTCAGAAGGCTTTCGATAAGGTCCCGCATAAGAGATTAGCGTGTAAAGTTAAGGCACATGGGATGGGGGGCAAGGTACTGACTTGGATAGAGAACTGGTTGGCAGACAGGAAGCAAAGAGTTGGAATAAACGGGTCTTTTTTCGAGTGGCAGGCAGTGACTAGTGGGGTACTGCAGGGATTGGTCCTAGGACCCCAGCTATTCACAATATATATTAATGATCTAGACGAGGGAACTAGATGTAATATCTCCAAGTTTGCAGACGACACAAAGCTGGGTGGGTGTGTGCGCTGTGAGGAGGATGCAGAGAAACTCCAGTATGATTTGGACAGGTTGGGTGATTGGGCAGAAGCATGGCCGATGCAGTATAATGTGGATCAATGCGAGGTTATCCACCTCGGTGGCAAAAACAGGAAGGCAGATTATTATCTGAACGGCAATAGATTGAGAGAAGGGGAAATGCAATGAGATCTGGGTGTCCTTGTACACCAGTCGCTGAAGGTAAGCATGCAGGTGCAGCAGGTGGTTAAGAAGGCAAATGGTACATTGGCCTTCATAGCGAGAGGATTCGAGTACAGGAACAAGGATGTCTTGCTGCAGTTGTACAGCGCCTTGGTGAGACCACACCTTGAGTATTGTGTGCAGTTTTGGTCGCCTTATCTGAGGAAGGATGTTCTTGCCATGGAGGGAGTGCAGCGAAGATTCACCAGACTGATACCTGGGATGGCAGGAATGACGTATGAGGAGAGATTGGGTCGATTGGGCTTGTACTCGCTGGAGTTTAGAAGAATGAGAGGGGATCTCATTGAAACTTATAAAATTCTAACAGGACTGGACAGACTAGATGCAGGAAGGATGTTACCGATGGCGGGGGAGTCCAGAACCAGGGGCCACAGTCTAAAGATAAGGGGTAAGCCATTTAGGACTGGGATGAGGAGGAATTTCTTCACCCAGAGAGTGGTGAACCTGTGGAATTCTCTACCACAAAAGGCAGTTGAGGCCATTTCATTAAATATATTCAAGAAGGAGTTAGATATATTTCTTAAGGCTAAAGGGATCAAGGGATATGGGGAGAAGGCAGGGACAGGGTACTGAGTTTGGATGAACAGCCATGATCTCATTGAATGGCGGGGCAGGCTCGAGGGGTCGAATGGCCTACTCCTGCTCCTATCTTCTGTGTTTCTATGTTTCTATTGACAGCTGCACGCAGTGTACTGACACGGCCGATGAAGATACACTACATGTTTTGAAGATCCGAAGTCTTTTCTAATTTGTTACTATCTGAATTTAATAATAAATATCACAACCTTGATTAGCATTATCAATACAATATAGCGAATCAGTGCAGCCAATGACACAGGGGCTGCTGTTTATATTGAATTACTAAACAATACTTTGTCAATTCATTGTATTTGAACTATTCCATCTTTCTGCTCCTGTACCACTCGTTCTGCCTTCGCTTCCCCTACATTCCCTTTGCTCTGTTTCCAGGGCTCGACATGTTGCTTGACTTGTTGATTTGGCTCATTTGTCAGCACTGTTGCCTCAAAGTCAGAAGGTTTTGGGATTCAATCCCCACTCCAGGACAAGCATAAAAGGGAAGCACTTTTGGGTTCAAGCTCCATTCCAACACTGAAGCACATAGTGCAGGGAGTGCTGCGCTGTCAGAGGTGCCGTCTTTTGGATGAGACGTTAAACCGAAGCCCGTCTGCGTGCTCAGGTAAACGTAAAAGATCCTATGGCACTATTTGAAGAAGAGCAGAGAGCGCTCCTGATACAAACATTCCTCCCTCATCCAAACACAAAGCAGCAAGCTCAACGCAAGATCCAGCCGCCTTATCTTCAAGAAGCCACAAGACCTGTGAAACTCTATGAATAGAGGTAAAGCCAGTTGGATCACTGACAGTAAAAATACAAGGGATTGCTACATTCTGAGAGTAAAGGGTTCAGCACAGGTCACATTGTCTGTGCAGTAACCTGGGAGGTTATGAGTAACCTGATCCACCAGGTGGTGCTGTGGCAATTGGTCTCCTGAGTTAAGTCTGATCTGTACTGGTTGTACTCTTTGTTTTTGCTGCCTCATGGCAGAAGCTTTTATGTGCAAGGGTTGATTAAACCATGTTACGGAGTTAACCGGTGTCCGCCTCCATCTATGGCCACTTCAAGATACCACATATGGCGACGAGAATAAAGGATGGAAAAGTTTTGGTGGATCAGTCATAGTTAGGGAGTATGCGGAAGAGGTGCTCGGGTTGGTTAGCAAACTAGTCGGAAAAGCACGAGGCTAGGCCGCGGGAGTCGAAACAGAGTTTGATTTTTTGGCTGAAGTGACCGGACTCCAAGGATGGCAGGAACGGTAGGCTCCGTGGCACCTTTTGACAGCAAGTCACAGTCTTGGGAGGAGTATTGTGAAATACTGAGCCATTTCTTTATGGCAAACGAGGTGGACAGTGCTGGAAAGAAAAGGGCCATTTTACTGAGTTGTGTGGGAGCGCAAACTTATACATGGATGAGGAATCTGCTGAGCCCGGAGCGGCCAGGAGAAAAATCTTTTGACGAGTTGGTGAGTCTACTAAAGAATCATTTCAATCCGAAACCTAGTGAAATAGTACAGAGATGGAAATTCAATTCGAGGATTAGGAGGCCGGAAGAAAGCGTTACCGAATATGTGGAGGAGCTTCGGAAGCTCGCACAGGACTGCAATTTTGGAAATACGCTCACAGTCATGTTAAGGGACAGACTAGTATGCAGAGTTAATGACGACAGTATGCAGCAAAGGTTGCTGTCAGAAGAAGGATTAACGTTTGAGACGGCACTTAAAAAAGCACAAGCCATGGAGATGGCTAACAAGGACATTAAGGACTTAAACAGTATGAGCAAGGAGAAATGGAGTAAACCAAGGGGAGGAGCTGTTTTCAAGATGGAAGCTGGCGCGAAAAGTCCACCAGTTGGGGTTGGGGATTGCTACCGATGTGGCGGGACGAGCCATTATGCAAAGGACTGCAGGTTTGCAAAGGCAAAGTGCCACAATTGTGGAAAAATAGGGCACTTAAAGAAAGTCTGTAAAAGGGCAGTGAGTGAGAGAAGCAGTGCTAAAGGGGCAAAGCATGCAAAAGCGGGGAGGGAGAAGTACACAAAGCGGGCAAATTACATACAAGAGGAGGAAGAGTCTAGTGAGGAGGTTTTCACTGTATACAGTATAGACACTTCAAGGCCCAATGTACCCCCTCTCACTCAGTATTTGATAGTGAACGGAGGTCAAGTAAAGTTTGAGATTGACACCGGATGTAGTGTAACCATAATGTCGCAGACTGAGTATGCCAAGCTATGGGGGGAAGCAAAAGTACCAGAGCTAGGTACATGCCCCATTAGTCTCAAAACCTACACAGGACAGAAGGTGGACATTTTGGGGGCGGCCGAAGTACAAGTGGAACACAAAGGAGTCACCAAAGAGCTTACGGTGGTAGTGGTAGCAGGGTCAGGGCCAAACCTGTTAGGGCGAGGGTGGATCAGTGAGTTGAGTGTGGACTGGCAGGCAATGAATAAAATGGAGGACAGTACAGAGGCACTGCAAGAAGTGCTGATGAAGCATGAGTTAGTGTTCAAGGACGAACTGGGCACCTTAAGGGGAGCCACAGCCAAGATTCATGTAGCCAGTGATGCCACGCCTCGTTTCTTTAAACCAAGGTCGGTACCTTTTGCAATGAAAACCAAGGTTGAGGCGGAACTAGATCGCCTGCTAAGGGACAAAGTAATAGAACCAGTGAAATTTTCAGACTGGGCGGCACCAATAGTCCCGGTATTGAAGCCCGACGGTAACGTAAGGGTGTGTGGTGACTATAAGTTAACAGTGAACAGAGTATCATCACTGGAACAGTACCCCATTCCGAGAATGGAGGACATGTTAACCTCGCTCGCTGGGGGAGAAAGATTCAGCAAACTGGACATGAGTCATGCGTATCAGCAGAT
Organism: Somniosus microcephalus; assembly: GCF_052327205.1. NCBI lineage: Eukaryota > Metazoa > Chordata > Chondrichthyes > Squaliformes > Somniosidae > Somniosus > Somniosus microcephalus. The sequence continues at coordinate 6,298,857 of NC_141003.1, forward strand.
ATTGCTAGATGAAGAATCAAAAAAGTTTGTCACGGTGAACACGCACAAGGGGCTGTTCACGTATGCCAGGTTACCATTTGGTGTCAGTTCTAGCCCAGCAATATTCCAACGGACTATGGAGGGCATTCTGCAGGGCATTCCAAAGGTGGCCGTGTACTTAGATGATATTCTGCTAACAGGAAGTGACGATCAGGATCACTTAAAAACACTGGACAAAGTGCTACAGCGGCTGGAAGAGGTGGGGCTACGCCTGAAACGGAGTAAGTATAGTTTCATGGAGAAGGAAGTTACATTCCTGGGACATCGGGTGGATGCCACAGGCCTCCATCCATTACCAGGGAAAGTGCGGGCAGTGCAGGATGCACCTGCACCCACCTCAGTGACTGAACTGAAAGCCTATCTAGGGCTCCTGAATTATTATAACCGGTTTCTTCCAAACTTATCGATGCTGCTGGCACCCCTGCACAAACTGCTGAGAAAGGAGGAGCCATGGCATTGGGGGCCAGAGCAAGCGAAAGCATTTCAGCAGTCAAAGGAGCTACTTCAGTCCAGCAGGGTGTTGGTGCATTACGACGAGAAGAAGGAGCTGATAATGTCCTGCGACGCATCACCCTATGGAGTGGGGGCAGTGTTGGCCCACCGCATGCCAGATGGAGCAGAAAGGCCCATCGGGTTTGTTTCACGCACGCTCACAGCTGCGGAAAAGAACTATTCACAGCTTGATAAAGAGGGGTTGGCCATTATATTTGGAGTAAAGAAATTCCATAAGTACATATATGGGAGGAAGTTTGTAATCAGTACTGACCACAAGCCTCTTATTAGCTTACTGAATGAGATGAAAGTGGTGCCTCAAATGGCATCACAGAGAATAATGAGATGGGCAGTAATACTAAGAGCCTATGAATATGTGATCACGTACAGAGCCGGCAAGGAAAACGGGAACGCGGATGCTCTCAGCCGCCTGCCCCTCTCAAAATCTCCTCGCAGTACTTCCCCTGAGGAGCACGTCCTGATGCTGGATCAGGAGATCAGTCCCCTGATGACTTCAGCGCAAATCCAGGGCTGGATAGCCAAGGACCCCGTTCTGTCAAGGGTCCGTATGTGTTGAAAGGCTGGCCAGATCACCGCGAGGGACCGGAGTTCGCGCCGTACAGACAGAGACAGCACGAGCTCAGTGTCTAAGATGGATGTGTGCTACGGGGAGCACGCATCATAGTCCCAGAGCGGGGACATTCTACTTTGATGGAACAGTTGCATCAATCGCACCCAGGAATGACTAGAATTAAAGGACTGGCTAGGAGCTACCTGTGGTGGCCTAACTTGGATGCTGAAATTGAGTCAAAGGTAAAGTCATGCACTATATGTCAGGAACAGAGGAAAGCACCTGCCGGGGCACCACTCCATCCCTGGGAGTGGCCCAGCAAACCCTGGAGGAGAATTCACATAGACTATGCGGGACCTTTTATGGGCAAAATGTTTTTGGTGCTGGTTGACGCTCACTCAAAGTGGATCGACGTTTATCCAGTGAGCTCTGCAACGATTGATGCCACACTGAATTGTCTCAGGAACAGCTTCAACACGCATGGTATTCCAGAAATGATTGTATCCGACAATGCACAGTGTTTTGTTAGTGAACGGAGCAAAGAATTCATGGTAAGGAATGGAATCACACATGTCACCTCAGCTCCATATCACCCAGCCTCAAATGGGTTAGCCGAGCGAGCCGTGCAGACTTTTAAGGAGCTCATGAGGAAGAGCTCAGGTGACACCCTGGAGACCAAGCTCAATAGAGCCTTGTTTAGTTATCGTATAACACCCCAAGCCGGGGCTTTCTCCGGCTGAGTTGATGATGGGGAGAAAGTTGCGGTGCACCTTAGACCGGATACACCCAGATCTCAAAAGCAAGGTTGAGACAAAACAAACAAACCAAAAAGCGTACCATGACAAACATACTAAAGCTCGCCATTTCACCATAGGGGACTCTGTGTACACTCGGAACTTCGGTTATGGACCTAAATGGATACCAGGACTAATCCAGGACATTACAGGACCTGTGTCATACTCCGTGTTACTAGGGGATGGTCGAGGGGTTTGTTGGCATGTGGATCAGTTTTTCAGCCGGCAGCAGGGGGAACTGCCTCAGATGGAACAAAGGGCAGTAGAGGAGGCTGTTCCAGGACCCAGCACGGCTTATAAGGTGCCAGTGGACACTGGTACTGCCAGGCCGCAGCGGGACAGAGTAAAACCAACATCAGAGACTACTCCAATCTCAAGTGCGAATGAATCTGAGAATCCACCACACGTGGAATTAAGACGTTCACAAAGGATTCGCAAGCAACCAGAAAGACTTATACAAACCTGTTAAATTAGTCAGGGGTTAACCATGGTTAGAGCATACTGGTTAATTAAAACGTAGTACCTAGTAAGGGTTATTGTTTAAGAATTGCATACGGCAATCTTAAGGGGGGAGGAGTGTAGTAACCTGGGAGGTTATGAGTAACCTGATCCACCAGGTGGTGCTGTGGCAATTGCTCTCCTGAGTTAAGTCTGATCTGTACTGGTTGTACTCTTTGTTTTTGCTGCCTCATGGCAGAAGCTTTTATGTGCAAGGGTTGATTAAACCATGTTAAGGAGTTAACCTGTGTCTGTCTCCATCTATGGCCACTTCAAGATACCACAGTCTGCATGCCCAATACGAGACTCACAAAACAAGCGCTCTACTCGGAGCTCCGGCACGGCAGGAGAGCCCCAGGTGGGCAGAGGAAACGCTTCAAGGACATCCTCAAAGCCTCCTTGAAAAAGTGTAACATCCCCACTGACACCTGGGAATCCCTGGCCCAAGACCGCACAAAGTGGAGGAGAAGCATCCGGGAAGGCGCCGAACACCTCGAGTCTCTTCACCGGGAGCAAGCGAAAGCCAAGCGCAGGCAGCGCAAGGAGCGCACATCAACCCAAGTACCCCACCCACCCGCCCCTTCAACCACCATCTGCCCCACCTGTGACAGAGACTGTAGGTTCCGCATTGGACTCATCAGTCACTGAGAACTCATTTTTAATGTGGAGGCAAGTCATCCTCGGTTCCGAGGGACTGCCCAAGAAGAAGTTCAGCACCAGTAATGGAAACCCTGCCAGCGATAAACTGGAATCACCGCCAAATTAATTCGAACTCACTGAGGCCGTCAGCATTTGAACCGTTTTGACCCAGTCATGGTTGGGGCTTTTTGCACGCCGGATATTCCTCACCCACAGCCGGGCCAATTTTAACCGGGGGCGGGAGTCGTGCGGGCGGGGGAGGGGGCCAGACTTCCGCACCATGAGGCCAGGAGGAGCACAACTCCCCGGCCTCATCTGCATGGACCCTGTCCGCACCCAGCAGACGGCCCTTGTGGTCCACGAGGAAACTAAAATATAATAAAAATAAATTCCACTTAGCCTTTTTTTGGGCCTCTTCTGGGCCCGGCTCCTCTCCCTGCCCGTTTGGCCCAGAGGGAAGAGACGGGGACTTCCCCCGTGCAGACCTGTGGTTAAAATTGCAGTCAGACATCATCAGAGCCCGATCTGCAAAACTCCGCTGGCTTCGGGTCTGCTCAGAAGAGTAGATAAAGATCGCAACCTGCAGGAAGGCAGTGGGATGGGTGGGGAAAGTCTAACTGCCCGCACGCCCATTTTCTGTTAGTGATGATTCAGTGAGTGTGTGCCTGGCTTTTGTCACATTTGTGTCGCCAAGTCCCCATCCCTCAGGCAATAGCTATCTGGTTTCATTTGGAACAATAGCAGGTGGATCCATTTCAGTGGTTCCTCAGCCTCCCCTACCTTGAACTTCAGGTTTGGTGCATCCAAAACCTGGACTAGAAAACAGAGTCTGAATTCACCCACTCTGATCCTAATACTCACATCTGATTAGTTTGTGCATCAATATTTCTGAGCGACAGTACATTGGGTAAGCCTACCTGAAACTATTAGCTAATGAACCGAACTCGACGACAGTACAGCAAGTGTCAGCCGTGGCTCAGTGGGCAGCACGCTCGCTCGAGTCAGAAGGTCGTGGGTTCAAGCCCCACTCCAGGGCCTTGAGCACATAATCCAGGCCGACACTCCAGTGCAGTACTGAGGGAGTGCCGCACTGTCAGAGGTATCATCTTTCGGATGAGACATTAAACCAAGGCCCCGTCTGCTCTCTCAGGCGGACGTAAAAGATCCCACAGCACTATTTCGAAGAACAGCAGGGGTGTTCTCCCCGGTGTCCCCGCCAATAATTACCCCTCAACCAACAGCAATTAAACAGATTATCCGGACATTATCACATTGCTGTCACATTTGTGGGAGCTTGCTGTGCACAAATTGGCTGCCTCGTTTCCTACATTACAACAGTGACTACACTCCAAGAGTACTTCATTGGCTGTAAAGCGCTTTGGGACGTCTGGTGGTTGTGAAAGGCGCTATAGAAATGCAAGTCTTTCTTCTTTCTTACTTGAAAGCTTCTGAGATGGTTAACTTGACATATGGAATTTGTGACAGTTAACTTGCAACTGGTCATGTTTTGAAAAGACTGGCGTGAGCCAGCAGAACTACGCGATGCACTCTGGACTTGTTTATAGACTATAGTTAACTACAAACTGTTGAAACCATTGAGATTGAGGGCTCAATTTTAACTCAGCCATCAGGCAGGCTTTGAGGCGTGTGGGGGGTTAAAATCACAAAACCTGGGGGTCGGGACCACCCCCCCGGCCTGGTTCCCGACACCTAGCCATTTTAACCCAGGCGTGTCTGATGGTCCCGAATCAGTCCCGCCTGCAACAGGCGGGACTGGTCTTTAGGGCCCTTAAAACAGCACTAATTGGCCTTTATAATCCCATTTTAACAGGCCCTTGCCTGTTTAACCCTTTTCCCACGTAAAACACGCCTGGTGGGGATCACGCCTGTGAAATCTGGTGTGAGCACTACTGGCTTGCTGACTATCAGCTGCAGGTCAACCATTAAAGAGGAGATTTGATCAGTCATCATTTGCAGGTGGCAGGACTTTGTTGTTTCAGGCCTGGGGCAACTTTTACCAGGCTTAACCACACCTGTGGAAGGTTGGAGCCTCATACACATCTCCAGTGTGACCTCCTGGGAAACCCCGCTCGCCACCTTCACTCAGCGCTTCCTCAACGGAGGCATATACCAGAAGCATGGGAGCCATTTATTTCCTTCCCTTCTGGGCATTAGATGAGCTCGAACACCAGCCGCAGCACCAGCAGAACCAGGAACAACAGCAGCAGCAACAGGAGCGCCAGGCTGCTGCTCACCCACCTGAAGCTGCACAGGCCAGAAGGGGCCAGCGCTTGGAAGTGGCTTGAGAGCACCTTGCTGCACATCAGGGGGCCATGGGGACTCGTATCTGCACTGGCAGTCCTACTCAGAAGGACTTCCATGAAGGTCTGGTTTCTCTGTTCAATAGATGCCCATCGCTCCTCAAGAGATGTCATTCTATTATGAACACGCACCATGTTTTCCATACCCTGGCGACTTATCTCCTCCATGGAGGTTGCCATCCTTTCCATGGTGATGTGTTCATGCGCCAATGACTCCACAAAGGCTCTGCTCATGTTCGCTATGGACTCCTCCATTCGCTCCACACTCACATCGACCCTGGAGACAAAACCTGCCAGAGACTCCTGCATCTGTTCCTGGAGTTCCAGCCCCGCTGATCTTATGGATGGACCCAGAGGCAGAGGGTCGACATGCAGCTGAGCCGAGCTGGCAGAGTCCTGCGCCCTCTGACTAACATTCTCCACTGCTGTCCCTGTCTCCACAATCTGCTGATGCTCACTTGTGAGCTGTGATACACCAGGTGACAACACTACTCTATCGCGCGATGGTCCCACCGAGGTGTGAGTGTCTGCGCTGGGTGTGTTGAATTCTGCTGACGCTGCGCCCTCAGAGGTTGCAGATTCCTCTGAGGAGTCTGGCTGCTCAGGCTCTTCCTCCTGGACAGTGGGGACGGGGGCTCTCGATGGTCCTGTGGGGGAGTAAAGGAAAGAGTTAGAGATGTGAGGTCAAGGTTACATGCACATTGCATATTGCAGATGATCATAACTCCATCTGTTATAGCTTCAGAATCATTATCAGCGACTCAGGCAATGTCAATGAGAGAGATGGAAAACTATTCTGTCACCAGCTTGCTGTGATGCACCCATCTGTCCGTCCCCCACTTGCGCCTCATCCTCCTGTCCTACGATCTCCAGGACCGCCTCCTCCCAGGGGGTGAGGTGGGCTACTGAGGGTGGCCCTCCTTCTGTCCTCGCTCGTTCTCTTTTATTGTGAGCTCTCTTTTCCTGCAATGAGGGAGACAAGTGGCGTTTGAGTGAGAATGAAGGAGTGAGTGTAAAGAACCCATAGCATAGATGCTTAGAAGGAGACAAAGATGGAGTGAGGTGGCAAGACCAAGGGCCCTCCCTGTGTGTTGTCAGTTGTTTTCATAGCATCAGTGTGAGGGCTGCATAGTTGAATAGTTAGGTGAATGTGAGCATAGAGAGAGAGGGAATGGGCAAGGGTGCATGGATGCCAGTGTCAAGTGGGATGTGGAGGAAGAGATTGCTAAACCTGAGTGCTAGTGAGGAGAGGCAATGGAGATCAGGTTGAGAGTGATGGGAACTTCATACTCACTTTTCCAGTGTGAAGGTCATGAAATCTCTTCCTGCACTGTATCCAGGTTCTGCGGGTAGCCGATAAGGAGTTGACCTCCTCCACCACTTGCAGCCACGCAGCCTTTGTCTGCTGGGGAGGCATCTTCCTCCCTGATGAAGGGAAGAGCACCTCCTTTTGAGCTCTTGCTCCATCCACTAAAGCCTGCAGGGCAACATCGTCAAAACGGGGTGCAGACCTCGGTCTTTCTCTTGCCATTCTGCTTCCAGCTCAGTGCATCAGCAAATGCCAAAAGGTTGGCAGCCTACAGAAGAAGCAAGGCTTGTTGCAGACCCTAAATGCAGCAGCAATGATGATGTCATATTCTGCGACTTTCTGACTGGAAATACTCCTTTGCCAAGGGTTCCCACACATTGGAAATCAATCGGCCAATTGAGTTAAAATTGCATCAATCTCACAGACCCATTTAGATTCGTGTGGGAAACACTAATTCGGGGAACCCGACAATTCCCCGCACCCGAGTTAAAATTGACCCGAGAGTGTGCAGGCATGTGGTGTGTGAGGAGTTAGCGAAACATTTCACTGAAAAGAGCTTGACACACAAGTCTATCAGGAGAGGTGACCACACAAACCAAGAGTGTTTGTAGAGGAGGATTACGCCAGCGACCACATGCTGTACAGACCACGAAGGAAGGTAGATCAGACGCTCTGGTGCGAGCCGGGAAGCATACCGTCCAAGAGGATAGGCGTTGGGAGAACCCTCAGAATCAAAGAGACTGATCATCTCTCCTTCCGAGTGCAGTGCAGCCCAATCTGTTAAAGTTGAGGGAACGTGTTGTAATATTACGCTAACTGTTGTATTAAGAATTGTATGATTTAAAGTAAAAAGAGTGTTGTGAGAAGCACTGAATTTGTTGGAGGCTCGTTATCCCACTCAGTATATAAATTCCGAGCGATAGAGAAGTGAAAACAAACCTACAGCACTAAATCAAACCAAATGTTCTGCATGGACGAGTTCTCCATCTGCCAAGTCAAGTGATATCATGTGTTTCACACACCACTCCTTCAGCAGTTTTCAATTATCAAGTAAATCTCTTCAGCAGTGGGGTATAAGTCAGTCTGGAGTGGTAGTGCAGAACGGGTGAGAGTGGATCGGCCACACTCCAATATGGAAAAGGAAATCGGGCTGGGTGCGGAACAGACTGCCCATTCTCTATCGCCCGTTTTACGCTATCGCCCAAGGTGGATTTATACGCCAGTCTGTTTCAATCTGAATGCTCTATATGTTGCATAATGTCATTCTAATTGATCTATTTTTTATTTCCCTCTCATTCTAAAGAGGTGATATTGGCTCATTGTGGAATCACAGACAGGCTCAGTCTCCAGAAGTAACAGAAAATGCTGGAAAAACTCAGCAAGCCAGGCAACATCCGTGGAGAGAGAAATAGTCAACGTTTCGGGTCGAAACCTTTCTACAGAACTCTGTAGAAGGGTTTCGACCTGAAACATTAACTCTGTTTCTCTCTCCACGGATGCTGCCCGGCCTGCTGAGTTTTTCCAGCATTTTCTGTTGTTATTTCGGATTTCCAGCATCCGCAGTATTTTGCTATCATATCAGTCTCCACAAGATCGGAGGGCCAGCCTGCTCCGAAGCAGCAATGGTAAACTCAGACTGCAGAAAGATTGTATCTGTTTAACATTGATTTGAAGTTATATATTATTATACAATAACGTACTAGCTGCCAATACTAGCAGTAAGAACAGGCAATGATATCATCACAAAACTGATCACAACACTGACCCTTCTCACATACAAAGCAAGATACACGGCCGGATGATCTGGTCAGTCGTGGCTCAGTGGGTAGCACCCTTGCCTTGGAGTCAGAAGGTCGTGGGTTCAAGTCCCACTCCAGAGATTTGAACACAAAAATCTCACTGCTGACACTCCAGTGCGGTGCTGAGGGAGTGCTGCACTGTCAGAGGTGCCGTCTTTCGGATGAGACGTTAAACTGAGGCCCCGTCTGCCCTCAGGTGGACGTAAAAGATCTCAAGGAACTATTTCGAAGAAGAGCAGGGGAGTTCTCCCCAGTGTCCTGGGGCCAATGTTTATCCCTCAAATCAACATCACAAACAGATTATCTGGTCATTATCACAATGGCTGTCGCGTTTCCCACATTACAACAGTGACTCCACTTCAAAAGTACTTCATTGGCTGTAAAGCGCTTTGGGACGTCCAGTGGTCGTGAAAGGCGCTATAGAAATCCAAGTCTTTCTTTTTCTTTTGCAGTCCCGCAATCCGCCATTAACATGTCAGCAACACATGCTACAGAAAACAGTTTTGATTTTATTTACATGCCAAATGACGGAGACTTTGATGTCTCTTCCCCACAGCTTGCTTTTCCCCTCACACCTTACACTTCAATGATGCAGCAACTCCCAGTGCAAGGACGCTGTGGCTGTGGTACTGAGCCACACAGAGTAGGAAGATCCCAGGCTTGATTTTCTGGGCCGTTAGCAGGGAAGGCCGTCAGAGGGGAAGAAACCTCAGGCCAGGTTGCCACTCATCACGGAAATCCAACGACCCCTCCTGAAAAGTGGGCTTGTGCAGACATCGAGGGCAGGGCCGGATTGGAATTGGCTGCAATGCCCCCAATACTGCCTGTCCCACGAGGCTCTGGTGGGTGCTCGGGCCCGTGTAATTGGGCACCAGCAAGTCACCAGCTTCAAAAGGGAAAGGGGGCACCCAAAAATTTAAATAAGAAGCTGATTTACGCCAGAGCATCCAGTCTGAACAGGGTGTGGGTCAATGGGTCGCACTCTCACCTCTGGGAGATTGTCGGTCCAAGTCCCACTCCAGAGATTTGAGCACATAATCCAGGCTGACACTCCAGTGCAGTACTGAAGGAGTGCTGCACTGTCAGAGGTGCCGTCTTTCGGATGAGACGTTAAACCGAGGCCCCGTCTGCTCTCTCGTGTGGATGTAAAAGATCCCATGGCAATGCTTTGAAGAAGAGCAGGGCAGAGCTCCACAATGCCTGGCAAATAGTTATCCCTCAACCAAAATCCCTAAAATCAGAATAACTGGTGATTCTAACCTTACTCTTCAGTGGGATCTTGCTGTGGGGAATTGGTTGCTGCTTTGCCTACATTACTGCACTTCACAAAGTACTTCATGGACATCCGTAGATCCTGAAAGGTGCTGCAGAAATAAAAGTTCTTTCTTACTTTAACAAAGCCATGTTTTGTTAGTAACTAGTGCCAGCAAGACTATGATATATTAATAGTTCCACCTCCGCAACATCGCCCATCTCCGCCCCTGCCTCAGCCCATCTGCTGCTGAAACCCTCATCCATGCCTTGTTATCTATAGACTTAACTATTCCTACTCTCCTGGCTGGCCTGCGACCTTGCATCTAAAACTCTGCTTCCCCTAGCCTAACTCAAACCAATGCCCCATTCACCCATCACCCCTGTGCTCGCTAACCTACATTGGCTCCCAGTCTGGCAATGCCTCGATTTAAAAATTCTCATCCCTGTTTTCAAATCCCTCCATGACCTCACCCCTCCCTATCTCTAATCTCCTCCATCCCCACAACCCTCCAGGATATCTGCGCATCCCCGATTTTCATAGTTCCACCATTGCCAGTCAGGTCTTCAGCTACTTAGGGAAAGTCATCGCAAGAATCCTCCTCAATCACCTTCTCCCAGTGGCCAAAGAGCTCCTCCCAGAGTCGCAATGCGGATTCCGCCCACTAAGGGGCACAATGGACATGATCTTCACCGCGCGTCAATTACAAGAGAAATGCAGGGAACAGCACCAACATGGCCTTCTTTGACCTCACAAAGGCCTTCGACACTGTCAACCATGAGGGATTATGGAGTGTCCTCCTCAAATTCGGCTGCCCTCAAAAGTTTGTCACCATCCTCCGCCTGCTTCCCGACGACATGCAAGCCATGATCCTGACCAACGGATCCACCACAGACCCAATTCACGTACGGACTGGGGTCAAGCAAGACTGTGTCATCACACCAACGCTCTTCTTGATCTTCCTCGCTGCAATGCTCCATCTCACCCTCAGTAAGCTCCCCACTGGAGTGGAGCTAATTTACAGAACAAACGGGAAACTGTTCAACCTCCGTCGTCTCCAGTCCCGATCCAAGGTCGTCCCATCCTCTGTCGTCGAATTACAGTATGCGGACGACGCTTGCGTCTGCGCGCACTCGAAGGTCGAACTCCAAACCATCGTCAACACCTTCACCGAAGCATACGAGAGCATGGGCCTTACACTAAACATCCGTAAGACAAAGGTCCTCTACCAACCTGCCCCCGCCACACAGTACTGCCCCCCGATTATCAAAATCCACGACAAGGCCTTGGACAACACGGACCACTTTCCATACCTCGGAAGCCTACTGTCAACAAGGGCAGACGTCGATGATGAAGTCCAACACCGCCTTCAGTGTGCCAGTGCAGCCTTCGGTCGCCTGAGGAAGAGTGTTTGAAGACCAGGACCTCAAACCCGGCACTAAGCTCATGGTCTATAGAGCAGCAGTGATACCCGCCCTGCTGTATGCCTCAGAAACATGGACAGCAGGCACCTCAAAGTAGAGGTACCACCAATGCTGCCTCCACAAGATCCTGCCAATCCATTGGCAGGATAGGCGCACCAACGTCAGTGTTCTCGCTCAGGCCAACATCCCCAGCATCGAAGCTTTGACCACACTCGATCAGCTCCGATGGATGGGTCACATTGTCCGCATGCCTGATACAACACTCCCAAAACAAGCGCTCTACTCGGAGCTCCGACACGGCAAGAGAGCCCCAGGTGGGCAGAGGAAACGCATCAAGGACACCCTCAAAGCCTCCTTGAAAAAGTGTAACATCCCCACCGACACCTGGGAATCCCTGGCCCAAGACCGCACAAAGTGGAGGAGAAGCATCCGGAAAGGCGCCGAATACCTCGAGTCTCTTCGCCAGGAGCAAGCGGAAGCCAAGCACAAGTCAACCCAAGGACCCCACCCACTCACTGAACCACTGTCTGCCCCACCTGTGACAGAGACTGTAGGTCCCGCATTGGACTCATCAGTCACCGGAGAACTCATTTTTAGTGTGGAAGCAAGTCATCCTCAGTTCCGAGGGACTGCCTAAGAAGAAGAAGACCCTAAGCTCTGGAATTGCCTCCCTAAACCTCTCTACCTCTACCTCTCCCTTTAAAAGGCTCCTTAACACATACCTCTTTGAGCAAGCTTTTGGTCACCTGTCCTAATATCTTCTTTATGTGGCTCGGTGTCAAATTTTGTTTGATAATCATTTCCGTGAAGCGCCTTGGGATGTTTTACTACGATAAAGGCGCTATATAAATGCAAGTTGTTTTTAATACTTCCCATGAAACATGGTGGTGACCTATCCATTCGACTGGTTTTAAATGCCTGATACGACAAAGTAGGAACTGATGGAATCTCCACTACCTCCAACAGTGCCCGGTGTCGGGCAAGGATTCGCCCCAAGACATTGGGCAATATTGATAAAAACACCAGCCTTCTCACACTGTGGTCTGAGGAGCATCTGATATTTGGAGAAAGCAGAGTGCGGTCAATGAACCATTAGGCTGGTGACCATTCAGGGACAGCCCACCTGACCACACCTCACACTGAAAACTAGCAGATTTGTTTTCTGTCATTTCTCAGCTCCTGAGCCCTGCTAGTTGAGATATGCCAAGCTACTCCAACACCAAACACAACCACCCCCCCCGGGGTATTATTGCTGCAGGGAATACCTGCGTGTCTCTCGCACTGATGTTGCTGCCGACAGGATTCAGGTCATTGATTGATTGACCAGTGGAAACCCCCCTCCTCCCCCGAGACCTCAGCTTGGGGGAGCCCGGCTGCAATAACTGAAGCGTTTCCGTGCCTGCAGCTGTGCTCCAACCTCGAGTCTCAAACTTCTCCAGCTGGTGCCTGTGGACGATTGCAGGCAGGCTGCCTGCTGATACACACAGGGCTTCTCGAGTGCATTAGAACAGACGTTTACATAACATTAAAGAGAGAAGGTTATAATTACCATAATCGTCTTTCGATAGGAGTGACTGACAGGGGCAGGGAGCTCTGGATCACTGTCAGGCATTGTCCTCCACTCTGGGACCTGGCGGGCAGGCTCACTGCTTTGGGAAAACCAGCAATCAGTGCTGAGAGGGGCAGGGTGGCGGTGCGAACTGGGTCTGACCGAGGCTGCAGCTGCTGCTGAAACATTCAGGCATCTGCCGAGTGTTGAGTAAACTCCTCCCCCCACATTGTGGTGCATGTCACTGATCCGCCAAGCCTGTGAGAGCTTCTCTCTGGGGTTTCGGCTCATGTGAACACAACAAAACCCGCCCGCTCCTACCTCTCCTTATCTGCTCAGTGTTATCTGCGCTTTAAATCGCGCCAATAATCAACCTTTGATACTTAAACAGGACTTAATGCAGCGGGCAAAGTCTGAAGAGAGTTGGGCTCCCCATTGAGCCAGTGGTGCAGTCTGCCGCCCCTCACCTGACCCATACAAAGGGACTGATTTGGGGAGACACAGTGCGATTGACACCTTTCGCACCCCACATCCCTGAGAGACATTAAAGACTTGCATTTATATAGCGCCTTGCATGACTCCAGGACGTGTCAAAGCGCCAAATCTGTGCATTGACCGAATGGAAGGTTTGCCTTGATAACCATTGAGCACAGTCAGTCACAGTCAAGACCTTGAAAGAAAGAAAAAACATTTCATTTCTATATCGCCTTTCACAATGACAACCCAAAGTGATTTACAACCAAAGAAGTACTTTTGAAGTGTTGTCACGTGGGAAACGCGGCAGCCAATGTGCACACAGCAAGGTCCCACAAACAGCAATGTGATAATGACCAGATAATCTCTTTCGGAGTCCACATCACGGAAGACTTCTCCTGGTCCCTCAATACCTCCTCTTTGGTGAAGAAGGCCCAGCAGCGCCTATATTTCTTAAGGAGGCTGAAGGGATGTAACCTGTCACCCCTGATCCTCTCTAACTTTTACCGCTGCACAATAGAGAGCATCCTGACAAACTGTATCACAGTATGGTATGGCAGTTGTAGCTCCTATGACCGGAAAGCCCTGCAGCGGGTAGTCAAAACTGCCCAATGCATTACCGGCACCCGGCTACCGACCACAGAGAACATATACCAGAAACACTGTTTACGGAGGTCACTGACCATCATCAAAGACCCTACCCACCCCAGCCACAGTTTGTTCGCCCCCCTGCCATCTGGGAGACGCTACAGATGCATTCGCACCCAAACAACCAGATTTAGGAACAGCTTCTTTCCCAGGGCTGTCATCCTACTGAACTCTACAAATAAACTCTAAAGCCTGCACATCTGCCAATGCACTTTATTATGTTTATCACAGAATCACAGAAACCCCACAGTGCAGATAGAGGCCATTTCAGCCCATCGAGCCTGCACTGACACATATCCCACCCGATCCCTGTAACCCCACGTATTTAATCCCCCTAACACTAAGGGTCAATTTATCATAGCCAATCAACCTAACCCGCACATCTTTGGACTGTGGGAGGAAACCGGAGCACCCGGAGGAAACCCGCGCAAACACGGGGAGAATGTGCAAACTCCACACAGACAGTCACCCGAGGCCGGATTCGAACCCGGGTCCCTGGCGCTGTGAGGCAACAGTGCTAACCACTATGCCACCGTGCTGCCCTCTTTATGTTTATGTATTGCAAGCCAAATGAATGTTGAATGTTAAATGTCTTAATCAAAATGTACACTCTCAGGAGCCGCAAGCCTACATTTCGTTGTACTGCACTTGTGCACTAACAATGACAATAAAGTTGATTATTATTATTATTATTATTTAGTGATCTGATAGTGCCATGAGACCTTTTACATCCACCTAAGAGGGCTTGGTTTAACGTCTCATTCAAAAGAAGGCACCTCTGACTGTGCAGCACTGGAGAGTAAGTCTGGATCATGTGCTCAAGTGTCTGGAGTGGGGCTCGAACCCACAACCTTCAGACTCCGAGGCAAGAGTGTTACTAATTCTTCTTCTTAGGCAGTCCCTCGGAACCGAGGATGACTTGCTTCCACATTAAAAATGAGTTTGCAGGTGACTGATGAGTCCAATGCGGGACCTACAGTCTCTGTCACAGGTGGGGCAGCCGGTGGTTGAAGGGGCAGGTGGGTGGGGTGCTTGGGTTGACGTGCGCTCCTTCCGCTGCCTGCGCTTGGCTTCCGCTTGCTCCCGATGAAGAGACTCGAGGTGTTCGGCGCCTTCCCGGATGCTTCTCCTCCACTTTGTGCGGTCTTGGGCCAGGGATTCCCAGGTGTCGGTGGGGATGTTACACTTTTTCAAGGAGGCTTTGAGGGTGTCCTTGAAGCGTTTCCTCTGCCCACCTGGGGCTCTCTTGCCGTGCCGGAGCTCCGAGTAGTGCGCTTGTTTTGGGAGTGTCGTATCGGGCATGCGGACAATGTGACCCGTCCATCGGAGCTGATTGAGCGTGGTCAAAGCTTCGATGCTGGGATGTTGGCCTGAGCAAGAACACTGACGTTGGTGTGCCTATCCTGCCAATGGATTTGCACTAATTGAGCCATGGCTGACACCGTCACAGGGCTATTATGAAGAACACAATAGCTGAGCCCCATTCTATTCCCCCACCTGGAGTCCACAGATGTCTACACTTGACAGGGGGACGGTCACTGGAGAGTAGTCAGGCCTGCCTACCCCAATCTAATGTCTCCCTTCGCTGGACCAATTGTAGCTTCACAGAAATCACAGAAATCACAGAAACCCCACAGTGCAGATAGAGGCCATTTCGGCCCATCGAGCCTGCACCGACACATATCCGACCCGATCCCCGTAACCCCTACATCAACACATATCCCACCCTATCCCCGTAACCCCACGTATTTAATCCCCCTAACACCAAGGGTTAATTTATCATAGCCAATCAACCTAACCCGCACATCTTTGGACTGTGGGAGGAAACCGGAGCACCCGGAGGAAACCCACGCAAACACGGGGAGAATGTGCAAACTCCACACAGACAGTCGCCCGAGGCCGGATTCGAACCCGGGTCCCTGGCGCTGTGAGGCAACATTGCTAACCACTATGCCACCGTGCTGCCCTTCCCAGCTTCCCAGCACTGCTATCAGACTTCTGTTTAGCAGAAAGCCCCATGTGGTACAAACATGAGACCTTTACAAAAAAAAACATCCGGAATAAGTCATCACTTGTATCAGCTCCTCAGTGTTCCTGTGGTGAAGCACACCAGGTGATGCCAGGAAGGGCACCAGTTTGACCACGGTAGTGGACCTCAGTTGGCGCAGTCAGGGGCATGTTACAAGTAGCCTCCGGTTCGGGGGTGGTAAATGGTCCAGGGTTCCTTATTACTGTCCAGTGACCCCTGCTGTTGAGAGTCGATGTGCGGACATGGGATTTGGATGGTGCCTGTAGTGGTTGAACAGCACTCGCTGTCTAGGACAAGGCGTGAAGATTAACCACCAGACGTAGGGTTGTCGCCCAGTCTGTGTCGCTGCCTCAGGAGAGGAGGAGTGAGTGACGGAGGGAAAGGATCGAGGGTTTCGAGGAGAGATGGAGCTGATCAAATATTCTACGGAGCACGTGTTCCAGGGACTAGGGAAAGATTATTGGAGGAATGTCAGAGTTGAATAGCGCAGCTTGTGTTGTTGCAGAGGTTTCTTGGAGCTATTGGGAGATGAGGGAGAAAGTTCACAGCTTGGCCATCGTACCTGGGCTCACTGAGACCCCTCAGGAGATTCAATGAGTTGAGTGGTCTCTCTAATAATGGCCTGAATAAAATGCCAGGCGGCAGTGCTGTCGTGGGAATTGTAAAGTTGGGACTACTGGTCATGATCCATTCTCGGGGGGGTGCGAGGGGAGGGGTGTGGGGGGACTGACTCCTCCCAGAACATGTTAATTTTGGTGCTTTTTCCAGCATCTTGGAGTAATTTTTTTTTACATATGTGAATATTATCCAGTGATCACATTTAGATGAGAGAATGCACCCCACTGCACTGAACTGAAAACTATGGCTGTGACTTGTGTGCCCTATGTTATAAATCTCATCATCAAGAAACTGCTTATGAAATAATGCTGGACGGCCAGCTGGTGGCGCTGTCCAAGGAGTATAAATACTCGGGCGTGGGCCCCAGCTTTACAGGGACATTTTGTAAGACAAGGAACTAGTGAAGTACAACTAGACCTCCATGTTCTGAAACAAGTTGATTAAAGTCTTGCTTTATACTCAAACCGAGTGCGTAGTGAGTTTTATTACGTCACCCTGTATAATCTCTTAATAAATAATCTGCTTGTTCCAGCAAAACATAACCAGCAGCGTGGCGATTGGACACCTGAGGCCTGTGTGGACGTGTGTGTGGAAGGGGTGCTGATGAGGACAGTCACACTATGGGGGTAAAATTAGCAAATCGGCAGCTGGTTTGACACAATGCCCGATTGAAGTCAAACGGGAAAGAACATTTCAGCCCTTACATTTGGTCCTCATTCATATCTTAACATGAAAACTGGGCGTAAATCAGAAAAGGCTCAATTATAAAAACAGAGAACGCTGGAAATACTCAGCAGGTCAGGCAGCCTCTGTGGAGAAAAACAGAGTTAATGATTCAGGCCTTTCATCAGAACTGGAAGATGTTAGAGATTAACAGCTTTTAAGCAAGAGCCAGGGAAAGGGGGGAGGGGAGGAAAGAACAAAAGGGAATGTCTATGATGGGGTGGAAGGCAGGAGAGATTAAATGACAAAAGGGATGATGGTGCAAGGCAAAAGGGGGTGGTAATAGGACAAGTAAAGTGTAATGCTATCTTATATCGTAGTATTAAGAGGCTTACGAGTAGATATCGTTGAGTACTCTTTATTAGGTCTTGAGTCAGTGCCAGCTCGTGTAGTACTGCCGCATGGCCAAGATGGCTTCCTATTTATACGACTGCCGTCAAGCAGCTGTCTTTACTACAGCTACCGTAAAGCAGCTGTCTTTACTACAGCTACAGTTATCTGTACACCTTTCCCCCTCAACGATGACATAAACAGTAAACACCATAACATAACATAATACATAGAACACATATTAACAACATATAAAAACAGTCAGTGTAACTACTATTAATTACTATTAACAACATGTAAAAACTGTCAGTATAACTATACCTTGCAATAACTGCCGGTACATATAAACACTACCCACACCCAGAAGTCCATTAGCTGTTTACAGTCTTTCCCTTGTCTACAGGTCGAGTCTAACGACAGGCTTTCTGGTGCGCTGTGACCTGCGTAGCTGAGCGGGTATTTGCTGGGCCAACCCAGTTGTGTCCATTAAGTTCATGTCTGTACCACACGGATCCCTTGTCTCATTGTCACCCCTGTGTACTTCATCACTTTGTGGCATTGCCCTCGTCTCCTCGTCACTCTGTCGGATTTCCATCATCAGCTCATCCTCTCTGTCCTCCTGCGGCTGATAGGTCTCGGTGGTTTTCAGTAGGTGCCTCCTGTTTCTGCGATACACATTGCCATTTTCTGTCATGACACTGTATGACCTGGGGGTGACCTGTTGTAGAATGGTGGCTCTTTGATTCCATGACCCAGGCCCTTCAATGCGAACTACATCCTTCTCCTGTAGAGGCACTAGTGCAGTGGCTGTGCGGTCATGGAGCGTTTTTTGTTTCCGCTGAAGTTTCCGGGCCTTGTCTGCCCATACCTCATCTCTGTGATCAGGTGTGACATGCCTGGGAAGTCGAGTACGGATTTTGCGACCCAGTAAGAGCTCAGCTGGAGACTTGCCACTTTCCAGCAGGGCCGCCCTGTACGACATCATGGCCAGACATGGGTCAGTGTTGCTGTGTGCTGCTTTCTTTAATAGTCTTTTCACAATCTGCACCCCCTTCTCCGCTTTTCCATTGGCTTGAGTGTAGAGCGGGCTGGAGGTTACATGCTTAAACTCATACTCTGTAGCAAACGACTGAAACTCATGACTGGCATAGGGAGAGCCATTATCAGAGACCAGAGTTCGAGGGATGCCCTGCCTGGAAAAGATTGACTTCAGGTGAGTTATCACAGCTCTTGACGTGGTGCTGGGAAGGAGAGCAATCTCAGGATAATTAGAGTAATAATCAATAACTAACAAACAGTCTTTTCCTTCGTAGTGAAAAATATCAGTTCCTACCTTTTCCCAAGGTTGTGATGGGAGCTCTGTGGTAATGAGGGGCTCTTTTGTTTGCTTGTAGTGATATTCCTGACATGTAGCACACTCATTGATCACCTGGTCAATATCAGAGTTCATGTTTGGCCAGTAGAGTGCCTCACGTGTTCTCCTTTTTGACTTTTCCACACCCAGGTGCCCTTCATGTATCCTGTTAAGCATTTCTCATCGCATAGAGATGGGCACTACAATCCTGTCACACTTAAGCAGTAGTCCATTGACCACAGAAAGCTCAGACTGAATATGATGATATTGTTTACATGACCCTTTCTTCCAACCCTCTTGAAGATTTCTCATCACTTTCCTCAGAACAGGGTCCTTTGATGTCTCTGTGGCTATCTTTGATAGTTGTTCCTGTGAGGCGGACAATGCTGCATAGACCATATTGTAAGATTCGAAATTTTCAGCAAAAATCACGCAAGAAAACCGGATAAAATAAGACTGTTTATTGACCAAAGTAAGCTTGCACAGAAAAACCTTTGATAAAAGGGCATACAAAATGGCTGCCGGGCCTCGTGATCAGTTTTCTGGACCATCTTATTTCTGTTGCTGCAAGCCAGACAGGCTTGTGGATTGAAGACAGTAAGCCCGCGAAAGCCAGTATCTGGGAACCAAAACTCAGAGAAACAGCATACATATTCAATGGATTCTAAGTACAGGATGGGGCCCATCAAGATATGGGCGGACAATGCAAAAACACTTATACCCATTTATTGTACAATGGAGAAACCGTTTAGCAGCCATCAAGGAAAATCTCCAGACCGATCAATATGCGAACCGAGTCGCGATGACAATGTAAAAGACATTAAAAGACATTATCGGCCAGGAAGGCCAGTTAAGTTATCACCGGCTCCCGTTACAAGACAAAGCGCCCCTGCAGAGATTTCTGCCCGCCAAAATTAATACAAAGACAGGACTATGATTTGGCGGGAGATAAGACTGTCCCAAAAGAGTATAACTATGGATTGAAAGTCCATCTAAGTTACTTGGTACTTCACTTCACTGATGCTTCTTGCTGGGCGACTTCAGACTTCTACTTCTTCAAGAACTTCTTCTACAAGGAACGAACGAAGGACGGACGGTGCCAGGATCGGTGCCTCTTCCACTTCGATAGATGCGGAATCGATGAAGACGTTTCGTCTTTTTAAAGACGGACAATTTTGGTGAAAAGACAACGTGGTCGGTGTTCAGCCAAACAAGGCTCGGCCACGATGAGAAGACGACGAGGGTGGCCCGGGTACTGGGGTCGGGAGATCATCGACGACCCAGGCCGATGGAGAAGAAACCCTCTGGAGAACCGACGATCCAGGCCGGAGAGATTCTCCCATTTGCATGCAGTTCTTCAACAGCCTGCAGCTGAAGGTCTGCTCCATGAACCCAAATCCACAATAGTGGATCTCAACCTTGACGAGCGCTCATCGAGGCTGTGTCTACCCCACCGCCTCGAGGGAGAGAGAATATCGACTGCGCCAGAAGTTTCCAAATCCACGTGACAACGGAAAGCGGTGCCAAAAAGGCTGTGAACCCCCTTTTTTCGCAATTTCGAGAGTGGTGAGCATGATCCCAAGTTCCCCAGGTCGAAACTTAGTTTAGGTATAGGGGAGGGAGTTAAGGGTAATCGTAATGTGTTTTCCCTTTTACGATGTGCCGTGTGTTCCCCATTTCCATAGAGTCAAGTTCATAAATTTGTGCATGATTGTAGTAACTTTAATCTGTGCCTATGACATGTATTTTGTAATGCTTCAAACTGTTTAAAAATAAAAGCATCCATTTCATGCTATTCAACCTGGTCTATTGAGTTCTTTCTCTGCACTACTGTTCTCTGCACCTAAGTCCAAGGTCTAGAACCGTAGGGGGAGTGGGTCGAACCACTCAAGGGTAATTATTGCACGAAGCCTGGCAGGAGACCAGAAAGAGCAAGAGAAACCCCCTACAGAAATCAAAAGAAAAAAAAAAACGCGAATGGTCAAAATTTAAAAATGGGGGGACGCTTAACCTTCAATACTAGCAGCTTAAAGTGGGGTGTCTTCTTCCCCCATTCGCACATAGCGTTCTCTCCATTCTCCTGTGTTCTCGTGCCTCTGGAGGCGTTTGCCTCTTTTGCAATGCACGAAGAGCAAAAATATCACAATTAAAACCTGACACACTACTAGGATGTGGGGTGCTATTCTAATCCAGGCCGGGACCTCTATGTTAGTGAACAAGTCCCACCATGGTGGGATGGTTATGTCCAATATGTCTTTTCCTATCTCTAAAGTCTTCTGCTTCAGTGTGTAGAAATGTTTCTGTGAAACTATAACGGCTTTTAAAATCTTTGTGAGGTGTTCGGGAAGAGGGGGAATGACATAACCAAAATGCGCGACAAATCGTTGCAAGTCTGTGAAATTCTCTTTGATAGTGATGTGAACGGTGGAGGGCGCAGGAATGGGAACAATTCGTTGTTGTGCCACTTGAACCTCGGCCCTGGGTTTGAAACAGAAACTGCTATCACCGATCGAACACCACTCGTGTTGTCTGTAGCGGTAATGAGGCGCTGCAGTGGTGACGCAGTATGTCCCACCCCCGATATATGCTACCTGCGGGGGCACATGGTCCTCTGCCATTGCCTCCATGGTGCAATTTATCGGCTTCGCGCTAGCGGTTCTGAACCCGCACTGTGGTTTCAAAAAGGCATTCAAGTGCTGGGGACACAGGATGATGTGTGCTCCCCAGCTCCGACATCCCGAGAGGTCGGTGCCTGTCATCGTACGCTCCCATCTGATGACGTAAGGCGGGACCACTGCGTAACGAATGTGTGCGCCCCCTGAATGACTCCAATGTTCTCTACCCTGTATACCGGGGCGGGCTTTGCTGCGGGACCCAACACCGGCATTCTTACCACTATTCCCATGATAGTATGATTCGAATGTCCGCAGTCCACTGGGACTGGGTACGCTTCTGCAGCTAGTCTGAGCTGGCACGGGCTTAATGCATTCTCAAAAGGGTGGAGCGCTTGCAAGTGCTTGTTGCTAATCCAGGACGGGACCAAACCCTGTTTTAAATCCTCAAGATTACTGCGGCCCTCGCCCAGTAACCACGCCCCGTATAACACACAGGCCTCATTTTGCGCAGCTTGATCGGACGCATTCCGATCCTCCTTAATGAGCGCATTGACCGTTCTCGCGTGTTTCTCCAGCTCAGCTATTATATCCTTAAAGTGTAGTGTCATGGCCTGGTCCTCATGCAACTCAGAACCCACTACCTTATTTTCGTCTGTCAGTATGTTCCTTAACTGGGCTTTTAAACCGTTGATCTGTGTCTGCAGCTCCACATTATCTAGAGCGTTGACGACAGATGTCCCGGTATTAAAAGCAGTGAATATGTCATTTACAGTACCCCTTCTTTGCCTCCCGACTCGATCCAAAACTTCTGGCGGTGTGGTGTATAATTTGTCTTTGTCGATGTCGGCAAAGTCAAATTCGTAAAATTGTCTAAACATTCGGGTTAACAGGAATGTTCCGTTTCATTTGGACACCACTCCGGCAATCGTACCTCAGTGAGATTTAAAATCACTGAGGCCACCGCGTAGTGTACCCCTTGGTACAGCACCTGACCGGTGGGTACCAATACTAAACCGTTCCCGGGTCCCTTGGTGGTGGTTGGGCACCCTTCTTTCTGGGCTAGCGCTACCGGAAGCGTGGGCAGGGGCTTGCGTGGGCGGGTGATGAGTTCAGTGGCGTTTACCGGAATAGGGGAGTATGGGGCTCCGCACGCTCGAGTGCTGACATCCCATCTCATCCCCTTTCCTTCATCCTGCCACTGTCTCTGGAAGAAGATGGATACGCCCTTGGGGCACACGTGTCTCGAACCCCACATACAGACATATATTCCTTCATCTGGTTCCCACCATTTGTCCCAACACACACGTAATTGTCCGTGAGTCCCCATAATAGTCCGATGGGTATTATTACCCAGTCGCTCCCACTCGACCGTAGAGTTTCTCATGTCCTTTCCCAGCTTTCGCAGCCACCACCATCGCCTTAGTGGTACGTTCCCATTGCACACCAGACAAATCCTCTTTCCCACGGCAACGCTGACTCTGGGTGCAAGGATCCTCACCCGAGGGCACGTTAACGAAGTCTCTTGGTAGGCAAAACCGAAATTGCTGGAATATTCCGTAGAATTCGTTCCCAGCCAACCTGGCCATCTCCCTTGGTGGAAGTAGGTGGCGGTTTCCTCAACCTCTCGCTCCCCTGTCCCATCCGTTGCGATGGGGGCCGTGTCCCCGGAGCACCCGAAGATGATGACGTCCTTGGTGCGGCCTCGGTAGGCCCACCCGCACCCGATCGCCATGAACGCGATGAGAATCTTTTCCATCATATCCCAGGTTTCTGTAACCAATAAAATGATGTAGCCGGGCTCCCAATAGGTGCTGGCCTAATTAAATGGACGCACGGGTTCCTGGACCCCGCTCCCAAACAAACACACATACTGGGCAGATTTCCAAATTGTACTCTTAACACATCTTAACGCTATATATATTTCCTTAAATTATCACCATAATTACCTAACTTAACTTATGTACAGCGCCACCCTCCGCGGGGCGGCTTGCCTAATCCCTGTGAGGGCTGTCGCGTGCCACACCCTGCGGTGGGGCTGCACTGACCTTCGGCTTTGATCCCCCGCAGCCTGTCGCTGTTGAACGGGGACCATGCCTTCCTGAGGCTGCTCTAAGCCGTGGTTGGGAAAAATGGGGAGAATCTGGCCAAAACTTTCTGGGCTGGGGCGCTCGAGCCGACCTACGAGGGGCTGCTTTGGGTTGGGCTCCCGGGGCTGATGGACCGGGGGTTGGGACTGTTACCGTCACAGCCTGTGATTCCTCCACAGCTGCCGGCTCCAGCTCCCCTCCCTCAGGCTCCGCCCCCCCGGGGTCGGGATCTGTGGCTTCCGACTCCACCTCACCTGTCCCTACAGGTAGTGAGTCTCCGCCCCCATTCCCTACCTCCCCCAAGCTTGAGTCGAGGGCGGGATCGTCGTCCTCTGACTCTTCCTCCTCCGTGATTGGGTCTAAGGCGAGGTCGAGCTGTTCGGGCTCTCTCCTGCCTAAATCCCATTCAAAAGGTGAGACCTCCCACTCCAATGGGATGGCCTCTCCCTTTACGCAGGCTACTGTTCCAGCCTGTGTGGTCTGTGACTCTGTTACAGGCTGAGGATCTTTGTTCTCAGACCTGGTCCCCTTTGATGGGCCTTGTGCACCCGGTTTAAACAGTTTACACTGGTTAATGTGAAACCATTTGGTACGTCGGGGCACCTTCACTGCATAAACCATGGGGCTGGCCTTGTCCACTGTGATAAAAATGCTAACTTCCGGGAAGTTATGTCATCACTTCCTGTGAACTATGAACTATGAACTATGAACTGTGTACATACCTCACTTCCTGTAAATGTCACTTCCTGTTGGACTGGTATAAATACTGGTCTGTTCAGTATTGTAAGAGGCTTCTACCAGAGGCATGGTAAAGACCTCTCTTGTATATAGTGTGTTTATAAGTTACTTAAAGCTTACTTTAAAGTTACTTGATGGTAAGTCTCCTTTTTCTTACATCAATTTAAGTAACTTAGTATTTACACTGACAAATACTCGACCTTCAGACAAACTCGGAAGTTAAGGATCCAGGGAACCACCCATCATGGAGAAAATCCTTAGACCTATTCGTCTGGACTTGGACCCGAATACACCAGCAGCTGGCAGGGTATGGAAGCATTGGTATCGTACTTTTGAGAATTTTCTGGATGAATGTAAAGTGGATGCTCCTGCTAAATTGAAGATACTTGTCAATTATGTGACCCCAAAAGTGTTCGAATATGTTGATGACTGGGATAATTACGAAGAGGTGATTCGGGCACTTAAGAAACTGTATGCGAAGACCCCAAATGAGGTCTATGCTAGACATCTACTGGCCACAGCCCGACAAGGGCCAGGGGAATCAATTGACGAATTCCTGCAAGAACTTCGCAGGCTCAGCGTAGATTGTAACTTTCAGGCAGCCTCAGCTGAGCTGTACCGCCAAGAAATGATTCGTGATGCTTTCATCTGCGGGATTGCCTCTCCATTTATACGCCAGCGTCTACTAGAAAGTAAAACACTTGAGCTACAAAAAGCTTTTGACCTAGCTTGTTCACTGGATTTGGCAAAGAGAAATGCAGACCTCTATCAGCTGCCCAGATCTCGATCTGCTGCTGTAGCTGCAACCAGACAATTCAAGCGGTCTCAGGTGAACCCTATCATGGGGGAACTAATTCTGATAATTCTGATGAAGAAGAGGAGGACGACCCCACTTTAGCAGCCTCTTGGCAATCTAGGAAGGAATGCTTCTTTTGTGGAGATGCTTTTCATCCTAGGAAAACCTGCCCTGCTCGCAATGCAATCTGCAGTTATTGCGGGAAAAAAGGACACTTTGCTAAAGTTTGCCTATCAAGGGCCTCTACGAGGGCCAATCCAGCTAAGGCCTACCGAACTGCCCCAATTAGGGCCTATCAAGATGCTCCAGCTAGGACCTATCAAGCTTCCTCTCGAGCTCTCTCCCGAAGAAGCACACCGAGAGTTTTAGCCACTCTCTGTGCAACGACACCAATTACAGCTGCTTGCCCACAGAACCTGTCTCAGGCAGCCACAAAAATTTCAATTAAAGGGCATACCTTAGATGCCTTAATTGACTCAGGAAGTACTGATAGTTTCATTAAGGAACAGATTGTTGCGAAATTGAAACTACATGTCTTCCCATCGGACCAGGCAATTGCGATGGCCCAGTCATCACTTAATACCAGAATCTCCGGCTTTTGTGTTGTTGATATGACACTTCATGGTCGTATGTATCCCTCCACCCGACTTTCAGTGCTCAAAGACTTATGTAGTGATCTCCTCTTAGGGCTGGACTTCCAAAAACAGCATAAGAAACTCACCATTGAGTTTGGTGGATCCAAACCCGGACTTACTATTTCTAATATACCATCTAAATTACCATTTTGTGCATTATCAGCAGCTTCACTTGATGAACCCTCATTATTTGCCAGTATTCCGCCTCAATGCCAACCGATAATAACGAAATCGCGGCGCTTTAATCAGGGAGACCAATCTTTTATTGCGGCGGAAATCTCTCGACTTCTAGCAGAGGATATCATTGAACCATGTTCGTCGCCCTGGCGGGCTCAAGTCGTCATTGTCAAGAACCCTCTAAAACCTCACAAACAGCGACTATGCATCGATTATTCGCAAACCATCAATCAATATACCGACTTGGACGCCTACCCATTGCCACGCATTGATGATATGGTTAATAAACTGGCCGAATACAAAGTGTTCTCAACTTACGATTTAAAAAGTGCCTATCATCAGTTACCCTTGAAGGTCTCAGATAAGCAGTACACAGCCTTTGAGGCTAATGGACGGCTGTACCAATTTCGTCGCCTCCCATTCGGGGTTACTAATGGAGTGGCTGTCTTTCAACGGGCAATGGATGGCCTGGTTAAGCAGGAAAACCTAAGGGACACTTTTCCCTATCTTGATAACATTACCATTGCAGGTCACGATCAACAGGAACACGACTCCAACCTCCAAAAATTTCGGGATGCCCTCCATCGCCGTAATTTGACCCTGAATGAATCCAAATCTGTTGAGTCGCAACCGACCATCAACATCCTTGGCTACTGCGTAGGCAATGGTATCATTAAGCCAGACCCAGAAAGACTTCGCCCGCTCCAAGAGCTCCCGTCACCTAAGAATCCGGCTTCTTTACGTCGGGCTCTCGGTCTGTTTGCATACTACGCTAAATGGATTCCTCATTTTTCGGACAAAATCCAACCCTTGCTGCATGCTAGATCATTTCCACTGGGAACAGCGGCTGTTGCAGCCTTTAACCTTCTCAAAAAACAGTTGGAGAAAGCGGCTCTTCACTCCATCGATGAGAATCTCCCTTTCGTGGTTGAATGTGATGCCTCGGAGGTGGCGATCTCGGCTACTCTGAATCAGGAAGGTCGTCCTGTAGCATTTATGTCCAGGACCTTACAAGGTGCCGAGCTACATTATCCTCCGGTTGAGAAAGAAGCCACAGCCATCATAGAGGCAGTACGGAAGTGGAACCATTTTCTAGCTCGCCAGCACTTTACATTGATCACGGACCAACGATCAGTCGCCTTCATGCTCGATAATCGAAAACGAACCAAAATTAAGAATAATAAAATACAACTTTGGAGGATGGAACTGGCCTCTTTTGGTTATACCATTCTCTATCGGCCTGGCAAGGAGAATGTGGCCCCGGACACCCTCACACGGGCATTCTGCTCCACTATGTCATCCTCCACTCTCATGGATGTCCACAATGGTTTGTGTCATCCTGGCGTTACGCGCATGCTACATTTCGTACGATCACGGAATCTCCCTTTTTCCACTGGAGATGTAAAAAAAATATGCTCAGAATGCCGGCTTTGTGCGGAATTAAAACCTCAGTTCTTCCGCCCCTCAGATGGTATACTCATACATGCAACCCAACCGATGCAACGACTTAGCATCGATTTTAAGGGCCCAGTGCCCTCTTCAACTCGGAACACATATTTGCTCACCATGATCGACGAATATTCACGTTTTCCGTTTGCCTTCCCCTGCTCCAATATGCTGGCGTCCACAGTAATCTGCTGCCTTGAGCAGGTATTTTCTCTCTGTGGCATGCCGGCTTATATTCACTCAGATCGGGGTCCATCCTTTATGTCAAGGGAACTCAAGGACTACCTCTCAGAACGGGGAATTGCTACAAGCAAAACAACACCATACCATCCCATCGGAAATGGGCAGGTAGAGAGGTATAACGGTATCATCTGGAATTCCGTACGTCTCGCTTTAAGATCTCGGGGCCTACCAGACCAGCAATGGGAAACAGTGCTTCCGGATGCATTGCACTCTATACGGTCCCTGCTTTCTACAGCCACAAATACTACACCTCATGAGCGGTTCTTTGGATTCCAGCGTCGCTCATCTCATGGAACATCACTCCCGTCATGGCTAACTACTCCTGGACCTGTATTACTCCGAAGATACGTTCGGACGTCTAAAAATGACCCTCTTGTAGATGAGGTCGAACTAACCGATGCCAACCCCACCTATGCAAACATACGATATTCCGACGGCCGAGAATCTACCGTATCATTACGGGATCTGGCTCCCTGCCCACCAGGACCTAGTGGGACATCGGGTGATGGCATTTCACCAGGAAACTCTTGGGACCTATCGGCTACCCCTCTCCAGGATCCTGATCGGACACCAACTAGCTTGGTGCCGGTAGAACCCCGTGCTCAAGGTTACGACCCTCCCAGTACCGCGCATGAAAGTACTGATCCGCCACAAACCAGCTCTGCACCTCCCTCTGAACAGAGGCAGTCCGACTTTGAACCTATTGGGGCTCGTACTCGAAGCCATGATCTCCCCGACCCTTCACAGGGCAATCCAGGCCACACAGACTCTGACCAATGGCCAACCGCATGTAAGCGGACCAGCGACCCTCTACGACGGGAATCCAAACGGGTGCGACTCTTCCTTGTTCGGCGGCTACGGACCAAAAGGTAGACCACAGCCTCCTAATCCTGCAGGAGGGAAGAATGTGATAAAAATGCTAACTTCCGGGAAGTTATGTCATCACTTCCTGTGAACTATGAACTATGAACTATGAACTGTGTACATACCTCACTTCCTGTAAATGTCACTTCCTGTTGGACTGGTATAAATACTGGTCTGTTCAGTATTGTAAGAGGCTTCTACCAGAGGCATGGTAAAGACCTCTCTTGTATATAGTGTGTTTATAAGTTACTTAAAGCTTACTTTAAAGTTACTTGATGGTAAGTCTCCTTTTTCTTACATCATCCACAATGCTGTAAGGCCCCATGTACAGTGGTTCAAAACTCCCTACCCTGGCGTAGTTTCGGACCATGACCTGGTCTCCGACTACCCACTCTTGTTGTTTACGAGGTTCCAATAACAGTTTATTTCCCTGGTGCTGTCTTCCCATGTTCCCAGCCGCCTGCCCATAAATCTGTTTCAGGCGCTCAAAAAGGGTTTGGATGAATTTGTCTCGTTTCACCTCTCGGAGCTGGCCCTCAGTGAGCACCGGGGCTAGTACATGGGTGGGTGTTCACATGATTCTTCCAGTCATTAATTCGTGCGGGGAATACCCCGTACTTTTGGACTGGCTGGCTCGGATCCCCATGAGGACTAAAGGCAGGACCTCCGCCCATTTCTGGGGCGAGCCCATTGTCTCCTTCCTCAGCTTTTCCTTGAGGGTCCGATTCATGCGTTCAACAATCCCGGGTGACTGGGGATTGTATGCTACGTGCCACTTCCCCTCAATGCCCAAGAGCATGAGGGCGTTCTGCATTACTTGACCGGTGAACTGACTCCCTTGGTCGGGCTCTACAAAACGGGGGAGTCCCCACCGTGAGAACACTTCCCGAATCAAGATCTTAGCAGTACCCAGTGCCGTAGCTGTTCTGCACGGGAAAGCTTCTACCCATTTGGTGAACACATCTACCAGGACAAGGCAGTACTTATAGCCTCCCTGGGCGGCGGGCAGGGGCCCTATGTAGTCGACCTGAATCGACTGCCGTGGTCCCTCTACCCTCCTGATGTGCCCCATGGGCACCTTCCTTTTGTGGGGGTCTGGGTTGTTAGCAGCGCACACAAGACAGCTTGTGCAGAACTCGCGGACATCGTCCCGAAGTCCCGGCCACCATCCCGCCTGCTCTACCCGTTGCCAGGTGACCTCAGGCCCGGGGTGTCCCGCTCCTGGACCCTCGTGGGCCAGTTGCAGGAATTCCCTCCGGTGCTGCTGCGGCACAACCCACTGCTCCTCTCGGAACAGCATACCTTCTTTGACTGTGAGGGCTGCCGTACTGTACGGACCCTCTACTTGCTTGCCTTCTGTGATGGCTTTTAGGACTGTTTTTAGGGCGGGATCCCGGGTTTGGACGGTCCTTAGGTCTGGGGGCGGTGTCACCCCTGTGTTCCCTGGAATTCCCTCCCTGCCCTGGATCGCCGCCACAGGTCCGGGTTCATAGGGGTCCCAGAGAATGCCGTTGCGGGCACCCTCCCTGGCTAGCGCATCCGCCTGCTGGTTGCCCTGGCTGCGGGGTTCTGTGGTGGAGTGAGCTTTCACCTTATGGATGAACACCTCCCCTTTCTCACCCACAGTGGCTAGGATCTTTTCCAGCAAGGGCTTAACTGTTAAAGGCCGCCCGTCCGCGGAGGTATATCCGCGTCGGGACCAGATGGCGAGGTACTCTGTACACGAATTGCAGGTGAACATGCTGTCTGAGCAAAATCGTGTATGGGGTTGGGAAAATCTCGGGGTGGGTAACCACGTACGCCACCGCGGACAGTTCAGCCTGCTGTGCGCTCATAGTGCTGGGGAGCTTAATCGCCAGGGCAATGTTTGCCGCAGGGTCATAAACTCCACACCCTGTGAGTCGTTCGCCATCAGATACAGTGCTAGAACCGTCTACGTAGATTTCGCGGCCTGTGGGGTGTATCCCGGCCCGTAAACCTATGTTGACTTCCCATACCCCTTCTACGGAACATCGATGGGCTGTCCCGGGATATGCCATATTGGCTGTGAGCCTTGGCGCGCAGAGGCCTTTAACTTTGAGATCTAGCTGGGAAAGGAGGAGGGTCCAGCGCGCAATCCGAGCGCTGCTTACGGTCCCATCCTTAATCCTTCCATCCAGAAGCATCTTTGTGGGGGTGTGATGGGTGAGGAGCGTGATGGGAGAGGTTCCTGTGAAGGTCACTGATCTGTTCACAGCCCAATGCGTGGCCAGGAGATGCCGTTCGCAATTGGAGAAACTCCTCTCTACATCCGTGAGCACCCTGGAGGAATAAACTACTGGTCTCAGCTTGCCGTGCCGCTCCTGGAGCAACACTGCGCTCAGGCTGTCCCCACTAGCGGCTACCTCCAGGAAGAACTCCCCTCCCCCATCTATGGCCCCTAGGGCTGGCGCAGTCTGCAGATCTCTTTTCAACTTCTCGAATGCTGCCTGGCACCCCTCATCCCAAGACCACTCGACTCCCTTGTGTAAGAGTCGAAGTAGCGGGGCTGCTGTGGCAGCATAGTCCTCGATGAAATCTCTGCAGTACCCGGTCAATCCCAAAAAGGACCTTACACCCGTTACTGTGTTGGGAATCGGCAGATCTTGTATTGATTCCCTTCTGGCCTTATCTATGGCTCTTTCCCCAGCGCGGATGGCCAGACCTAGGAATTTGACTTCCTGCTGGCCGATCTGGGCTTTCTTCGGGTTTACTTTGAAACCCTTCCTTTCTAACAGTTCCAACAATTCGGCTAACAGTGGGCCGTGCTCCTCCCTTGTGTCCGTGAACAGGAGTAAGTCGTCCACATACTGCACTATCTGGTTGGGCTGGCTAAACTCTTTTAAACTCCCCGCCATGCACTGATGGAAAATGCTGGGGCTGTTGTGAAAACCCTGTGGTAAACAGTTCCAAGTGTACTGTTGCCCTTTGAAAGTAAAGGCAAACTTGTACTGATCCTCCCGCCGCAGCGGAATGGACCAGAAACCGTTCGAGATGTCCAGCACCGTGAACGTGGTCGCCGATGCTGGAATACTCCCTATTAGGTCTGCAACTGCTGCTACCGTGGGCGCGCAGGCTGGGATGTTACTATTGAGGACTCTGTAGTCCACCGTGGCTCTCCACGAATTGTCCGGCTTCTTTACCGGCCATAATGGGGAGTTCACGTGAGTGGCTATTGTTCTCAATACGCCCTGCTGCACCAACGAAGATATTGCGGTCTCCATGTCGGGTTCTGCCTCCTTGGGGAAATTATACTGCTTTTGGGGTCGGATCATGGGGTCCCCGTCTACGCTGACTTCAAACCCAGTGACTCTCCCACAGTCGTGCTTGTGGGTGGCAAACGCGGTCAGATTTTCTGACACACATGCCTGCAAGTCCGTTGGGATGTTCGCTACCATGAGCTCGAGATCGTAACCTCCTGACGGCTTCATGGTGCATAGGGCCCCCTTTTCTTCCTTCCCTGGGATTACGACTACCTTACCTAAACCGCTCTCGGCTCCCCAGAGACAGTGATTTCTCAGGTCCACGAGGATCCCGTGTTCCACCAAGAAATCAGCCCCGAGGATGCCTTTTCCACCCCCCTCATTCCACTTCAATAGGATGCACGTCCATGTGGTGTGAAGTGCTCCCAACTGAATGGAGAGCGGGATGGAGTACGCGCCAGCCTGTTCTCTGCCTGTGAAACCCGCTACTGAGTATGGAGCCTGGGCGGACAGAGGTGAGGCGAAAGGTTTATCTGTGTGGGTCACGGTACACGAAGCTACCGTATCCAACAGGTAACTACCCTTTTGTCTTTCCACCTCCATCTCCACCACAGGCCTTCTCCAGGCGTCATAGCGGAGCGGACACAAGTAGACGGGCTGCGCGGGCGTCAGTCATTTAGGTGTTTCGGTTGGGGTCTCGGGAGCGATAGGGCTGTTGGCAACCGCTACCTTCCCCTGCCAGGTCATCAGAGACCGCATAGTCTCCAAGACTGACTCGATCGCAGCGGGATCCACAACCGCACCACCCCCTGTGGTTGGGGCAGGGGCTACGGTTGGGTTCTGGACTGGTGCTGGGGCAGCGGTCTGGACTTGTGCTTGTGCTGGTGCTGGGGCAGCGATCTGGGCATGGGCTTGGACTTGGGCTATGGCTCGGGCTTGGGCTGCGGCGAACGCTCTCTCTCTCTTATCCTTCCATGGATTTCTACAGTCCTTGCGCCAATGACCCTCCTTCCCACACCCGTAACAACTGCTGTTGGCTTGGGGAGGGCGATTTCCCTCCTGATACCATTCCTTTTTAGCAGAAGCTGCGGGCCTCACCTCATGCACCTTTCCTTTTAAAACAGGCGTTTTCTTACCCTTGTTGTTCCTAAAACTGATCGTGAGCTGATCCAGCACTAGATCCTCTGTGGAGCGGGCGTTAGTGGGGTCAAACCATGCTTTGGCCTGCTCCCTCACTACTGGCAAGCAACCTGCTACCAGGCACCGAAGCCAATGAGCCCTTTGTTCATTATTCAGCCCGGCCCGGGCCGGCCCGCCCGGGCAGCTGCGCTGATACACTGGCCACAACCTTTCGGCGAAAACCCGTGGGGGTTCTCCCTCTAGCTGCACTGTCTTTTCTAAACGGAGGAACGGAGTTCCGTCCCCCTCTCCCATAATCTCCAGAATCTCATCCCGTAGCAACTCATAGTCCCTGTGCCCTCTCTTGCTCTCGTCAGGGAGACACTGGAGGAGCGAGCTGTCCAGGGAGAACAGCAGCATTTTCGACTGTTCCACCCCGTCGCAGTCATTGACTGCTGCGGTCTGCTCCACGTCCCTGAAATGCACGGAGGGATCTCCTGACTCGGAGAGTTTTGGGATGTGACTTATCATTTCTCTTAGCTGTCGTGCGCTATGGGGCATTACGATCTGACTCTCAAGGGGTCCGTCATTGCCATTTGCTTCATTTGGGCCGAGCCTCCGGTGTCTAGTTGGACACATCGGCGCCGGCCCTGACTCTGCTATCTGGGGTTGCTCTACCTCAGGACTCTCTTCCTCTATCGTCTCCGTCTCCTTCCCCGGAGTCCAAGACTCATCATAAGCAGGAGGCGCAGAGGGTTCGGGAGTCGGTACCCCAACTGCCTCTTGTGGAATTGGTCTTTTGGATTCCTTGGCTAGCAACAGCTGACTCGCTGGTGGATTTATGAGACACACCAACCCGTTTGCCTTGGCTAGGGCCGTTCTCAGGTCCTCTTGCTCCCTGCGGCAAGCGCTGTGGTCGGTGCTCTCCGATCTATCCTCCATGGCCATCTTATATGCTGCCCTGGCTCCCAGAAGTTTTTCCTCTTAGGCCTCTTTCTGCTTGGCTAGACGGAAACACCTGTCTCTCATTCTACCTTCACTGGCCTTGGCCTCAATGACCTGACATTTTATATACTCTACCCGGGTTTCGTGGCAGCGAATTAGGGAGTGGCGTTCCTGATTCAGCGCGTTAAGCGATTCAATCAGTTTTTGACCTCCCGCAACCTTTTCCTCTACGTCTGTAAGCAACCCGTTGATCTGGGCTGTCTGTGCTGCAACGACCTGGTCCAAAAGCTGGACTTGCTTCTTGTAGCACATCAGCCAGACCGCCTTCTCTACAGATTTCTTATGCTCTTTACCCGCTGTCCACTTGATGGCTGCGTCTAGCGGGCGCCTATCTCTCAACAGGTCAGATATCCATTGTTTTGTGAGGTTGACTTTTCCAAAAACATAATCTGCTACTCTTTCATCCATCACATCTCGTTTATTCAGACCTTGATCTAACACACTACTTTCCTGCTGCCAAGGTCCTGCCGCGGTCACCATTTCTGTAGGGGGCTTCTCTTGCTCTTTCTGGTCTCCTGCCAGGCTTCGTGCAATAATTACCCTTGAGTGGTTCGACCCACTCCCCCTACGGTTCTAGACCTTGGACTTAGGTGCAGAGAACAGTAGTGCAGAGAAAGACTCAATAGACCAGGTTGAATAGCACGAAATGGATGCTTTTATTTTTAAACAGTTTGAAGCATTACAAAATACATGTCATAGGCACAGATTAAAGTTACTACAATCATGCACAAATTTATGAACTTGACTCTATGGAAATGGGGAACACACGGCACATCGTAAAAGGGAAAACACATTACGATTACCCTTAACTCCCTCCCCTATACCTAAACTAAGTTTCGACCTGGGGAACTTGGGATCATGCTCACCACTCTCGAAATCGCGAAAAAAGGGGGTTCGCAGCCTTTTTGGCACCGCTTTCCGTCGTCACGTGGATTTGGAAACTTCTGGCGCAGTCGATATTCTCTCTCCCTCGAGGCGGTGGGGTAGACACAGCCTCGATGAGCGCTCGTCAAGGTTGAGATCCACTATTGTGGATTTGGGTTCATGGAGCAGACCTTCAGCTGCAGGCTGTTGAAGAACTGCATGCAAATGGGAGAATCTCTCCGGCCTGGATCGTCGGTTCTCCAGAGGGTTTCTTCTCCGTCGGCCTGGGTCGTCGATGATCTCCTGACCCCAGTACCCGGGCCACCCTCGTCGTCTTCTCGTCGTGGCCGAGCCTTGTTTGGCTGAACACCGACCACGTTGTCTTTTCACCGAAATTGTCCGTCTTTAAAAAGATGAAACGTCTTCATCGATTCCGCATCTATCGAAGTGGAAGAGGCGCCGATCCTGGCACCGTCCTTCCTTCGTTCGTTCCTTGTAGAAGAAGTTCTTGAAGAAGTAAAAGTCTGAAGTTGCCCAGCAAGAAGCATCAGTGAAGTGAAGTACCAAGTAACTTAGATGGACTTTCAATCCATAGTTATACTCTTTTGGGACAGTCTTATCTCCCGCCAAATCATAGTCCTGTCTTTGTATTAATTTTGGCGGGCAGAAATCTCTGCAGGGGCGCTTTGTCTTGTAACGGGAGCCGGTGATAACTTAACTAGCCTTCCTGGCCGATAATGTCTTTTAATGTCTTTTACATTGTCATCGCGACTCGGTTCGCATATTGATCGGTCTGGAGATTTTCCTTGATGGCTGCTAAACGGTTTCTCCATTGTACAATAAATGGGTATAAGTGTTTTTGCATTGTCCGCCCATATCTTGATGGGCCCCATCCTGTACTTAGAATCCGTTGAATATGTATGCTGTTTCTCTGAGTTTCGGTTCCCAGATACTGGCTTTCGCGGGCTTACTGTCTTCAATCCACAAGCCTGTCTGGCTTGCAGTAACAGAAATAAGATGGTCCAGAAAACTGATCACGAGGCCCGGCGGCCATTTTGTATGCCCTTTTATCAAAGGTTTTTCTGTGCAAGCTTACTTTGGTCAATAAACAGTCTTATTTTATCCGGTTTTCTTGCGTGATTTTTGCTGAAAATTTCGAATCTTACAATATCCACATGAAGATCCACATCCTCTTCTGTTTCACTGTTTTGTGTGGCACGAGGCACAGCCCTGGATAGTGTATCTGCAATGAACATTTGTGTCACTGGCACATATGTGAGCTCAAAATCATAACATTGTAGTCTCGTCATTAGGCACTGTATCCGTGATGACATGTCACACAGATTCTTCTTTGCGATCCCTAGCAGTGGCTTATGGTCAGTTTCTAGGATAACCTTGGGAAGTCCATAGATGTAGGTATGAAATTTTTCACACCCAAATGCCAAGCCTAGGCACTCCTTCTCTATTTGCGCATACCGGCACTCTGTAGCCGTCATGGAGCGTGACGCATATGCCACTGGTCGCCATTCTCCTTCATCTTCCCGTAGAAGGACAGCCCCTAATCCATCCTTAGAGGCATCTGTGGACACTTTTGTCCTCTTTTTAGGGCAGAAGAACTTCAGTAGGGGTTCACTTGCTAGAATGTGTAGCAGCCCCTTCCATTCATTCTCATGTTCATGTCTCCATTGGAACTCTGTCTCTTGGTGCAGCAGTTTTCTCAAGTGAGCGGTTTTCACTGCCAGATTTGGAATGAATTTCCCTAGGTAATTAACCATGCCAAGGGCCCGCTGAACCCCTTTCTTGTCCTTCCGTTTTTCCATGTCATGTATGGCCTTTACCTTTGACTTGTCTGGCTGAATCCCTTCTGCAGAAATCTTGTCCCCGAGGAATGTGATTTCATTGACGCTGAACTGACATTTGTCTTTATTGGCCCAGAAATTCCAGAACGGGACTTGCAACGCGTGCAAGCCCCGTATTTACACTTACCCCGCGCTACTGCCGATCAGCTCCAGGGACGCCTGGAATTGGTGTTTCCAGAAGAAGAATCCCGGGCAGCGTATGACGTCACGCCGCCCAGGAGTGCAGCCAACGCGAAGCCAGGAGCGTGCAGTGCAAGTGAGACACACCCCTTGAGGTCTCAGTTTCACTAGACACGCCCCCAATGTTTCTGTCAAGCTGCTAACCATTTTTACATGCAAAGCAGTAGTTTAAATAGGTTTTTGGAAGTTTTTTGAAGATTTTGGTAACTTTTATAAACTTTTTTAAATGTTTACATTATTTTGAGTAATCTGAAGTAGTTTTAAACAGAATTAAAGCAATTTAAAGACTTTTAAAAGCCCTAAAAGAATTTTTTTAATTCCATTTATTTATTTAGCAATGGCGTCGTCATACGTGTCTTCACACTGTTCCCTTTGGGGAACTGTAGGAAGTGGTGGAAGGATTTATGGCCATGATTAATGCTCATTCCGTGACCGTAACCATCTTTGAACCAGGCATTAGGGCGGTTAGTCCTATGGCGGGAGGGTTTTACGGGCTCCCACAAGCTATACAAGGAGGGGGGGCCACCCACACCCACGGACGCAAATATCCCACTGGATGTCAACCCAGAATTTAGAGCCGGAGCTCCGACTCCACTTGCCGGGACTGTCTGGAGCGGGGTTCGAAACCCTACCCTGATCTGGCCCAGCGGCGGGGATCCTACCGCTATGACAAAGGCCCAATCCGATTAGCAACGTGAAATGGCAGCATAGGGCTCCAGTCACGGGGAGGGAAAAGGCGCAGGAAACGTATGGGTGTCACCTTTTGTGCGGAGTGGGCCTTTTGCGTAGCAGTAAGCATCCCCGCCGCTGGGCCAGAAGGAGTAGGGTTTTGAACCCCACTCCAGACAGTCCCGGCAAGTGGAGTCGGAGTTCCAACTTTAAATTCTGGGTGGACATCCAGCGGGATACTTGCGTTCGTGGGTGTTGGTGGCCCCCCCCCCCCCCTCAGATGGGCTGTGGGAGCCCGTAAAACCCTCCCGCCATAGGACTAACCACCCTAATGGCTGGTCAAAGATGGTTACGGTCACGGAATGAGCGTTAATCACGGCCATAAATCCTTCCACCACTTCATACAGTTCCCCAAAGGGAACAGTGTGAGGATACATACGATGATGACCTCTTGCGCAATGCACCTCCTTGGACCCTCAGTCGCAGATGCGAGGGGGCAAGTCGTGCAATTGTTAAATTTTTCATTTTATTGACATGTAAAATGTTGGCCCAGTAATTCCCTTCCAAATGCGCGAGTACGGTCGGGGTACTTACGCATCTGGCTGGATGAAATGCCGGTTTTCAGCATGCACAGTGCATGTGGGGAAAACCGGCATTTCCTGTCCTCTGAACGAAGGGGTTCAGAGGCAGAACGCGTGCGACTGCACAGGCAGCACGTGCGCAGTATAATTCGCCGCTTTCATTAATGCTTTCAGTGAGGTCAAGTCATTACAACTTACACATGAAAAAAGCATGGGTACAGTTGCTCCAGAGGCTGCGGAGGAAGATATTTATTATCGTGGAGCTTCTGAAAGTATGTATGTCTGTATATATTCCTTTGCGTGTTATGTATATATTCCTTTACTTATGTGTATGAATGTATTATTTAATTATGACTTTCAGAGAAAGTAACTTATTGGAAAATCATAATTAAAAACATACATCCATACACATTAGTAAAGGAATATAAAACATACATACATATACGTAAAGGAATATATGTGGACATACATACATAACTCCTTCTCACATTCCATTCACACACCCACAATTGCTCCTTCTACCTACCGTTCTGAAAACCCTTTTAAAAAAAAAAAATTTAACTTTAAAACTTACTTAAAATTTCTTAAAATAACTTCCCTCCCTTTCCCAAACAAAAATATTGCATTTCAGAAGCTCCACGATAAAATGTTTCTTCCTCCGCAGCCAATGAACCACTTTACACTTGCTTTTTTCAAGTGTAAATTCTGAGGACTTAACCTCACGGATTTCATGAATGAAATCTACGAAGTTCACTGCGCAAGCGCTGCCTGTGCAGTCGCACGCGCTCGAGGTCTGGAAATGCCGGCGTTCCCCGCATGCGCTGTTCATGCTGAACGCCGGCATTTCCAACAGCCAGATGCGTGAGTACCCCAAGCGCACTCACGCCTTTGGCCGCGAATTTCTGGCCCATTTAGTTTGAGTCCATACTGCCGTATCCTCTGAAGTGTTTTTTCCAGTCTGGTGTCGTGCTCTCCCTGAGTGGAGCCCCATACTACCAGATCATCCACGTACACCCGCACACCATCCAGGCCCTCGATGATTTGCTCCATTGCTCTGTGGAAGATTTCTGGGGCGGAGCTAATGCCGAAGGGCAGGCGCTGGTAAGAGTATCGACCAAACGGGGTGTTAAAGGTGCACAGCTTAGTACTCTCTTCATCAAGTTTCAGCTGCCAGAATCCATGCGAGGCGTCCATCTTGGAGAAGAATTTTGCTCCTGTCATTTCGCTGACTATTTCCTCTCTCTTTGGGATTTGATAGTGCTCTCTTTTTATATCAGCGTTAAGGTCCTTGGGATCCATGCAGACACGCAATTTATCAGTCTT
Organism: Somniosus microcephalus; assembly: GCF_052327205.1. Taxonomy (NCBI): domain Eukaryota; kingdom Metazoa; phylum Chordata; class Chondrichthyes; order Squaliformes; family Somniosidae; genus Somniosus; species Somniosus microcephalus. Next base: position 6,338,142 of record NC_141003.1, read on the forward strand.
TTTTGAATTGACGCAAACCATGGAATTTACCCAGTCAGTCGGTTCCTCAGTCTTCCTTATGACACCTAGGCCTAGAAATTCAGTATAGCCACTTTTGGGGCGGTAAAGTCGGGCGGCCGCTAAAGTTTGCACCCGCCGGAAAGTGGAGGCCACTTCGCCGATATTCAGTAGCTTTGGCCAAGGAGTTTGCTCGAGCGCTAAAACTGGCGTTGCACGGCTATCTTTAGGCGCTAAGCTGGCGGTGCAGACTGATACCGCCGAGGCCGGGCGCAGCGCAGGTGCGCTCATGTTTTGATTGACAGCAGACACCCTGGCGCCGGCCAGCTCTTAAAGGGGGAAGGGTCGACTTGGTCTGCTGCCACGCCCTGGATACTGCAGCCCTCCAGCTAGGCCTTAACACTGCTGCTGGAGAGAAATAGCACCAGGAAGGATGCAGAGGGCCCGTGAGCGAGCGCAGCGCTTCTCTGCCCATGATTTAAAGGTGCTGGTTAGGGCTTTGGAGAAGAGAAGCCATATCTTGTTCCCGGACAGTGGCAAGAAGCCTCCCAAGAGGGTGTACAGGAGAGCCTGGAGGGAAATCGCCCAGAGGGTCACAGCCACCTGCGATGTCCCCAGGACTGGTGTCCAATGCCGGAAAAAGTTTAACGACCTCACTCGGATTGTCAGGGTGAGTACCCTTTCCAGTGTCCTCCTCATCCTTGCATGTGCACCTCACATTATGGGCAAAGGGACCTCAAAGGCCTAATGGCCAGCCCTCATCCAGCAGCTATGGCACTGGCATGAACATCAATTGCACTTTCTGCACTTTACACACTGGCCAAGCTATTCGACCATGGGAGGCAGTGCACACAACAACAGGGCACCACACTGGCCAAGCTATTCGACCATGGGAGGCAGTGCACACAACAACAGGGCACCACACTGTACTTAGAGGCCGTCCTTTCTCTTGCAGGCCAAGCTGGCCCAGAATCTGAAGAGCCGGACTGTCACCGGGGGAGGCCGTGCCCAGTTCCAGCAGCTCAGTGACCTGGAGGAGCGCGTGGGTCGAGTCATGGGTGCCCGGGTGATTGGCCCCGTTGCAATTGGAGATGCCGACCCTGTGCTGGGCCCCAATGGTAAGGACATGACCGTTTGGACCTCTCTCGTTCCCCTTGCGCTTCAGATCTACATCCTTTGCCACTGTCCGACCAATGCGCAGAATGCCACCACTCATGCCTCCCTCGCTGACGCCCTGTCCTCACTCTAAAGCTACTCTTGTGCCTTCCTGCTTTCAGCTGGTGAGGAGGAGGTCCCTGAAGCTGCGAGTGTCAGTCCCTCGGAAGAGGAGGACGAGGAGGAGCAAGAGGAAGGCGGCACATCGGGGGAACCCTCATCCGCGCCAGGGGATGGCAATGGAGGGGACACGTCTTCCCTGAAGGAGAGCCAGGGGGAAGTGTTGCAGGGGGGTGTAGCTCCTGTGCCCAGTGGCGTCCAGCCACGCGAGAAGGGTCGGGCAGCTCGGCTGCCTTCTCCCCAGAGGGGGGAAGTGTTGCAGAGGAGTGTAGCTCCTGTGCCCAGTGGCGTCCAGCCACGCGGGAAGGGTCGGGCAGCTCGGCTGCCTTCTCCCCAGAGGGGGGAAGTGTTGCAGGGGAGTGTAGCTCCTGTGCCCAGTGGCGTCCAGCCACGCGGGAAGGGTTGGGCAGCTCGGCGGCCTTCTCCCCAGAGGGGGGAAGTGTTGCAGGGGAGTGTAGTTGCTGGGCCCAGTGGCGTGCAGCCATGCGGGAAGGGTCGGGCAGCTCGGCGGCCTTCTCCCCAGAGGGAGAGTCCGGCCTCCAGTCCGGAGACGGTCCTCGCCCAGGAGGTGCGCCTCCTTGATCAAATGTCCGCGGACTCGGATCGTCGGCACACCGAGTTCATGGGGGTTGTGGCACGGTTGCCTGAGGCCATTGAGTCCCTGGCTCATAGTGTGTCCGATTTCGGGGCCTCACAGGCCAGGGGTTTCGAACAACTCGCGGCAGCACAGGCCAGGGGTCTCGAACAATTCGGGGCATCACAGGACGCGAGTCGGGCAGAATTCAGGGCATCACAGGACGCGAGTCGGTCCGAATTCAGGGCAGCACAGGACGCGAGTCGGGACGACTTCAGGGCAGCACAGGCAGCGAGTGGACAGTTGACCAGTGGTGCCGTGCAATCACTGGCTGGTCTGATGCGGGCACAGACCAGGGCAGTACGAGCACTCACTGCTGCCACACTCGCTGTGTCACGCACGCATCGCCAGGGCACCCGCCGCGCTGCTGCAGCACAGCGGTCTGGCCTTCACCAGATTGCTGCGCTTGCTGCAGTGCCAGCCCGGCCGAGTGCCAGTGTCTCTGGCGACCAGCGAGCACCTGGCATCAGCCAGCTTGCCCCCATTGCTGCAGCCGCCACTGCCACTCCCCCAGCAAAGCTGCGACGAGCTGCTGGAGAGACTGATGCTGCCCAGCCACAGCTGCAGCAGTCAGCAGCCGGCCCCTCGAGGGCCAGAGCTCGTCTAGGCCGACCCCCAAGGGCATCTGCCGTCACGCAATGTGCCCCTCAGGAGCCTTCCCCCAGCCTTGCAGCACCCACAGGGCCCAGGTTGAGGCGGAGCAGCAGGTCGGCCAGGGGCCGGAAAAGGCTGGACAAGGACTCGCCCTCTCGGCACACAAAGTAGAGTGTGTTGGCAAATGTTTTTTTATATGGGGGTGCTTGTGCTGTCTATGGGGGGGGTTCTTTTGGTAAGGCCGAAGATGATGGCAAATGTTTTTTTATATGGGGGTGTTTGTGTTCTGTATGGGGGGGTTCTTTTGGTAAGGCCAAGGATGAAGGCCATTTGGATGGACAAGTTTTGTTATTCCTCCCCAAGTTGTGGGAGTGAGATATGTTTTTACTGTTTTTTGGGGGTGTTGTGTGTTTTTGGGCTTCATGTGGGAAGGGCCCTGAGTTTGTTCAATAAAGCTTTTTCTTTATTCAGCTTGTCCATGTGTGATGTTTCAAGTGGTTGTTGCGTTAACCGGCTGAGGGCTTGCGGAGCGGCTGCATTCATGTGCCTTCATTGCCACAAGCCATTCCCTGACAGGGGGCCTAGAAGTGTCGTTCAATAAGCCGCCGACGGACGGCCCTTGGACCTTGTGGCTCCCTCCTGGGCTGGTACTCCTCCTCCTCCTCCTCCTCCTCCTCCTCATGGTCCTCCTGCTCGTCCTCCTGAGGTGGTGGTCCAACGTGAGGTGGCAGTGCCTGAGTCCTGCGGATAGCCAGGTTGTGCAGCATGCAGCAAACGACGACGAACTGGGAGACTCTATCTGGCGAATACGGCAGAGATCCGCCGGAGCGATCCAGGCAGCGGAACCGTTGCTTGAGGACGCCAATCGTTTGCTCTATGATGTTCCTTGTGGCTTGATGGCTTTCGTTGTATGCCTCCTCAGCAGGGGTCCTGGGCGCGCGGAGCGGGGTCATGAGCCATGTACACAAAGGATAGCCTTTGTCCCCGATAAGCCATCCTCTTGGGGGAGGCTGTGCCTGGAACATGTCAGCCACAGTAGTCTGGCGCAGGATAAATGCATCGTGGCTGCTGCCTGGAAAGCGGGCATTGACAGCTAGGATGCGTTGCCTGTGGTCACACACCAGCTGTACATTGAGGGAATGGTAGCCCTTCCGGTTGCGATAATCCTCGGCATTGTCGATAGGTGCCCGCAAAGCCACATGCGTGCAGTCAATGGCGCCCTGCACCATGGGGAAGTCGGCGATCCTCGCAAATCCGACTGCACGCTGCTCCTGCCTCTCTAGGGTCATGGGGAAGGAGATGAATTGGTGTCTCCTTGTGAAAAGGGCATCGGTGACCTGCCGGATGCAGCGATGCACGGCGAACTGGGAGATGTTAGCTATGTCCCCAGCAGCGGCTTGGAAGGAGCCGCTTGCATAAAAGTTCAGAGCCACCGTGACCTTCACTTCCACTGACAGAGACGTCCTGCACATCAGCTGTGGACGCAGATCTCTGTGAAGCAGCTGGCAGATCTCTGCAACCACCTCCCTTCTGAAGCGCAGCCTCTTAACACACTGCGCGGCAGTCATGGTGAGATAGGACACCTGCTGGCGGTATTCCCTGAGTGGGTAAGGCCTACGTTGCCGACGCCTGATGGCCCCTCTGCGTCTAGGCATGGCTGCCCCTCTCACACAGCGTCTGCGAGCCCTTCGCACATAATGCTGGAACTGAGGGTTGGAACCCCATGCAGCCCCCATAATATACTTGCAAACAGTGAAATCACAATGAGTCAAATTTCCAAGCTCTGGCCAGAAGCCAAAAATACCTCTCCTATGTTGGGCCAAATCAGTAAGGTCTCTTCCTTGGTCTCTGTCCAGAAATCCGTTGCACTAAAGTCATTGCAGCAAAATGGCTGGCCTTTATAGTTCAGTCTAAGTGCCCTTTAATTAGCACTCCCCGAGGCCCGCAGGGCCTCTGCTGCGTTCCACTTCACAGTTCTTAACAGCGCCACACCCACATTGGGCGGGCGCCACTGAAGTTCCGGTTTGGGGCGCACAAACGGCGTTGCACGACGAAATCACGTCATAAGTTGCGCGCGCAGCTGAGTGCGCGCAAACACTTTGCGCCGGCGCTAAATGTCTACTGAAGTTGGGCGTAGGCGCAGATCGTTCTGCGCCCGGCCGCTAAGTGCCTAGCGCTCGAGATCTACTCCTCTTATGGCGCTAATGGCTGGCGAACGCAACTGAATTTCTAGGCCCTAGTCCCTCCATGCGATCTAGCTCTTTCCGCAGTTTCTCACGGAGGGCCACCGGAACTCTCCTGGGTGCATGAATCACAGGTTGTGCGTCATTTCTCAGTTTGATGGAGTATGTAAAGGGCAGTTCTCCGAAACCCTGAAATACATCCGTGTACTTGTGTGTTATAGCATCGTGCTTTATATTTGTACTTTCTTGGGGGGCACTCTGCACACAGTTCAGTTCATTAATAGTATAGACTCGTTTTACCAAGCCCAAATCCACACATGCCTTATCCCCCAACAGTGACTCATGTCCTTCAGGCACTATAACAAACGTCAATGGGTGAATGCGATTTTTTACCTTAACATTCAGCCTACACGTTCCTTTTGTTTCAATACTTTGTCCATTGTATGCCTTCAAAGCCACTGCCTTGTTCAGTATTTTTGGTCTCACTTTGAGATTCTGTGCATCACTCCAGCTTATGAGGTTTGCCTTAGCACCTGTATCTAGCTTGAAGGGAACAATGGTGCCATTTACCAGCAAGGGGGCTATCCAAACTTCAGCCTTTAGTCCTACGGAATGTACTTCCTTTTCCATATCTTTACCCTGTTTTAAGTCATTTTGCACCATTCCAACATACAAAGTCTCCAATTCTGCATCTTCAGTCTCAATAGCATGCACTGTCTTTTTACCTTCGGTTTTCTCTTCCCAAAAGCACATTTTAGCAAAGTGATTCCTGCCTTTACATTTTGCGCAGTTCTTCCCATAAGCCGGACACTGTCTTGCCACATGTCTATTGCCGCACCATCTGCAATCGTATGGCGTCATAGTCCTGAACTTTGTGCACCCTCTTGTGTCCCTTCTGTGTACTACATCCACTGGTAGGTTGTCCAGTCCCAGCGCTCTCACGCCCGTTGCTGTAGTTCTCCCATCGAATGTTTGCGTGTGCATGGCTGAGAGTTCACTAGCATGACATATTTTTACTGCAGCATCCAAAGTTAAGTCATTGTCCCTGAGCATTCTCTCCCTCACCTTCTTGTCAAGTATTCTGAAAACGACCTGATCGCGTATCATTGATTCCTTCAAGTCTCCAAAGTTACATGTTTGTGCTTTTGTTTTCAAGTCCGTCAGAAAAACATCAAAGGATTCTCCTTGCTTTTGCCCACGGGAGCGAAAAACAAATCTCTCGAACGTTTCATTCTTTTTAGGTGTGCAGTATTTATCGAACAAATCTATCCCCTTGTCCAGATCATTTTTGTCCCCTTCAGCTGCAAACGTAAATGTATTATACAGCTCGATTGCTTGTGAGCCAGCCACTGTTAGCAACAAAACTACCTTACGTGTTCCAGAGCTAGTCGTGGCGTCAATCGCTGTGAGGTAGAGAAGAAAGCGTTGTTTGAATTCATGCCAATTTTCGTCCAGATTTCCTTCAGGTTGCAGGCTAGTCGGTGGTTTTATCCCTTCCATTGTTGTGGTATGCCTGTATCGTGCGTTCTATAAATCCTGGTACCATGTAATGTTATCTTATATCGTAGTATTAAGAGGCTTACGAGTAGATATCGTTGAGTACTCTTTATTAGGTCTTGAGTCAGTGCCAGCTCATGTAGTACTGCCACATGGCCAAGATGGCTTCCTATTTATATGACTGCCGTCAAGCAGCTGTCTTTACTACAGCTACCGTAAAGCAGCTGTCTTTACTACAGCTACAGTTATCTGTACATAAAGAAACAAAAGATGGGTCTAGAGAAGCTGTAAATGGCAACAGCAGAACCATTAGCAACACAACATGTTGTGGAGGTAGACTTGGGTGCTATCAACTAAGCCACAGCTAACACCGTATCAAGATCAGGATACACCAGAGTGCTCTCTAGAGAGTACAGTTGGCAGATGGTAACCTGGGTATTGGAGATGATTACACAATAGGCCAATCAGGAGACCAGGGTAAGCCATACTGCGACTCAGTACACATATTCAAGAAGCCAACAGCCCCAATAGTCTTCACCCTGGAGTAAGTAAGGAACACATTGTTCTGTTTTGCGGCTTTTACTTTGAGTATTATCCTTGGGTTTAGCACCTCACAAGATAATTATAAGAACATAAGAAATAGGAGCAGGAGTCAGCCATTCGGCCCCTCGAGCCTGCTCCGCCATTCAGTGAGATCATGGCTGATCATCGACCTCAACTCCACTTTCCTGCACTATCCCTATATCCCTCGATTCCCTTAGTATCCAAAAATCTATTGATTTCTCTCTTGAATATACTCAATGACTGAGCCTCTACCCTGTGGGGTAGAGAATTCCGAAGATTCACAACCCTTTGAGTGAAGAAATTTCTCTTCATCTCAGTCCTAAATGGCCGATCAATTTATTACTATTATTTATTTATTTAATATGATGTAACTTAATTACAGATAAGGAAGATCATCCATCCATCCAGAGGGATCCTGCCAATCCACAATGGAGCATCCAATTGTTTCTTAAATGATCCCAGGGGTTTTGCCTCCACTAATCTACCTAGAACTTTATTCCACACATTGATCAGTTTTTGACCAGTCCTAAGGTTACTATTTACTAGTTTGACCATTCCTGTCGGTGGGTCCTCACTCCCCGTGACCTGGTGTGTGCCTGTGACCTGCCCAATCTCTGGATAATTTACAGCGAGTCCAGGGGTCAGACAGAGAATCCTTGTCACTGTAATTTGTCTCATGGGTCTACCACATGATCCTCCTCAGCTTCAGCCAGCAGCAGAATAACTACTCACCAGGTCACAGCTTAAAAACTGTCACACAGATTTATTAACCAGTGGATGTGAGAAGCAGCAATGACAGACACACTGTGCATTTCCAGCAGGCACAGGTTAACTGGACAGAAGATAGAAAAATAACAAACAGTAGCATTCGTGACGCTAAACTGCAATGTAAACTGGACCGGACATGTGGGGGCCGATTTTAACTCACCGAAATTTGTGTTAACAAAATGGGGTCAGTGGACTGACCGATCTGTTAACGCCGACACTGTGGCCACTGCCATTTTGAAAGGGCCCGACCACTGAACGGCCAATGGGAACGGCCAATGGGAACAGCCAATGGGCACGCCTGTTTCAGCCAGTAGGTCCCTTTAAATATGCAAATGACGTTCACACGCCCCTGATTGTTGCTTTAGGGCAGAGCTGGTTGGAGCACGTGCCACACACAAGTATTATTTTAATCTTTCACCAAACAGCAGTTTCCTGTCTAAAAATAACATTGTAAATATTTAGAAAGTGCAAGAATCCAGGTATTTTCAAAGACGATCTAATCTACACTTTTGAACTTGGGGTCAAGTCACAAAATAAAAACATTAGCCAACGATTTACTTTTAATCTTTAAATAATATTCACAGCAACAGCTTCTAATGGTGCTTTAGGTTATTTGCTGCACCACGGAATTAATCATTATCGCACCCTTTTAGCCTCTGATTATTCAATTGCGTTCCAACAGGACAAAAACATTTAAATCGCAAGATAATTATAGATAAGGGAATCTATTCAGCCCATCTCATGTCATCCGTTCAGTGTCAGTGGTAGTTTAGCGGTAGCGCTCTCGCCACTGAGCCAGAAGGTCAGGGGTTCAAAGCACAACGCCAGAGACTTGAGCCCATAACCTAGACTGACACTCCCAGGGCAGTGCTGAGGGAGTGCTGCACTATCGGAGGTGCCGTCTGTCAGATGAGACGTTAAACTGAGGCCCCGTCTGCTCTCTCAGGTAGATGTAAAATATCTCACAGCACTATTCGAAGAAGAGCAGGGGAGTTCTCCCCGGTGTCCTGGGGCCAATATTTATCCCTCAATCAACATCACAAAAACAGATTATCTGGCCATTATCACATTGCTGTTTGTGGGAGCTTGCTGTGCACAAATTGGCTGCTGCATTTCCCACATTACGACAGTGACAACACTTCAAAAGTACTTCATTGACTGTGAAAAGCTTTGGGACGTCCTGAGGTCGTGAAATGTGCTGTAGAAATACAAGTCCTTTCTTTTATTCAGCTCATCCCTCCCCTAGTACAGCATCGAATTATCTCTTAAATGCTCCGTTCTATCGATCACTCTGTGTGAAGATGCTTAGTTACTTATTATAGCTTAAAAATAATAGAACACAGAGTTTCTAAGTTGGAAGTAAGGGACTGGGTGGCACTGTGTGCTGCAACACTGATTAAATTACAATCAATGAGTTTCTAAATATTTATTTTTAGCCAGGAAACTAGTTTGGTGGCAGACTGAGATAACTCTCACAAAAAGGTCTTTGATCTAAAGACTTCAGAAGGCAACTTTAAAACTACTGCACATACGTGATATTAGACATGCACAATCATCAGCTCCGTCTGTAGTAGGGGAACGTTAGGAATCTTCAATTAAAAATGATATTATTAAAGCTCCGGTTTTAACTCAGGACGGGAATCGGGGTGGGGGGTTGGTGGGGGGTGAGGGGGCGTAAGCAGTGATCCGAGTGATGACACTCCACTTCACCCCCCTGAAATCACACAGCTCCAGGCCCCCGCGACGGGAAGCCATCCCCGGCAGGGCAGGTCAGGCAGGAGGGGGGTTCCGGGCCGATCCCAGCCAGAGGAAGGGTGGGGGTGGCGAGGTCCTGGGGCTGAGGAGGCCCAAAGGTTTCCTTGTTGGGCCAGGAGGAGCACAACTTACCTGGGCCTCTTCTGGCTCACTGCTACTTGCCGACAGCTCTTGCTGGCAGCTTGGAGACAGTGAGTGATTCGCGCATCTCACAGTTAATAGTACACCGAGGTCGGGATTACCTCATCGGGCCCCGACAGTTCATTGTTTATAAGCCTGCAGCGGGCAGCCCTACACAGTCCCGAAACACCGGGAGTTAAAATGGCGGGAGCAAGAAGCCAGCGGGTTCCACACAGCCGCCATTTTAACCCCCGCCCACACGATTCCCGCTGAGCGGGTGGGGTTAGAATCGTGGCCTAAGGAGCTAGATGAAGAGAAAAGAATTCAAAGCAGACAACTTTTCAGAATCGTGCTTGACAAATCTGGTCGAGATTTTGAGGTGACAGACCTGGTGGATGGGGGAAATGGGATATGATATAAATAGGTAGCAGGTAGGAGATTGTTTGTGCAGATTAACAGGATGGAATGCGGGGGTGGGAGAAAATTGGTTCAAAAACTGTTTCGAAGGGAGAAATGGACAACAGGAGTTAGGGGCAGTTTCTCAGTGTGGTTGGAAGTGGGTAGTGGTGTCCCACAGCATTCTGTTCTGGGTCCCCCTTCTGTTCACTGTGTACGTGAATGATTTGGACAGCATGCTAGAGCGAGCGATGTCCATTTATATCAGTCATTGATTTCAGTTGGGATCGCTTTGTTTGAGGAGGGCACACTCCTCCTACATAAGAACATAAGAATTAGGAGCAGGAGTCGGCCATTCGGCCCCTCGAGCCTGCTCTGCCATTCAATAAGATCGTGGCCGATCTTCTACCTCAACTCCACCTTCCAGCACTACCCCCATATCCCTGAGTTCCCAAAAATGTATCAACCTCTGTCTTGAATATACTCAATGACTGAGCATCCACAGCTCTCTGGGATAGAGAATTCCAAAGATTCACAACCCTTTGAGTGAAGACATTTCTCCCCAACTCAGTCCTAAATGGCTGACCCCTTATTCTGAGACTGTGACCCCTGGTTCTAGATTCCCCAGCCAGGGGAAACATTTTTTCAGCATTAACCCTGTCGACCCCCTTAAGAATTTTATATGTTTCAATTAGATCACCTCTCATTCTTCTAAACTCGAGTGAAAATAGGCCTAGTCTACTCAATCTCTCCTCATAGGGCAATCCCCTCATCCCAGGAACCAGTCTAGTGAACCTTCGCTGCACTCCCTCGAAGGCAAGCCTGCCTTTCCTTAGTTAAGGTGACCAGAACTGAACACAGTACTCCAGGTGTGGCCTCACCATTGCCCTGTATAATTATAGTAAGACTTCTTTACTCTGATACTCTAATCCCTTTGTAACAAAAGCCAACATACCATTTGCTTTCCTAATTGCTTGCTGTACCTGCGTGTTAGCTTTCTGTGATTCATGTACAAGGACACCCAGGTCCCTCTGAGTGCAAACATTTCCCAGTCTCGCACCATTCAAAAAATATTCTCCTTTTTTGTTTTTCCTTCCAAAGTGGATAACTTCACACTTCCGCACATTGAATTCCATTTGCCATATTCTTGCCCACTCAGTCAACCTGTCTATATCTCTCTGCAGCCTCTTTGCGTCCTCCTCACAGCTTACTTTCCCACCTAACTTTGTATCATCAGCAAACTTGGAAAAGTTACACTCAGTCCCTTCATCTAAGTCATTAATATAAATTGTAAATAGCTGAGGCCCAAATACTGACCCTTGCAGTACCTCGCCAGTTACAGCCTGCCAAACTGAAAAAGTCCCATTTATTCCTACTCTCTGTTTTCTGTCCATTAACCAATCTTCTATCCATGCTAATATATTACCCCCAATCCCATGAGCCCTCATTTTGTTTAATAACCTCTTGTGTGGCACCTTATCGAATGCCTTCTGAAAATCCAAATACACCACAGCCACTGGTTCCCCCTTATCCATCCTACTAGTTACATCTTCAAAAAACTCTAACAGATTTGTCAAACACGATTTCCCGTTCATAAAATCATGTTGACTCTGCCTAATTCTTATTATGATTTTTCTAAATGATATCACGTACCTAATAATAGATTCGAGCATTTTGCCTACTACTGATGTCAGGCTAACTGGCCTATAGTTCCCCGTTTTTTCTTTTCCTTCTTTCTTAAATAGTGGGGTTATGTTTGCTACCTTCCAATCCTTGGGGACTGTTCTAGAATCTAGGGGATTCTGCAAGATTAATACCAGTGCATCCACTATCTCTTCAGCTACCTCTTTTAAAACCCTAGGATGCAGGTCGTCAGGTCCAGGGGATTTGTTGCCACTTAGTCCCATTAATTTCTCCAGTACTATGTCTTTACTTATGTTGATTTCTTTAAGTTAGAACATAAGAACATAAGAAATAGGAGCAGGAGTCGGCCATTCGGCCCTTCGAGCCTGTTCCACCATTCAATGAGATCATGGCTCATCTTCTGCCTCAACTCCATTCACCAGCCCTATCGCCATATCCCTTGATGCCCTTACTAGTCAGAAATCTACCCAATGACTGAGCCTCCACAGCCCTCTGGGGTAGAGAATTCCAAAGATTCACCACCCTCTGTGTGAAGAAATTTCTTCTTATCTCAGTCCTGAATGGCCTACCCTTTATCCTGAGGCTGTGGCCCCTGGTTCTAGACTCCCCAGCCAAGGGAAACATTCTCCCAGCATCCACCCTATCAAGCCCTGTAATAATTTGTATGCTTCAATGAGATCCCCTCTTATTCTTCTGAATTCAAGAGTATACAGGCCTAGTTTACTCAATCTCTTCTCATACGACAGTCCCGCCATCCCAGGAATCAATCTCCTGAACTTTCGTTGCACTCCCTCCATGGCAAGTATATCCTTCCTTACCTCAAAGGTAGTAATCTCAGGATTGCTATCAGTGCCACATGCTAGTCAGAGTAGAAATAGAAGGATATTTCAGATCAATACATGGCTAGAGGAATGGTGTGAGTGGGAGAGATTCAAATTCCTGGGACATTGGAACCGGTTCTGGGGGAGGTGGGACCAGTTCAAACCGGACGGTTTGCACCTGGGCAGGGCCGGGACCGATGTCCTAGGGGGAGTGTTTGCTAGTGCTCTGGGGGAGGATTTATACTAAAATGGCAGGGGGTTGGGAACCTGAGCAGAGGGACAGAGGAAAGGGAAACCAGGATAAAAGAAAAAGATAGGAAGGAGAAAAACAAAAGTGGCAGTCAGAGAAATCAATGCTTTAAATCAAACATGGCTCAGTAAATAATAATTCTAATAGGTCTAAAAGTGTTAAAAAACAAGCCTGAAGGCTTTGTGTCTTAATGCGAGGAGCATTTGTAATAAGGTGGATGAATTAGCTGCGCAAATAGAGGTAAACAATTATGATTTGATTGGGATTACGGAAACATGGCTCCAGGGTGGCCAAGGCTGGGAACTCAACATCCAGGGGTAATCAATATTCAGGAAAGATAGGCAAAAAGGAAAGGGAGGTGGGGTAGCATTGCTGGTTAAAGAAGGGATTAACACAATTGTAAGGAAGGATATTAGCTCTGATGATGTGGAATCTGTATGGATAGAACTGAGAAATACCAAGGGGCAGAAAACGTTAGTGGGAGTATAGACCTCCAAACAGTAATGTGGAGGTTGGGGATGGCATTAAAAGGGAAATTAGAGAAGCGTGCAATAAGGGCACAGCAGTCATCATGGGTGACTTTAATCTACATATAAATTGGGCTAACCAAATTAGTAACAATATTGTGGAGGAGGAATTCCTGGAGTGTTTACGGGATGGTTTCCTGGACCAATATGTCGAAGAACCAATCAGAGATCAGGCCATCTTAGACTGGGTATTATGTAACGAGAAAGGATTAATTAGCAATCTTGTTGTGTGAGGCCCCTTGGGTCGGAGTGATCATAATATGATAGAATTCTTCATTAAGATGGAGAATGAAGTTGTTGACTCAGAGACTAGGGTCCTGAATTTAAACAAAGGAAACTACGATGGTCTGAGGCGCGAGTTGGGTAGGATTGATTGGGGAATGTCACTCAAAGGGTTGACGGTGGATAGGCAATAGCAAACATTCAAAGACCACATGGATGAACCACAGAATTTGTTCATCCCAGTTTGGCATAAAAATAAAACAAAAAAGGTGACTCAACCGTGGCTAATGAGGGAAATTAGGGATAACATAAGATCCAAAGAGAGGACATATAAATTGGCCAAAAAAAGCAGCAAACCTGAGGATTGGTAGCAGTTTAGGATTCACCAAAGGAGGACAAAGGGATTAATTAAGAGGGGGAAAATAGATTATGAAAGTAAGCTTGCAGGGAACATAAAAACTGACTGTAAAAGCTTTTATAGATATGTGAAGAGAAAAAGATTGGTGAAGTCAAGCGTAGGTCTCTTGCAGTCAGAATCAGGGGAATTTATAATGGGGAGCAAAGAAATGGCAGACCAATTAAATACATATTTTGGTTCTGTCTTCACAAAGGAGGACACAAATAACTTCCCAGAGATGTCGGGGAACATAGGGTCTGATGAAAGGGAGGAACTGAAAGAAATCAGTAATCCCCAGGGCCTGATAATCTACATCCTAGGGTACTTAAGGAAGTGGCCCTAGAAATAGTAGATGCATTGCTGATCATCTTCCAACATTCGATGGAATCTGGAACAGTACCCATGGATTGGAGGGTAGCTAATGTTACCCCACTATTCAAAAAAGGTGGTAGAGAGAAAACGGGGAATTACAGACCAGTAAGCCTGACATCGGTAGTGGGGAAAATGCTAGAGTCCATCATTAAAGATGTAATAGCAGAGCACTTGGAAAACAGTGACAGAATTGGACAAAGTCAACATGGATTTACAAAGGGTAAATCGTGCTTGACTAATCTACTGGAATTTTTTGAGGATGTAACTGGTAAAATAGATAAGGGAGAACCAGTGGATGTGGTGTATTTGGACTTTCAGAAGGCTTTCGATAAGGTCCCGCATAAGAGATTAGCGTGTAAAGTTAAGGCACATGGGATTGGGGGCAAGGTACTGACTTGCATAGAGAACTGGTTGGCAGACAGAAAGCAAAGAGTTGGAATAAACGGGTCTCTTTCCGAGTGGCAGGCAGTGACTAGTGGGGAGTGGCAGGCAGTGACTAGTGGGGTACCGCAGGGATCGGTCCCTGGACCCCAACTATTCACAATATATATTAATGATCTAGACAAGGGAACTAGATGTAATATCACCAAATTTGCAGACGACACAAAGCTGGGTGGGCGTGTGTGCTGTGAGGAGGATGCCGAGAAACTCCAGGATGATTTGGACAGGTTGGGTGATTGGGCAGAAGCGTGGCAGATGCAATATAACGTGGAAAAATGTGAGGTTATCCACTTTGGTAGCAAAAACAGGAAGGCAGATTATTATCTGAATGGCAATAGATTGGGAGAAGGGGAAGTGCAACGAGACTTGGGCGTCCTTGTGCACCAGTCGCTGAAGGTAAGCATGCAGGTGCAGCAGGCGGTTAAGAAGGCAAATGGTATGTTGGCCTTCGTAGCGAGAGGGTTTGCGTACAGGAACAAGGATGTCTTGCTGCAATTGTACAGGGCCTTGGTGAGACCACATCTTGAGTATTGTGTGCAGTTTTGGTCGCCTTATCTGAGGAAGGGTGTTCTTGCCATGGAAGGAGTTCAGCGAAGATTCACCAGGCTGATACCTGGGATGGCAGGAATGACGTATGAGGAGAGATTGGGTCGATTGGGCTTGTACTCGCTGGAGTTTAGAAGAATGAGAGGGGATCTCATTGAAACTTATAAAATTCTGACAGGACTGGACAGACTAGATGCAGGAAGAATGTTCCCGATGGTCGGGGAGTCCAGAACCAGGGGTCACAGTCTAAGGATAAGGGGTAAGCCATTTAGGACAGAAATGAGGAGGAATTTCTTCACCCAGAGAGTGGTGAGCCTGTGGAATTCTCTACCACAGAAGGCAGTAGAGGCCAATTCATTAAATATATTCAAGGAGGAGTTGGATATATTTCTCAAGGCTAAAGGGATCAAGGGGTATGGGGAGAAAGCAGGGACCGGGTACCGAATTTGGATGATCAGCCATGATCGCATTGAATGGCGGAGCAGGCTCGAGGGGCCGAACGGCCTACTCCTGCTCCTATCTTCTATGTTTCTATATAATTGGAGTAAGACTTCTTTACTCAAATCCTCTTGTAATGAAGGCCAGCATACCATTTGCCTTCCTAATGGCTTGCTGCACCTGCACATTCACTTTCAGTGACTCATGTACTAAGACACCCAGGTCCCTGTAGCTTCTGCATTCCCCAATCTTTCACCATTTAGGAAATACTCTGCCTTTCTGTTTTTTCTACCAAAGTGGATAACTTCACATTTATCCACATTATAATCCATCTGCCATGTTCTCACCCACTCACTGAGCCTGTCGAGATTCCCTTGAAGCCTCTTCACATCCTCTTCACAACTAACACTGCCACCTAGCTTTGTGTCATCAGCAAATTTGGAAATGTTACATTTAGTCCCCTCATCCAAATCATTGATATAGATTGTGAATAGCTGGGGCCCAAGCACCGATCCTTGCGGTACCCCACTAGTCACAGCCTGCCATCCTGAAAAAGACCTGTTTATCTCTACTCTTTGTTTTCTGTCTGTTAACCAATTCTCAATCCATGCTAGTATATTACCCCCAATTCCATGTGCCCTAATTTTATTCACCAACCTCTTGTGTGGGACCTTATCGAAGGCCTTCTGAAAATCCAGATACACCACATCTACCGGTTCCCCTTTGTCTACTCCACTAATTACATCCTCAAAGAACTCCATTAGGTTTGTCAAACAGGACTTCCCTTTCATAAATCCATGTTGACTCTACCCAATCTTACTATTAGTTTCTAAGTGCCCAGTTATTGCATCCTTTATAATAGATTCCAGCATTTTCCAAACTACTGATGTGAGGCTAACAGGTCTGTAGTTCCCCATTTTCTCTCTCCCTCCTTTCTTAAATAGCGGGGTTACATTTGCTATCCTCCAATCTGCAGGAACCGTTCCAGAATCTATAGAATTTTGGAAGATGACAACCAATGTACCCGCTATCCCAATGACCACCTCTTTCAAAACCCTAGGATGTAGGTCATCCGGTCCTTGAGATTTATTGACTTTTAGTCCCATTAATTTTGCTAGTACTGTTTTTTTACTAATAATAATTTCTTTAAGTTCCTCATTCTCGCCATACCCTTGGTTTTCTCGTATTTCTGGGAGGTTTTTTGTGTCTTCCTCTGTGAAGACAGAAACAAAGGGGTCGATTTTCATTAAGCTGTCGGGAAGGAGGCGGGACTACAACGTTTGGGTTTTAGTCCCGCCTACATCGACGTCCAGCCAATCCACGCGATTTTCCCTTGATTGACCTTGTTAAGCCCGCCCAGCGGGCTCAGCAGGCCAATTAAGGGCCACCCGGCAACAGGTGACGTCACAGACTGAAATTTCATCTGTCAAGAGGTCTTGACAGATGAAATATCAGTGTTTCACAGCTGTTTGAAGCTGTCAAACACTGACAGTCTGACTTCTAACCTGAGTCCTTCTCCACAGACTCAGTTAGAAATCTCACCGGCAATGAAAGCTGAAGGCTGTCACTTTTGACAGCTCACAGCCATTCTGCTTTCTGTGCCGGCTGAGTGATGGACTCCCGAAACCTAGAGGAAGAAAGGCTGTTAAGGTAAGTACAGGTAATTTAAACTTCTTTACACACTTTAGACACACCAAACACACTTACCTTTGCACTCATGCACCCATCACTCACCTGAACACCGACATCGCGACCCCTCCAAGTCCTTCAACCTGACGGCCCGCCTGCTCTAACCTGGCGTGGTTTGGAGCCGTCGGGAATCCCACACGACACCCCTCAAAATAGGGATTAGGCTAAAAACTGCCTGTTAACTACCTGTTAACAGGCAGTTAATTGGCACTAATCCCTTCCCGCCTCGGGTCGGCGGGTCCCAGTGCGGGGCGGGTACCTGCCTCCTGTGAAACTTACGTGGAGGTGGGTTTTGGGCGGGATGGTGTCGGGACACCCGAATTCGGGATTTTCCCTCCCCACACGCCTGAAACCCTACCTGACGGCTCCAGGAAAATCGACCCCAAAGTATTTATTGAATTTCTCTGCCATTTCCTCATTCCCCATTATAAATTCTCCCGTCTCTGACTGTAAAGGACCTACATTTACCTTGGCCAGTCTTTTCCTCTTCACATACCTATAGAAGCTTTCACAATCCGTTTTTATATTTTTCGCTAGTTTGTGCTCATATTCCATTTTCCCTTTCTTTATCAATTTCTTGGTCCCCCTTTGCTGATTTCTAAAAAGATCCCAATCCTCAGGCTGACCGCTTTTTCTGGCAACTTTATAAGCTTCCTCCTTTGACTTAATGCTCGCTTTAATTTCTTTTGTTAGCCATGGTTGGATCACTTTTCCTTTTGGGTTTTTATGCCCTAGAGGAATATATGTTTGTTGCAAATTATGCATTACTTCTTTGAATGTTAGCCATTGTATGTCCACCTTCATACCTTTTAGTGTAGTCTCCCAGTCTACCATGGCCAACTTGTCCCTCATACCCTTGTAGTTTCCTTTGTTTAGATTGAAGACCTTAGTTTCAGATTGGACTACATCACTCTCAAACTTAATATAAAATTCAATCATATTATGGTCACTTGTCCCTAAAGGCCCCTTTACCACAAGATTATTGATTAGCCCTTTCGCATTACACAGTACCAGAACCAGAATAGCCTGTTCCCTGGTTGGTTCCTCCACATACTGATCCAGGAAACCATCTCGCATGCATTCCAAGAATTCGTCCTCCACACCATTAGTGGTAATTTGATTTGCCCAGTCAAAATGTAGATTAAAGTCCCCCATGATTACCGTATTGCCCTTGTTACATGCACTTGATCGATACTGTGCCCTACATTACTACTACTGTTTGGTGGCCTATACACAACTCCCACCAATGTTTTCTGCCCCTTGCTGTTTCTTAGCTCCACCCAAATGGATTCTACTTCTTGATTTTCTGAGCTAAGATCCTTTCTCTCTACTGTCTTTATCCCATCCTTCATTATCAGGGCTACCCCTCCTCCTTTTCCATTTTGCCTGTCTCTTCTAAAAGTTAAGTATCCTGGAATATTTAGTTCCCAACCTTGGTCACTTTGCAACCACGCCTCCGTAATGGCTATTAGATCAAAGCTGTTCATTTCTATCTGCGCTATTAATTCATCTATTTTGTTGCGAATGCTTCGCACATTCAGATATAGTGCTTTTAGCTTTGACTTTTTTCTATTTTTCCCTGATGTCACTTTAGTCACTGATGCCTTATTACTTTTATTACTCTCTCTGTCCCTTCCTGAATCTTCGAATCTGCTTATTTTTACCCAAAACTCTGCTCTGCTCTCGAGCCTTGACATTTCCCTCGCTGCTTTTAAATTGACTCTTTCCTGAATCCTCCCCCCCCCTCCCCCCACCCCTTCATTAGTTTAAAGCCCTGACTACTGCCCTAGTTATTTGATTTGCCAGGACCCTGGTTCTAGCCTGGTTTGAGTGGAGCCTGTCCCAACAGAGCAGCTCCCTCTTTCCCCAGTACTGGTGCCAGTGGCCCATGAATTGAAACCCCTGCCTCCCACACCACTCTTTCAGCCACGCATTTAACCTTCGAATCTGCTTATCCCTGTGCCAATCCAGAGATTATTACCTTTGAGGTTCTATTTTTTAATTTGGACCCCAACTGCTCAAACTCTCTCAGCAGAACCTCATTCCTAGTTCTACCTATGTTTTTGGTTTGTACGTGGACCATGACAAATGGATCATCCCCTTCCCACTCCATGTTCTTCTCCAGCCATGAGGAGATGTCTTTAACCCTGGCACCGGGCAGGCAACACAACCTTCGGGACTCTCGGACGCGGCTGCAGAGAACAGTATCTATCCCCCCTGACTGTTTAGCTCCAGTTGCGATACCTTTTCTCTAGCTCTCTCTTTACCCCCTCTGATCATTCTGTTAACACAATGTTAATGGGACAAAAAAATAAAGCAAGATAAACCGTGGCTGTACAGGAAAAGGTTTCCTGACACCCGGAATTCCTGGCAGTTTGCAGTCAGTGCCCTTTCTACAGGGAGGTGGTACCTCCTGACCCATGACCCCTGACCCCATGCATTGTCTAGATTGTAAGACAATGTTAATGGAATCGTTCACCTTTTGGACACAACTGTGAAAAATGGCAATAGCAAAATACTGCGGATGCTGGAAATCTGAAATAACAACAGAAAACACTGGAAAAACTCAGCAGGTCAGGCAGCATCCGTGGAGAGAGAAACAGAGTTAACGTTTCAGGTCGATGACCTTTCGTCAGAACTGGAAAGAAGCAGGAAAAGGAACAGATTTTAAAGCAAGTTTAGGGGCTGGGAAATGGGGGAGGGGATGAAAGAACAAAAGGGAAGGTCTGTGATAGGATGGAAGGCAGGAGAAGTAAAGAGACATTAAGAGATAAATGGCTACAATCAGAGGAAGGTGTGGTGTTTCTAGGTCTTTAACCCCCATGAATTGGATTGTATTCTGGGAGCACAGAAAGTCACCGGGGCCGATTTTAACTTGGGCTCC
This sequence comes from Somniosus microcephalus, assembly GCF_052327205.1. Lineage (NCBI taxonomy): Eukaryota > Metazoa > Chordata > Chondrichthyes > Squaliformes > Somniosidae > Somniosus > Somniosus microcephalus. The sequence goes on from NC_141003.1 coordinate 6,358,156, forward strand.
CATCCCCCATCCCCCTCTCCTCCGCGATGGCAAACCGCCCCCCCTCCTCCAGGAGGTACCTTAGTGCCGGGCCAGGCCAAGCCACCCAATATTGCACCGGCCTGAGTCCGGTGAGCCACATCGGGAGGACCTCCCCTTTGGTGCCCGCAGCTCGCCGATTCTATTTAAATGATGCCCGGACCATGTTCTGCCGATCGGCCGCCCAAAGCTTCCCCCACTGTACGGGACATGGGTTTTATCTCTGGGGTTTCCCACATCAGGGGTAGCCAGCAAATGGAAACCAGGCGGGAAGAAGCTGAGTCAAACCCAATCTTTACTTGAGCACATAATCCAAGCTGACACTCCCAGGGGAGCGCCGCACTGTCGGAGGTGCCGTCTTTTGAATGAGACGTTAAACCGAGGCCCCATCTGCTCTCTCAGGTGAACGTAAAAGATCCCATGGCACTATTCAAAGAAGAGCAAGGAAGCTCTCCCGGTGTCCTGACCAATATTTATCCCTCAACCAACATCACTAAAACAGATGATCTGGTCATTACCACATTGCTGTTTGTGGGAGCTTGCTGTGCGCAAATTGGCTGCCTTGTTTCCCATATTACAACAGTGACTACACTTCAAAAGTACTTCATTGGCTGTAAAGCACTATGGGGTGTCCGGAGGTCGTGAAAGGCGCTATAAAAATGCAAGTCTTTCTTTCTTCTTGGCAGCCTGTGTGGCCTGGACACAGGCCAATGCTCAAAGAATTGTTTACAGTGCAAGGAGACAAAAAAACAAATTAACAGAGACCTGGGATAATAACCCAGAGACCGAGAGTTCAAATGCCAGCACGGTAGTTTGGGAATTTGAATTCAGTTCAAGAAAAATCTGTGAATGAAAAGTTGGTCAGTACCAGTGACCATGAAGCTGTCGGATTGTCATTAAAAACCCAACTGGTTCACTAATGTCCTTTAGGGAAGGAAATCTGCCGTCCTTACCCGGTCTGGCCTATATGTAACTCCAGACCCACAGCAATGTGGTTGACTCTTAACTGCCCTCTGAAATGGCCCAGCGAGACACTCAGTTATATCAAACCGCTAAAAGAATTACACACAGACTGCAGGAGTTCAAGAAGGCGGCTCATCACCACCACCTTCTCGGGGCAACTAGGGATGGGCAATAAATGCTGGCCTTGCCAGCGACGCCCACATCCCAAGAATGCATTTTACAAATCATAAGAAAGGGAGAAAGTGAATATACATAGAATAACCAAGAAAAGCAAGTGCCATTACAGCGTTACTGTAGGACAATGAGAATAGAAATGAACATCAAATGGGAATAGCAAAATACTGCGGATGCTGGAAATCCAAAATAACAACAGAAAACGCTGGAAAAACTCAGCAGGCCAGGCAACATCCGTGGAGAGAGAAACCGAGTCAACGTTTCGGGTCGAAAGTCTTCGTCAGGACTGAAAAAACACAGGAAATGAAACAGATTAAAAGGCCAGTTTGGGGGCTGGGAAATGGGGATAAAAGAACAAAGGAGAAGTGAAGAGACATTAAGAGGTATTCAAAACCAGACCAGATGGTGATAGGACTAGTGGAGACAAAAGACAGCTCTGGATTAGGTGTGAAATGCGCTGGCAGAATGGGAGACAGCTGCCATGTGGGAGAGAAAAAAAGGGGGAAGGGCACAAAACAAAGGTGTGGATAAAAAATATAAGTAAAAATGTAATAGGGGCCGAGGTTATGATCTGAAATTGTTGAACTCGATAGTGAGTCCAGAAGGCTGTAAAGTGCCTAATCGGAAGATGAGGTGCTGTTCCTCGAGCTTACGCTGAGCTTCTGTGGAACAATGCAAGAACCCGAGTACGGTGAGGTCACTGGCAGGGCATTAGAGGGGGCATCACCTCTGAACTTTGACCCCAGGTTACTGACGGAGCATCTACACTGACCCCTGACCCCTCCTCTGAACCCTGACCCTAGGTTACTGACAGAGCATCTACACTGACCCCCTGACCCCTCCTCTAAACCCTGACCCCAGGTTACTGACGGAACATCTACACTGACCCCCTGACCCCTCCTCTAAACTCTGACCCCAGGTTACTGACGGAGCATCTACACTGACCCCTGACCCCTCCTCTGAACCCTGACCCTAGGTTATTGACGGAGCATCTACACTGACCCCCTGACCCCTCCTCTAAACCTCACCCTGGGCCTTGCCATCTCTCAGGTGGCTCCGAGGGACAGCACGTGTAGGCACACAGGTTTAAGGGAAGGGTCAACTGATTGTGGGCACCTTGGAATTCGCTGCGATAAAATAGGCTGTGCACTGACCTGGTGCTTTGTTACTGATGGAGGTTCAAGAATTACTTGATGCTGAATCTTCACTCAGGTGATGATGATTGGCAGGTCGTGTAGGGGCAAACAAGGTTGATGTGTTGCCATGTGGTGGGTTGGGTAGTGGATTGAGGGAATGTCTCGCGATTGGCAGGGCGGGATAGAAAGAGGTCAGACTGTGGTGGCAAAGGTCAACAGAAGAGAAGAGTTCAGTTGAACAAAGTCGACCTTTGACTCCACAACCTGACCTCCTTCCACCCCACCCTCTCGCGGTGCCAATTCCCTCAATCCATGAGTTCAGCGAAGAGTTCAGTGATGAGATGAGGTGATGCCTCTTGCAGTAAATACTACCCAAGTCTCCTTTGCCCCATCCTGAGGTGCTGCTCCTCCCCCATGATAATGACATACAAGAGCGTGGCCATTGGCAGACCAGTCCCTGAGAAACATTAACTGTGGGCAGTGTAACCAGTTTCTGCGGTGGCCAATTTCCTATGGCCCCTGCCGCAATCGCCAATTATTGTAAGTGGTTTCGCCCCACCCGTAGCGAGCGCGCAAACCCCCTTACTACAAGTTCTGGACGATAGGGATTACTGAGGACAGATTGGAACACGGACAGCATTTTCGGGCTCACCCGTACAGTATTTATTAAGGCTGACAAAACCACTCCACTCGCATACAGTACGAGCGGTGTGAACACAACAGTACAGTTTAAAACAGTACAACCCTGACTTGTCCAACAAGCCCCTGCCGTGCTGACTTACCATGGCCTCAAAACACCCTCCCATGAACTAAACTATCACAGGACCCTTCCAACGCTAAACCCCCTCTGGTTTGGTAGGAACATACAGGCACCCCCTCACACAGCTAGGTGATCTTGTGGGTGTGTAGGCTTGGCAATGCTCACCTAGATTGCCCTTGATCTTGCTTGTAGCTTCCTCCCGTACATCTCGACTACCTGGTTCCGTACCGGCCGTGTGGCATGCGAGTCCCAGTCTGAGTCGAAGTCCGTCTCAGTTGGAAGAGCAAGACTCAGCTCCTCTTGATGTTCCATTGTGTGGAGAGCAGGAGAGAGGGAGAGATCTATCCAAATGGCTCTCTGATATACCCCTCCAATACACAGACCGCAGTCTGTGGTATTAATGGAAACATGGCCTCAGGGAAATGGTTTGCACCCCTCCTCCCAGGTTTGGATGGTTTCGATCTCATTTCGATCTCCCAGCCGATAACTTAACAAGCTCATCTTCTCCAGAAACAATGAGTCGCCAGCCTCATTATTCATGACTTGGGAGTGGGCCTCGGGCCATTGTTCCCAAGGACAGTCCGTTACTATACGAATGCAACCTGGTTACTTCAGCCACCTTCAGCTTGAGTGTTTTTCCACAGCTTCCCCCCAAACAGCCTGTCCAGTTTTTAATAAAGGTATATGTTCAAAATCTAAAAAAATCCATGGAGTCTGCGCCAGCAGAGAGTGGGGCAGGGGCGGGGGTTTGACAATCTGCTGGTGGTCTTACCCTCTTACAATTGCAAGTGCAGGTGTCCTAGGTAGAATGCAAAAAAACTTTAATGAAACATTTCCTACCTTCAGAAACCTGCATTCATAAGAACATAAGAAATAGGAGCAGGAGTCGGCCATTCGGCCCTTCGAGCCTGCTCCGCCATTCAATGAGATCATGGCTGATCTTCTACCTCAACTCCACTTTTCTGCACTATCCTCATATCCCTTGATTCCCTTAATATTCAAAAATCTATCAATCTCTGTCTTGGATATACTCAATGACTGAGCCTCCACAGCCCTCTGGGGTAGAGAATTCCAAAGATTCACCACTCTCTGAGTGAAGAAATTTCTCCTCATCTCAGTCCTAAATGGCCGACCCCTTATTCTGAAACTGTGACCCCTGGTTCTAGACTCCGTAGCCAGGGGAAACATCCTCTCTGCATCTACCCTGTCAAGCCCTGTAAGAATGTTGTATGTTTCAATGAGATCATCTCTCATTCTTCTAATCTCTAGAGGATATAGGCCTAGCCTACTCAATCTCTCCAGATAGGACAATCCCCCCATCCCAGGAACCAGTCTGGTGAACCTTTGTTGCACTCCCTCTATGGCAAGTATATCCTTCCTTAGTTAAGGAGACTAAAACTGTACACAATACTCTAGGTGTGGTCTTACCAGGGCCCTATATTATAGCAGTAAAATGTCTTTACTCAAATCCACTTGTAATAAAGGCCAACATACCATTTGCTTTCCTAACTGCTCCAGAGATCTCCAGACTCTTGTGTGTCAGGAAATCGTCACTGGGGCCAGTGGTGCCTGAACCTGGGGCTGGTGCTCCTCCTAACACCGGGTGTAACTCCCCCCGAGTGCAGGAGGCATCTGTGTACAGGAGGCTCAGAGCTGCAATGCCACTGGCCTCTCACTTTGAGTACATGTAAAGAAGGCCGGTGGTGATTGGGCGGGAGGAACTGGGAACGGCAGCAGAAGAGCGAGGAAACTCTGTGGGGGGGTGGGGGCAGGGGGGTCGGGGGTGGGGGGGCGGGGGCGGGGGGTGGTGGCAGGGATGGGGGGAGGGGGCGGTGGGGGGCGGGGGGTGGGGGGGAAGGGGGCGGGGCGGGGGTTGGGGGGAAGGGGGCAGGGCGGGGAGCGGGGTGGGGGGAGGGGGCAGGGCGGGGGCGGGGGGGCAAGGCGGGATGGGGCAGGGCGGGGGGCAGGGGAGGGGGATGGGGCGGGGAGCAGGGCGGGGTGGGGGCGGGGTGGGGGGCGGGGTGGAGCGGGACGGGGCGGGGTTGGGCGGGGTGGGGCGGGGCGAAGCGGGGCGGGGCGGGGCGGGGGGAGCCTTTCAAAGGTGCACAAGTGCCGGGAACAGCACCTGCCCAAAATTCCACGCTGGGACTGTCCCCTAAAACGTTCCAGTGCGCAGGTGTGCTAAATATGTTAATTTTTATAAATATTTGATGAAGCACCGTAAATATGCTGGGAATGGTGGGGGTGGCGGGGGTGGTGGAAGTGATCCCTCACGCTTTTGAAAGATTCGTGTATCTTCACTCCTACATCTCCCAGTCCCACTGAGCATTGCGGATAAACCCAGAGCTCGCTGGACATTGTTCACCATATTTTGTCAGGGCTCAACTGGGCAAATCAGCTGGACTGGAATATGTCACTCAGGTCCTTTGCTGAATCACATTTGTAAATGTGAGAGGGTGAAAGGAGCTTGATTCCTCTAAAGTCCCCAGCTCCCCAGCTCTATTACTAATGTACTGTTAGGATTAAATTGATCCATGTTAAATCAATCTGCTCTGAATTACCCAGCCGCTTACACACCGAGGGAGATGTAACCTCCATCAATAGCTAATTTCACACTGCGAATGTGCTGAATGATGACTCGATGGAGCAATTAATCACTTCAGAATTCTTTTAGATGCAAATGGAGTTGAATGAACCAGTTCCAGTTTGAAGTGTCAGGAGGCCATTCAACACTGGTCTGGCTTGACGTGAGCTGTGTTATTTAGTATGTCATGAGCTTGCAGCGATCTCAGACCATGATTGTACTTTCCCACTCGTCTTTACTCATTTCCCCAACTGCTATCTTACATCTTACCACATCTTAGGGCGTCAGCCAGTGGCTCAGTGGGTAGCACCCTCGCCTCTAGAGTCAGAAGGTTGTGGGTTCAAGTCCCACTCCAGAGACTTCAGCACATAATCTAGGCTGACACTCCAGTGCAGTACTGAGGGAGTGCTGCACTGTCGGATGGTGCTGCCTTTCAGATGAGATGTTAAACTGATGCCCCGTCTGCCCTCTCAGGCAGACAGAAAAGATCCCATGGTCTCTATTCGAAGAAGAGTAGGGGAGTTCTCCCCGGTGTCCTGGCCAATATTTATCCCTCAATCAACATCACTAAAACAGATTATCTGGTCATTATCACATTGCTGTTTGTGGGAGCTTGCTGTGCGCAAATTGGCTACTGTGTTTCCCACGCTACAACAGTGACTACACTTCAAAACTACTTCATTGGCTGTAAAGTGCTTTGGGACATCCTGAGGTCATAAGAATTAGGAGCAGGAGTCGGCCCCTCGAGCCTGCTCCACCATTCAATAAGGTCATGGCTGAGAGAGAGGCAGAGTCTGACAGAGTGGCAGCGGCGGCGGGAATCTCGGCGGAGCGGCGAGTATTTAAAGAGCGGCAGAGACCAGGTAGGTTTACTAATCTCCAATCTCCGAGCTCAGAGGGAAGGAGAGAAGTAAAAAGGAATCGAAGTGTGACATCACCAGAAAGCAGGTAAGTGATTGGTTGGTGAGTATTTCTCTCTTTTTAAACTTTAACTCTGTGGTTTATAGTTTCTAAGGTCTCTGTGGGGTAGCGGGGACTGTTGGTAAACCAGGGCCCTTAAATATACCATTTAACTGTAGTTTAATTGGTGGGATTGATTTGATTTAATTTAATTTCAATTAATTAAAGGGTAAGTCATGACAGGAGAGCCCGGCCCCGTGGTATGCTCCTCCTGCGCTATGTGGGAACTCAGGGACACTTCCTGTGTCCCTGACAACTATGTGTGCAGGAAGTGTGTCCAGTTGCAGCTACTGGCAGACCGCATTGCAGTGCTGGAGCTGCGATTGGATACATACTGGACCATTCGCGATGCTGAGGAAGTCGTGGATAACACGTTTAAGCAGTTGGTCACACCGCAGGCAAAGGTTGGACAGGCAGAAAGGGAAGGGGTGACCAACAGACAGAGTGCTGGGTGCAGGCAGGTAGTGCAGGGGTCCCCTGTGGACATCCCCCTCTCAAACAGATACACCACTTTGAGTACTGTTGGGGGGGATGGCTTATCAGAGGAAGGCAGCAGCAGCCAACTTCCTGGCACCAGGTGTGCCTCTGCTGCACAGGACGGGAGGAAAAAGAGGGGGAGAGCTATAGTAATAGGGGATTCTATTGTAAGGGGAATAGATAGGCGTTTCTGCGGCCACAAACGAGACTCCAGGATGGTGTGTTGCCTCCCTGGTGCAAGGGTCAAGGATGTCTCAGAGCGGCTGCAGAACATTTTGGAAGGCGAGGGTGAACAGCCAGTTGACGTGGTACATATAGGTACCAACGATATAGGTAAAAAACAGGATGAGGTCCTAAAAGCTGAATATAGGGAGTTAGGAGGTAAATTAAAAAATAGCACCTCAAAGTTAGTAATCTCAGGATTGCTATCAGTGCCACGTGCTAGTCAGAGTAGAAATAGAAGAATATGTCAGATGAATACGTGGCTAGAGGAATGGTGCGAGGGGGAGGGGTTAAAATTCCTGGGACATTGGAACCGGTTCTGGGGGAGGTGGGACCAGTTCAAACTGGACAGTTTACACCTGGGCAGGGCTGGGACCGATGTCCTAGGGGGAGTGTTTGCTAGTGCTATGGGGGAGGGTTTAAACTAAAATGGCAGGGGGTTGGGAACCTGAGCAGGGGGACAGAGGAAAGGGAAACAAGGATAAAAGCAAAAGATAGGAAGGAGAAAAACAAAAGTGACAGTCAGAGAAATCAACGGTTTAAATCAAACATGGCCACAGTAAATAATAATTCTAATAGGTCTAAGAGCGTTAAAAAAACAAGCCTGAAGGCCTTGTGTCTTAATGCGAGGAGCATTCGTAATAAGGTGGATGAATTAGCTGCGCAAATAGAGGCAAACGAATATGATTTGATTGGGATTACGGAAACATAGCTACAGGGTGGCCAAGGCTGGGAACTCAACATCCAGGGGTATTCAATATTCAGGAAAGATAGGCAAAAAGGAAAGGGAGGTGGGGTAGCATTGCTGGTTAAAGAACATAAGAACATAAGAAAATCTAACAGAAAACAAAGAGTTGGGATAAATGGTTCATTCTTGGGCTGGCAATCAGTAACTAGTGGTGTTCCGCAGGGGTCAGTGCTGGGACCCCAACTCTTTACAAACTATATTAATGATTTGGCGGAAGGGACCGAGTGCAACATATCTAAGTTTGCCGATGATACAAAGATGGGAGGGAAAGCAGTGAGTGAGGAGGACATAAAAAACCTGCAAAAGGGCATAGACAGGCTAAGTGAGTGGTGGAGATTTGGCAGATGGAATATAATATTGGAAAGTGTGAGGTTATGCACTTTGGCAGAAAAAATCAAAGAGCAAGTTATTATCTAAATGGAGAGAAACTGCAAAGTGCTACAGTACAAAGGGATCTGGGGGTCCTGGTGCATGAAACACAGAAGGTTAGTATGCAGGTGCAGCAGGTGATCAGGAAGGCCAATGGAATCTTGGCTTTTATTGCAAGGGGGTTGGAGTATAAAAACAGGGAAGTCTTGCTGCAGTTATATAGGGTATTGGTGAGGCCACACCTGGAATACTGCGTGCAGTTTTGGTTTCCATATTTAAGAAAAGATATACTTGCTCTCGAGGCGGTTCAGAGAAGGTTCACTCGGTTGATTCCAGAGATGAGGGGGTTGACGTATGAGGAAAGGTTGAGTAGGTTGGGCCTCTACTCATTGGAGTTCAGAAGAATGAGAGGCGATCTTATCGAAATATATAAGATTGTGAGGGGGATTGATCGGGTGGATGCGGTGAGGATGTTTCCACTGATGGGTGAGACTAGAACTAGGGGGCATAGTCTTAGAATAAGGGGCTACCCTTTCAAAACTGAGATGAGAGGAAACTTCTTTACTCAGAGGGTAGTTAATCTATGGAATTTGCTACCCCAGAGAGCTGTGGAAGCTGCAACATTAGATAGATTTAAAACGGAGATAGACAGTTTCTTAGCAGATAAGGGAATTAGGGGTTATGGGGAGAGGGCAGGGAAGTGGACGTGAGTCTAGGTTCAGATCAGCCATGATCCTATTGAATGGCGGAGCAGGCCCGAGGGGCCATATGGCCTACTCCTGCTCCTACTTCTTGTTAAGTCTGTGTGTTCTAGTTATTGTTAATAAGAATCACTGCACACAGACCACAAGAGTAAATTCAACAGGTCTTTAACTAGTCGGAGGTCAGGCTGAACTGCCCAATAAATCATTACACAGCACTTATATACCGGTGGTCACCACCGGTATTACAGTATACAGCAGCCAAGATAAAGTAGTGCATCTCTTAAAATAGTTTGCTTAAAGGTGGAACGGTTACATACACCACAATCCTCCCTTTTTAGCTTAACAGTATATATTCCCCATTAAACATAACATAATAACATATATACACAACTTCATGTAAAAACAGTTCACAGATTCAGTCTCTGAGGAGGCCTCCTGATCCGAGACGGATAACGCCTTTCAGGGGTCTCTGGTTCTCGTTGCTGGGGTGACTCATCTAGTTGATCTCCTATGGATAGGACATCATCATCAGGTATATTCACTTCTGAGGTAGATGCTTCAGGTTCACTAACTTCCTCCACGGTTGTCTCTGTCGTAACCATGGGCTCGAACCTTGTTCTCGATCCCACCAGTTGGTCAGCATGATGTCGCATTACATTTTTACCAACATCTACCGTGTACATCAGGGGTCCTTGTCTGGCCCGAATTGTTCCAGATTGCCATTTCTCGTTTTTATAGTCCCTGGCTAACACCGGTTGTCCTATTTCAAAACTCCGAGTGGGCTTGTTATTGATATGCTGGAACTGTTTGTTTTCGACTTCCCTCCGCACATTTGGTTTTAACAAGTCCAACCTGGACCGCAACCTCCTGTTATAGAACATCATGGCAGGACTTTGGTTTGTTGTTGCATGGGTGGCGTTTCGATATGCCAGTAGGAAATTGTCCACCTTGTGTTGCAGTGGAATCTGATCTTCGCTCATGGCCTTTATTGCCTTTTTGAACGTCTGTACAAACCTCTCGGCCAGCCCATTCGTAGCTGGATGATATGGGGCAGAGGTATAATGTTTCACCCCATTCTTCTTCAGGAATTTCTGGAATTCCTCTGACACGAACAGTGGTCCGTTGTCTGAACATATTCGCTCTGGCAATCCATTTCTTGCAAATATCGTTCTTAGCACCGCGATCGTCTTCTCCGAGGTAGTGGTAGTCATTTTAATCACTTCTGGCCATTTAGAATGTGCGTCCACCGCAATTAAAAACATGGAATCCATGAATGGACCAGCAAAGTCAATATGTACACGTTGCCATGGGGTTGAAGGCCATTCCCATGGATGCAGCGGTGCAATTGGAGGTGCATTTTGGACTTTTTGGCACCCTGAGCAGCTTTTCGTCAGATCCTCTATCTGTTGGTCGATACCCGGCCACCACACATAAGCCCTAGCAAGGCTTTTCATCTTGACTCCCCCCAGATGACCTTCATGTAGTTCTTTTAGAACTCTCTCTCTTAACTTAGGAGGGATAATCACCCTTGTTCCATACATCAATGTTCCCTGACAGATGGACAGCTGTTCTCGTCTTGCTGAGAATGCCGGTAACAGTAGATCACCATGGGCTGGCCATCCCTTTACTGTCAATTCGTAGACCCGGGACAGTGTCGGGTCATTCCTAGTCTCCCTTTCAATATATGCATTGGTGGCAGGTAAACATTTGATGATGGTCGAGTGAAATAACTCCACCGGGTCAACCGTCGGTGCCTCCTCCTCAGTAGGTAGTGGCAGGCGCGACAGCCCATCAGCATTACCATGCTGCTTTGTACCTTTGAATTCTATCTGATATTGATGTGCCCCTAGGAAAAGGGACCATCTCTGGAGCCCCTGTGTTGTCATCACCGAAACACCCTTCTTAGGGTTAAAAATGGATACCAACGGCTGGTGGTCTGTCAGCAGTGTAAACTTCTGGCCCTGCAGGTAATGATTAAACTTCTTTACTCCCCACACAAGGCTGAGAGCCTCCCTATCTATCTGAGCATAGTTGCACTCAGCGGAGGTCAATGATCTGGATGCAAATGCGACTGGCCTTTCCAAGCCATTTGGCAACTTGTGTGAGAGTACTGCTCCAATACCATAAGGAGAAGCATCACAAGCTAAACGAATAGGTAGCGTTGGGTTGAAGCGAGCCAACACTTCCTCTGAGGTGATCAATGCCTTGCTTTTGCGAAAGGCCTTCTTACAGTCCTCGCTCCACTTCCATGGTACTTCTTTCTGCAAAAGAGCGTTCAGCGGGTGCAGCACCGTAGATAGATTTGGCAGAAACTTATGGTAATGGTTAATCAACCCTAGGAACGACCTCAACTGGGATACATTTTCCGGAGCGGGAGCCTTCACAACAGCTTCGATCTTGTCAGGTGACTTGTGCAGCCCCTCCTGGTCAATGACATGACCACAGTACGAGATCCGTTTCTGAAAAAAACTCACATTTCTGGCGATTAACTCGAAGTCCATATTCCTTCAATCTGGTGAGCACCAGTTTCAAATTTGCAAGGTGTTCCTCATCGTCATCTCCTGTAATCAGGATATCGTCCAAGTAACATTGAGTGCTTGGAATTCCCTGTAATACCTGCTCCATGGCCCTCTGCCAAATTGCTGGAGCCGAAGCCACTCCAAAAACCAGTCTATTATATCGATACAAGCCTCTGTGCGTGTTGATTGTGAGATACTGGCGCGACTCTTCCTCAACTTCCATCTGTAAGTACGCTTGCGCCAGGTCTATCTTGGTGAAGTGTTTCCCGCCAGACAATGAAGCAAAGATATCCTCAATCCGCGGAAGTGGATATTGCACCGTGTGAAGCACCGGATTAACCGTGATCTTGAAGTCTCCACAGATGCGGACCTTCCCCGGTTCCCCTGGCTTGTTACTCGATGAACGCTTCATGACGGGAACAATGGGCGTGGCCCACTCACTCCAGTCCACCTTAGGCAGTACTCCTGAACGTTCTAGCCCTTCCAGCTCAGCTTCCACAGCAGGTCGTATCGCATAAGGTACCGGTCTGGCTTTGAAAAATTTTGGGTTTGCATGTTCTGCAATCTTGATTTTTGCCGTAATTCCTCTCAGTGTTCCCAGTCCCTGTTGGAACACCTCTTTAACCTCATCCAATATTCTGGACAACCGTTCAGGTTTGACATCTTTTTTTCCGGAATCTACCGTTATTGCTTTTAGGGAGTGCCAGTCCATATTTATTTTCCTGATCCATTCCCGTCCCAGAAGTGGTGGACCTCCCTCAGGTAGTACATATAAGTCCATTCCTTGGTGTTCTTTGCCCTTGTGCACCACCTTGACTTTTATCTTTCCGATGGGGTATACTCTTTGCCCCGTGTATGTCTGCAATACTATCTCCGTATCCCGTAGGGGAATATGTGTGAATGACCTTTTGTAATCTTGCTTATTCATGACCGTCAACGCCGATCCGGTGTCCAATTCCATCTTCACTTGGACTCCTGCTATCTGAAGTGTGACCCAGATAGTTTGTAGGTCAGCTTCCTTACTCACATTGTGAATTCTCAGACTACCCAGTTCCTTGCTGTTGGAGTCTGAATCTGAATTCTGTTCATCCGAACTCTTCTCAGCCACCTTATGTACCTTTCTGCACTTTTCCTGCGGTGACTTTTTGTTGCTGGTCTTCTTTCCTGACCGGCATACTTTAGCTATGTGACCAAGCTTGCCACATTTTCTACATTCCCGATTTTTAAACCAGCATTGGTTCTGATCGTGTGTTGTCTTTCCACAATGATAACATTTCGCTGTACCCAAAGCCATTTGATCTACGCTGAGTACCGCTGCCTTCAGCTGCATTTCCGCAGTGCCTCTCGCTGCGGCTTCGTGCGATGCTGCAATAGTGACAGCCTTATCAAGTGTAAGATCATTCTCTTCAGGCAGCCGCTTTTGTGTTCCTTCTTTCAACAATCCACACACGAATTTGTCTCTCAGTGCCTCTGTCAGTCTTTCCCCAAACTGACAGTATTTCGCTAGCTTACGCAGTTCAATTAAATACTCCGCGTTGCTTTCCTCTTTCAGTTGCGTTCTCGCATAAAATTTAAATCGTTCCGCTAACATCAGCGGTGTGGGGTTCAAATGATTTCTCAGGACTGCAACAATATTAGCGAAAGCCTGATCCGCCGGTTTAGCTGGTGATAGAAGATGCTTCAATAGCCCGTATGTCTTCGCACCCATTGAGTTTAGTAAGGTTAGTGCTTTATCTTCATCTGATATTTTATTTGCCTTACAATAAATCTCTATGCGTTCTACATACGTGGCCCAATCTTCAACATTGGGATCGAAATCATTGATGTTACCACGCTTAGGCATCCTCGCAATCTTCTTGAGAAACAAAAATAATTTTTTTTTTTTTTTTTCAAAATGGCGGTTTCCCGCGCTTGTCTTCTTCCCCCGCCTACGAAAATGGCGGCTTCCCGCGTTTGCCTTTCTCCCCCGCTGGCTGTAATGGTGATTGCCGTATTGCTGCGTTCGCCCTCCCCAGCGGTTCTCAAATCGTGCCTCCCAGCCCCTCTTGCAGTCCGGACCTTTCCCCCCGGCTGTGGCTGAGTTCTCCGCGTTTTTTAAAAAATTTTATTTTATCCCGCGCCTCTCGGCCTCGGTAGCTGCCCGGCCTTTTTCCCCGGTCGCGGTCGAGCTCTCTCTCGACGCTGTTGCGTCTCCCAGCCCGCTTGCAGCCCGGTCTTTTACACCGGCTGTGTTTGCATTCACCGCGGCTCCCGTGCCTTACGCTGCCCCAGTCTCAGCGCCTCTGGCCCCGACTTCTGTCCGGCTCTTTTCCCCGGCCGTGGTCGAGTTCTCCGCCCTTATATCCTCCGTCTTTCCCTCCCCTACTTCACAGCCAACGTGGCCAACTTGCTGCTCATCGCTGATCGGCTTACCCACCACCGTGATAGAAGGGATGATCACTGCCTGTTGCTGATGGAAGGCTTCGTGTCAGGATTCTTCCTTGCCCTTCAGACCCGAGTCTTTTCCCAGCAGGATGATGAGGGCGGATGCCTCTTCTCGACGCCCGTTAAACTGCCTTGGATATATCTCTGCCGCAGGGTAAGATCGTCATCGTCGCCACTGTTAAGTCTGTGTGTTCTAGTTATTGTTAATAAGAATCACTGCACACAGACCACAAGAGTAAATTCAACAGGTCTTTTACTAGTCGGAGGTCAGGCTGAACTGCCCAATAAATCATTACACAGCACTTATATACCGGTGTGGTCACCACCGGTATTACAGTATACAGCAGCCAAGATAAAGTAGTGCATCTCTTAAAATAGTTCTCTTAAAGGTGGAACGGTTACATACACCACACTTCTTATGATTAATTAGCTATCTTGTTGTACGAGGCCCCTTGGGTCGGAACGATCATAATATGATAGAACCCTGGATGAACGGAGAGGTCCGCTCACTGTTGAAAGCACGCGACGCAGCATTTAAATCTGGCGACGCGGCGGCTTACAGAGCAGCTAGGACCAACCTAAAAAAGGGTATCAGGACTGCCAAATGGAAACAGACACTGCGGATAGAGGATCACTTCCGCAACAACTCGGACCCCCGGCGCATGTGGCAAGGCATCCAGTCCATCACTGACTACAAGGGCAAAAACACCAGTCCCCCGGTCAGCGACGCCTCCCTTCCAGAGGAGCTTAACAACTTCTACGCTCGCTTCGACAGGGACAACAAGGAGCCGGCTACCAAAGCCTTGCCACCCCCGGAAGACCAGGCGCTCACTCTGTCGACCTCCGACGTAAGGGGCGCTCTACGCAGAGTGAACACACGAAAGGCTACTGGACCGGATAGCATCCCTGGATGGGTACTCAAGGAATGTGCTGATCAGCTGGCTGATGTCTTCACCGCCATCTTCAACCTGTCATTGGCCCAGGCAGTAGTCCCTACATGCTTCAAGACCGCCACCATCATTCCTGTGCCTAAACAAGCGGCTGTGACGTGTCTGAACGACTATCGACCTGTCGCACTCACACCCATCATAATGAAGTGTTTCGAGAGACTGGTCTTAGCCCACATCAAAGCCAGTGTTCCTGCCTCCCTTGACCAACACCAGTTTGCCTATCGGGCAAACAGATCAACGGAGGATGCAATCACAACTGCTCTACACTCGGCACTGAATCACCTAGATGGTAAGGAGACCTACATCAGAATGTTGTTTATAGACTACAGCTCAGCATTCAACACCATCGTCCCCAACAAGCTGGCCACCAAACTCCAAACTCTTGGCCTGAACACTTCCCTCTGCAACTGGACCCTGGACTTCCTAACAAACAGACCCCAGTCTGTCAAATTAGGTAACCACACCTCCCCCCCCCTGACCCTGAACACGGGGGCCCCACAAGGATGTGTGCTGAGCCCCCTTCTCTACTCCCTCTTCACCCACGACTGTGTGGCTGTTAGTGGTTCCAACACCATCATCAAGTTTGCGGATGACACCACGGTAGTAGGCCAGATCACCAACAACGATGAGTCAGCCTACAGGGAGGAGGTCCAGCATCTCGTGAAGTGGTGCGCCGACAACAACCTGGCCCTTTACACCAAGAAAACAAAGGAAATAATCGTGGACTTCAGGAAGTCCAAAGGCGGAAGTCACACCCCCATCCACATCAATGGGGCGGAGGTGGAAAGGGTGGCCAGCTTTAAGTTCCTCGGAGTCCACATCACGGAAGACCTCTCCTGGTCACTCAACACCTCCTCTCTGGTGAAGAAGGCCCAGCAGCGCCTATATTTCTTGAGGAGGCTGAAGGGATGTAATCTGTCACCCCCGATCCTCTCTAACTTCTACCGCTGCACTATAGAGAGCATCCTGACAAACTGTATCACGGTATGGTACGGCAGCTGTAGCTCCCATGACCGGAAAGCCCTGCAGCGGGTAGTCAAAACTGCCCAACGCATTACCGGCACCCGGCTACCGACCATAGAACATATATATCAGAAACGCTGCCTACGGAGGGCACGGTCCATCATCAAAGACCCTACCCACCCCAGCCACAGTCTGTTCGCCCTCCTACCATCTGGAAGACGCTACAGATGCATTCGCACCCGTACGACCAGATTTAGGAACAGCTTCTTTCCCAGGGCTGTCATCCTACTGAACTCCACAAATAAACACTAAAGCCTGCACACCTGCCGATGCACTTTATTATGGTCATATTTATGCTAATATATATGTACAAATGTATGTTGAAATGTTTAAGTGTCCTAATCCAAATTGTACACTCTCGGGAGCCGCAAGCTTACATTTCGTTGTACTGCACTTGTGCACTAACAATGACAATAAAAGTTGATTTGATTTGGTTTGATTTGATTTGAATTATTCATTAAGATGGAGAATGAAGTAGTTGACTCAGAGACTAGGGTCCTGAAGGAATAAAGGAAACTACGATGGTCTGAGGCGCGAGTTGGGTAAAATTGATTGGGGAATGTCACTCAAAGGGTTGATGGTGGATAGGCAATGGCAAACATTCAAAGACCGCATGGATGAACTACAGAATTTGTTCATCCCAGTTTGGCATAAAAATAAAACAAAAAAGGTGACTCAATCGTGGCTAACGAGGGAAATTAGGGATAGCATAATATCCAAGGAGAGCACATACAAATTTGCCAGAAAAAGCAGTAAACCTTAGGATTGGGAGCAGTTTAGGATTCAACAAAGGAGGACAAAGGGATTAATTAAGAAGGGGAAAATTGAATATGAGAGTAAGCTTTCAGGGAACATAAAAACTGACTGTGAAGAGAAAAAGATTGGTGAAGTCAAGCGTAGGTACCTTGCAGTCAGAATCAGGGGAATTTATAATGGGGAACAAAGAAATGGCTGACCAATTAAATACATATTTTGGTTCTGTCTTCACAAAGGAGGACACAAATAACCTCCCAGAGATGTCGGGGAACATAGGGTCTGATGAAAGGAAGGGACTGAAAGAAATCTGTATTCGTAGGAGAGAAAACGGGGAATTACAGACCCGTAAGCCTGACATCGGTAGTGGGGAAAATGCTAGAGTCCATTATAAAAGATGTAATAGCAGAGCACTTGGAAAACAGTGACAGTATCAGACAAAGTAAACATGGATTTACAAAAGGTAAATCATGCTTGACTAATCTACTGGAATTTTTTGAGGATGTAACTGGTAAAATAGATAAGGGAGAACCAGTGGATGTGGTGTATTTGGACTTTCAGAAGGCTTTTGATAATGTCCCGCATAAGAGATTAGCGTGTAAAGTTAAGGCACATGGGATTGGGGGCAAGGTATTGACTTGAACATAGAACTGGTTGGCAGACAGGGAACAAAGAGTTGGAATAAACGGGTCTTATTCCGAGTGTCAGGCAGTGACTAGTGGGGTACTGCAGGGATCGGTCCTTGGACCCCAGCTATTCACAATATATATTAATGATCTAGACAAGGGAACTAGATGTAATATCTCCAAATTTGCAGATGACACAAAGCTGGGTGGGCGTGTGTGCTGTGAGGAAGATGCTGAGAAATTCCAGGATGATTTGGATAGGTTGGGTGATTGGGCAAAAACATGGCAGATGCAATATAACGTGGATAAATGTGAGGTAACATAGTAACATAGAGATAGGAACAGGAGTAGGCCATTCGGCCCTTCGAGCCTGCTCCGCCATTCAATGAGATCATGGCTGATCCTCGTCTGAGATCATAGCTGATCTTACCAGTTCAGTACCCCGTCCCCGCCTTTTCTCCGTAACCCTTAATCCCCTTAGCCTTCAGAAATATATCCAATTCTCTCTTGAAAATATTTATTGAATTAGCCTTCACAGCCCTCTGTGGCAGGGAATTCCACAGGCTCACCACTCTTTGAGTGAAGAAATTCTTCCTCATCTCTGTTTTAAATGATTTGCCCGCTATTGGTGGCAAAAACAGGAAGGCAGATTATTATCTGAATGGCAATAGATTGGGAGAAGGGGAAATGCAACGAGACCTGGGTGTCCTTGTGCACCAGTCACTGAAGGTAAGCATGCAGGTGCAGCAGGCACTTAAGAAGGCAAATGGTATGTTGGCCTTCGTAGCAAGAGGGTTTGAGTATAGGAACAAGGATGTCTTGCTGCAGTTGTACAGGGCCTTGGTGAGACCACATCTTGAGTATTGTGTGCAGTTTTGGTCGCCTTATCTGAGGAAGGATGTTCTTGCCATGGAAGGAGTTCAGCGAAGATTCACCAGGCTGATACCTGGGATGGCAGGAATGATGTATGAGGAGAGATTGGGATGATTGGGCTTGTGCTCGCTGGAGTTTAGAAGAATGAGAGGGGATCTTATTGAATCTTATAAAATTCTGACAGGACTGGACACACTAGATGCAGGAAGGATGTTCCCGATGGTCGGGGAGTCCAGAACCAGGGGTCACAGTCTAAGGATAAGGGGTAAGCCATTTAGGACAGAAATGAGGAGGAATTTCTTCACACAGTGAGCGGCGAACCTGTGGAATTTTCTACCACAGAAGGCAGTAGAGGCCAATTCATTAAATATATTCAAGAAGGAGTTGGATATATTTCTTAAGGTTAAAGGGATCAAGGGGTGTGGGGAGAAAGCAGGGACCGGGTACTGAACTTGGATGATCAGCCATGATCGCATTGAGTGGCGGAGCAGGCTTGAGGGGCCGAATGGCCTACTCCTGCTCCTATCTTCTATGTTTCTATGATCTTCGACCTCAACTCCACTTTCCTGCACTATCCCCATATCCTTTGATTCCCTTAAAGTCCAGAAATGGCACATTTTTCTTAATTCGCATAGCAGTAGTGCGGAATGCACCAAGTGCTGAAACAATGGGGCTGAATTCCCTCGGGGATTCTCCCGCTGCTTCCATGTAATTTCAACGGAAATTCAGCAAAAAATCTCTGTTACAAGCATAAAGGGGTTTCCACCAAAATTTGACCTTCCCTCCACAGAATATATTCAACCACCCTGCCCAGCCCAATAGTCCTGGCACTACTGTGCCCCATAGTGTTTACTGTCACTAGTGTGCCCCATAGTGTTTACTGGTACTAGTGTGCTCCATAGTGTTTACTGTCACTAGTGTGCTCCATAGTGTTTACTGGCACTTGTTTGCTCCATAGCATTTACTGTCACTAGTGTGCACCATAGTGTTTACTGTCACTAGTGTGCTCCATAGTGTTTACTGGCACTAGTGTACTCCATAGTGTTTACTGGCACTAGTGTGCACCGTAATGTTTACTGGCACTAGTGTGCACCATAGTGTTTACTGGCACTGGTGTGCTCCATAGGGTTTACTGGCACTAGTGTGCACCATAGTGTTTACTGGCACTAGTGTGCACCATAGTATTTACTGGCACTAGTGTGCTCCATAGTGTTTACTGGCACTAGTGTGCACCATAGTGTTTACTGGCACTAGTGTGCTCCATGGTGTTTACTGGCACTAGTGTGTACCATTGTGTATATTGGCACTAGTGTGCACCATAGTGTTTACTGGCACTAGTGTGCTCCATAGTGTTTACTGGCACCAGTGTGCCCCATAGTGTTTACTGGCACTGGTGTGCTCCATAGCATTTACTGACACTAGTGTGCACCATAGTGTTTACTGGCACTAGTGTGCACCATAATGTTTACTGGCACTAGTTTGCACCATAGTGTTTACTGGCACTAGTGTGCACCATAGTATTTACTGGCACTAGTGTGCTTCATAGTGTTTACTGGCACTAGTGTGCTCCATAGTGTTTACTGGCACTAGCATGCTCCATAGTGTTTACTGGCACTAGTGTGCACCATAGTGTTCACTGGCTCTAGCATGCTCCATAGTGTTTACTGGCACCAGTGTGCTCCATAGTGTTTACTGGCACAAGTGTGCTCTATAGTGTTTACTGACACTAGTGTGCACCATAGTGTTTACTGGCACCAATGTGCACCATAGTGTTTACTGGCACTAGTGTGCTCCATAGTGTTTACTGGCACTAGTGTGCTCCATAGTGTTTACTGGCACTAGCATGCTCCATAGTGTTTACTGGCACTAGTTTGCACCATAGTGTTTACTGGCACTAGCATGCACCATAGTGTTTACTGGCACTAGCATGCTCCATAGTGTTTACTGGCACTAGTGTGCTCCATAGTGTTTACTGGCACTAGCATGCTCCATAGTGTTTACTGGCACGAGCGTGCTCCATAGTGTTTACTGGCACTAGTGTGCTCCATAGTGTTTACTGACACTACTGTGCTCCTTAGTGTTTACTGGCACTCGTGTGCTCCATAGTGTTTACTGACACTAGTGTGCTCCATAGTGTTTACTGGCACTAGTGCACTCCATAGTTTTTACTGGCACTAGTGTGCACCATAGTGTTTACTGTCACTAGTGTGCACCATAGTGTTTACTGTCACTAGTGTGCTCCATAGTGTTTACTGTCACTAGTGTGCTCCATAGTGTTTACTGACACTAGTGTGCTCCATAGTGTTTACTGGCACCAGTGTGCTCCATAGTGTTTACTGTCACTAATGTGATCCATAGTGTTTACTCTCACTAGTTTGCTCCATAGTGTTTACTGACACTAGTGTGCTCCATAGTGTTTACTGGCACTAGTGTGCTCCATAGTGTTTACTGACACTAATGTGCTCCATAGTGTTTACTGTCACTAATGTGCTCCATAGTGTTTACTGTCACTAATGTGCTCCATAGTGTTTACTGACACTAGTGTGCTCCATAGTGTTTACTGTCACTAGTGTGCTCCATTGTGTTTACTGTCACTAGTGTGCTCCATAGTGTTTACTGACACCAGTGCGCTCCATAGTGTTTACTGACACTAGTGTGCTCCATAGTGTTTACTGACACTAGTGCGCTCCATAGTGTTTACTGACACTAGTGTGCTCCATAGTGTTTACTGACACTAGTGCGCTCCATTGTGTTTACTGTCACTAGTGTGCTCCATAGTGTTTACTGACACTAGTGTGCTCCATAGTGTTTACTGACACTAGTGCGCTCCATTGTGTTTACTGACACTAGTGCGCTCCATAGTGTTTACTGACACTAGTGCGCTCCATAGTGTTTACTGACACTAGTGCGCTCCATAGTGTTTACTGACACTAGTGCGCTCCATAGTGTTTACTGACACTAGTGTGCGCCATAGTGTTTACTGTCACTAGTGCGCTCCATAGTGTTTACTGACACTAGTGTGCTCCATAGTGTTTACTGACACTAGTGTGCTCCATAGTGTTTACTGACACTAGTGCGCTCCATTGTGTTTACTGACACTAGTGCGCTCCATAGTGTTTACTGACACTAGTGTGCTCCATAGTGTTTACTGTCACTAGTGCGCTCCATAGTGTTTACTGACACTAGTGTGCTCCATTGTGTTTACTGACACTAGTGCGCTCCATAGCGTTTACTGACACTAGTGTGCTCCATAGTGTTTACTGTCACTAGTGCGCTCCATAGTGTTTACTGACACTAGTGTGCTCCATAGTGTTTACTGACACTAGTGTGCTCCATAGTGTTTACTGACACTAGTGTGCACCATAGTGTTTACTGTCACTAGTGTGCTCCATAGTGTTTACTGACACTAACTGTCTGAGGCCTCCCCTTGCAGCCTAGCTGACTCTGACTGCTCCCCCTGCGCTGACTCATAGAAACAGGTGGTGACCGTTCAGCCCCTCTTGTCTGTTCCACCATTCAATTGGCTGATTTGTACCTCAATTCTATTTACCCACATTAGATCCATAACTTTACCCAACAAACATCTATCGATCTCAGTCTTGAAAGTTTCAATTGAACCCAGCATCCCTAGCCTTTTGTGGGGGCAGTTGGGTAGGGGGCAGGGGGAACGAGTTCCAGATTTCCACTACCCTCACTATCCACCCTATCAAATACTTTTAACGTTTTAAACACCTTGATCAGATCACCCCTCAATCTCCTAAACTCGAGACAATACAGCCAAGTTTAAGCAACCTGCCCATGTATATTACAACTCTGCCCTTATACCCGCTGCTGCCGCTGGTTCTACAATGAGCTCCGGCCCTGGACTGGACACAACATCTGATTTTGGACTAATCTGATTCCTTGACAGAAAGCTTCAAGAAGTGTAAGCTCAGTGCCACCAGGTTTACTTCTTCCACTGACGTTGCTCTCTGCTCATATTTTGAAAAGAGTTGATGGTTTAATCGGTCAATGAGGACACACGTTGTTATTCTGGGCATAAAAATACAAACTGCTTCTCCCAAAGTTAGTTTCAAAAGTAGTGGAGAAGGAAGTGAAAAATCTCAAATGGGTTTGGTGAGGGTGGTGGTTCCTCTGGGGAGAACAGCCAGAGCCAAATCTACGGCACCACGGGTGGCTCAGGGTTACAGGAGGAAGGTCAGAAGAGCAATAGTGGTCGGAGATTCAATAGTTAGGGGAACAGATGGGCATTTCTGTGGACGCAGACGTGACCCCAGGATGGTATGTTGCCTCCCTGGTGCCAGGGTCAAGGATGTCACTGAGCGGCTGCAGGACACTCTGAGGGGGGAGGGTGAACATTCAGAGGTCGAGGTCCATATCAGTATCAACGGCATAGGTAGAGAGAGGGATGAGGTCCTGCAGGCAGAGTTTAGGGAGCTACGAAAGAGATTAAAAAGCAAGACCTCAAAGGTAGTAATCTCGGGATTACTCCCAGTGCCACGTGCTAGTGAGTACAGAAATAGGAGGGTAGAGCAGATGAATGCGTGGCTGGAGAGCTGGTGCAGGAAGGAGGGCTTTAGATTCCTGAGGCATTGGGACTGGTTCTGGGGAAGGTGGGATCAGTACAAGCCGGATGGGTTGCATCTCAACAGAGCCGGGACCAATATCCTCGTGGGGTGGTTTGCTAGTGCTGTTGGGGAGGGTTTAAACTAGCTTAGCAGGGGGATGGGAACCCAAGCTTAGATTCAGAAGAGAGAAGCAAAGCTGGAAATGGAAGTATGTAAATTAGTAATTGAGTTTGGAAGGCAGAGGAAACAAAGGCTGGAAAATAGACAGCAAAGGGGCTTGGCGGTGCTTAATGGGAGCGGGAGCAGCGCCGAGAGTGGGAGTAGCGCCGAGAGCGGGAGTAGCGAGAGTGGGAGCGCCGAGAGTGGGAGTGGCGAGGGCGGGAGTGGCGAGAGTGGGAGTGGCGAGGGCGGGTGTGGCGAGAGCGGGAGTGGCGAGGGCGGGAGCGGCGAGAGCGGGAGCGGCGAGGGCGGGAGCAGCGGGAGCTGCGAGAGCGGGAGCGGGAGCGGCGAGAGCGGGAGCGGGGAGGGCGGGAGCGGCGAGAGCCGGAGCGGCGAGGGCGGGAGCGGCGAGGGCGGGAGCGGCGAGAGCGGGAGCGGCGAGAGCGGGAGCGGCGAGGGCGGGAGCGGCGAGGATGGGAGCAGGGAGGGCGGGAGCGGTGAGAGTGGGAGCGGCGAGGATGGGAGCGGCGAGGGCGGGAGCGGCGAGAGCGGGAGCGGCGAGGGCGGGAGCGGCGAGGGCGGGAGCAGCGGGAGCTGCGAGAGCGGGAGCGGGAGCGGCGAGTGCGGGAGCGGCGAGGGCGGGAGCGGTGAGAGCCGGAGCGGCGAGGGCGGGAGCGGCGAGAGCGGGAGCGGCGAGGGCGGGAGCAGCGGGAGCTGTGAGAGCGAGAGCGGGAGCGGCGAGGGCGGGAGCAGCGGGAGCTGTGAGAGCGGGCACGGGAGCGGCGAGAGCGGGAGCGGCAAGGGCGGGAGCGGCGAGAGCGGGAGCGGCAAGGGCGGGAGTGGCTAGGGCGGGAACGGCGAGAGCGGGAGCGGCGAGGGCGGGAGCGGTGAGATCGCTGGGTGCGGGGGAGATCGCTGGGTGCGGGGGAGATCGCTGGGTGCGGGGGAGATCGCTGGGAGCGGGGGAGATCGCTGGGTGCGGGGGAGATCGCTGGGTGCGGGGGAGATCGCTGGGAGCGGGGGAGATCGCTGGGTGCGGGGGAGATCGCTGGGTGCGGGGGAGATCGCTGGGAGCGGGGGAGATCGCTGGGTGCGGGGGAGATCGCTGGGTGCGGGGGAGATCGCTGGGTGCGGGGGAGATCGCTGGGTACGGGGGAGATCGCTGGGTGCGGGGGAGATCGCTGGGAGCGGGGGAGATCGCTGGGTGCGGGGGAGATCGCTGGGAGCGGGGGAGATCGCTGGGTGCGGGGGAGATCGCTGGGTGCGGGGGAGATTGCTGGGGAGATTTCTGGGTGCGGGGGAGATCGCTGGGTGTGGGGGAGTTCGCTGGGTGCGGGAGCGGGGGAGATCGCTGGGTGTGGGGGAGTTCGCTGGGTGTGGGGGAGTTCGCTGGGTGCGGGGGAGATCGCTGGGTGTGGGGGAGTTCGCTGGGTGTGGGGGAGTTCGCTGGGTGCGGGGGAGATCGCTGGGTGTGGGGGAGTTCGCTGGGTGTGGGGGAGTTCGCTGGGTGCGGGGGAGATCGCTGGGTGTGGGGGAGTTCGCTGGGTGTGGGGGAGTTCGCTGGGTGCGGGAGCGGGGGAGATCGCTGGGTGTGGGGGAGTTCGCTGGGTGTGGGGGAGTTCGCTGGGTGCGGGGGAGATCGCTGGGTGTGGGGGAGTTCGCTGGGTGTGGGGGAGTTCGCTGGGTGCGGGGGAGATCGCTGGGTGTGGGGGAGTTCGCTGGGTGTGGGGGAGTTCGCTGGGTGCGGGGGAGATCGCTGGGTGTGGGGGAGTTCGCTGGGTGTGGGGGAGTTCGCTGGGTGCGGGAGCGGGGGAGATCGCTGGGTGTGGGGGAGTTCGCTGGGTGCGGGAGCGGGGGAGGAGCGACCTCTGAGGGGGAAAAACAAAATCGAAGTGTGACGTCACAGGAAACCAGGTAAGTGATTGGCTGGGGAGTATTTCTCTTTTTCTTTTTCTCTGAACTAGGGCATTGGTTTAAATTAAGAGCCGTGATTATAGATTAAAAACTATAGATAGATAATTGAGTGATATTCAAAACTTGAAAAGCTAATTAGTTAAATAAAATACAATAGAGATGGCGGGGCAGGTGATGTGTTGCAGCTGTAGCACGTGGGAGTTGGTGGACCCCAGTCTGATCCACAGTGACCACATCTGCAGTAAGTGTCTGCAGCTCGAGGAACTTCGGCTCAGAGTTGATGAGCTGGAGTCCGAGCTTCGGACACTGCGATACATCAGGGAGGGAGAAAGTTACCTGGACACTTTGATCCAAAAGGCCGTCACACCCCTTAGGTTAAATACTTCAGAATTGGTCCGTGGTCAGGGACAGGCGGGTGTGACTATGAGTGATGCAGGTATGGGGATCCAGGAGGTAGCATTGGAGGAGCCTCAGCCCTTGCTCTTGTTCAACAGGTACGAGGTTCTTGCTCCCTGTGTGGACGAGGCCAGGGACTGCAGGGAGGATTAGCAAACTGACCACAGCACCATGGTCCCGGGGGCCAATCAAGCTGGGTGAGTAAAAAGGAATGTTGTAATGGTAGGGGACAGTATAGTTAGGGGGATAGACACTGTTCTCTGTAGGCGAGAGTGTGACTCCCAAAGGCTGTGTTGCCTGCCTGGTGCCAGGGTTAAGGACATCTCCTCTGGGCTGGAGAGGAACTTGGAGTGGGAGGGGGAGGATCCAGTTGTCATGGTCCACATAGGTACCAACAACATAGGTAGAACTAAGAAAGAGGTTCTGCTGAGGGAGTATGAGCAGCTAGGGGCTAAATTAAAAAGCAGAACCACAAAGGTAATAATCTCTGGATTACTACCAGAGCCACGAGCAAATTGGCATAGGGTAAATAAGATCAGAGAGTTGAATGCATGGCTCAAGGATTGGTGTGGGAAAAATGGGTTTCAATTCATGGGGCACTGGCACCAGTACTGGGGAAAGAGGGGGCTGTTCCGTTGGGACGGGTTCACTTGAACAGTGCTGGGACCAGTGTCCTGGTGAATCGAATAACATGGGCTGTAAATAGGGCTTTAAACTAAATAGTGGGGGGAGGGGTCAGGTGAGGGAAATTTAGAAAGTTAAATAGAAAGGACAAGGCAATAGTGCAGGGTAACGATAGGGGTAATGATAACCAGAGTGTGACAGGAAGGGACAATGCATACAAATATAACAGTGCACCAGCAAATAGGGTCAAAGTAGGGAAAATGGTAAAAAGACAAAATTAAAGGCTCTTTATCTGAATGCGCGCAGCATCCCTCTTCACCCACGATTGTGTGGCTGTTCATGGTTCCAACACCATCATCAAGTTTGCGGATGATACCACGGTAGTAGGCCAGATCACCAACAACGATGAGTCAGCCTACAGGGAGGAGGTCCAGCATCTCGTGAAGTGGTGCGCCGATAACAACCTGGCCCTTAACATCAAGAAAACCAAAGAAATCATTGTGGACTTCAGGATGTCTAAAGGCGGAAGTCACACCCCCATCCACATCCATGGGGCTGTGGTGGAAAGGGTGGACAGCTTTAAGTTCCTCGGAGTCCACATCACGGAAGACCTCTCCTGGTCCCTCAATACCTCCTCTCTGGTGAAGAAGGCAGAGGCTGAAGGGATGTAACCTGTCACCCCTGATCCTCTCTAACTTTTACCGCTGCACAATAGAGAGCATTCTGACGAACTGTATCACAGTATGTGATTATGGCAGCTGTAGCTACTATGACCGGAAAGCCCTGCAGCGGGTAGTCAAAACTGCCCAACGCATTACCGGCACCCGGCTACCGACCATAGAGCACATATACCAGAAACGCTGTTTACGGAGGTCACGGACCATCATCAAAGACCCTACCCACCCCAGCCACAGTCTGTTCACCCTCCTGCCATCTGGGAGACGCTACAGATGCATTCGCACCCGAACGACCAGATTTAGGAACAGCTTCTTTCCCAGGGCTGTCATCCTACTGAACTCCACAAATAAACTCTAAAGCCTGCACATCTGCCAATGCACTATATTATGGTTATGTTTATGTTAATGTATTACAAGCCAAATGAATGTTGAATGTTTAAATGTCTTAATCTAAATGTGCACTCTCGGGAGCCGCAAGCCTACATTTCGTTGTACTGCACTTGTGCACTAACAATGACAATAAAGTTGATTATTATTATTATTATTAAGATAGATGAATTGACGGCACAAATAGAAATAAATGGGTATGATCTGATAGCCATTACAGAGACGTGGTTGCAAGGTGACCAAGGCTGAGAACTGAAAATTCTGGGGTATTTGACATTTCAGAAGGATAGGCAGAAAGGAAAAGGAGGTGGGGTAGCTCTGTTAATAAAGGATGAGATCAGTACAGCAGTGAGAAATGATCTTGGCTCAGAAGATCAAGAGGTAGAATCAGTTTGGGTGGAGATAAGAAATAGTAAGGGAAAGAAGTCACTGGTGGGAGTAGTCTATAGGCCCCCTAACAGTGGCCACACTGTGGGACAGAGTATAAATCAAGAAATAATGGGGCCTTGTAAGAAAGGTACTGCAATAATCATGGGCGATTTTAAACTTCATATAGATTGGACAAGTCAAATTGGCAAAGGTAGCCTTGAGGATGAGTTCATAGAATGCATTCAGGACAGTTTCTTAGAACAATATGTTGAGGAACCAACCAGGGAACAGGCTATTTTAGATCTGGTAATGTGTAATGAGACAGGATTAATTAATGATCTCATAGTAAAGGATCTTCTAGGGAAGAGTGATCATAACATGGTAGGATTTCACATTCAGTTTGAAGATGAGAAACTTGGGTCTTAAACTTAAATAAAGGCAATTACAAGGGTATGAAGACAGAGTTGGCTAAAGTGGACTGGGAAAAAGATTAAAAGGCAGGATGATAGATAAGCAGTGGTAGACATTTAAGGAGATATTTCAAAACTCTCAATAAAGATATATTCCAGTGAGAAAGAAAGACTCTACAAGAAGGGAGCACCATCCATGGCTAACTAAGGAAGTTAAGGATGGTATCAAATTAAAAGAAAAGGCATACAATGTTGCGAAGATTAGTGGTAGGCCAGAAGATTGGGAAATTTAAGGGGTATAATAGATTATGAGAGTAAACTAGCAAGAAATATAAAAACAGACAGTAAGAGCTTCTACAGGTATATAAAAAGGAAGAGAGTAGCTAAAGTAAACGTTGGTCCCTTAGAGGATGAGACTGGGAAATGAATAATGGGAAACAAGGAAATGGCAGAGACTTTGAACAAATATTTTGTTTCTGTCTTCACGGTAGAAGACACTAAAAGCATTCCAATAATAGTAGATAATCAAGAAGCAAAATGGAGGGATAAACTTAAAACAATCACTATCACTAGAGAAAAAGTACTAGGCAATCTAATGGGACTAAAGGCTGACAAGTTCCCTGGACCTGATGGCCTGCATCCTAGGGTCTTAAAAGAAGTGACTGCAGAGATAGTGGATGCATTGGTTGTAATCTTCCAAAATTCCCTGGATTCTGGAAAGGTCCCAGCAGATTGGAAAACCGCAAATGTAACGCACCTATTCAAGAAAGGAGGGAAACAGAAAACAGGAAACTATAGGCCAGTTAGCCTAACATCTATCATTGTGAAAATGCTGGAATCCATTATTAAGGAAATAGTAGCAGGACATTTAGAAAATCATAAAACAATCAAGCTGAGTCAACATGGTTTTATGAAAGGGAAATCGTGTTTGACAAATTTATTAGAGTTCTTTGAGGATGTAACGAGCAGGGTGGATAAAGGGGAACCAGTAGATGTACTGTATTTGGATTTCCAAAAGGCATTCAATAAGGTGCCACATAAAAGGTTACTGCACAAGATAAGAGAGCACAGGGTTGGGATTAATATATTAGCATGGATAAAGGATTGGCTAACTAACAGAAAACAGAGAGTCGGGATAAATGGGTCATTTTCAGGTTGGCAAACTGTAACTAGTGGGGTTTCACAGGGATCAGTGCTGGGGCCTCAACTATTTACAATCTATATTAATGACTTGGATGAAGGGACCAAGTGTACTGTTGCCAAATTTGCTGACGATACAAAGATAGGTGGGAAAGCAAGTTGTGAGGAGGACACAGAGTCTGCAAAGGGATATAGAGAGGTTAAGTGAGTGGGCAAAAAATTGGCAAATGGAGTATAATGTGGGATAATGTGGGGTTATCCACTTTGGTAGGAAGAATAGAAAAACAAAATATTATTTAAATGGAGAGAGACTACAGAACGCTGTGGTACAGAAGAATCTGGGTGTCCTCGTACATGAAACACAAAAAGTTAGCATGCAGGTACAGCAAGTAATAAGGAAGTCAAATGGAATGTTGGCCTTTATTGCAAGGGGGGTGGAGTATAAAACTAGGGAAGTCTTGCTACAACTGTACAGGACATTGGTGAGACCACACCTGGAGTGCTGCGTACAGTTTTGGTCTCCTTATTTAAGGAGGGATATACTTGCATTGGAGGCAGTTCAGAGAAGGTTCACGAGGTTGATTCCTGAGATGAAGGGGTTGTCTTATGAGGAAAGGTTGAGCAGGTTGGGCCTATACTCATTGGAGTTTAGAAGAATGAGAGGTGATCTTATTGAAACATAAAAGATTCTGAAGGGGCTTGACAGAGTGGATGCTGAGGGGATGTTTCCCCTCGTGGGGGAATCTAGAACGAGGGGGCATAGTTTCAGGATAAGGGATCACCCATTTAAGATGGAGATGAGGAGGAATTTCTTCTCTCAGAGGGTCATGAATCTTTGGAATTCTCTTCCCCAGAGAGCTGTGGAGGCGGAGTCAGTGAATATATTCAAGGCGGAGATAGACAGATATTTGAACTACAGGTGAGTCAAGGGTTATAGGGAGCGGGCGGGGAAGTGGAGTTTAGGCCAAGGTCAGATCAGCCATGATCTTATTGAATGGCGGAGCGGGCTCGAGGGGCCGTGTGGCGGAGCGGGCTCGAGGGGCCGTGTGGCGGAGCGGGCTCGAGGGGCCGTGTGGTGGAGCGGGCTCGAGGGGCCGTGTGGTGGAGCGGGCTCGAGGGGCCGTGTGGCGGAGCGGGCTCGAGGGGCCGTGTGGCGGAGCGGGCTCGCGGGGCCGTGTGGCGGAGCGGGCTCGAGGGGCCGTGTGGCGGAGCGGGCTCAAGGGGCCATGTGGCAGAGCGGGCTCAAGGGGCCGTGTGGCGGAGCGGGCTCGAGGGGCCGTGTGGCGGAGCGGGCTCGAGGGGCCGTGTGGCAGAGCGGGCTCAAGGGGCCGTGTGGCGGAGCGGGCTCGAGGGGCCGTGTGGCGGAGCGGGCTCGAGGGGCCGTGTGGTGGAGCAGGCTCGAGGGGCCGAATGGTGGAGCGGGCTCGAGGGGCCGTGTGGCGGAGCAGGCTCGAGGGGCCGTGTGGCGGAGCGGCCTCGAGGGGCCGTGTGGCGGAGCGGGCTCCAGGGGCCGTGTGGCGGAGCAGGCTCGAGGGGCCGAATGGCAGAGCGGGCTCGAGGGGCTGTGTGGTGGAGCGGGCTCGAGGGGCCGTGTGGCGGAGCGGGCTCGAGGGGCCGTGTGGCGGAGCGGGCTCGAGGGGCAGAATGGCCGACTCCTACTCCTATTTCTAATGTTCTTATATTCTTATGTACTATAGACACACAAATAGTCAGAGGGAGATAGAAGAGCAAATATGTAGGCAAATTTCTGGAAAGTGCATAAACAATAGGGCAGTAATAGTAGGGGATTTCAACTAACCTAATATTAAATGGGATAGAATCAGTGTAAAAGGTACAGAGAGTGCAGAATTCTTTAAATGGATCCAGGAGAACTTTATTAGCCATTACGTAGCAAGCCCAATAAGAGAGGGGGCGGTTCTGGACTCTTGGTTTTAGAGAATGAAGCTGGGCAGGTGGCAGGGATATCAGTGGGAGAGCATTTTGGTGGTAGTGATCATAATATAGTTAGATTTAGCATAGTTATGGAAAAGGACAAAGACAGACCAGGAGTAAAAATTCTCATATGGGGAAAGGCAATAGACAGGGCTTTAAACTAATGAAGGGGGGTGGGAGGATTCAGGAAAGAGTAAATTTAAAAGCAGCGGGAGAAATGTCAAGGCTCTGGAGCAGAGTAGAGTTTTGGGTAAAAATAAGCAGAGTGGGCCAGGAAGGGACAGAGAGAGTAACAAAGGGAATAGGACATCAGTGACTACGGTGACATCAGGGAAAAATAGAAATAAGTCAAAGCTAAAGGCACTATATCTGAATGAGCGAAGCATTCGCAACAAAATAGATGAATTAATAGTGCAGATAGAAATTAATAAGTTTGATCTAATAGCCATTACGGAGACGTGGTTGCAATGTGACCAAGGTTGGGAACTAAATATTCCAGGATACTTAACTTTTAGAAGAGAGAGGCAAAATGGAAAAGGATGGGATAAAGCCTGTAGAGAGAAAGGATCGTGGCTCTGAAAATCAAGAAGTAGAATCAGTTTGGGTGGAGCTAAGAAACAGCAAGGGGCAGAAAACATTGTTTATAGGCCCCCAAACAGCAGTTGTAATGTAGGACAGAGTATAAATCAGGAAATTAGAGGTGTATGTAACAAGGATAATACAGTAATCATGGAGGACTTTAATTTACATATAGACTGGGCAAACCAAATTTGCTGTAATAGTTTGGAGGACGAATTCATGGAATATATACAAGATAGTTTTCTAGATCAGTATGTTCAGGAACCAACTAGGGAACAGACTATTTTAGATCTAGTATTGTGCAACGAGAAAGGGTTAATTAATAACCCTGTAGTCAAGGGGCCTTTAGGCAAGAGTGACCATAATATGATAGAATTTTATATTAATTTCGAAAGTGATTTAGTTAAATCCGAAACTAGGGTCTTAAATCTAAACAAATCAAACTATGTAGGCATGAGGGGCGAGTTGGCTAAGGTAGATTGGGAAACTACATTAAAAGGTACGACAGTGGACAAGCAATGGCTAGCATTTAAAGAATTAATACATAATTTACAACAAATATACATTCCTTCGAGGCACAAAAACCCCACTGGAAAAGTGGTCCAACCGTGGCTAACAAGAGAAGTTAAAGATAGTATTAGATCAAAGGAGGAGGCTTATAATGCTGCCAAAAAGAGTAGTAAGCCCGAGGATTGGAAGGATTTCAGAATTCAGCAAAGGAGGACCAAGAAATTGATAAAGAAAGGGAAAATAGAATGAGAGTAAACTAGCGAGAGGCATAAAACAGACTGTAAAAGCTTCTATAGGTATGTAAAAAGGAAAAGATTAGCGAAAGTAAATGTGGGTCCCTTACAGGCTGAGACAGGAGAAATTATAATGGGGAATAAGGAAATGGCAGAGAAATTAAACAAATGCTTTGTGTCTGTCTTCACGGAAGAAGACGCAAAAAACTTCCCGGAAATAGTAGAGAACCAAGGGTCTAGCGAGAATGAGGAACTGAAAGAAATTAGTATTAGTAAAAAAATAATACTGGAGAAATTAATGGGATTGAAAGCCGATAAATCCCCTGGACCTGATGGCCTATAGCCTAGGGTTTTGAAAGAGGTGGCAAAAGAGATAGTGGATGCATTGGTTGTCATTTTCCAAAATTCCATGGATTCTAGAATGGTTCCTGCGGATTGGAAGGTAGCAAATGTAACCCCACTATTTAAGAAAGGAGGGAGAGAGAAAATGGGAACTACAGACCAGTTAGCCTGACATCAGTAGTAGGGAAAATGTTAGAATCTATTATTAAGGATGTGGTAACAGGGCACTTAGAAAATAATAATAGGATTGGGCAGGATCAACACGGATTTATGAAAGGGAAATCATGTTTGACGAATCTATTAGAGTTTTTTGAGGTTGTAACTAGCAGAATATATAAGGAACCAGTATATTTGGTGTATTTGGATTTTCAGAAGGCATTCGATAAGGTGCCACACAAGAGGTTATTAAACAGAGGTCGTGGTTCACATTGGTACCAACGACATGGGTAGAAAGAGGGATGAGGTCCTGCAACAAGAATTTAGGGAGCTAGGTAGCAGATTAAAAAACAGGACCTCAAAGGTTGTAATCTCTGGATTACTCCCGGTGCCACGTGCTAGTGAGTATAGGAATAGGAGGGTAGAGCAGATGAATGCGTGGCTAAAGAGTTGGTGCAGGAGGGAGGGCTTTAGTTTCCTGGATCACTGGGTCTGCTTCTGGGGAAGGTGGGACCTGTACAAGTCGGACGGGTTGCACCCGAACCGGAACGGGACCAACATCCTTGCGGGGAGATTTGCTAGTATTTTTTGGGGGGGGTTTAAATTAACTTGGCAGGGGGATGGGATACGGAGTGGAGTTATAGTTGGGGGTGATATAGAGGAAAAAACAAGTCAGCCTGGAAGGCAGAGCAAATATGTAACGGCACAAGGGAGTATGGCAAGGCTGGATAGAATTTATTTTAATGCAAGGAGACTTGCGAGTAAGGCAGATGAATTGAAGGTGTTGATGAACACATGGGAGTATGATATTGTTGCTATCACAGAGACATGGTTGAGGGAGGGTCAGGACTGGCAGCTCAAAATTCCGGGGTATAGAATCTTCAGGCGAGACAGAGGGGGGTGTAAAAGAGGAGGGGGTGTCGCAATATTAATCAAGGAGTCAATTACTGCTGTAAGGAGGGGTGATATTTTAGCGGGTTCCTCTAATGAGGCCATATGGGTAGAACTTTAAAAAAAAAAGGGGCAAGCACTTTGCTGGGAGTGTACTATAGGCCCCCAAACAGTCAGGGGGAGATAGAGGAACAGATATGTAGGCAAATCTCAGAGAAGTGTAGAAATAATAGGGTAATAATAGTAGGGGATTTCAACTTTCCCAATATTAATTGGGATGGTCAGAGTGTGAAAGGCTTAAAGGGTGCGAAATTCTTAAAGTGCATCCAGGAGAGCTTTTTGAGCCAGCATGTAGAAAGTCCTACAAGAGAGGGGGCGGTACTGGGCCTAATTCTAGGGAATGTAGTCGGGCACGTGGTAGAAGTGTCAGTAGGAGAGCATTTTGGTGACAGTGACCATAATTCGGTGAGATTTAAGGTAGTCATGGAAAAGGACAAAAATGGACCGGAAATAAAGGTTCTAAATTGAGGGAAGGCCAATTTTAATATGATAAGGCAGGATCTAGCCAAAGTGGACTGGGATCAGCTACTTGTAGGAAAATCCACATCAGAGCAGTGGGAGTCTTTCAGAAAGGAAATAGAGAGAGTACAACGCCAACATGTTCCCATAAAGGTCAAGGGTGGGACCAACAAGCCCAGGGAACCCTGGATGTCAAGGGATATACAAGAATGGATTAGGAAAAAAAGGGAGGCTTTTGGCAGATACAAAGGACCAAAAACAGTGGAAGCCCTAGAGGAGTATAGAAAGTGCAGGGGGGTACTTAAAAAAGAAATTAGGAGTGCGAAGAGGGGGCATGGAAAAACACTGATGGGCAAAATAAAGGAAAATCCCAAGGTGTTTTATAAGTATATTAAGGGCAAGAGGATAACCAGGGAAAGAGCAGTGCCCATTAGGGACCAAAGTGGCAATCTGTGTGTAGAGCCGGAAGATGTAGGTGAGGTTTTAAATGAATATTTTGCATCTGTGTTCACTATGGAAAAGGACGATGTAGACATAAAAATCAGGCAGGAGGATTGTGATATACTCGAACAAATTAGTATTGCGAGGGAGGAGGTACTAGCGGTTTTAGCAGGCTTAAAAGTGGATAAATCCCCAAGCCCTGACAGGATGTATCCCAGGCTGCAGTGTGAGGCAAGGGAGGAGATTGCAGGGGCTCTGACACAAATTTTCAGAACCTCTCTAGCCATACGGGAGGTGCCAGAGGACTGGAGAACAGCTAACGTAGTACCATTGTTCAAGAAGGGTAGTAGGGATAAACCAGGGAATTAAGGCCAGTGAGCCTAACATCAGTTGTAGGGAAATTATTGGAAAAAATTCTGAGGGACAGAATTAGTCTCCACTTGGAGAGGCAGGGATGAATCAAGAATAGTCAGCATGGCTTTGTCAGGGGGAGATCATGTCTGACCAATTTGATTGAATTTTTCGAGGGGGTGACTAGGTGTGTGGATGAGGGTAGTGCAGTTGATGTAGTCTACATGGACTTCAGTAAGGCTTTTGACAAAGTCCCACATGGGAGACTGGTCAAGAAGGTAAGAGCCCATGGGATCCAGGGCAATTTGACACATTGGATCCAAAATTGGCTTAGTGGCAGGAGGCAGAGGGTGATGGTCGAAGGTTGTTTTTGTGACTGGAAGCCTGTGTCCAGTGGTGTACCGCAGGGATTGGGGCTGGGTCCTTTGCTCTTTGTAGTGTACATTAATGATTTAGATATGAATGTAGAAGGTATGATCAGTAAGTTCGCAGATGACACGAAAATTGGTGGAGTGGTAAATAGCGAGGAGGGAAGCCTTAGGCTACAGGACGATATAGATGGGATGGTTAGATGGGCAGAACAGTGGCAAATGGAATTTAACCCTGAAAAGTGTGAGGTGATGCATTTTGGACGGACTAACAAGGCAAGGGAATACACAATGAATGGTAGGACCCTAGGAAAGACAGAGGATCAGAGGGACCTTGGTGGGCATGTACATAGATCCCTGAAGGCAGCAGGACAGGTAGATAAGGTGGTTAAAAAGGCATATGGGATACTTGCCTTCATTAGCCGAGGCATAGAATATAAGAGCAGGGAGGTTATGATGGAGCTGTACAAAACGCTAGTGCAGTTCTACTATGTGCAGTTCTGGTCACCACACTATAGGAGGGATGTGATTGCATTGGCGAGGGTGCAGAAGAGATTCACCAGGATGTTACCTGGGCTGGAGCGCTTCAGCTATGAAGAAAGACTGGACAGGCTGGGGTTGTTTTCCTTAGAGCAGAGAAGGCTGAGGGGGGACCTGATTGAGGTGTACAAAATTATGAGGGGCATAAATAGGGTAGATAGAAAGGAACATTTCCCCTTAGTAGAAGGGTCAATAACCAGGGGGCATAGTTTCAAGGTAAGGGGCAGGAGGTTTAGAGGGGATTTGAGGAAAATCTTTTTCACCCAGAGGGTGGTTGGAATCTGGAACTCACTGCCTGAAAGGGTGGTAGAGGCAGGAACCCTCACAACATTCAAGAAGCATTTAGATGAGCACTTGAAACGCCATAGCATACAAGGCTATGGACCAAGTGCTGGAAAATGGGATTAGAATAGACAGGGATTGATGGCCGGCACGGACACGATGGACCTCTTTCTGTGCTGTATAATTCTATGACTCTATGGAGTTGATTTTCAGTGTGCCGTGAGGCGGGCTTTTAGGCGTGCGGGGGGCTAAAATCCCGAATTTGGGGGTCCTGACACCATCCCGCCCAAAACCCGCTCCATGTAAGTTTCAAAGGAGGCGGTTACCCATCCTGCCCTGGGACCCGCCGACCCGAGGCGGGAAGGGGTTAGTGCCAATTAACTGCCTGTTAACAGGTGGTTAACAGGCAGTTTTTAGCCTAATCCCTATTTTGAGGGGTGTCGTGTGGGATTCCCGACGGCTCCAAACCATGCCAGGTTAGAGCAGGCGGGCCGTCGGGTTGAAGGACTTGGAGGGGTCGAGATGTCGATGTTCAGGTGAGTGATGGGTGCATGAGTGCAAAGGTAAGTGTGTTTGGCATGTCTAAAGTGTGTAAAGAAGTTTAAATTACCTGTACTTACCTTTACAACCTTCCTTCCTCAAGGCTTCGGGAGTCCATCATTCAGCCGGCACAGAAAGCAGAATGGCTGCGATCTGTCAAAAGTGACAGCCTGCAGCTTTCAGTGCCGGTGAAATTTCTAACTGAGTCTGCGTAGAAGGACTCAGGTTAGAAGTAAGACTGTCAGTGTTTGACAGCTTCAAGCAGCTGTGAAACACTGATATTTCAACTGTCAACACGTCTTGACAGATGAAATTTCAGTCTGTGACGTCACCTGTTGCCGGGTGGCCCTTAATTGGCCTGCTGAGCCCATTGGGAGGGCTCAACAAGGTCAATCAAGAGAAAATCGCATGGATTGGCCGCATCTCGATGGAGGCGGGACTACAACCCGAAAGTTGTAGTCCCGCCTCCTTCCCAACTTCTGAATGAAAATCCAGCCCTATGACTCTGAACAAAATTAGGGCTCATGGGATTGGGGGTAATATACTAGCATGGATTGAGAATTGGCAGGCTGTAACTAGTGGGGTACCACAAGGATCAGTGTTTGGGCCTCAGCTAGTCACAATCTACATCAATGATTTGGATGAGGGGACCAAATGTAATATATCCAAGTTTGCTGATGATACAAAGCTGGGTGGGAATGTAAGTTGTGAGGAGGATGCAAGGAGGCTTCAAGGGGATATAGACAGGCTAAGTGAGTGGGCAAGAACATGGCAAATGGAATATAATGTGGAGAAATGTGAAGTTATCCACTTTGGTAGGAAAAATATAAAAGCAGAGTATTTTTTAAATGGTGAGAGATTGGGAAATGTTGGTGTTCAGAGGGACCTGGGTGTCCTTGTACACGAATCACTGAAAGTTAACATGCAGGTACAGCAAGCAATTAGGAAAGCAAATGGTATTTTGGCCTTTATTACCAGGGGATTTGAGTATGAGAGTAAAGACGTCTTACTGCAATTATATAGGGCCCTGGTGAGAAGATTCACCAGACTGGTTCCTGGGATGGGGGGATTGTCCTATGAGGAGAGATTGAGTAGACTCGGCCTATATTCTCTGGAGTTTAGAAGAATGAGAGGTGATCTCATTGAAACATACAAAATTCTTACAGGGCTTGACCCAGCCAATTACCGTCCCATCGGTCTACTCTCAATCATCAGCAAAGCGATGGAAGGTGTCGTCGACAGTGCTATCAAGCGGCACTTACTCAGCAATAACCTGCTAACTGACGCCCAGTTTGGGTTCCGCCAGGGCCACTCAGCTCCTGACCTCATTACAGCCTTGGTCCAAACATGGACAAAAGAGCTGAACTCAAGAGGTGAGGTGAGAGTGACTGCCCTTGACATCAAGGCAGCATTTGATCGAGTGTGGCATCAAGGAGCCCTAGCAAAACTGAAGTCAATGGGAATCAAGGGGAAAACTCTCCATTGGTTGGAATCATACCTAGCACAAAGGAAGTTGGCTGTGGTTGTTGGAGGTCATTCATCTCAATCACATGACATCACTGCAGGAGTTCCTCAGGGCAGTGTCCTAGGCCCAACCATCTTCAGCTGTTTCATCAATGACCTTCCCTCCATCATAAGGTCAGAAGTGGGGATGTTTGCTGATGATTGCACACTGTTCAGCACCATTCGAGACTCGTCAGATACTGACGCAGTCTGTGTCCATATGCAGCAAGACCTGGACAACATTCAGACTTGGGCTGACAAGTGGCAAGTAACATTCGCACCACACAAGTGCCAGGCAATGACCATCTCCAACAAGCGAGACTCTAACCATCTCCCCTTGACATTCAATGGCATTACCATCGCTGAATCCCCCACTATCAACATCCTGGGGGTTACCATTGATCAGAAACTGAACTGGGCCAGCCATATAAATACTGTGGTTACAAGAGCAGGCCAGAGGCTGGGAATTCTGCGGCGAGTGTCTCACCTCCTGACTCCCCAAAGCCTTTCCACCATCTACAAGGCACAAGTCAGGAGTGTGATGGAATACTCACCACTTGCCTGGATGAGTGCAGCTCCAACAACACTCAAGAAGCTCGACACCATTCAGGATAAAGCAGCCCGCTTGATTGGCACTCCAGCCACCACCTTCAACATTCACTCCCTCCACCACCGGCGCACTGTGGCTGCAGTGTGTACCATCTACAAGATGCACTGCAGCAACTCGCCAAAGCTCCTTCAACAGCACCTTCCAAACCCGCGACCTCTACCACTTAGAAGGACAAGGGCAGCAGACGCATGGGAACATCACCACCTACAAGTTCCCCTCCAAGCCACACACCATCCTGACTTGGACCTGTATCGCCGTTCCTTCACTGTCGCTGGGCCAAAATCCTGGAACTCCCTTCCTAACAGCATTGTGGGTGTACCTACACCATATGGACTGCAGCGGTTCAAGAAAGCGACTCACCACCATCTTCTCAAGGGCAATTAGGGATGGGCACTAAATGCAGGCCTAGCCAGCGACGCCCACATCCCATCAATGAATTTTAAAAAAAGGTAGATGCAGGGAGGATGTTTCCCCTGGCTGGGGAGTCTAGAACCAGGGGTCACAGTCTCAGAATAAGGGGTCGGCCATTTAGGACCGAGATGAGGAGAAATTTCTTCACTCAGAGGGTGGTGAATCTTTGGAATTCTCTACCCCAGAGGGCTGTGGAGACTCAGTCGTTGAGTATATGAGAGATCGATAGGTTTTTGGATATTAAGAGAATCAAGGGATATGGGGATAATGCAGGAACGTGGAGTTGAGGTAAAAGTTCAGCCATGACCTTATTGAAAGGCGGAGCAGGCTCGAGAGGCCAAATGGCCTATTCCTGCTCCTAGTTCTTACTAAGCGGAGATGTGATTTAGCAAAAGTGGACTGGAAACGGCAACTTGAAGGTAAATCAGTGTCAGAGCAGTGGGAGGCATTCAAGGAGGAGATAGTGAGGGTTCAGAGCAAACGAGTTCCCACTAAGAAAAAGGGTGGGAATCCCAATTCTAGAGCCAAGGAGCATACAGGATAGGGTGAGGCAAAAAAGGGAAGCTTATGTCAGATACCGAAATCTAAATACTGCAGAAAGCCGAGAGGAATATAGAAAGTGCAGGGATGAAATTAAAAAGGAAATTAGGAAAGCAAAGAAAGGGCACGAAAAAATGTTGGCATGTAAAATCAAGGAAAACCCACAGATATTTTATAAATACATAAAGAGCAAAAGGATAACTAAGGAAAAAGTAGGGCCTCTTAGAGACCAAAAAGGTAACCTGTGTTAAGGCGGAAGATGTGGGTATGGTTCGTACTGAATACTTGGCGTCTGTTTTCACAAAAGAGAGGGACGATGCAGACATTGTAGTTATGGAGGAGGAGTGTGAAATATTAGATGAGATAAACATAGTGAGAGGAAGTATTAAGGTGTTTAGCATTTTTGAAAGTATATAAATTGCCAGGCCTGGATGAAATGAATCCCAGGCTGTTAAGAGAAGCAAGAGAGGAAATAGCGGAGGTGTGGTGCCGGAGGACTCGAAGATGGCTAACGTAATTACAGGCCAGTCAGCCTAACCTCGGTGGTGGGCAAATTATTAGAAAAAATTCTGGAGGACAGTAGTAATCATCATTTAGAAAGACACGGATTAATCAAGGACAGTCAGCATGGATTTGTTAAGAGAAGGTCGTGTCTGACTAACTTGATTGAATTTTTTGAGGAGGTAACAAGGAGGGTCGATGAGGGTAATGAGTTTGATGTAGTCTACATGGATTTTAGCAAGGCTTTTGACAAGGTCCTAAATGGCAGGTTGGTCAGAAAAGTAAAAGCCCATGGGA
The DNA here is from genome assembly GCF_052327205.1 of Somniosus microcephalus. Taxonomy (NCBI): domain Eukaryota; kingdom Metazoa; phylum Chordata; class Chondrichthyes; order Squaliformes; family Somniosidae; genus Somniosus; species Somniosus microcephalus. The sequence goes on from NC_141003.1 coordinate 6,398,629, forward strand.
TCCAACGGAAAGTGGCAAGTTGGATCCAAAATTGGCTCAGTGGCAGGAAGCAAAGGGTAATGGTCAACGGGTTGTTATAAATCTCATCATCATAAAGAAACTACTTATGAAATAACGCTGGACGGCCAGCTGGTGGCGCTATCCAAGGAGTATAAATACTCGGGCGTTGGCCCCAGCTTGCCAGGGACATTTTGTAAGACCAGGAACTAGTGAAGTACAACTAGACCTCCATGTTCTGAAACAAGTTGATTAAAGCCTTGCTTTATACTCCAACCAAGTGCGTAGTGAGATTTATTACGTCAATTTAATCAACTGTGTATCGGCTCCACGCTCTGAGTGATTCCGGGAACAGCCAGCTACGACTTCAACTGCAGAAGGAACTCCGGCGTAGTAATCAATCCATCATGGACAAACTACTCAGACCCGCCTGTCTTGACCTGGACCCGAATTCACCTACAACTGCTAAGGTATGGAAACACTGGTATCGTACTTTCAGCAACTTCCTCAGGGTGTGTGGTGAGAATGTTCCTGATAAATTAGAGATACTTGCCAATTATGTATCTCCTCATGTGTTTGACTATATCGAAGACTGTGTAGGCTATGACTCCGCTATCCTAATATTACAGCGACTATATGTTAAGACCCCAAATGAAATTTTTGCTCGGCATCTACTGGCCACAACTCGACAACCCGGGGAATCACTTGATGAATTCTTTCAGAAACTTTGCAGGCTCAGCAAGGATTGTAATCTTAAAGTTGTCACAGCTGAGCAGTACCAGGAGGAGTTAATTCGTGATTCCTTTATTAATGGGATCATGTCTCCCTTCATACGCCAGCGTCTGTTGGAGAATAAAACCCTTGAGTTACAGGCTGCCTATGACCAGGCATGTTCCCTGGAATTAGCAAAGAGGAATGCAGATACCTATGTTTTACCTCATGCACAGGCTGCTGCTATCACTTTTAATGAATCCTTCAATAGGTCTCGGGCGGAAGCCCTCACTGATGATGACTCTAACCTAGCGGATGACAACCCTACCCTAGAAGCCTTCACTGATGACGACCCCGCTCTAGCGGCATCTTGGCAATCTGGAAGGAAGTGTTTCTTCTGTGGAGGTGCGTTCCATTATAGGAAATTTTGTCCTTCTCGTAATGCAACCTGCAATCATTGCAGCAAGAAAGGTCACTTTTCTAAGGTATGCCAGTCAAGAGCCTCTGTTAGTAAGAAAGGCCACTTTTCTAAGGTATACCGGTTGAGAGCTCCTGTTAGTTTTGCAGCTACTATCTATAAAACTGCTCCTCCCCCAAGAGCCACTACTAAGGTTACAGCTGCTATCTATGAAACTGCTCCTCCCCCAAGAACCACTACTAAGGTTACAGCTGTCAAGGGTAAAACTGCCCCTCTTCCCATCACAGCTGTTTTTCCCCAAAGTCTGTCCCATGCAGCCACGAAGGTTTCGGTAAATGGACACATTTTGAGCGCACTAATTGACTCATGCAGCTCTGACAGCTTCATTAGTGAGCGGGCTGTCAGTAAGTTAAAACTGCGTATTTACCCCTCAGACAGGGAAATTGCAATGGCTCTGACGACACTGACCACCAATTCTTCCGGTTTTTGTCTTGTCGACCTTATTCTCAATGGCCGCACTTATTTCTCCACCCAGCTTGGGGTGCTCAAAAACCTATGCAGTGATGTGCTCCTGGGACAGGATTTCCAGAAACAACACAAAAGACTCACTTTCGAGTTTGGAGGGTCAAAGCCGGAGCTTACTATTTCCAAAGTACCATTTTGTGCGCTTTCGGCGGCTTCGCTCGACAAGCCCTCCTTGTTTGCCAATCTTTCCCCCAGATGTAAGCCCATAGTCACTGAATCACGACGTTTCAGCCAAGATGATCGATCCTTTATCGAGGTAGAGATCTCTCGCCTTCTAGCTGATGGTATCATTGAGCCATGTTCATCTTCCTGGCGGGCTCAAGTCGTCGTTGTTAAAAATCCTCTGAAGCAACACAAGAAATGTCTTTGCATCGATTACTCACAAACTATTAACCAGTATACCGACCTGGATGCCTACCCACTATCACGCATCGATGACATGATCAATAACCTTGCCAACTACAGGGTATTTTCAACTTTTGATTTAAAGAACACATATCATCAAGTGCCGTTAAAGGACTCTGACAAGAAGTATACGGCCTTTGAGGCCAATGGTCGGCTTTACCAGTTTTGTCACCTTCCATTTGGGGGTCACCAATGGGGTGGTCATCTTTCAACAGGCAATGGATAGCCTAGTCAAACAGGAGAACTTAACGGACACTTTTCCATGTCTGGATAATATCACCATTGCTGGTCATGACCAGAAGGAGCATGATGCCAATCTCCAGAAATTTTTTGACGTTCTCCGTTGTCGCAACTTAACCTTAAATGAGTCCAAATCTGTGAAATCAGTACCATCAGTCAACATCCTTGGCTACTGGGTGGGCAATGGTGTCATCAAACCAGATCTGGAGCGACTTCGTCCGCTTCAGGAGCTCCCTCCCCCTACGAATCTCGGCTCTCTTCGTCGGGCACTCGGCATGTTCGCCTATTATGCGAAATGGATACCCCACTTCTCCGACAAGATCCAGCCCTTGCTTCACGTGAAGTCATTTCCATTGGAGGCAACGGCTATTTCAGCTTTCAACCTCCTCAAGCGACAACTGGAAAAAGCCACGCTTCGTTCCATTGATGAAAATCTTCCTTTCGTGGTCGAGTGCGATGCATCGGAGGTGGCGATCTCTGCTACCTTGAATCAAGGTGGTCGACCCGTTGCATTTCTGTCCAGAACTTTGCAGGGTAGCGAGCTCCATTATCCTCCTGTCGAGAAGGAGGCTACGGCCATCATCGAAGCTGTACGTAAATGGAGTCATTTTCTCGCCCATCGCCGTTTCACACTTATAACCAATCAGCGCTCCGTGGCCTTTATGCTGGATAACCGGAAACGCACTAAGATCAAGAATAACAAAATACAACTCTGGAGGATGGAATTGGCCGCCTTTGGATACACCATACATTATCGACCCGGCAAAGAGAATGTGGCCCCGGATACCCTCACGCGGGCATTCTGCTCTTCTATGTCAACTTCGACTCTTGCAGATCTTCATACTGACTTATGCCATCCTGGCGTTACCTGTATGTTGCACTTTGTGCGATCTAAAAATCTCCCATTTTCTACAGAAGATGTGAAAAGAACATGCTCCACCTGTAGAATTTGTGCAGAATTAAAACCGCAATTCTTCCGTCCATCGGATGGCTCGCTCATACACGCTATGCAGCCTATGCAGCGACTCAGCATTGACTTTAAAGGGCCATTGCCTTCCTCAACGCGAAACACCTACTTACTGACTATGGTGGACGAATATTCATGCTTTCCCTTTGCTTTCCTCCGTCCCAATATGCTTACTTCCACAGTGATCAAATGCCTTGATCAAGTCTTTTCCCTTTGCGGTACGGCCAATTTCATCCACTCTGATCGGGGTCCCTCCTTCATGTCAAGCGAACTCAAAAGTTATCTTTCCCAACGGGGAATCGCCACAAGTAAAACAACACCGTACCATCCCATCGGTAACGGACAGGTTGAGAGATACAATGCTATCATTTGGAACGCTGTTCGTCTTGCACTGAGGTCACGCAACCTACCAGGCCAGCAGTGGGAAACTATGCTCCCTGACGTGTTGCATTCCATCAGGTCTCTTCTTTCTACATCCACCAATGTCATACCTCACGAGCGATTCTTCAGCTTCCAGCTTTGCTCCACTCATGGGATGTCCCTACCGTCATGGTTGGCATCTCGCGGCCCCGTGCTGCTCCGAAGATTCGTCTGATCTTCTAAAAATGATCCCCTCATCGACAAGGTAGAACTCATGGACGTCAATCCCACGTACGTGCACGTGCGGTGTACCCTGATGGCCGGGAGTGCACCGTTTCGCTCCGGGACCTGGCTCCTTGTCCAGCTGGTTCCACGGACCCAACTGATAGAGGGACCCACAGTGATGATGCCGACACTCTGCGCTCCCTCGAAGATGACGCCCTACCTGGGACATCGAGAGATCTGCCGGCTGCCCCAGCAGATCCACTCGGGGAGCCGAGCGCTCCCCGTGGGATGGTCACCTGAGACTATCAAACAGGATGAAGCCAGCTCTGCGCCTGTGGGGACCCGCACCCAGAGTCACGACCTCCCCAGCCTCCCTCGGGTCGATCAGGGTCAACACGGGCCCTGTCAATTCACCGGTACGGATCAAGCGGCCCAGGGACCAAGACATGGTCCGTGGAGACGTGCCTTCTAGCCATAAACAAAAATCTAAAAGACTGCGGCTATTCGTGGTCCGCCTAATTAGCTAAGAGGAAGTTGTCGGACTTCCAAATCTTTTAGGCAGGAAGAATGTTATAAATTTCATCATCATAAAGAAACTACTCATGAAATAACACTGGACGGCCAGCTGGTGGCGCTGTCCAAGGAGTATAAATACTCGGGCGTGGGCCCAGTAAGACAGGAACTAGTGAAGTACAACTAGACCTCCATGTTCTGAAACAAGTTGATTAAAGCCTTGCTTTATACTCGAATCAAGTGCGTAGTGAGTTTTATTACGTCACGGGTGTTTTGTGAATGGAAAGCTGTTTCGAGTGGGGTTCCGCAGGGATCAGTACTAGGTCCCTTGCTTTTTGTGGTATATATCAATTATTTAGACTTCAATGTAGGGAGCATGATTAAGAAGTTTGCAAAAGATACAAAAATTGGCCGTGTGGTTGATAGTGAGGAACATAAGAACATAAGAACATAGGAAATAGGAGCAGGAGTAGGCCAATCGGCCCCTCGAGCCTGCTCCGCCATTCAATAAGATCATGGCTGATCTGATCCTAACCGCCAATCTACTATCACAGAACCATCTCCTGAATCTAACAGAATTAGGACAAACGAAATAGGAGCAGGATCAGGCTACACGGCCCCTGGGCCCGCTCCGCTACCCACAGGGCCATGACCGATCCGAACCTAGACTCATGTCCAAATTCCTGCCCGCTCCCCGTAACCCTTAATTCCCTTTACTTCTAGGAAACTGTCTATTTCTGTTTTAAATTTATGTAATGATGTAGCTTCTACACCTTTTTGGGGCAGCATATTCCATGGACCTACCACCCTCTGAGTGAAGTAGTTCCTCCTCATCTCAGTTTTGAAAGAGCAGCCCCTTATTCTAAGACTATGCCCCCTAGTTCTAGTTTCACCCATCATCGGGAACATCCTCCCCGCATCCACCCGATCCAACCCCTTCACAATCTTATATGTTTCAATAAGATCGCCTCTCATTCTTCTGAACTCCAATGAGTAGAGTCCCAATCTACTCAACCTCTCCTCATATGTCCATCCCCTCATCCCCGGGATTAACCGAGTGAACCTTCTTTGTACTGACTCGAGAGCAAGTATGTCCTTTCTTAAGTATGGACACCAAAACTGTACGCAGTATTCCAGGTGCAGTCTCACCAAATACCTTGTACAACTGAAGCAATACCTCCCTATTTTTATATTCTATCCCCCTAGCAATGAAAGCCAACATTCCATTGGCCTTCTTAATCACTTGCTGCACCTGCATACTAACCTTTTGAGCTATAAACTGCAGGAAGATATCAATGGACTGGTCAGGTGGGCAGAAATTTGGCAAATGAAATTCAATCCAGAGAAGTGTGAGGTAATGTATTTGGGAAGGGCTAACAAGGCAAGGGAATACACAATAAATGGTAGGATACTGAGAAGTGTAGAGGAAAAGAGGGACCTTGGAGTGCATGTCCAAAGATCCCTGAAGGTAGCAGGACAGGTAGATAAGGTGCTTAAGAAGGCATATGGGATACTTTCCTTTATTAGCCAAGGCAGAGAATATAAGAGCAGGGGGGTTATGCTTCAACTGTATAAAACACTAGTTAGGCCATGTAGTGTATGTAACCATTCCACCTTTAAGAGAACTATTTTAAGGGTTGCACTACTTTATCTTGGCTGCTGTATACTGTAATACCGGCGGTGACCACACCGGTATATAAGTGCTGTGTAATGATTTATTGGGCAGTTCCGCCCTGACCTTCAACTAGTATAAACCTGTTAAAGTTTACTCTTGTGGTCTGTGTAGTAATTCTCAATATAACACACAGACTTAACAATGGCGACGAGTACGATCTTACCCTGCGGCAGAGATACATCCAAGGCAGTTTAACGGGCGTTGAGAGGAGGCATCCGCCCTCATCATTCTGCTGAGAAAAGACTCGGGTCTGCAGAGCAAAGGAAGAAGGAAGAATTCTGACACGAAGCCTTCCATCAGCAACAGGCAGTGATCGTCCCTTCTATCACGGTGGTGGGTGAGCCGATCAGCGACGAGAAGCAAGTCGGCCACGTTGACTGAGTAGGGGAGAAAATAAAAAAACGGAGGCTATAAGGGCGGAGAACTCGACCACGGCCGGGGAAAGGAGCCGGACAGAAGTCGGGGCCAGAGGCGCTGAGACTGGGGGCAGCGTAAGGCACGGAAGCCGCGGTGAATGCAAACGCAGCCGGTGCGAAAGACCGGGCTGCAAGCGGGCTGGGAGACGCAACAACGTCGAGAGAGAGCTCGACCGCGACCGGTGAAAAAGGCCGGGCAGCTACCGAGGCCGCGAGGCGCAGCGACCGGGTCAGCGTAAGGCGCGGGAGAAAATTTAAAAACCACGGAGAACTCAGCCGCAGCCGGGGGGGAAAGGACCGGACTGCAAGAGGGGCTGGGAGGCACGATTTGAAAACCGCTGGGGGAGGGCGAACGCAGCAAATCGGCAATCGCCATTACAGCCAGCGGGGGAGAAAGGCAAACGCGGGAAGCCGCCATTTTCGGAGGCGGGGGAAGAAGACAAGCGCGGGAAACCGCCATTTTGTAAAAAAAAATAATAATAATTCTTTTGTTTCTCAATAAGATCGCGAGGATGCCTAAGCGTGGTAACATCAACGATTTCGACCCCGATGTTGAAGATTGGGCCACGTATGTAGAACGCATAGAGATATATTGTAAGGCAAATAAAATATCAGATGAAGATAAAGCACTAACCTTACTAAACTCAATGGGTGCGAAGGCATACGGGCTATTGAAGCATCTTCTATCACCAGCTAAACCGGCGGATCAGACTTTCGCTAATATTGTTGCTGTCCTGAAGAATCATTTGAACCCCACGCCGCTGATGTTAGCGGAACGATTTAAATTTTATGCGAGAACGCAACTGAAAGAGGAAAGCAACGCGGAGTATTTAATTGAACTGCGCAAGCTAGCGAATTACTGTCAGTTTGGGGAAAGACTGACAGAGGCACTGAGAGACAAATTCGTGTGTGGATTGTCGAAAGAAGGAACACAAAAGCGGTTGCTTGAAGAGAATGATCTTACACTTGATAAGGCTATCACTATTGCAGCATCGCACGAAGCCGCAGCGAGAGGCACCGCGGAAATGCAGCTGAAGGCAGCGGTACTCAGCGTAGATCAAATGGCTTCAGGTACAACGAAATGTTATCATTGTGGGAAGACAGCACACGATAAGAACCAATGCTGGTTTAAAAACCAGGAATGTAGAAAATGTGGCAAGCTTGGTCACATAGCTAAAGTATGCCGGTCAGGGAAGAAGACCAGCAACAAAAAGTCACCACAGGAAAAGTGCAGAAAGGTACATAAGGTGGCTGAGAAGAGTTCGGATGAACAGAATTCGGATTCAGACTCCAACAGCAAGGAACTGGGTAGTCTAAGAATTCACAACGTGAGTAAGGAAGCTGACCGACAAACTATCTGGGTCACACTGCAGATAGCAGGAGTCCAAGTGAAGATGGAATTGGACACCGGATCGGCGTTGACGGTCATGAATAAGCAAGATTACAAAACGTTATTCAAACATATTCCCCTACGGGATACGGAGATAGTATTGCAGACATACACGGGGCAAAAAGTATACCCCATCGGAAAGATAAAAGTCAAGGTGATACACAAGGGCAAAGAACACCAAGGAATGGACTTATATGTACTACCTGAGGGAGGTCCACCACTTCTGGGACGGGAGTGGATCAGGAAAATAAATATGGACTGGCACTCCCTAAACGCAATAACGGTAGATTCCGGAAAGAAAGATGTCAAACCTGAACGATTGTCCAGAATATTGGATGAGGCTAAAGAGGTGGTCCAACAGGGACTGGGAACACTGAGAGGAATTAAGGCAAAAATCAAGATTGCAGAACATGCAAACCCAAAATTTTTCAAAGCCAGACCGGTACCGTATGCGATACGACCTGCTGTGGAAGCTGAGCTGGAAGGGCTGGAACGTTCAGGAGTACTGTCTAAGGTGGACTGGAGTGAGTGGGCCACGCCCATTGTGCCCGTCATGAAGCGTTCATCGAGTAACAAGCCAGGGGAACCGGGGAAGGTCCGCATCTGTGGAGACTTCAAGATCACAGTTAATCCGGTGCTTCACACGGTGCAATATCCGCTTCCGCGGATTGAGGATATCTTTGCTTCATTGTCTGGCGGGAAACGCTTCACCAAGATAGACCTGGCGCAAGCGTACTTACAGATGGAAGTTGAGGAAGAGTCGCGCCAGTATCTCACCATCAGCACGCACAGAGGCTTGTATCGATATAATAGGCTGGTTTTTGGAGTGGCTTCGGCTCCGGCAATTTGGCAGAGGGCCATGGAACAGGTATTACAGGGAATTCCAAGCACTCAATGTTACTTGGACGATATCCTGATTACAGGAGATGACGATGAGGAACACCTTGCAAATTTGAAACTGGTGCTCACCAGATTGAAGGAATATGGCCTTCGAGTTAATCGCCAGAAATGTGAGTTCTTTCAGGAACGGATCTCGTACTGTGGTCATGTCATTGACCAGGAGGGGCTGCACAAGTCACCTGACAAGATCGAAGCTGTTGTGAAGGCTCCCGCTCCGGAAAATGTATCCCAGTTGAGATCGTTCCTAGGGTTGATTAACTATTACCATAAGTTTCTGCCAAATCTATCCACGGTGCTGCACCCGCTGAATGCTCTTTTGCACAAAGAAGTACTATGGAAGTGGAGCGAGGACTGTAAGAAGGCCTTTCGCAAAAGCAAGACATTGATCACCTCAGAGGAAGTGTTGGCTCACTTCAACCCAACGCTACCTATTCGTTTAGCTTGTGATCCTTCTCCTTATGGTATTGGAGCAGTACTCTCACACAAGTTGCCAAATGGCTCGGAAAGGCCAGTCGCATTTGCATCCAGATCATTGACCTCCGCTGAGCGCAACTATGCTCAGATAGATAGGGAGGCTCTCAGCCTGGTGTGGGGAGTAAAGAAGTTTCATCATTACCTGCAGGGCCAGAAGTTTACACTGCTGACAGACCACCAGCCGTTGGTATCCATATTCAACCCTAAAAAGGGCGTTTCCATTATGACAGCGCAAAGGCTACAGAGGTGGTCCCTTTTCCTAGGGGCACACCAATATGACATAGAATACAAAGGATCAAAACAGCATGGGAATGCTGACGGGTTATCACGCCTACCGTTGCCAACGGTAGAAGAGGCGCCTACAGTGGACCCAGTGGAGATGTTCCACTCAACCATAGTGGAATGTCTACCAGTAACAAATTCTACGATCGAAAAGGAAACAAGAAATGACCCGACTCTCTCTCGAGTCTACGGTTTAACGGTGAAGGGATGGCCAGCACATGGCGAACCACTGTTGCCAGCATTTTCGCAAAGAAGAGAACAGCTGTCAGTGTGCCAAGGAACTTTGATGTGTGGATCCAGAGTGGTGATTCCACCCAAACTCCAGCATAAAGTGCTAAAGGAGCTTCACGAGGGGCATCTGGGGGGAGTGAAAATGAAGAACCTAGCCAGAGCGTTCGTGTGGTGGCCAGGTATCGATGGAAACATCGAAGAAATGACCAAGAGCTGTTCAGGATGCCAGAAGGTCCAAAACGCCCCACCACAAGCTCCTCTGCATCCATGGGAGTGGCCCTCATCTCCATGGCAAAGGGTACATATCGACTTTGCTGGTCCATTTATGGACTCAATGTTCTTAATCGCGGTGGATGCACACTCCAAGTGGCCGGAGGTAATAAAGATGTCCTCCACCACCACGGAAAAAACCTTCACAGTATTAAGGACCATATTTGCCAGGAATGGGCTGCCGGAACAGATCTGTTCTGATAATGGACCGCAATTTGTGTCCGAAGAATTCAGGAAGTTCTTAAAAAACAATGGGGTTAAGCACTACACGTCCGCCCCATACCATCCCGCCACCAATGGAATAGCTGAAAGGTTTGTCCAGACCTTCAAGAAGGCCATAAAGGCCATGGGTAATGAAGACATAAATCTACAACATAAGGTAGATAACTTCTTGTTGGCGTACAGGAATGCAACACATGCGGTCACAAACCAAACTCCCGCCATGATGTTTTTCAATATAAGTCTAAGATGCCAGCTGGATTTGATCAAGCCAAACATCAGAAGGGACGTAGAGAACCGGCAATTTCAAGGCATGAATGAAAGGCCAACTAGAACCTTCCAGATAGGTCAACAAGTTTTGGCCCGGGACTACCATACCGAGAAATGGCAGCCTGGAACTATTTGCACACGACTAGGACCGCTGATGTATACCGTGGACATTGGTGAAAGCATAATAAGGCGCCATGCTGACCAGATCATAGCGTCATCCGAAAAGGGACAACCTACACCACAACTCTATACGCCTAATGATGAAGCAGAGATACCCATAGTATCTACCTCCGATCCGGTGATACTGGAACCAGATGAACCCGACACTGACATTCAAGCCGAATCGACCTTGTCAAAAGAACCTACTACACCACCGAAAACTACTACACCACCGAGGCGTTATCCGGACCGAGTCAGGAAGCCTCCAGAGAGACTGAATCTGTGAACTGTTTTTACATTAAGTTGTGTATATATGTTATGATGTTATGTTTAATGGGAAGATGTACTGTTAACCTAAAAAGGGAGGATTGTAGTGTATGTAACCATTCCACCTTTAAGAGAACTATTTTAAGGGTTGCACTACTTTATCTTGGCTGCTGTATACTGTAATACCGGCGGTGACCACACCGGTATATAAGTGCTGTGTAAGGATTTATTGGGCAGTTCCGCCCTGACCTTCAACTAGTAAAAACCTGTTAAAGTTTACTCTTGTGGTCTGTGTAGTAATTCTCAATATAACACACAGACTTAACAGGCCACAGCTAGAATACTACATGCAGTTCTGGTCACCACATTACAGGGAAGATGTAATTACACTAGAAAGGGTACAGAGGAGATTGACGAGGATGTTGCCTGGGCTGGAGAATTTTAGCTATGAGGAAAGACTGGATAGGCTGGGGTTGTTTTCTTTGGAACAGAGGAGGCTGAGGGGAGACTTGATTGAGGTGTATAAAATTATGAGGGGCTAGATAAAGTTGATAGGGAGGATCTATTTCCCTTAACAGAGAGGTCAATAACTAGGGGGCATAGATTTAAAGTAATTGATAAAAGGATTAGAGGGGAGTTGAGGAGAATTTTTCACCCAGAGGGTGGTGGGGGTCTGGAACTCTCTGCCTGAAAGGGTGGTCGAGGCAGAAGCCCTCATCGATGCGACATTAAACTGAGGCCCCGTCTGCTCTCTAAGGTGGACGTAAAAGATCCCACGGCACTACTTCAAAGGAGAGCAGGGGAGTTCTCCCCGGTGTCCTGACCAATGTTTATCCCTCAACCAACATGACAAAAACAGATTGTCTGGTCATTATCACATTGCTGCTTGTGGGAGCTTGCTGTGCGCAAATTGGCTGCTGCGTTTCCCACGTTACAACAGTGACTACACTTCAAAAATACTTCATTGGCTGTAAAGCGCTTTGAGACGTCCGGTGGTCGTGAAAGGCGCTATAGAAATGCAAGTATTTCTTTCTCCTTTCTTTCTTTCATCGCATTTAAAAACTACTTGGATGTGTATTTGAAGTGCCGGAACCTACAGGGCTGCGGACCAAGAGCTGGAAAGTGGGATTAGACTGGAGAGCAATTTTTCAACCGGCGCAGGCACGATGGGCCGAATGGCCTCCTTCTGTGCCATGAATTTCTATGATTCTATCTGGATTGATCACGCGTGCCACCTGGAGGGAGCTGGGACTGGCACTGACTGCCACCTCCCTCACCCTCAGGCCTCCTTCTGTGCAGTACATTTCTATGATTCTAATAGTTCTGCAGCTCACCGTTCCCAGACTGTTGCTTCTACAGGTGGATTATACTCAGCTCTGCACGAACGAGAGGATATGGATATGGGAAGGGCTTAAGGTGTCAGCCATGGCTCACTAATAACACTCACACCTCTCACTCAGAAGGGTGTGTGTTAAAGCCCCATTCCAATGACTTGAGCACAAAATCTAGCCTGAAAGTCCAGCGAGGTGCTACGTACTATTACATAGAACTACATCGTATTTACAGCGCGCAAACAGGCCATTCGGCCCATTGGCCCATGCCAGTGTTTATGCTCCACACGAGGCCCCTCCCATCTTAATTCATCTCACCCTGTCAACATATCCTTCTATTCATTTCTCCCTCATGTTTATCTCGCTTCCCCTTCTATGCTTCTATGCTACTCGCCACAACTATTCCACGTGGTAGCGAGTTCCACATTCTCACCACTCCAAGCAGTATTGATGGAGTGCTGCACTGTTGGAGATGTTTGGCTAGATATTCATTTGCCTCCGAAAACGGCCTGCTGAATAATATGATTGTGGAGTGCTGGCCAACGCTGGACGCACTGCTGAGTGGCTGGATGCTCAGCTGGGGGCCCAGGTTCGTGAGAGGCTAGCACCAATTAAAGCTAGCCTGCACTACTTAAAGGGGAGGTGCATTCTGCCTGCAGCAGCTCATTCAACTAGCCGTGGAAGGGAGGCGGAGCAGGGAAAAGTACTACTGAGGCACAACAGGGGAGAGAGCATGCTTCAAGGTTCTTGGATGCAGCACTAGAGGCCTCGGTGCAGGAGGTGGATAGGAGGAGAGAGGTCCTGTTTCCACAGGGGGGCCAGGAGGCCCTCCAGGCAAATGCAGAAAATGCTATGGGAGCAGCTAGCTATCATGGTCAATGTCAGCAGTGTAGCCCCAAGGAGGACCTCAACATGAACGGTCAAGGTCAATGAATTCATCTTCAAATACCATATCCCACCATCTGCACCACTAGCCTCACACACTGCTCAATGCACCATACCCCCATCACTCACCTACCAACAATCTCTACCAAACATGACTCACACCTCACATTTGTAGCTTCACCTCAACCTCACACACTAATTACTGCTGCAAGACCCACACCCACATCTCACACCTTGCACACATTGTCAGCTATTCAACCATGACAGGCACATCATCCAAACACATTGCACCACACTCACTGACACACTTCACCCAGACACATTGCACCACATTCACTGACACACATCACCCAAACACATTGCACCACACTCACTGACACACATCACCCAAACACATTGCACCACACTCACTGACACACATCACCCAGACACATTGCACCACACTCACTGGCACACTTCACCCAAACACATTGCACCACACTCACTGACACACATCACCCAGACACATTGCACCACACTCACTGACACACATCACCCAAACACTTTGCACCACACTCACTGACACACTTCACCCAAACACATTGCACCACACTCAGTGACACACATCACCCAAACACATTGCATCACATTCACTGACACACTTCCCTTACTCTTGCAGGCCAAGGTGGCTCATAACTAGAGGCAGCAGGACCTAACCGCAGGGTCAGGTGTGTCTGCACAACCTGTCCCCCCTGGAGGAGATGGTGGTGGCCATTCTTGCGATGGCAATCGCTGAGCCCGTGGCCAGCGATGGGGAAGAAATAATCCAAGATGACGGTATCCTCATACCTAATCCTCCTCCTCACATCCCACTTCCCCCTCATCCCACAATCTCTGCTGACTTACAAGCTGCAGATGGTGTAAACATGCACCTCTTGCTTTCTTCCACCCTGCCCCCACTACAACCCGACCCTTGTGCCTTTCTCCTTTCAGACACCCAAGAACTGCCACCAGGCCAGGCACTGGTGAAGGACCAGGAAGACAGTGATGATGAAGACACAGCGTCGCTTGATTTCACACTCGCAGACACCAGCTCAGATACTGACACTGCCTACTTTAGAGGGTAGGTTAGCAGTGGGAGCTGAACACGATGAGACACCGGGCACGAGTGGCCTGAAGCCAGGGCAGAGGGAAAGGATAGAGCAGGTGCCAGCTCCCCAGAGGGCGAGGCCGCACACGAGTTCTGTTGCATAGGGCTCAGATGAGGACTTTGATGGGGTGGCCTACAGAAGAAGGCTGATGGGTGAGCACAATGAAATGCTTGAGCATTGGCAGACCTGCCAGAAAGCCTGAGTGCAATGTCAAGGAGCATGGAGGAGTCCGGCACCAACCTTGCACAGGGCTTTGCGCAGAGCTTGGAGCCCATCCTTTCCAGCATGGAAGGGGTGGCCAACTCCATTAGCGGAATTGTGGACCCAACCATGATGTAGCCTCTGATGGCCGATGTCTCAGCTTCCATTGCAGCACAAGCAGAAGCCACCCAACGTCTGAGTGCTGCAGTGGAAGCTCAGACTGAAGTCACACAGTTACCAGTGTTGAAAGGTGGCTTGCAGGGTGTCACAGCAGGCCAGCAATCTGTCCTCCAGCAGATTACTAGGATTGCTGAGGCACCGCCCCGGGGGAGTGGCAGTGGCTCCGTGGGGAGTGGCAGTGGCTCCGTGGAGCGTGAACCTGTTGTCCTCTCTCAGAATTACAGCATTCGTCCTCCCAAACTGCCACTTCACCATTGCCCTTGCCGTTGCCTGTCAGCCAGCCAGCCCAGACTGCTGCCGCCCATGCCGAGGTGGTGCAGTCTACAGCCGGGCCTTCTAGGCCAGAGCTGCTCGAGGTCATTCTCCAAGGCCATTTGCAGTCTCCCCCATTGAAAGTCAGCAGCCTTCCACCAGCCATGCTGCAACCACTGGGGTAGCACTTCGTAGGAGCACTAAGGCAGAGAAAGGCACACGCAAGACAGGCACTAAGGGAATGCACAAGGGTGATTAGTTGTCTTTGTTATGTAATATTGGATGGATTGATGTATAAAGTTGGTTTGGAATGTTTCTCTTGTGGTGGCTTTTATTTCAACATTGTAGCCAAGAGGACGCTGTGATGGTCAGTAACAGAAGGAAGGTAAGGTGTGTGACAGTTGTACAATGGGGATTTGTGGCTGTGTCCAGTGGAACCATAGTCGAATGAGTTGATCACGGACAGCCCGGCCGGAGATGAGATGTGCTAGTTGCCTTCTCCCTCCCTCCTGCTCCTCTTCTTCCTCCTCCTCCTCCCTCTGCGAGCAGCTTGTCCTCCTCTTCACTGCCTCTGCTCCATCTCCCTGTCATGCTGCAGGCCAAGGGGAATGACAACTAGAGTCCCCATGACTGGGAGCAAGTGGTCTGACCAGAACCCTTGAAGCCAGAAGCAAGGCATTCTCCACTAGCAGCAACACTCCCTGTCACCGCACCAACTTTAAACAACGCTAGAAAGCTCCAAACACGTCCTCAAACTTACCCAGAGCCAGTAGAAATTAATCAGCAATTAACCTGAGAGTGTTTGCTGATCACTTTAAATATCGCTGGTGGGGGTTCCTTGCAGCTGCTGAACGCATGTTGCACTGTGTGAGGTTAACACAGGGCATTAGCTCCAGTGTTGAGGATGAAAATAGCAGCACTGGCGTCAAATCAGCATTGAAAATGGCATCCAGCGTGGCCCGCACCAGAAGTGTGTGCGCACAGTGCCGCCGTCATTTTCAACACAAAACGGCACCCGTAGCAACAAAAATAATCCAGGTGCTACGGAGCCGGATTTCTAGCCTGTTGCCTCAGGTGTATGTAAGAAATCCCGGTACTATTCGAAGAAGAGCAGGACAATTTCCCCCATTGTCCTGATCAACATGTACCCCTCAACCAAATGTGGCAGGCAATTTGCATACAGCAAGGTCTGTGGGATCTTGCTGTGTGTAAATTGACAGCCGCGTTTCCTACATTACAACAGTTACTAAACTTCAAAAGTACTTCATTGGCTGGGAAATGTTTTGGCATGTCCTGAGGATGTGAAAGGTGCGATATAAATGCAAGACCTTTCTTAAACTTGCAAGCAAGAAAAAGATCTGTCGCAATCTGCAGTAGGGCTGCTTGCTAAAAGTGTATAAACCATTTCATTCATTGTTGAGGAAGGAAAAACAGTCTCTTTCTAACCAGTCAGCAGGTAACTTGCAACAGTCACACCAGCGACAAATGCCTAAAGTTCAATTTTAATATCTGCAAATTTAAATATCAGGGATGTAAATTTATACGTATCTAATGCAACACAGCTTAAAGTTTAAAAATAGGAAGTCGCTGCTAAGAAGTGAACACATTCAAACTTCCACGAGTTCAAAACCACATTAGTTACACTTCCTTCTTTGAATGAAAATAAAATGTAAATGCCCAATTAAACCAAGGCTGCAAATGTCACACGAACATAAATAAGATTTTGAAAATTGTTTAAGCATCTTACCTGCCATATGATATTTGGCAGTAAATGTCTCTTCAGTTCTCTCTAGTATTGAGGCCAATGATGCTGAAACATAGCAATGCAGTCTGTGCTGACCAGGTTTAACTAATAATGGTTAGAGCCAACCCCTTCCTGTATTGCTGTGTTAGCCATCCTTCCCCTTCAGTCCTAACTCAGACCAATCACTGATGGGTTAGTTTGTTATTTCTTAGCTCCGCCCATACTGATTCTACATTGTGGCGGTACCACTGGTTGTCCCTTACATTGAGACACATAATTCCCTTTAACTTACCTTACTGTATGTTTAACTTACCTTTCGGGGCCGTTGTCCTTTTAACTTACCTGTTGGGGCCATTGCCCCTTTAAGACGCGCCCTAACGCGCTGACATCACGTCACGTACGACGTGATGTGCGTGCGCCGGCACAGCCCGGCCTAGCGTCTTCAGCCTCAACGGCCAGCTGACGGGAGCGACGCGATCTTCCGCTCCCGCGGCAAGCACCGGCACAGCCCAGCCTCCCGACTTCGGCCTCAACGGCCAGCGACGCAACGACGCGCATCACGTGACGCCCTAAGCGCGGGAAACGCAAACAACGTGATGATGTCACAACACAAACGCGATGACGTCATCACGCTCCCCACAGGACTGCGAACTCAGTCCTCGTGGAGTCCCCGCTGGGACAAGACCTACACCACGGTTCTCCTACAGTCAGCCATCTTACCTGCTATCTTACCTGCTGTAATTAGCCTGTTCCTGTAAATAAACAACTTATTTATAGTTCGTCGAAGTCAAACTCTCTTATTTAGTGGCGGTCTACACGAACCGCTACAACATCCTGATTTTCTGGGCTAAGATCCTTTCTCACTACAGTCTTTATCTATGCATTTATTATCAGGGCTACTGCACGCTGCCCTCCTCCCCCCCGCTGCCTCACCACCACCCTCCCCCCTTTTCCCTATCTTTTCTAAAATTCAAGTACCCTGGAATAATTAGTTCCCAGCCTTGGTCACCCTGCAACCGCGTCTCAATAATGGCTGCTAGATCAAACCCATTTATCTCTATTTATGTCATTAATTCATCTATCTTGTTACGAATGCTTCGTGCATTCAGGTATAGCACCTCTAATTTGAACTTTTTACCATTTTTCCCTGATATGACCTTAATCTCTAATGTCCTATTACCACTGTTAAACTTTCTGGCCTAGAAATTCAGTTGTTTGCGCCAGCCGCTAGCGCCTTAGGAGGAGGAGATGTGGGGTGCTAAGCGGCTAGCGCCCGGGCGCAGCGCGATTTGCGCCTCTCGCCAACTTCAGTTAAGATTTAGCGGCGGCGCCAAGCCTTTGCGCGCGCTCAGCTGCGCGCGCAGATCCTGACGTCATTTCATGGTGCAACGCCCTTTGTGCGCCCCAAACCGGAAATTCAGTGGTGCCGGCCTATTGTGCGCCTGGCGCCCCTAGTGACTGGTAGAGGGGAACGGTTCCCAGTCACTGCGGGGCGCGGGGGGCGCTAATTAAAGGGCACTCCTCCTGCAGTAGAAATGGCAGCCATTTTGCAACACTCCTTCTTTGTGAGAGACGGATCTTTGGAGAGAGACAAAGGTAGAGAGCTTTCTGGTTTGGCTCAACATTCGCACAGGTACTTGTGGCTTCAGGCCACAGCTTTGCACTTGTCTTTAACTTCAGAGCCATAGCATTGATTGGAAACATATAATGGGGGCTGCAATGGGTGGAAACGTTGGGCTTCTCCATTGCATTCAAAGGGCTTAGAGACGCCGTGAGAGAGTGCCAGTCATGGCCAGACGGAGAAGGGGCAACAGGCGTCGGCAAAGGAGGCCTTACCCACCCAGGGTATACCGCCAGCAGTTCTCATATCTGAACATGTCTGACGAGCAGTGTGTTCGGAGGCTGCGATTCAGAAGGGCGGTGGTCACTGAGATCTGCCACCTGCTTCGCGGAGATCTGCAGCCACAGCTGAGGAGCAGGACGTCTCTGTCGGTGGCAGTGAAGGTGACGGTGTCTCTCAACTTCTATGCCACCGGCTCCTTCCAATCCGCTACTGGGGACATTTCCAACATCTCCCAGTTTGCGGTACATTGCTGCATCTGCCAGGTGACCAATGCCCTTTTCAGAAGGAGACGTCAGTTCATCTCCTTCTCCATGACCATTGACAAGCAGCAACAGCGTGCAATGGGCTTTGCAGCATTAGCGGGCTTCCCCATGGTGCAGGGCGCCATTGACTGCACGCATGTGGCTTTGCGGGCACCTCTAGAGAATGCCGAGGATTACCGCAACCGGAAGGGCTACCATTCGCTCAACGTGCAGTTGGTGTGTGACCACAGGCAGCTCAACCTAGCTGTCAATGCCTGCTTTCCAGGCAGCAGCCACGATGCCTTCATCCTGCGCCAGACTTCTGTGGCAGACATGTTCCAGGCCCAGCCTCACCCACGAGGATGGCTTCTCGGGGACAAAGGCTATCCTTTGTGCACCTGACTGATGACCCCGCTCCATGCGCCCCGCACCCCTGCTGAAGAGGGATACAATGACAGCCATCAAGCAACCAGGAACATCATTGAGCAAACAATCGGCGTCCTGAAGCAACGGTTCCGCTGTTTGGATCGTTCCGGAGGAGCCCTACAGTACTCGCCTGAGCGAGTCTCCCATTTCGTTGTCGTGTGCTGCATGCTGCACAACCTGGCTATCCTCAGGACTCAGCCACTGCCACCAGACATTGGAGGACCACCAGAGGAGGAGGAGGAGGAGGAGGAGGAGGAGGACCAGCACAGGAGGGAGGCAGAAAGTGCAAGGGCTGCCCATCGGCGGCTTATTGCACGTCGGTTCTAGGCCCCCTCTCAGGGAATGGCTTGTGGCACAAGATGAATGTCGCCGCTCCACAAGCCCTCAGTTGAGCAGGGCAACCAGGACTTCCAAAAGAAAGCATGGACAGTGCGATTTCAGAAAATGTATTACTTTGATACCTCTGCCCTTCCCACATAACAAACTAATGGAGAGAAGCCCCCCCCAAAAACACAAATAGACCAGTCTCGGCCTTTCCAAAAAAACAAATAGACCAGTCTCGGCCTTTACAAGTAAAACAAAGACACCAGTATCGGCCTTTACAAGTGAAACAAAACATTTGGCCACACCTTCTACTTTTTCCCCTGTGAGGGTGATGCGTTTCACATCCGTGACTGGCCCCTGCCCGCCCTGCAGCTCCTCCTCAATGGGACCCCAGTGGCTGCAGCAAGGCTGGGGGAAGGCTGCTGAGGGTCAGATGGCGAGACGGCAGATGGCCTTGGGGGTCGGCCTGGACCAGCTCTGGGCCTGGAGGGGCCGGCTGCTGACTGCTCCAACTCTGCTTGGGCGGCAGCAGTCTGTCCAGCGGCTGGTGGCAGCTGCAATGGAGGAGTGACAGTTTCGGCTGCAGGAATGCTGCCAACCTGACAGATCACAGGTACTCCCTGGTCGCCTGATACATTGGCACTCGCACGGGCCAGCACTGCAGCATGCGCAGCAATCTGCTGAAGCACAGACTGCTGGGCTGCTGCGGCGCGGCGAGTGCCCTGGCGATGCCTGGCCGATCCAGCGAAGGTGGCAGCAGTTAGTGCCCGTGTGGCCCTGGTCTGTGTCCGCATGACACCAGCCAGTGAATGCACGGCATGACTGAGCACTTGGCTAGAAGCCGCCTGTGCTGCCGCGAAGTCCTGCAGACTCCTGGCCTGTGCTGCACTGAATTGTTGCAGACTCCTGGCCTGTGCTGCTCCGAATTCCTGCACACTCCTTGACAGTGACTCTATGGAGTCAGGCATCATTGCCACTGCAGCCATGAGCTCAGTGTGCCTGCGCTCAGCCTGGGCGGCCATTTCCGCTAGGAGCCGCACCTCCTCTGCGTTCACCGTAGCAGGACTGGAGGCCGCACTCACCCTCTGGGGAGAAGGCCGCCGAGCTTCCCCACCCCTCCCGCGTTGCTGCAGCCCGCTGGGCCCCGGAGCTTCACTCTCCTCCGACCCTTCCCCCCTGCTCCCCTCCAGGGAAGACGTGTCCCCATCATCGCCATGGGCTGCCTCGGCTGAGGGTGGCACTGATGGTCCGGCTTCCTCTTCCTCCTCCTCGCCCTCCGATTCACTCACAGTGCCAGCTTGAGGGCCCGCCTCCTCACCTGGCGATTCAGCATCTGAAAGCAGGGAGGCACAAGAGTTGCTTTAGAGTGAGGACAGGGCAGCAGCGAGGGAGGCATGAGTGCTGCTATGCACTGCATTGGTCCGACAGTGGCAAAGGATGCTGATCTGAGGCACAAGTGGAAAGAGAGAGGTCAAAAAGGTGATGCCCTTACCATTGGGGCCCACAACAGGGTCGGCATCTCCACTGGTGACGGGGCCAATCAGCCGGCCTGACATAATGCGCTCCACACGCTGCTCCAGGTCGGAGAGCTGTTTGAGGTCAGGATGGCCTCCCCCGGTCTCACGCTGCTTCCTCCGGTTGTGCGCCACCTTGGCCTGCAAGAGAAAGGACGGCCTCTAAGTACAGTGTGAAGCCCTGATCTTGTCTGCACTGCCTCCCATGGTGGACTAGCCCTGACAGTGTGAAGCCCTGATCTTGTCTGCACTGCCTCCCATGGTGGACTAGCCCTGACAGTGTGAAGCCCTGATCTTGTCTGCACTGCCTCCCATGGTGGACTAGCCCTGACAGTGTGAAGCCCTGATCTTGTCTGCACTGCCTCCCATGGTGGACTAGCCCTGACAGTGTGAAGCCCTGATCTTGTCTGCACTGCCTCCCATGGTGGACTAGCCCTGACAGTGTGAAGCCCTGATCTTGTCTGCACTGCCTCCCATGGTGGACTAGCCCTGACAGTGTGAAGCCCTGATCTTGTCTGCACTGCCTCCCATGGTGGACTAGCCCTGACAGTGTGAAGCCCTGATCTTGTCTGCACTGCCTCCCATGGTGGAATAGCCCTGACAGTGTGTAAAGTCCTGAATGTGCAAGTGATTTTCATGACAGTCCCATAGCTGCTGGATGAGGGCTGGGCATTAGGGCTTTCAGGTCCCTTTGCCCATAAACTGAGGTGCACATGCAGGGATGAGGAGGACACTGGAAAGGGTACTCACCCTGACAACCCGAGTGAGGTCGTTGAACTTTTTTCGGCATTGTACAGAAGTCCTGGCAACCACGCTGTTGGAGGTCACCCTGTTTGACACCTCCCTCCAGGCTTTCCGATAGGCGCTGGGCAGCGGCCTCCTGCCACCTTCAGGGAACAGAACATGGCGCCTGCGCTCCACTGCGCCAACCAGCACCCTCAGGTCACCCTCGCTGAAGCGCTGCGCTCTCTCCCTGGCCTTCTCCATTGTCCTGGGCGTTGTACAGATCAAGCAGCAGTGGTCAGGCCTTGCTTCAGGGCTGCAGTGTGCAGGGCGTGGCAGCCAAGCAAATCCACCCTCCCCCTTTAAGAGCTCACCGGCGCCAGAGTGTCTGCCTTCAATCAGCAACTCGCCGCACCTGCGCTGCGCCCGCCCTCGGGGGTATCGCCCCGGGCTGCCAGCTTAGCGCCTAATGATAGTCGTGCATCGCCTGTTTTAGCGCAGCAGCAACCTCTTGGGGCGATGCCACTGAATATCGGCGAAGGTGGCGCTAAGTTGCGCCGGGCGCAAACTTTAGCGGACGCCCAGCTGTAGCGCCCCAAACGTGGCTATACTGAATTTCTAGGCCTCTATGCCTTCCTGACACCATCTGCTTGATTTTACCCAAATCACTACTCTGCTCGACAGCCTTGACTTTTCCCTTTAGCAGCGACTTCCTATTTTTAAACTTTAAGCTGTGTTGCATTAGGTACGTATAAATTTACATCCCTGATATTTACATTTGCGGATATTAAAATTGAACTTTAGGCATTTGTCGCTGGTGCGACTGTTGCAAGTTACCTGCTGACTGGTTAGAAAGAGACTGTTTTTCCTTCCTCAACAATGAATGAAATGGTTTATACACTTTTAGCAAGCAGCCCTACTGCAGATTGCGACAGATCTTTTTCTTGCTTGCAAGTTTAAGAAAGGTCTTGCATTTATATAGCACCTTTCACATCCTCAGGACGTGCCAAAACATTTCCCAGCCAATGAAGTACTTTTGAAGTTTAGTAACTGTTGTAATGTAGGAAACGCGGCTTTCAATATACCCTTACCTGAAACCTCCCCTCACCCCCCCCCCCACCCCATAGCTTTCAAAAGCTCTTATAATAATGTGTCGGTGACTACACAAACTGCTCTGGGTCCAGGTATATTGTGTATCAGTAAAACACTCCGTGACTACACAAGCCACTCTGGGTCCAGGTATATTGTGTATCAGTAAAACAGTCTGTGACTACACAAACAGCTCTGGGTCCAGGTATATTGTGTATCAGTAAAACAGTCTGTGACTACACAAACAGCTCTGGGTCCAGGTATATTGTGTATCAGTAAAACAGTCTGTGACTACACAAACCACTCTGGGTCCAGGTATATTGTGTATCAGTAAAACAGTCCGTGACTACACAAACCACTCTGGGTCCAGGTATATTGTGTATCAGTAAAACAGTCCGTGACTACACAAACCACTCTGGGTCATGGTATATTGTGTATCAGTAAAACAGTCCGTGACTACACAAACCGCTCTGGGTCCAGGTATATTGTGTATCAGTAAAACAGTCCGTGACTACACAAACCGCTCTGGGTCCAGGTATATTGTGTATCAGTAAAACAGTCCGTGACTACACAAACCACTCTGGGTCCAGGTATATTGTGTATCAGTAAAACAGGTTTATTAATCATTAAACATCCAGTACAGAGAAAGTAATACTTAACAAGACGATAGTCACAATCTGTTCGTTGAACCCCGGCGTTCCTTCCGAGTGACTGCGGCGCGGTCTCTTTATTCTCTTGCTGTGTTCTGTTGACTGAAGCTTCTCATCCTCTGGTTTCACGCTGCTTTCAGTGTTCAATAGCTGTTGCTTTATACCTTTTTTTCCTTCAAAGTACAGAGCAACATGCAGCTGCTTGGGCTATCTCACCATTCTGACCTTCACAAGTGCGGTCTATGATTTCCTCCCTTTTTCTGCTGTGAGCTTTGCTCTGAGAACTTTTACTTTCCCATGAATTACGACAGAGGTCATTTGCCTTTCACACAGCCCATTATCTAGCCTGGTCTGAAACTTCACCGATAAGGGAAGTTTTACCAGCATGCTTTACTTCTTAACCATTCACCATTTTATACAGGCTTTTTAGGTTTTTAACATACAATTTCACATATTATAGTTATTTAATAATGGTTATAGAATCTTAATAATGTTTACTAAATCCTACAGGTACACTCTATCCTGCACCCCCCCCTTATTAGTTTAAAGCCCCATCTACCACCATAGTTATTCGGTTCACCAGGACACTGGTTAGACTCTGCTCCAACAATGGGATTCACATTCCCGTTTTTTTCAAAATGTGTTTTTTTTTGGTCAAGTTTAATGAGCCTGTAACAAAATTGTTGGACTGCATATTTTTCCAAGGTGTAAGTCCTGAGGACTAGCTCAGCCGCACCGAAAAACTAGCAGCCAATCACAATGGAAGTGCAATACTGATTGTCCAATGGTTCGCACACAGCTAATCAGCCAATCAACTGTTATAACCGTCAAAAAGCTCATCCGTCCAGCTGTGGAGGGTAAAATTATTCCAGAAAATGGCTCAACACCAGCAGAACAAATCTTGGGGTTGATTTTAACCCTATACCACCCAACGGAAACCGGCCGGGTGGATAGTTCAAAACAGCCAGGTTACTTACCCGCTTTTTAAAAATTCATTCATGGGATGTGGGTGTCGCTGGCAAGGCCAGCATTTATTGCCCATCCCTAATTGCCCTTGAGAAGGTGGTGGTGAGCCGCCTTGAACCGCTGCAGTCCGTGTGGTGAAGGTGCTCCCACAGTGCTGTTAGGGAGGGAGTTCCAGGATTTTGACCCAGCGACGATGAAGGATCGGCGATATATTTCCAAGTCAGGATGGTGTGTGACCTGGAGGGGAACTTGGAGGTGGTGGTGATCCCATGCTCCTGCTGCCCTTGTCCTTCAAGGTGGAAGAGGTCGTGGGTTTGGGAGGTGCTGCCGAAGAAGCCTTGGTGAGTTGCTGCAGTGCATCTTGTAGATGGTACACACTGCAGCCACGGTACGCCGGTGGTGGAGGGAGTGAATGTTTAAGGTGGTGGATGGGGTGCCAATCAAGCGGGCTGCTTTGTCCTAGATAGTGTCGAGCTTCCGCGATTCCTTCATGCAGTACCATGGACACTGTGGGCCGTGGCTCAGTGTCACCCCTGGGTCAGAGGTGGTGGGGTCAAGCTCTACTCCAGAGACTCGAACCGATAATCCAGGCTGATATTCCCAGTGCAGTGCTGAGGGAGTGCTGCACTGTCAGAGGTGCCATCTTTTGAATAATCATTAAACCGAGGTCCTGACTGCTCTCTCAGGTAGATGTAAAAGAGCCCAAGGCACTATTTCAAAGAAGAGCAGGGGAGTTCTCCCCGGTGTCCTGGGCAATATTTATCCCTGAAACAAACATCACTAAAGACAGATTATCTGCTCTTTTTTACATTGCTGTTTGTGGGACCTTGCTGTGTGCAAATTGGCTTCCATGTTTCCCTACATTACAACAGTGACTACACTTTAAAAGTACTTTATTGGCTGTAAAGCGCTTTGGGACGTCCTGAGGTTGTTAAAGGTGCTATAGAAATGCAAGTCTTTCTTTCTGGCATGCGGTGGTTTGATAGGCTTCTCAAGAACCTTCTGGCATATGGGTTAAGGAGACAGACACACCTCCTTGTGATGCCCCTGGGAGTTGGCTGGCAGAGAGCAGCCTCCGCCAACAGTATCTGTCACTGTGAGGTTTGCAGATGTTGGGGTGCAAGTTGTAATGATCAGTAACCTGTCATTCTAGAATGGTACACTAGGTGGAGCTGTATGTATATAAGAGTGGGCTACCCACGAGGCACTAGGCTACCCACAAGGCAGTAGTCAAGATGGATGCTGTACAGAAGTCCACATGGCTGAATAAAGTGACTAGTTCATAATGAAAATGTCTAGTTATTTATGAACATAACATGGTACCAGGATTGGTAAGATCTGCTGAATATTGTGAAACATGACATGGAGAATTTGAAGCCACCGGAGGGTTTGAAACTCACGGGGAATGTCGACTGCAATTGGCGGACTTTCAAACAACAATTCTAACTCTACATTGCAGCCATCGGGTTCGGTACGATGCCAGACACAAGGAAAACAGCGTTACTGCTCACGGTTGCAGGCCCACAGGCGATAGAGGTATTTAATACATTTGTATTTGATCAAGAGGAGGACAGAGAAAAAATTGACGATGTGCTAAAGAAATTTGATACACATTGTTCTCCCAAAAAGAACGAAACCTATGAGAGGTACGTGTTCTGTTCACGGACACAGCAGCAAAATGAGACTTTTGATAGCTTTGTGACTGATCTAAAACCGAAAGCACAGACATGTAATTTCTCTGATCTGAAATCATCCATGATTCATGACCAGATTGTGTTTGGTATTCATGATGACAAGGTCAGGGAACATCTGTTGAGAGAAACCAAACTAACATTGGAAAATGCTGTGAAAGTATGCTATG
The DNA here is from genome assembly GCF_052327205.1 of Somniosus microcephalus. NCBI lineage: Eukaryota > Metazoa > Chordata > Chondrichthyes > Squaliformes > Somniosidae > Somniosus > Somniosus microcephalus. The sequence continues at coordinate 6,424,904 of NC_141003.1, forward strand.
CCAGTGAGCTAGCTCAGAAGCACGCAAAGACTTTCAGTGAAATTAATAATGATGCGACTGTAATGAGTGACTGTGCTGCTGTCGGTGCTGTGTCCTACAAAGGGAAGAAACATGGGCAGAACAGAAATGAAAAGCAATCGGAGGAAGGAATTTTTAATTGTAAATGCTGTGGTTACAAACACCAGTCACAACAATGCTCAGCATTTGGAAAAATGTGCACAAAATGTAATGGAAAGAATCACTTTGCCAAACAATGCTTTTCAAAAGTAAAAACAAAGAAAGTGCAACAAGTCAATGTAATTGAGGACACTGATTTAAGTGAGACATTTTTTGTAGGAATGGTGTCATGTGACAATATCGAAAAGGATACAGAAAATGTGCAGCCCTCAGGAATGGACAATGCTGAACATAAAGTTAATGCAGTAAAAGAGGACAAATGGATAATGTCACTGCAGGTAAATGGAGCATTAGTTACATTGAAACTAGACACTGGGGCAAAAGCAAACTTAATCAGTATGAGTGACATTAAAAATATGAAAGAAAAGCCCAAAATACAGAAAAAGTCAGTACTACTGAAGAACTATAATGGACAGAAAATAGATAGCTTAGGTGTATGCAGACTTAAAGTGACAGTCAAAGACAAAGTGCATCATCTCATGTTTTCTGTTGTGGCTGAAGGACTTGATTCACTACTAGGTGACAAAGCTTGTGAGGACTTAGAACTGGTCAAGAGAGTCTACCGTATAAACTGTGACATAAGCAGACCAGATGACTCGGTGGATTCTGTAGTGAGTAATTTCCAGGATGTGTTCAAAGGATTTGGAGTTCTACCATTCACTTACAAGATCCAGCTAAAGGAGGATGCTCAGCCAGTGGTACATGCTCCATGGAGAGTTCCAGCACCCCTGCGTGACCAGCTCAAGAAAGAACTGGACAGAATGACCACACTAGGAGTCATCAGGAAAGTCGAAGAGCCAACAGACTGGGTTAATTCCATGGTATGTGTAAAGAAAAAGAACAATGATCTAAGAGGATGCATGGATCCAAAGGACTTAAATGCAAACATAAAACGTGAACACTACCAGATTCCCAAGCAAGAAGAAATCACCAGTGAAATGTCAGGTGCCAGATACTTCACAAAGCTCGATGCCTCACAAAGATTTTGACAACTAAAACTGGATGAGGAGAGCACCAAATACTGTACCTTCAACACACCATTTGGCAGGCATTGTTTCCTCAGAATGCCTTTCGGGATAATATCTGCATCTGAAATCTTTCATAGAGCGATGGAACACATAATTGAAGGTCTGGAAGGAGTTTGGGTATATGTTGATGACATCATCATCTGGGGCTCCACACTGAAAGAACACAATGAGAGACTGACTAAAGTGCTACAGAGCATACGCCGGAATGGACGGAAGCTCAACAAAGCCAAGTGTCAGTTTGACGTCCAGGAAGTCACTTTCCTAGGAGATAATCTATCTGTAAAAAGTCACACAACACCAGGTTATAGTCCAACAGCTTTATTTGAAATCATAAGCTTTCGGAGCGCTGCTCCTTCTTCAGGTGAAGTGGAGAAATGCATAAAGACACAGCTTATTTATATAGTCAGAGAATCATGTCAGATGTTTACAGGTAACCTTTCCAACTGCCATTAATCACACCTCGGCAGAGAGATAATCACAGCAGTCAAAGGTGTGAATGGTGTCCAAACAGGTCAGTCAGGGAAACATTACATCAAAGAACAATGAGGTGGGGTCACAAGGGGTCAAATATTGCAGATGCTGGGGTCTGCAATATTTGACCCCTTGTGACCCCACCTCATTGTTCTTTGATGTAATGTTTCCCTGACTGACCTGTTTGGACACCATTCACACCTTTGACTGCTGTGATTATCTCTCTGCCGAGGTGTGATTAATGGCAGTTGGAAAGGTTACCTGTAAACATCTGACATGATTCTCTGACTATATAAGCTGTGTCTTTATGCATTTCTCCACTTCACCTGAAGAAGGAGCAGCGCTCCGAAAGCTTGTGATTTCAAATAAAGCTGTTGGACTATAACCTGGTGTTGTGTGACTTTTTACATTTGTCCACCCCAGTCCAACTCCGGCATCTCCACACCATAATCTATCTGGTAAAGGAATAGAGCCAGATATGGAAAAAGTAAACACCATACTCAACATGCCCCGACCCACTGACAAAAAAGGAGTGCTATGCATCATGGGGATGATAAACTTCATTGGAAAGTTCATTCCTAACTTGTCAGCCAAGACAGTCTGTCTGCGAGTCCTGCTACATAAAACAAATGAGTTCGCATGGACAGAAAGACATGAACAAGAGTGGATGAACCTCAAAACAGTGCTGACAACCACACCTGTACTCATCTTCTTTGACCCAACAAAGAGAATCAAAGTGTCAACAGATGCATCAAAAGATGGCCTAGGCGCGGTCTTGCTACAAGCAGAGGGTGAAGATTGGAAGCCTGTTGCCTATGCCTCCTGGTCTATGACTGATTCTGAGTGTCGATACGCCCAGATTGAAAAGGAATGTCTAGGCTTGGTAGTTGGACTAGAAAAGTTCCATGGCTACATATATGGACTTCCCACCTTCACAGTTGAGACAGACCACTGCCCATTGGTTGCCATCATAAAAAAGAACCTGAATGAGATGTCTCCAAGGATTCAACGACTCATGATGAAGCTGCAAAGATATGACTTTGAACTGATCTACACACCAGGCAAACACATAGTGTTAGCAGATGCACTATCCCGAGCACCCACAGTGAGTCATGTGAGCTCTACTGAAGAAGACATGGATGTTCATGTGAGTATGGTCACTGCTGCGCTGCCCGTGTCAGACACAAAATCAAAGCAAATAGCAGAAGAAACAGTAAAAGATACGGGCCTAGAAATTCGGTTGGCTTTGCGCCCAGTTTTCACCCAAAGAGGGCTTTTGCGCCACTTGCTAAACTTCCCCCGATATTCAGCGGTGCGGTAATGGCGGCGTTAGCCAGTAGCGCTGCGCCGCCACCGATGACGTCATCGGTGTGCGCAGTGCCCCGCTACTGCCCCGCTACCGCCCCGCTACCGGCCCGACCGCCATATTGAGTTGCGGCCGCCTCTTCTGTGGCGGCCGCAAACAGCAACCAGAAAACGGGGCCTACCTGATGCGGTAGTGGGGCGAGTTAAGGCGGATGTGCGGCTGGCCGCTTTTTCGGCGGCCGCCTGCCCGCACCTCCTTCCCCGGCCTCCTCCACCACCCCCCCCGCGGCATTGCCGGCTGTTTTCCGGGAGCCCGGCACTTCTCCGTGGTGCCGGGCTCATTTGCCGGCACTAGCGAGCGGCGATCGCGCTGTTGCAGGCACCTCCCCCTTAAGAGAGGGAGGAAGGCCTGCAGTACCGCAGCCTACCGCTCCGCAGCGGGTGGCGCTGCGGCACTTAGCGCGCCGATATTCAGTTTCAGCGCCCCAAGCGGGGGCGCCGAAACCCTTGATTTGCGGCCGGCTTCGACTTGGGACGCTGAAACTGAATTTCCGGCGGGCGCAAGTGGCTCCGCGCGCAGCTGTAATTTCTGGGCGCAAGCGAGCTGGCCGCCCCAAAGTCAATTTCTAGCCCACAGTGTTACAAACAGTAATAGAGAACATTCAACATGGTTGGCCAAAAGGTTCCTGTCCAAAATACTTTCACATCAGGTCAGAGTTGAGTTTTGCAAGTGGACTACAGGTAGACTACCCTTTATCCGGACTTCCGAAAACCGAAACCCTCTAAAAACCGAAGGTTTTTTCGGTCAGCGTAAGTCCAGCGTAAGTCGTGCGCACGACCCCCCGCGGACCCCCCCGCGGACCCCCGCCGGCCCCGACCCCCGCCGACCCCCCCGCCGACCCCCCCGTGGACCCCCACCGGCCCTGACCCCCGCCGACCCCCCCACGGACCCCCGCCGACCCCGACCCCCGCCGACTTACGCTGAGCATCAGCGTAAGTCGTGCACACGACCCCCTGCCGACCCCCCCCGCGGACCCCCCCCGCGGACCCCCGCCGACCCCCCCGTGGACCCCCGCCGACCCCGACCATAAGTCGGCGGGGGTCGGGGTCGGCGGGGGTCCGCAGGGGGGTCGGCACCGGCGGGGGTCCGCGGGGGGGTCGGCGGGGGGGTAGGCGGGGGTCGGGGCTGGCGGGGGGGGTCGGGGCCGGCGGGGGTCCGCGGGGGGGTCGGCGGGGGGGTCCGCGGGGGGTCGGCGGGGGTTGGGCCGGCGGGGGTCCGCGGGGGTGTCGGCGGGGGGGTCGGCGGGGGTCGGGGCCGGCGGGGGTCCGCGGGGGGGTCGGCGGGGGGTCGTGCGCACGACTTACGCTGCGCGTCAGCATAAGTCGTGCGCACGACCCCCCGCCGACCCCCCCACGGACCCCTGCCGACCCACCTTCCGAAATCCGAAATTCTCCGAAAACCGAAACACGGCTGGTCCCGAGGTTTTCGGATAAAGGATAGTCTACCTGTATTACTAAAACAGAACAGAATAGTCATTCCACAGGCTCTACGTCAAGACATGCTCAAAAGGATTCATGAGGGACACCTTGGAATTGAAAAATGCAAAAGGAGAGCAAGAGACACTGTTTATTGGCCTGGCATAAATAAGGACATTGAGAACATGATAGGCATATGTGAGACATGTCAGAAACACCAAAACACAAGAAACTATCCAAGAGCAAATTGATGACAATGCCGCAACTGAATCTTGTGACTCACCACCAGAACAATCTAACACAAACACACATACAGGCTCTCATGAAAACACATCAGACTTACCCGTGCTGAGAAGATCTACACGTGAAGTAAAAAAGCCTGATAGACTTAACCTTTGAATACAAAGAAAACTATATTGAAAATGTATTGACTGTTGTGAAGATGTTTATGTTGTTATGATTGATTGATATTGATTGATACTGATTTTGTTTAACCACAAAGAAAGGGGGATGTAACGATCAGTAACCTGTCATTCTAGAATGGCACACTAGGTGGAGCTGTATGTATATAAGAGTGGGCTACCCACGAGGCACTAGGCTACCCACAAGGCAGTAGTCAAGATGGATGCTGTAAAGAAGTCCACATGGCTGAATAAAGTGACTAGCTCAAGCTAGCTGTTCATAATGAAAATGTCTAGTTATTTATGAACATAACACAGGTGTATGCGGGAAGTCCCAAAGCAGCTTTCGGGGAGCCTGGGCTGCCTGACCTCCTCCCCCTGGTCCCCTTTCCATGCAGATATATCAGCTCAAAGGAGTCATGGCGCCAAACCCTCTCCAGTCAATAAAGGGAGCCCGGGACAAAATAAATAAATAACTGCATCTGGCACAAAGGCTCATGAAAGTCTAGAGGGACAATTCTAACAGTTACACCCGGCCAGCTGAGATACCCGCTAGAGTCGCGCAGCGCTCCGCCATCTTCTACTTTAACCCGCTCTTCTGTGCGGGCAGCAAGGACGCGCTCCTGAAGCCGGCGGGGTCCTTCTTTAAGTTTTGCCAATCGGGGTCTAATGACGTCCCCGGGGGAAAGGATGTTCATTTCTCAGCCGTCGCACGGCCCCCGTTAAACATTTGAACGGTAATACCACACAGCGACCGTTAGGCTCAGATTTGAAAATAGAGGACGAAGCCAAATGACGTTACACACATGGCGATGGGAGAGGGAATGGACTGCGGAAAATCATTCCCACCAGCCAAACCTGCACCCCAGGCTGCAGTGCGCTCTCTCGGGATCAGGGGACAGCAGTCTCTATCGCCGATGGAAATGCACTGCAACATTCACTAGCGCTGGCCAGGAATGAGCCTTTGGCTCCCACCTCAGAGTCAGACGTGCAGGGTTCAAAGCCTCGCTCCAGGTGGTCTCAGCGCACTATCTCTTTAAAAAACCTGTTTGAATGTTTCAATGCTGTGGCTCCACCCTCTTTTTCCCTGGGTGAGAAAGTTACAAAGACTTTGCTTAGCTGTGAAGGGTAACTTTTTCTTCAGTTATATTCAGTATTTTTTTTTACCGTCATTTGGAAAGGCACCTGAAGAAAGAACAATGAAAGATGATGGCCCAGAAATTCGGGTCTCCACGGGTGAGTACGCATGGGGTACTCACCCGTAAGCCCAATGGAAGCGCCGGTTTCCTGCATGCACTGCACATACGCGGGAAACCAGCACTTCCGTTCCCCTGAAAGCAGGGGTTAAGAGGTCGAACGCATGCGCGGGAGAGGCTGCGCGTGTGCATCGAATTTACGTTTTTTTTGCAGGTTTTCCCGGGAAGGTAAGTCTCCAGAATTTACACATTTAAAAAGCAGTCGCACAAGGTAAGTGGTGAATTAATTCAAATTAAAACATTTTTCCCACAGGTTTATTATTTTTAAATACTTTAAAGCAAGGTAAGTTTATTTTTAGCCCCGTTAGAAAATAAAATTATTTTTTTCAAAAATTTAAATTATTGTTTAAAAGTTATTTCATGTTTTTAAAAATTTATTTGAAGCTTTAGTGATGTTTTAGGGCCCGTAGTATTTATAAGTTTTGACAGCCTTCCTGTCAAACTTATGAATGGAGCATTCCCTGCTCCGATTGGCTCTCCATGGCCCACGTGAACCCAGGGGACACATCGAACTAACTGCGCCCCTGAGATACGGAAGCACTGCGCGCCGGCAGTTGGAGGAGGCCCAGGATCGGAATTCCACGGGGGCCCACAGCTCAACGGCCGGCACGCAAGGTCGGGGGCTTACACCCGCGGGATGCCTCCGACCCGAATTTCTGAGGCAATGTAATTTACTGGGTTTTGTCAGCACATGATATTTTGATCATTTTATCCGTTCTGTATTGCATTAGGTTTAAGATATTGCTGAATTAAATTGGAGTTATTGAGGTCAACTAACCTATTAAATTGTGAAAACCAGACTTGTATTGTGGCCGTGGTGAAATTCTGTTTATTGTCAATTATGTGAAAGTCTCTAGTTCCGGACATGGGATCATCACATTAAAAAAATTGCCATTTCTCACCTATGCCAAGGAATGAATGTTTTGAGGTGGATAAGCAGCTAATCGATGTGTTTGGAGCTGTGCGGAGTGTTGGGAAGTGCGAATACTGTTGTTATCTCAGGGAGCTGGGTCAGTGTGGCTCATCAATATTGTCCTGGTTTGAGGCCTCAACAATGTTGGGACATTTGAGGTGATTCTGCTTAGCTAGTCGTCTTGATTGTACTGGAATGTGATAGCTGTTAGCAAACTGAGCATCTTTTGATCTTGTGACTGTGGTCAAAAGAAAAAGTGACTGGAGGAATTGTTGTGTATGTGCCTTTAAGAGAAGAACTGATTCTATACTGCAGTACCGGCAGTGACCACCCCTGTATATAAAGCCATAGCAGGCTTCTGTATTTCAGTCTTGAATTACTCTCTGTTCAGTAAATACCTGTTTTATTGTTCTCCTGCAGTCTGAGTATTATTGATCCTCGGACACTACACTGGCGACGGGCAGGTTCGAACTCACCTGCAGTACTGCATCACCTCACGGGGATCTTTTCCCTGAAGAGAAGCTTCTTGGAGGTCGAAGTCAGAACGGCGGGCGTCGACCGCGGGCAACCACCCAGGGATCCATCGGAGAGTTGTAGGGGAGGCTGTGGAGAGCTGGGCCTGGCTCCCCAGTCGAGGTGTTCCAGCAAGTCGTGCTGGTAGCAGGTAGTGCGCTGACCCTTCCGGACTGCGGTGGGCTCGGGCTCGATCGAGCAGCTCTGCAAAAGGGCCGTGCCGCGTTGTCGGGAGGAAGAGAGAGAGAGAGGGTGGAGCGCACAGGGCATGGTCGGTGCTCAAGAACAGGGCAGCGTGGAGAGGATAGAACGCGGGGAAGGAAAAGTGAGACGCGCCGAAGCCGTGGGTCGCCGCCATTACCCTGTAGAACGCTAGGAGCAGCGTGGCAGCAAGGGGAAGAAGGAAAAGCGCGGGAGGCGCCATTTTATTCCATTGGGGAAGAAGGAAAAGCGCGGGAGGCGCCATTTTATTACATTGGGGAAGAAGAAAAAGCGCGGGAGGCGCCATTTTAAATCACCCAAGATGCCGAAAAGTGGCAGTATCACTGCTTTCGACAACGAGGTAGAAGACTGGACCACGTATGTGGAAAGAATTGAAGTGTACTGTGAGGCAAATGAGGTGGCCGATGGAAAGAAGGCGTCGGTATTATTAAATTTGATGGGCACGAGAACGTACCGCCTATTGCGGAATTTAATTACCCCAGCTAAACCAATGGAGAAAAGTTTTGAGGAGATTGTTAATATCTTACAGGAACACCTAAACCCTACACCGCTGCTGATAGCAGAAAGATTCAAGTTCCATAAAAGAAACCAGCACAAAGATGAGAGCAATGCTGACTATCTTACGGAACTACGCAAGTTATCGAAGCACTGCCAGTTCGGAGCAGGACTGGCAGACACCTTGCGGGATAAGGTTGTCTGCGGGCTCCAGAGTGAAGGAACCCAGAAACGACTACTTTCGGAAAAGGACCTGACGCTAGAACAGGCTTTCAGCGTGGCAGTATCCTACGAAGCAGCAGCATGGGGAGCTGCGGAAATACAACAGAAACCACAAGAATACAGCGCTAACGAAATGGCGTATGGAGCAGAAAAGTGCGATCGCTGCGGCAGAACAACCCATGATCAGAAGGACTGCTGGGTTAAGGACAAAGTATGCAGGCAATGTGGGAAAATGGGACACATAGCAAGAGTCTGCAGGTCGGGAAAGAAAACCAACACTACAAGAACTACTAAGGAAAAGTACAAGAAAGTAAAGAAATTGACAGACAGTAGTTCGGAACATCAGGAGAGTGATAGGGACTCCGGGAGCAGGAGACTAAGTTGTCTAAAGTTACACAACGTGATCGCAAAGGAGGATCACCGAACCATTTGGGTCACTCTCATGATAGCAGGGTCCCCAGTAAAGATGGAATTGGACACAGGATCAGCCCTAACTGTCATGAATCGACGAGACTATGAGCGGCTACTCTCACACATACCCTTGAAGGACACGTCCATTGTATTGAAGACATACACGGGGCAAAAAAGTCTACCCCAGAGGAAAAATAAGGGTGCCAGTTGAATACAACGGCAAGGAAACACAGAAACTGTATTTATATATACTACAAGATGGAGGACCACCATTATTGGGATGTGAATGGATCCGAAAAATACAATTGGATTGGCATTCCATTCAGGCGCTAACTGTGACTGATAAAAAGGATGATGACGTCACACCTGGACGACTGTCAAAAATTCTAACTGACGCGAAAGAGGTGTTCCAACAAGGACTTGGGACTCTAAAAGGAGTAACGGCAACGATAAAAATCGAAGATAACGCAAACCCAAATTTTTTTAAGGCCAGACCGGTACCATACACGACTCGCCCAGCCGTTGAAGCAGAGCTGTAGAGTCTGGAGCGTTCGGGTGTGCTGTCCAAGGTGGACTGGAGCGAGTGGGCCACACCCATCATTCCTGTAATGAAGAAATCATCGAGCAGCACGCCTGGGGAACCGAAGAAGGTTCGCATCTGTGGGGACTTCAAGGTAACTGTGAACCCAGTCCTGCACACAGTACAAGATCCACTTCCACGGATAGAAGATATTTTCGCCTCACTATCTGGAGGGAAACACTTTACAAAGATTGACCTGGCCCAAGCGTATCTACAAATGGAGGTGGAAGAAGCGTCTAGGAAATACCTCACGATAAACACTCACAAAGGCCTTTACCAGTAAAATCGACTGGTATTCGGGGTAGCATCAGCCCCGGCTATTTGGCAGAGGGCGATGGAACAAGTCCTGCAAGGGATCCCGGGGACCCAGTGTTATTTGGACGACATCCTGGTTACGGGCGAAAATGACAGTGAACACCTTGCCAACCTGGAGCAGGTGCTTACGAGATTACAGGAATATGGGCTACGAACCAACCGCCCCAAATGTGAGTTCTTCAGGAGACAAATCTCGTATTGTGGCCACGTGATTGATGAGGAAGGGTTGCATAAGTCGCTGGACAAGATTGAGGCTGTAGTCAAGGCTCCAGCACCGGAAAATGTGTCGCAACTGAGGTCGTTCCTCGGGTTGGTGAACTACTACCATAAGTTCTTGCCGAATTTATCTACAATTCTGCACCCACTGAATGCCCTACTGCAAACTGGAGTAACATGGAAATGGAGTGATGAGTGTAAGCATGCCTTTCAGAAATGTAAATGCCTAATCACTTCAAAAGAAGTATTGGCCCACTACAATCCAACACTGCTGATTCGGTTAGCATGTGATGCGTCTCCCTACGGCATCGGAGTGGTGCTGTCACAGAAATTCCCTGACGATTCAGAGAGGCCAATAGCCTTTGCGTCGCGCTCGTTAACCTCAGCCGAGCGTAACTACGCCCAGATTGACAGGGAGGCCCTCAGCCTGGTGTGGGGGGTGAAGAAGTTCAATCACTATCTGCACGGGCAGAAATTCACCCTACTGACTGATCATCAGCCCCTGGTCTCCATTTTTAACCCAAAGAAGGGCGTTCCGGTGATGACGGCGCAACGGATGCAAAGATGGTCACTTTTTCTAGGGGCACATCAGTACAACATAGAGTACAAGGGTACGAAACAGCATGGAAACGCTGATGGGCTGTCGCGCCTACCGTTGCCTATGGTAGAGGAAGCACCTGCAGTGGACCCTGTTGAGATATTCCATGCGACCATAGTCGAATGTCTACCTGTTACAAACTCAAGTATAGAGAAGGAAACCCGAAATGACCCGACACTCTCTCGGGTCTATGATTTGACGGTGAAGGGATGGCCAGCACATGGCGACTCACTGTTGCCAGCATTCTCGCCAAGGAGAGAACAGCTGTCAGTGTGCCGGGGGACCTTGATGTGTGGATCCTGAGTGGTAATTCCACCCAAGTTGAGAGATAGAGTGCTCAATGAGCTTCATGAGGGTCATCTGGGAGGGGTAAAAATGAAGAGCCTAGCCAGGGCGTTTGTGTGGTGGCCAGGAATCGATAAAGAAATCGAGGATATGATCAAGAGATGCACAGGATGCCAGAAGGTCCAAAACGCTCCACCACAGGCCCCGCTACATCCATGGGAGTGGCCCTCATCTCCATGGCAACGGGTACACATTGATTTTGCTGGTCCATTTATGGACTCAATGTTCCTAATCGCTGTGGACGCCCATTCGAAATGGCCAGACGTCATCAAAATGTCCTCCACCACCACGGAGAAAACTATTGCAGTCCTATGGACCATCTTCACCAGGAATGGCTTGCCAGAACAGATTTGCTCCGACAATGGGCCACAGTTTGTGTCAGAGGATTTCCGGAGGTTTCTGAGGAATAATGGGGTGAAGCATTACACATCTGCCCCATATCATCCAGCCACAAATGGATTGGCTGAGAGGTTTGTTCAGACCATTAAAAAGGCCATAAAGGCAATGCATAATGACGACATACCACTACAACACAAGGTGGATAATTTCTTGTTTGCTTACCGGAATGCGACACATGCAGTCACCAACCAAGCTCCAGCCATAATGTTCTTCAACCAAAGGCTAAGATGTCGACTGGATTTGCTCAAACCAAACATAAGACGAGATGTTGAGGATAAGCAATTCCAGCACATAAATGAGAAGCCAACCAGGAGCTTCAAGATAGGGCAACCAGTCTTGGCCCGCGACTACCGAACAGAAAAATGGCAGCCAGGAACAATATGCACACAGCAGGGACCACTAATGTACACAGTGGACGTTGGAGAGAGCATCGTGAGACGCCATGCTGACCAGATTCTAGAGTCACAGGAACAAGCCAAACCCATACCACAAGCAGGTGCACCTGGTAATCAACCCGAAATACAGATTGCATCTACCTCAGAAGCAGTGGTATTGGAAGCTGACGAACCAACCAATGACAATGAGCCAGAATCAACTCCGCCGCAAGAACAGGATACTCGAGAAAGGCGCTATCCAGTCAGGATCAGGAAGCCTCCTCAAAGACTGAACTTATAAATGATTATTTCAGTTGATGTATATAGTACAGAGAAAATTGTAATTGTAATTAGTTATTATTTAGTTGTTAAATGAATGTTATGTACTGTTTATCTAAAAGGGGAGGAATTGTTGTGTATGTACCTTTAAGAGAAGAACTGATTCTATACTGCAGTACCGGCAGTGACCACCCCTGTATATAAAGCCACAGCAGGCTTCTGTATTTCAGTCTTGAATTACTCTCTGTTCAGTAAATACCTGTTTTATTGTTCTCCTGCAGTCTGAGTATTATTGATCCTCGGACACTACAAGGGGGAAAAAGTGGATCTGAGTATCAGCCACCATATCTATGGCAACAACTGGAGATTTAACAAAATTGGGATTTAATCTGATATATTTGTAAGTACAAGGCCAAGAAAAACCTACTCTTCTTAAAATGAGATGAACAAACTAAAAGGATCATTGACCTGAAACGTTAACTCTGTTTCTCTCTCCACAGATGCTGCCTGACCTGCTGAGTATTTCCAGCATTTTCTGTTTTTACTTCAGATTTCCAGCATCCGCAGTATTTTGCTTTTTTAAACTAAAATTCTGTCTTCCCCACCAAGAATGTTTCAAATTAATAGTGATGTCACGAATGATTCCTGCTGTATTAACAGATTTTCAATTCCTAAGGATGAAAAAACAGTTTGGTAAAATGTTTGTGCCGTCACGCCTCATGTTTGGAAAATTAAAGCTGAAATTTGTTTTCCAGGATTTAATTGTATTCGGATCTTTGTGCAAGTTTTAACAGGAAAATTAGAATGGAGTTTGGTTCTTTTCCGTTCGGTTAGTTTAGGTGAATGGTGCGTGACACAAGCTGTGTGAGTCTGAAATTGGTGGGTCCATCTTCTTACTGCAAAGAAGTTAACCCCTTCCACGGGCAGCTGTCTTTCATTTTTTTTAAATATCTGATTAACTCTGCTTAAATCTTCACTACGCAACCACTTTGCATTGCCGAATGTAAATATATATCAGGCATTAGTAAATTTTAAGTTTCTTAATTTAAGTGGCTATTTCCCCACAGTGACAGAAGGAAATCAGGAACTGACAAATGTGTGTTACATCAAGAAAAGCCACAATGAACTTATTGTGTTTTCCTTTTGAAACAGGGAACCGTGGTTTTTGGGTTTGCAGGAGTGTTGATGGGGCAGGATTACCGAGAGTGGTTCTTTGATGTAAAAGTGGCTTCACAGTTACGGAGCAACATTTGCTGGAAAGGTGTTGGTGCAGGAGGCATGGTGTGGATATGCCGGAGTTGGACTGGGGTGGACAAGTGTAAGAAGTCACACAACACCAGGTTATAGTCCAACAGCTTTATTTGAAATCACAAGCTTTCGGAGCGCTGCTCCTTCGTCAGGTGAAGAAGGAGCAGCGCTCCGAAAGCTTGTGATTTCAAATAAAGCTGTTGGACTATAACCTGGTGTTGTGCAGGAGGAGATCGAGTAGTGTTAAGAATTTAAGACCTTTATCTGCAGACATCGGCAGATATCAAATGTCACAGCGTGGTGACAATTTGGACTAAGACGTTGCCTCTCAAAGGCTTGGCTTTAACCCATTTAGGGTTATTTGTTATCTTCTGAGACAAAGTGCGCAAGGGGGGAGATATAGGAGTTACATCCAAAAGTAATTACAAGCACTTCTGTCTCCTCTGTAAAAGCACCAAGCCTGGGCATAATTTGTTTGTGAAATTGCAATTGATAAGATAAATTGATATACAAGCACTCGAGAAGAGAAAATTTATCTCAAGTTAAAGAGGATAATCAAATTTTATTTTAAATAAAGAGTCCAGTCTAAGTGGTTCCTGCCCAACACTGTGTATAACTTTTTTTGGAACTAAAATTGGTTATTGACAAGTCCTGTCAGTCCACAATACCAGTCCAGTGTGAACCTATACCTGGTACAGGAAACTTTGGTTTATCCGGAGGTTAACTGTCCGGAATGCTCGAGCCACCGGCAAAAATCAGGAGCCGTTTCGTTAGTTTTTTTTCTTTTCGTTACTTCTTTTTCACCAGTCAGGCTCTGCAAGGTCTCGCTGAAGCTGTTGCTAAGCTACAGAGATGCTTGCAAGGTACGGCCGACTGTTTAGAAGCTGTTGCTAAGCAACAGGGTTTGTTGCCAGATACGGAGCTCAAAATCTCCATATGTTTCAACATTAGCGCTGGTTTGTCCGGCAGTTTTGATGGGACGGCAACAACTCGGTCCCGTCGGTGCCGGATAGCACAAAGTTTCCTGTATCGGGGGGCGGAGACAGTTTATGAAAGGTAACTAACATCCCTCCTCTTGCAGACTGGATTGTCCTCTGGAATTGGGATATTTTGAAATGATAGAACGGACTCAGGCACAATATAGCGGGATAATTTGAATAAAAACAGTCCAAGAACAGTTTCAGTAAAATTATCAAAAATGTGTTGATAACTTGGACCAAGTTGGGAATATTTTGAAGTGGTAATGATAATATTGTATTGGACAGTAAAGTTCCTCCAGGGCTCATGAATGGGATGAAATGGAATTCTCTGCCACACAGGGCAGTTGAGGCCAATTCATTAAATATATTCAAGAAGGAGTTAGATATATTTCTTGAGGCTAAAGGGATCAAGGGATATGGGGAGAAAGCAGGGACAGGGTATTAACTTTGAATGATCAGCCATGATCTCATTGAATGGCGGAGCGGGCTCGAGGGGCCGAATGGCCTACTCCTGCTCCTATCTTCTATGTTTCTATGTAATTATAATGGAATGTGTAACATTGGATGAGAGGAAGTGATTGGGGATATAGGATAGAATCAGGGAAATTACACCAGCAATGGGAATTTTTCTGAGGTAATTTTCTTAGGTGATTATGGGTGAATTTCAGGAACTGACCAAGGGGGTTAGGGAATAATGTATGAATGCATTGTAGGGCGTGTGTGTCAGCTTCACCTCTGACTCCTTTGAGCGGTTCGAATTGCTCCCACACACCTGGATTCTAGACACCGGACTTAGGTACAGGCAGCGATACAGAAAATCGAGTAGACAAGTGGTTTGGTGCAAGAAAACCATAATTTTTATTAAAGGCTCAATAAAACACAATCTTAACTGAGAACTACAGGAATAATTATAGGCATAAACAATTACACTTATATGGGAATAGGGAACACACGGCACATCGAGGGAAACAAATACATTAAAATCCCCTTATGTTTATCCCACCCCCAATACCTAACTAGATTAAGCTACGAGGGGCCAGGAATTCATGCTCACCAATTCGAAACCTGTTGATTTAACTGGTTGTGGGTTTTGAGGTTCACTTTTGTTGTCCTTTGGGGTTCGTCGTTGCCACGTGATCACAGGGCGCAGCGATGGAGTTGTTTGTGTGAAGCACCCTCCTTTTCCTCCGTTAACGTCTTCATTGAGTACTTTGTCGCGATGGGTCTTCTTCTTCTTCGGGCGGCCGCCGACGGTATTACTGCGGTTGTGGTTCGGTTGGCGGTTTTTACTGTTAATGAGATTTTCCTATCCAAGCTTTGAACGCCAGTTTATTCTTAATTGGGATTTACTGTCCATGCATCAAACGCCAGCTTATAACTAGGCCGATAGCAAAATACTGCAGATGTTGGAAATCCGAAATAACAACAGAAAATGCTGGAAAAACTCAGCAGGTCAGGCAACATCCGTGGAGAGAAATTTGAGTTGACGTTTCGGGTCGAACCCTTCTTCAAAACTGGAAAGAAAAGAAAATAGATCGAAGGCAGGGCTGCGATCGGACAAAAGAAGTGAAAGAGCAAAAGAAGAAGAGACAATAAAAGGAATTCAAAGCCAGACGAGATGGTAATAGGCTGAGATTAGGTGTGAAGTGTACTGGCAGGGCAAGAGATAGCTGCCAGGTGGGAGAGAGAAACAAAAGGAAGGGGGGGGGAAAGGAGTGGAAAAATTACAAGTAAAAAAGTAATAGGTTTGTCTTGATTTTACTGTCCATGCTTCAAACGCCAACTTATTCATCAAACGCCAGTTTAATAACTAGGCCATTTGTCCCCCAACGCGTCTTTCCGCTGCCCTTCTCTGCCTTTACCGTCTTTCTCGTCTCGTCTCGTCTGTTTGTGGCCCCGTGTGTCCTGTGCATTTTTGAATTTGGTTCTCATTCTCCTCCCCATTTGGCCCGGTGTTGTAATGGGCGTCCTCGGTGTCGGGGCGAGCAAGAGAGCGAGCGGCAAGAGACAAGAGCAAGGGATAAGAGAGCGATCACTACCGGTGGGCCTACAATTATACCCGGTCCTTCACCCCTTATCTGTGCGCCAAATCAGGTCAGTCCTTTGTCTAACTTCTGGCGGGCTCGTCTAAAATGATTACAGCCATTTATTTTAACGACTTCTGGGGCGGTTGTCTCCTTGTATAATGGCTTCGATATCCTGGCTGTTTGTTATTTATGAAACTTAATCGGGTTTCCTGGCTTGGTAGCTACCTGTGAGCTGTACCGATTATTTATGCGAGAAGTTGATGGCCTTCAGATTAAGGCCTGTTAGATCCGTGATTCTGAGAGTATGATGTTTTTCAATAACCACACGGATGCTGTAACTTAACAATAAACAGGTATTTACTGGAGTAGGGTAGTCTCAAGACTGGGGTACAGAGGCATGCTCAAGGCTTATATACAGGTGTGGTCACTGCCGGTACTACAGGATACAGGAGCTGTAAAAGTAGTTCTCTCTTAAAGGTACATACACTACAATTCCTCCCCTTTTAGATTAGTAGTACCCATAATATTCAAATAACAATTAACACTTTAACATGTACATTAAACAACAATAGTCCATTTATAGATTCAGGCCTAGAAATTCAGTGGGCTTTGCGCCCAGTTACCGCCTAAATAGGGTTTCTGCGCCAGTGTAAGAGGGTGCGCTGATATTCAGCGCTGCGGTAATGGCGGCGGTAGCCGGTAGCGCTGCGCCGACACCGATGACGTCATCGGTGTGCGCAGTGCCCCGGTTCCGCCCCGCTTCCGGCCCAAACCCCATGTTTAGTTGCGGCCGCCTCTTCTGC
The DNA here is from genome assembly GCF_052327205.1 of Somniosus microcephalus. Taxonomy (NCBI): domain Eukaryota; kingdom Metazoa; phylum Chordata; class Chondrichthyes; order Squaliformes; family Somniosidae; genus Somniosus; species Somniosus microcephalus. The sequence continues at coordinate 6,441,958 of NC_141003.1, forward strand.
AGCGGCAGCAAACAGCGCTGGAAAAACGGGGCCGTACTGCTGCGCTACTGGGGCGCTTTAAGGTGGAGGTGCGGCCGGCCGCTTTTTCGGCGGCCGCCTGCCCGCACCTCCTTCCCCGGCCTCCTCCACCGCCCCCCCCGCGGCATTGCCAGCTGCTTTCCGCGAGCCCGGCACTTCTCCGTGGTGCCGGGCTCATTTGCCGGCACAATCCAGCGGCGATCTCGCTGTTGCAGGCACCTCCCCCTTAAGAGAAGGAGGAGGCCTGCAGTACCGCAGCCTGCCGCTCTGCAGCGGGTGGCGCTGCGGCACCTAGCGCGCCGATATTCAGTTTCAGTGCCCCAAGCGGGGGCGCCGAAACCCTTGAATAGCGGCCGCCTTCGAGTTGGGGCGCTGAAACTGAATTTCCGGCGGGCGCAAGTGGTTCCGCGCGCAGCGCCAACTTTTGGGCGTTAGCCTGCTGGCGGGCCTTAACTGAATTTCTAGGCCTCAGTCTTTGGGGCGGCTTCTTGACCCTTTCAGGATAGCGCCTTTCTTGAGGTTCTTGTTCTTGGTGCGGAGGTGATTCTGGCCCCTTTTCATCGGTTAGTTCATCAGGTTCCACTGCTACTGGTTCGGAGGTAGATGCTACTGGTATGTCGGGTTCATCCCCAGGTACGCAAGACATGGGGTTGACTCGTTCCTGTGACACTAAGATCTGATCAACGTGGCGCCTCACAATGTTCTCCCCGACATCCACTGTGTACATTACTGACCCCTGCCGTGTGCATATCGTTCCGGGTTGCCATTTCTCTGTTCGGTAGTCACGGGACAAGACTGGTTGGCCTACATTGAAGCTCTTTGTCGGCTTCTCATTGATGTGCTGGAATTGTTTATCCTCAACATTTCTTCGCACATTTGGTCTAAGCAAGTCCAGACGAGATCGCAACCTTCGGTTAAAGAACATCATGGCCGGGGTCTGGTTGGTAACTGCATGTGCCGCGTTTCGGTAGGCTAATAAGAAATTGTCCACCTTATGCTGCAGTGGAATTTCATCGTCGCACATGGCCTTTATCGCCTTCTTAAAGGTTTGTACCTCTCAGCCAATCCATTTGTGGCTGGATGATACGGGGTGGATGTGTAATGCCTTACCCTATTCCTTCTCATAAATTTTGGAAACTCTTCGGACACAAACTGTGGTCCATTATCAGAGCAAATCTGCTCTGGCAAGCCATTTCTGGCAAATATGGTCCGTAGGACTGCAATCGTTTTCTCTGTAGTGGTTGAGGACATTTGTATCGCCTCAGGCCACTTCGAATGAGCATCCACTGCTATTAAGAACATTGAGTCCATGAATGGACCAGCAAAATCAATATGCACCCGTTGCCATGGAGAGAAGGGCCACTCCCATGGGTGTAGAGGGGCATGTGGTGGTGCATTTTGGAGCTTCTGGCATCCTGAGCAGCTCTTGGTTAGGTCTTCGATTTGTTGATCGATTCCCAGCCACCACACATAAGCCCTAGCAAGGCTTTTCATTTTCACTCCCCCCAGATGACCTTCATGTAGCTCATTTAGCACTCTCTCCCTTAACTTGGGTGGAATCACCACTCTGGATCCACACATCACTGTCCCCTGGCATACTGACAGCTGTTCTCTTCTGGATGAGAATGCTGGCAACAGTGAGTCGCCATGTGTTGGCCATCCCCTCACCGTCAAATCATATACCCGAGACAGCGTCGGATCATTGCGGGTCTCCTTCTCTATATCCGCGTTCGTTACTGGCAATCATTCAATTATTGATGAATAAAATATCTCGATAGGGTCCACTGCTGGTGCTTCCTCCACAGCAGGCAGTGGCAGGCGCGATAGCCCATCAGCGTTTCCATGCTGTTTCGTGCCTTTATATTCCATTTCATATTGATTCGCCCCAAGAAACAGGGACCATCTTTGTAACCATTGTGCCGTCATCACTGGAACGCCCTTCTTAGGACTAAAGATGGAGACAAGTGGTTGGTGGTCAGTCAGCAAGGTGAACTTCTGCCCATGCAGATAGTGGTTGAATTTTTTTACTCCCCATACTAGGCTGAGGGCCTCCCTGTCAATCTGGGCGCAGTTGCACTCGGCTGAGGTTAGTGACCGAGACGCAAAGGCTACTGGCCTCTCCAACCCGTCTGGGAATTTGTGCGACAGCACCGCTCCAATACCATAGGGTGAGGCATCACATGCCAAACGAATTGGTAGTGCTGGGTTGAAATGGGCCAACACCTCTTTTGATGTGATCAATTCTTTACACTTCTGGAAAGCTCATCTATGTTCGTCATTCCACTTCCATGGTACCCCTGTTTGCAGTAGGGTGTTCAGTGGGTGTAATACCATGGACAAATTTGGTAAGAACTTATGGTAGTAGTTTACCAGCCCGAGGAACGACCTCAGTTGTGACACATTTTCCGGTGCTGAAGCCTTGACTACTGCCTCAATCTTTTCAGGGGACTTATGTAACCCCTCTTCATCGATGACGTGGCCACAATACGAGATCTGCTTCTGGAAAAACTCGCACTTGTGGCGATTAGCTCGAAGCCCATATTCCTTTAATCTGGTGAGCACCTTCTCCAAGTTGGCGAGGTGATCACTGTCATTTTCGCCCGTGACCAGGATCACATAAGGCACTGGTCTGGCCTTAAGAAACTTTGGGCTTGCATTTTCCTCTATTTTAATCATTGCTGTTATGCCTTTTAGTGTTCCGAGTCCCTCCTGGAACACTTCTTTTGCGTCAGTTAGCATTTTTGACAGTCGTCCAGGTGTGACGTCGTCATCCTTTTTGGCCTCAACCTTCAGTGCCTGTATGGAATGCCAATCTAATTATATCTTCCGGATCCGTTCACGTCCTAGCAGTGATGGTCCTCCATCTGGCAATACATATATATCCATTTTAGGTATTTCCTGGCCTTTATATATCACTTTCACCCTTATTTTTCCTTTGGGGTAGACTTTTTGCCCCGTGTACGTCTTCAAGACAATCTCTGTAGCTTTCAAGGGTACATGTGAAAATAGCCGCTTGTAGTCCCTTTGGTTTATGACTGTTAGGGCTGATCCTGTGTCCAATTCCATTTTCACTTGGACTCCGTCTATCTTGAGTGTAACCCAGCTAGTCTGGTGATCCTCCATTTTGGTTACCTTATGTAGTTTCAGACAACCCAGCTCCTTGCTTCCGGAGTCTGTGTCACTTTTCTGTTCGTCTGAACTACTGTCCATCACTTGGTGTACCTTTTTGTACTTCTCCTGTGGAGATTTCTTACTGTTGGTTTTCTTCCCAGACCTGCAGACTCTTGCTATGTGTCCTGCTTTTCCACACTGTCTGCACACTTGGTTCTTGAACCAACAATCCTTCTGGTCATGTGTTGTTCTGCCGCAGCGATAGCACTTCCCTGTTCCATAGGACATTTCATTGGTGCCATATTCTTGCGGTCTCCGTTGTATCTCTGCAGCGCCCCTTGCGGCTGCTTCATGTGATACTGCCATACTGAAAGCCTTGTCCAGCGTAAGATCCTTTTCTGATAGAAGCCGTTTCTGGGTTCCTTCACTTTGCAGCCCACACACAAACTTGTCCCTTAACGTATCTGCTAGTCCCGCTCCAAACTGGCAGTGTTTCGATAGCTTGCGCAGTTCCATTAGGTACTCAGCATTGCTTTCGTTTTTGTGTTGGTTCCTTTTATGGAACTTAAATCGTTCTGCTATCAGCAGTGGTGTGGGGTTTAAGTGGTCCTGTAGGATTTCTACTATGCTTTCGAAATTCTTGTTCACAGGCTTTTCTGGTGTTATTAGGTTTCGCAGTAACCCATAAGTTTTGCACCCATGGAATTTAACAAAACCAGTGCTTTCCTAGCATCTGGCACTTCATTCGCCCTGCAGTACATCTCAATACGTTCCACATATGTCGCTCAATCTTCGACTTCATTGTCGAACATAGAGATACTGCCACTCTTCGGCATCCCTGGGTGTGATTTAACTGTCAAAAATGGCATCTCCCGCTCTTCCCCTTCTTCTCCGCTGGCACAAAATGGCGTCTCCCGCGCTTTCCTTCCTTCTTGCGCTCGCCCTTCTTCTCCGCTGCGGCTTCTAAAAATGGCATCTCCCGTGCTCTTCCTTCTTCTCCGCGGCTCAATGGCGTCTCCCACGCTCTCCCTTCTTCTCCCCGTGGACACTGTTCAGCCCTTGAGCCCTGGCTGTGCTCTGCACGTTCTTTTTTTTTTTGCGCGCCTTTCCCGTTTCCGCCGCTCAGTCCTGAACCCGGCTGTTGCTTTACCCTCTCTCTCTCCGTTTTGTTTTTCCTCGACGCCGCTCGGTTTTCAACCCCCGGCTGTGCCCTGTGCGCTTCACCCTCTGTCTTACCCCGTCGACGCTGCTCGGCTTTCTCTCCGCCGTCGGTCGGCTCCAGCCGCCGCTGTCCAGGAAGGGTCTGCGCTGTACCCGTCGTCAGTCTATTGCTGATCGTCGTGGCTGGGGAACCAAGCCCGGCTCTCCACAGCCTCCCCTGCGATGTTCACTCTCTGCTGGACGACTGGGCGGTTGCTCGTGGTCGACGCCCGTGTTTCTGGCCTCGACTTTCTTCCACCGCCCTCCCGGAGCGAATCCTCGAAGGGAAATGCAGAGTTGTAGGTAGATTCGAATCGACACTCGTCGCCACTGTTAGATCCGTGATTCTGAGAGTATGATGTTTTTCAATAACCACACGGATGCTGTAACTTAACAATCAACAGGTATTTACTGGAGTAGGGTAGTCTCAAGACTGGGGTACAGAGGCATGCTCAAGGCTTATATACAGGTGTGGTCACTGCCGGTACTACAGTATACAGGAGCTGTAAAAGTAATTATCTCTTAAAGGTACATACACTACAGTGCCATCCTGACTTGATCTGTTCCAAGGTGAAGAATGCATATTCTGTGTTTACCTAGCTGTCTGGCTTTACAAAGTCTTTTTCACAGATCCATGCATGTTAGGTTTCATTTCAGGGCCCGCCTTTTTGCTGGGCCTTGCTTTTAAAATCCTGTCGGTTTTGGTCACGAGGTCTCAGAAGCCATTTTGGGTACCTATGTTTTTAATAACTTGTCCATAGGGTCACTTTATCCATAACTTTTGGGGAATGTGGGAATTTTGAGAACACTATACTTCCATGAATAACATAAATCACCTGAGCATGATTCACCAAAAATTATCAATCTGATCTCAGCGTACATTCTAGTGAAAGTCAGGGAAGTGTAGTTGTGAACAGTTAATTGACACGCTTTCACTAGGAGAAGTTTGTGTGCTTGCCTATACTGAACAATGAGATAAATGCATTTGATAGCCTGGCCACTACCCGAGATATCGGGACCATGCAAGGGGAGGTAAGCAAAGACCTCCAGAACTCTCCCCCCCCCACTGATCTGTTGATAAGATAACCTGAAAGCCCAAGAATGGCTTGTATTGTGGGATCGAGGAGTTGTTTTGCTATGTGTATAAAGCACAGGACTAGCAGGGGTTATTTCAGAATGTTTTCGGAGCGTGACCTGACCACTCGGGTAGTGCAGCAAGAGTCGAGAGACTGATCACCTCACGATCTTGTAGAGACACTTCGCCCAGGCTGTATCTTCACACACTGTGTTACATTTTATATTTTATACAATTGCTACAGAAAATCTTGTGCCTCTGTTATTGAAATTACCCCAGGAACAAAGGAATTTCAGACAAAGAAAGATCACGGCCCATCTAGCTCACCTTCTACCATCCTGGGAGTCCCTTGATACAATAATGGCATTGTTGACTAATCACAGCAAACAATCTCTATCAATGAGTCTACAACAGACCCAGACATGAGGTGAGGAAACCCCAGTGGTGGAGAGCTTTGGGAACCAGAGGTCCACAGTCACCTGTTCCTCCCGAGCCTGCTACACTCACCACACGTCATGTCTCCAATTACTCATATACTGGATCCCCAAATGTTATTTTCTGAAAGAAATCTCTCTCATTTGCATTTGAATGAATCAATACTATTTGCTCCCTGTGGTAAACCACTGTTATCGTTCACAACCGTTCACTATTGTTACACTGTTGTTATCACTGTTTACACTGTTGTTATCACTACACAAGGTTACCTCTTGCCACGCACGCTGTTATACCTAGGCATACCTCAGCTGACTCCGCCCATGGCTCCGCCTGCTTGCCCAGGTATAAAGGTGACCGCTTGGCTAGTATTCTTCCTTGTTGGAACCGATCACCCACGAGGGTGGACTCTGTTATTTAGCCAATAAAAACCTATAGTTACTATCTTAACTCATCGCTTTTCATGGAATGAATTGATAGGTATATCAATTTTATTGGCGAAATTTTGAAATGACTGACCAGCCCCAGCAGCCGACTTGGCTGCGAGCCCTCCGACCGCCGTACCTGGATCTAAACCCACAGGCAGCGAATTCAGCCCTCGACTTCGATCACTGGCTGAGCTGCTTTGAATCCTATCTGGTAGCCTCCGGCGTGCCATCGGAAGCCGACAAACTAAGAGTTCTGACCGCCCAGGTGAGCCCTAAAGTATTTGCACTCATCCGGGACCTTGATACATACGAGGAGGCCCTCGACCTGCTAAAAGAGCAGTACCGGAGCCCAGTAAATTCAATGTATGCCAGATATCTCCTAAGATCCCGCTCGCAACAGCCAGGAGAGTCTGTAGATGAATTTTTACGGGCGCTACAAACACTCGGCAGGGACTGTGACTTTAAAGCTGTATCGGCTGCACAACATGCTGAAGGAAATATCCGTGATGCCTTCGTGAAAGGCCTTCGGTCCGACTACTCACGGCAAAGACTGCTTGAATCAAAGGACCTCGACTTGAAAGCAGCTACAGCCCTCGCTCGCTCCCTGGAAGTGGCCCATCGGGACCTCAAGGTGTACTCCGGGTACAGTGCTGCGCGGCCGTGGGACTCGGGCCCAACTCCGGCCGCAATACCCCTCGCACCGCCGCCCCTGGGACCTACTACGGCGTCGGTGTCCCGGAATCGATCGGGACCGCCACCCCAGGGACCTGCTGCGGCAGCGGAGCCCCGCGATCGGGCCGCCAGCTGCTACTTCTGTGGCCAGGCGAGACATCAAAGGGCGCGCTGCCCTGCAAGAAACGTGACCTGCTCCGGCTGCAGAAAAAAAGGCCACTTCGCGAACGCCTGCAGAGGGAAAGCCACAGACGCCAGCAGTGCCTCATGTGAGTTGTGGGGGCGGCCATCTTTGATCAAGGCCACAGACGCCAGCAGTGCCTCATGTGAGTTGTGGGGGCGGCCATCTTTGATCAAGGCCACAGACGCCAGCAGTGCCTCATGTGAGTCATGGGGGTGGCCATCTTTGATCAAGGCCACAGACGCCAGCAGTGCCTCATGTGAGTCGTGGGGGCGGCCATCTTCTCCGCCATTTTGTTCGCCGCACTCGGCCGCCATGTTGTCTCCAGACCCGACCACCGCCTCACCTGCCGACGACAGCAGCTCACTCAGCCATACACTGGCCTCCGTCACGCTTGACCAAGCTCTCCCACATCATCTGTCCAGGTCCATGATGGACATCGAGGTAAACGGCCACGCCACGACCTGCCTGTTCGACAGCGGGAGCACGGAGAGTTTTATTCACCCAGACACGGTGCGCTGCTACTCCCTCACTGTCCGGCCAACGTGCCATCGGATCTCGATGGCGTCGAAGTCCCATTCAACAGACGTCAGCGGATACTGTGTGGTGACCCTGTCGGTTAGGGGCACGGAATATAAAAACTTTAAACTTCTCGTCCTGCCCCAGCTCTGCGCTGCCGTCCTACTAGGGCTGGATTTCCAATGCCACCTCCAAAGTGTCACTTTGGCATACGGTGGACCCCTCCCCCCACTCACAGTCTACAACCAGCAGTTTTTAAACCGCCCGCCGCATACCACCTGCGGCCTCTCCACTCTCAAAGTCCCGCCCCCCTCCTTGTTCACTAACCTCACCCGCGACTGTAAACCCGTCGCTACCAAGAGCAGGCGGTACAGCGCCGGGGACAGAGCTTTTATTAGCTCTAAGGTGCAGCGTCTCCTGAAGGAGGGCATCATCGAGGGGAGCACCAGCCCCTGGCGTGCCCAGGTCGTAGTCGTTAAGACCGGCAATAAAAACCGCCTGGTCATCGGCTACAGCCAAACCATAAACCGGTACACCCAGCTGGACGCATACCCCCTCTCCCGCATATCTGACATGGTCAACCAGATTGCACAGTACCGGGTATTCTCCACCATCGACCTTAAGTCGGCCTATCACCAACTCCCTATCCGTCCTGAGGACCGCCAGTATACCGCCTTCGAGGCGAATGGCCGCCTCTACCACTTCCTTAGGGTTCCCTTCGGCATCACCAACGGGGTTTCGGTCTTCCAAAGGGAGATGGACCGGATGGTTGACCAGAACGCGTTGCAGGCCACGTTTCCTTATCTAGATAACGTCACCATCTGCGGCCACGGCCAGCAGGACCACGATGTTAATCTGGAGAAATTCCTCCGTACGGCCCAACGGCTGAACCTCACTTACAATAAGGAGAAACGTGTGTTTAACACCTCGCGCCTTGCCATCCTCGGCTGCGTAGTAGAGAACGGAGTCATCGGCCCTGACCCCGAAAGAATGCGCCCCCTCATGGAGCTTCCCCTTCCCCACTGTCAAAAGGCACTGAAGAGAACCCTGGGGCTCTTCGCTTACTATGCCCAATGGGTGCCCAATTATGCGGACAAAGCCAGACCCCTCATGAAGTCCACCTCCTTCCCCCGACAGCAGAAGCATGCGCAGCCTTCTCCCTCATAAAAGGAGACATTGCGAAGGCCACAATGCACACAGTGGATGAGTCCATCCCTTTCCAAGTGGAGAGCGATGCATCCGACTTCGCCCTAGCTGCAACCCTTAACCAGGCGGGGAGACCTGTGGCCTTCTTCTCAAGGACCCACCAGGGCCCTGAGATCCGACACTCTTCTGTCGCGAAGGAGGCCCAGGCGATTGTGGAAGCGGTACGACGCTGGAGGCATTACCTGGCAGGCAAACGATTTACCCTCCTCACCGACCAGCGTTCGGTTGCTTTTATGTTTAATAACAAGCTGAGGGGCAAAATCAAGAACGACAAGATCTTGAGGTGGAGAATTGAGCTCTCCACCTACGAGTACGATATCTTGTACCGGCCTGGTAAACTCAACGAGCCCCCAGATGCTCTATCACGAGCTACATGCGCCAACACGCAAGGTGATAGACTGCGGACCCTCCACAACGACCTCTGCCACCCCGGGGTCACTAGACTTTACCACTTCATTAAGGCCCGCAACCTGCCCTACTCCATCGAGGAGGTCAGGACCATGACCAGGAACTGCCAAGTCTGTGCCGAATGCAAACCGCATTTCTATAGGCCGGACAGAGCAAGCCTGATCAAGGCCACCCGCCCCTTCGAGCGCTTGAGCATCGATTTTAAGGGGCCCCTCCCGTCCTCTGACCGTAATGTGTACTTCCTCAACATTATTGACGAGTACTCCCGTTTCCCCTTCGCCATCCCCTGCCCAGACATGACCAGTACCACGGTCATCAAATGCCTGAACGACCTCTTCGCCTTGTTCGGGTTCCCGAACTATATACATAGCGACCGGGGCTCATCCTTCATGAGCGAGGAACTTCGCCAGTTCCTGCTCGCGAGAGGTATTGCTGCGAGCAGGACCACCAGCTACAACCCCCGGGGAACGGCCAGGTGGAAAGAGAGAATGCGACAGTTTGGAAGGCCATCCTCTTAGCCCTAAAGTCTAAGGGCCTCCCAACCTCTCGCTGGCAGGAAGTCCTCCCGGCAGCGCTCCATTCCATCCGGTCACTGCTTTGTACCGCCATTAACGCCACCCCTCATGAGCAAATGTTCATTTTCCCCAGGAAGTCGACTACGGGAACCTCGCTACCAACATGGCTGACTTCTCCGGGGCCTGTCCTGCTGCGGAAGCACGTGAGGACCCATAAAACGGACCCCCTGGTCGAGAGGGTGAACCTCCTGCACGCCAACCCCCAGTATGCCTATGTGGAATATCCAGACGGGCGGGAGGACACAGTCTCCTTGCGAGACCTCGCACCCTCGGGCACCCCTGAGACACCTCCGTTATCCCCCACCACTCCCCCAAATCCAGCTCCTGTAGGCGGCATGCCGGAACCCCAGGGGCCTTCGTCGACCACGCAGACACCAGCATTAACATCGGATACTGCACCACCGCCGCCGCTGCTGCGCCGGTCAGAAAGGCTTACGAGGCCCCCTGATAGACTGACATACACGAACTGGTAGTACACTTCACCCCGCAGGACTCAATTTTAAACAAGGGGTGAATGTGGTAAACCACTGTTATCGTTCACAACCGTTCACTATTGTTACACTGTTGTTATCACTGTTTACACTGTTGTTATCACTACACAAGGTTACCTCTTGCCACGCACGCTGTTATACCTAGGCATACCTCAGCTGACTCCGCCCATGGCTCCGCCTGCTTGCCCAGGTATAAAGGTGACCGCTTGGCTAGTATTCTTCCTTGTTGGAACCGATCACCCACGAGGGTGGGCTCTGTTATTTAGCCAATAAAAACCTATAGTTACTATCTTAACTCGTCGCTTTTCATGGAATGAATTGATAGGTATATCACTCCCACCGCCTCCCTAGGGAGCCCGTTCCATAGATTGACCACTCGCTCACTGAAATACTGTTTCCCCAGGTTAGATTTGAATTTACCCCCTTCAAGCGTAGGCCGTGTCCTCTGGGGAAACAGCTCGTCATGGTCGACATTATCAGGTCCCTTTAAAATCCTAGAAACAACAATATTATCCCCTCTCAACTGTAGTGTATGTAACTGTTCTACCTTTAAGAGAACTATTGTATGTAACCGTCCACCTTTAAGAGAACTATTTTAGGTGTGGCACTACTTTATCTTGGCTGCTGTATACTGTAATACCGACGGTGACCACACCGGTATATAAGTGCTGTGTCAGGATTTATTGGGCAGATTCACCCTGACCTTCGAATAGTAAAGTCCTGTTAAAGTTACTCTTGTAGTCTGTGTATTAATTCGCCATAATACCTACAGACTTTACAGTGGCGACGAGTTCAATCTTACCCTGCGGCAACAATACTTCCGAAGCAGTTAACGAGCGTCGAGAAGAGGCACCCGCCCTCGTCGTTCCGCTGAGAGAAAACTCGAGTCTGCAGAGCAAGGAAGAAGGAAGAATTCAGACACGAAGCCTTCCATCAGCAACAGGCACTGATTGTCCCTTCTGCCACGGTGGTGAGTGAGCCGATCAGCACGAGAAGCAAGTCGGCCACGGTGACTGTGAGTAAAGGGAAAATAAAAAAAAATAAACGGAGGATAAGGGCGGTGAACTCGACCACGGTCGGGGGAAAGGAGCCGGACAGAAGTCGGGCCCAGAGGCGCTGAGACTGGGGCAGCGTGGAGCACGGAAGCCGCAGTACAAGCGGGCTGGGAGACGCAACGGCGTCGTGAGACAGCTAGACCGCGACCGGCGAAAAAGGCCGGGCAGCTACCGAGGCCACGAGGCGCTGCGACCGGGATCGTAAGGCGCGGGAAGATATAAAAATAAATAAACCGCGGTGAACTCAGCCGCAGCCGGGGAGGAAAGCACCGGACTGCGAGAGGGCTGGGAGGCGCGATTGGAGTGAAAAAGGCCGGGCAGTGACCGAGGCCACGAAGCGCTGCGACCGGGATTGTAAGGCGTGGGAAGATATAAAAATAAATAAATCGCGGAGAACTCAGCCGCAGCCGGGGAGGAAAGCACCGGACTGCGAGAGGGCTGGGAGGCGCGATTGGAAGCCGCTGAGGGAGAGACAGAGCCTGAGCGAGCGGGAGAGACAGAGCCCGAGCGAGGGAGACTGAGCGAGATCCAGCCCAGCGGCTGGAACTGTTCGCCGTCAACGGGTTGTACCCAGCGCCGGTTGCCCTGCCGAGAAAAGGGAACAAGGAACGCACTGAAGCCGACGCGCAGGCTCCAAACCCCGAAAGCCAGCGGTCGTCGCCCGAGGGAAAAGCTTACCCCTCCCGCCAGGGGAAGAAACGCGGGAAGCCGCCAGTAGGCAGGGGAGAAGACAGAAGCGGGAAACCGCCATTTTGAAAGTGGGCGGGGAAAGAAGACAAGCGCGGGAAACCGCCATTTTGAAAAAAAAAGTTAAAGAAATATTTCGTTGTTGTTCTCAGGAAGAGTGTGAAGATGCCTAAGCGTAGTAACATCAACGGTTTCGATTCCGATGTGGAAGATTGGGCCACGTATGTAGAACGCATCGAGATATATTGTAAGGTCAATAAGATAGCAAATTATGACAAAGCTCTAACCTTACTAAACTCAATGGGTGCGAAGACATACGGGTTATTGAAGCATCTTCTATCACCAGCTAAACCGGCGGATCAGTCTTTCGCTAATATTGTTGCTGTCCTGAAAGATCATTTTAACCCCGCACCGCTGATGTTAGCGGAACGATCAAAATTTTACGTGAGAACGCAACGAAAAGAGGAAAGCAACGCGGAGTACCTGGTTGAACTGCGTAGGATAGCAAAATACTGTCAGTTTGGGGTAAGTCTGACAGAGGCACTGAGAGACAAGTTCGTGTGCGGGATGTCGAAGGAAGGAACACAAAAACGACTGCTCGAAGAGAACGATCTTACACTTGATAAGGCTGTCCTTATTGCAGCATCGCACGAAGCCGCAGCGAGAGGCACGGCGGAAATGCAGCGGAAGACAGCGGTACTCAGTGTGGATCAAATGACTTCGGGTACAACGAAATGTTATCGTTGTGGGAAGACAACACAAGACCAGAACCAATGCTGGTTTAAAAACCAGGAATGTAGAAAATGTGGCAAGCTTGGTCACATAGCTAAGGTATGCCGGTCAGGAAAGAAGACCAGCAATAATAAGTCACCGCAGAAGAAGTACAGAAAGGTACATAAGGTGACTGGGAAGAGTCCAGATGAACAGAATTCGGACTCAGACTCCAACAGCAAGGAACTGGGTAGTCTGAGGATTCACAATGTGAGTAAAGAAGCTGACCGACAAACTATCTGGGTCACACTACAGATTGCAAAAGTCCAAGTGAAGATGGAAGTGGACACCGGATCGGCGTTGACGGTCATGAATAAGCAAGATTACAAAAAGTTATTCAAACATATTCCCCTACGGGATACGGAGATAGTATTGCAGACATACACGGGGCACAGAGTATACCCCATCGGAAAGATAGAAGTCAAGGTGAGATACAAAGACAAAGATCACCAAGGGATGGACATGTATGTGCTGCCCAAGGGAGGTCCACCACTTCTGGGACGGGAGTGGATCAGGAAAATAAAGGTAGACTGGCATTCACTAAACACAATGACGGTAGATTCCGGAAAGGAAGATGTCAAACCTGAACGGTTGTCCAGAATATTGGACGAAGCTAAAGAGTTATTCCAGCAAGGACTGGGAACACTGAGAGGAATTAAAGCAAAAATCAAGATTGCAGAACATGCAAGCCCAAAATTTTTCAAAGCCAGATCGGTACCTTACGCGATACGACCTGCTGTGGAGGCAGAATTGGAAGAGCTTGAACGTTCAGGGGTACTGTCTAAGGTGGACTGGAGTGAGTGGGCCACGCCCATTGTGCCCGTCATGAAGTCTTCATCAAGTAACAAGCCAGGGGGACCGGGAAAGGTCCGCATCTGCGGAGACTTCAAGATCACAGTTAATCCGGTGCTTCACACGGTACAATACCCGCTCCCGCGGATTGAGGATATCTTTGCTTCATTGTCTGGCGGGAAACACTTCACCAAGATAGACCTGGCACAAGCATACTTACAAATGGAAGTCGAGGAAGAGTCGCGCCAGTATCTCACAATCAACACGCACAGAGGCTTGTATCGTTATAATAGACTGGTTTTTGGAGTAGCTTCGGCTCCAGCAATTTGGCAGAGGGCCATGGAGCAGGTCTTACGGGAGAAGACGAGGAGGAACACCTCACAAATTTGAAACTGGTGCTCACCAGGTTGAAGGAATATGGCCTTCGAGTTAATCGCCAGAAATGCGAGTTCTTCCAGAAACGGATCTCGTACTGCGGTCATGTCTTTGACCAAGAGGGGCTGCACAAGTCACCTGACAAGATAGAAGCTGTTGTGAAGGCCCCCGCTCCGGAAAATGTATCACAGTTGAGATCGTTTCTGGGGTTGATTAATTATTACCACAAGTTTCTGCCAAATCTATCCACGGTGCTGCATCCGCTGAATGCTCTGTTGCGGAAAGAAGTACCATGGAAGTGGAGCGAGGACTGTAAGAAGGCCTTTCGCAGAAGCAAGGCGTTGATTACCTCTGAGGAAGTGTTGGCTCATTTCAACCCAACGTTACCTCTTCGTCTAGCTTGTGATGCTTCCCCCTATGGAATTGGAGCAGTACTTTCACACAAGTTACCAAATGGCTCGGAAAGGCCAGTCGCATTTGCATCCCGATCATTGACCTCCGCTGAGCGAAATTATGCTCAGATAGATAGGGAGGCCCTCAGCCTTGTGTGGGGAGTAAAGAAATTCAATCATTACCTGCAAGGCAAGAAGTTCACATTACTGACAGACCACCAGCCGTTGGTGTCCATATTCAACCCTAACAAGGCCGTTTCCACTATGACAGCGCAAAGGCTACAGAGGTGGTCCGTGTTACTTGGGGCACACCAATATGACATCGAATACAAAAGGTCCAAACAGCATGGAAATGCTGATGGGTTATCGCGCCTACCGTTGCCAGTAGTAGAAGAGGCGGCTACAGTGGACCCGGTAGAGATGTTCCACTCATCCATAGTGGAATGTCTACCAGTAACAAATTCGATGATCGAAAATGAAACAAGAAATGAGCCGACTCTCTCACGAGTCTACGATTTAACAGTGGAGGGATGGCCAGCACATGGCGAACCAACGCTGCCCGCATTTTTGCAAAGAAAAGAACAGCTGTCAGTGTGCCGAGGAACCTTGATGTGTGGATCTAGAGTGGTGATTCCACCCAAACTTCAGCAGAAGGTGCTAAAGGAGCTTCACGAGGGGCATCTGGGTGGAGTGAAAATGAAGAACCTAGCAAGAGCGTTTGTGTGGTGGCCAGGTATTGATGGAGACATCGAAGAAATAACCAAGAGCTGTCTAGGATGCCAGAAGGTCCAAAACGCCCCACCACAAGCTCCTCTGCATCCATGGGAGTGGCCCTCATCTCCTTGGCAAAGGGTACATATCGACTTTGCTGGTCCATTTATGGACTCAATGTTTCTAATCGCGGTGGATGCACACTCCAAGTGGCTGGAGGTAATAAAGATGTCCTCCACCACCACGGAAAAAACCACCACAGTATTAAGGACTATATTTGCCAGGAATGGGCTGCCGGAACAGATCTGTTCTGATAATGGACCGTAATTTGTGGCCGAAGAATTCAGGAAGTTCTTAAAAAGGAATGGGGTCAAGCACTACACGTCAGCCCCATACCATCCCGCCACCAATGGATTAGCTGAAAGGTTTGTCCAGACCTTCAAGAAGGCCATAAAGGCCATGGGTAATGAAGACATCAACCTACAACATAAGGTAGATAACTTCTTGTTGGCGTACAGGAATGCAACACATGCGGTCACAAACCAAACTCCTGCCATGATGTTTTTCAATAGAAGACTAAGATGCCGACTGGATTTGATTAAGCCAAACGTCAGAAGGGACATAGAGATCCGGCAATTTCAGGGCATGAATGAAAGGCCAACTAGATCCTTTCAGATAGGTCAACAAGTTTTGGCCCGGGACTACCGTACCGAGAAATGGCAGCCTGGAACTATTGGGAAAAGGCTAGGGCCGCTGATGTATACCGTGGACATTGGTAACAGCATAATAAGGCGCCATGTTGACCAGATCATAGGGTCATCCACAAAGGACCAACCTACTCCACAACCTTACACGGCTAATGTTGAAGCAGAGATACCCAGAGCACCTACCTCCGATCTGGTAATACTGGAATCAGATGAACCTGACACTGTCCTTCAAGCCGAATCGACCTTGCCAGAAGAACCTACTACCCCGCCGAAAACTACTACACCACCGAGGCGTTATCCGGACAGAGTCAGGAAGCCTCCAGAGAGACTGAATCTGTGAACTGTTTTGCATAAGTTGTATATATGTTATGATGTTATGTTAATGGGGAATAAGTATGTTGTAAGCTAAAAAGGGAGGATTGTAGTGTATGTAACTGTTCTACCTTTAAGAGAACTATTGTATGTAACCGTCCACCTTTAAGAGAACTATTTTAGGTGTGGCACTACTTTATCTTGGCTGCTGTATACTGTAATACCGACGGTGACCACACCGGTATATAAGTGCTGTGTCAGGATTTATTGGGCAGATTCGCCCTGACCTTCGAATAGTAAAGTCCTGTTAAAGTTACTCTTGTAGTCTGTGTATTAATTCGCCATAATACCTACAGACTTTACATCAACCATCTCTTCTCCAGTGGGAGCTTGCTGTGCACAAATAGGCTGACACATTTCCTACATTACAACAGCAACTACACTTCAAAATACTACATTGACTGTAGAGCGCTTTGGAACACCTGAGGATGTGAAAGGCGCTATAGAAATGCAAGTTCTTTCTTTCTTTACAAGAACTCGTGCCCAGCAGCCACACAGAGAGAGAGGCAGGCCCTCCGGAAGATGCCCCACCACTCTCTCGCACCCTTTCAAACAGCAGCACGGAAACCAGCCCCCCGTGTGGTGTGGAGAGTGAGTTAGAGGGCTCTCACTGGGGCATTCACCGGCCCCCCGTGTGGTGTGGAGAGTGAGTTAGAGGGCTCTCACTGGGGCATTCACCGGCCCCCCGTGTGGTGTGGAGTGAGTTAGAGGGCTCTCACTGAGGCATTCACCGGCCCCCCGTGTGGTGTGGAGAGTGAGTTAGAGGGCCCTCACTGGGGCATTCACCGACCCCCCGTGTGGTGTGGAGAGTGAGTTAGAGGGCTCTCACTGGGGCATTCACCGGCCCCCCGTGTGGTGTGGAGAGTGAGTTAGAGGGCTCTGCACTGGGGCATTCACCGACCCCCCGTGTGGTGTGGAGAGTGAGTTAGAGGGCTCTCACTGGGGCATTCACCGGCCCCCCGTGTGGTGTGGAGAGTGAGTTAGAGGGCTCTGCACTGGGGCATTCACCGACCCCCCGTGTGGTGTGGAGAGTGAGTTAGAGGGCTCTCACTGGGGCATTCACCGGCCCCCCGTGTGGTGTGGAGAGTGAGTTAGAGGGCTCTCACTGGGGCATTCATCAGCCCCCCATGTGGTGTGGAGAGTGAGTTAGAGGGCCCTCAATGGGGCATTCACCGGCCCCCCGTGTGGTGTGGAGAGTGAGTTAGAGGGCTCTCACTGGGGCATTCACCGGCCCCCCGTGTGGTGTGGAGAGTGAGTTAGAGGGCTCCGCACTGGGGCATTCACCAGCCCCCCATGTGGTGTGGAGAGTGAGTTAGAGGGCTCTCACTGGGGCATTCACCGGCCCCCCGTGTGGTGTGGAGAGTGAGTTAGAGGGCTCTCACTGGGACATTCACCGGCCCCCCATGTGGTGTGGAGTGTGAGTTAGAGGGCTCTCACTGGGGCATTCACCAGCCCCCTGTGTGGTGTGGAGTGAGTTGGAGGGCTCTCACTGGGACATTCACCGGCCCCCCGTGTGGTGTGGAGTGAGTTAGAGGGCTCTCACTGGGACATTCACCGGCCCCCCGTGTGGTGTGGAGTGTGAGTTAGAGGGCTCTCACTGGGGCATTCACCAGCCCCCCGTGTGGTGTGGAGTGAGTTGGAGGGCTCTCACTGGGGCATTCAGCGGCCCCCCGTGTGGTGTGGAGAGTGAGTTAGAGGGCTCTCACTGGGGCATTCACCGGCCCCCCGTGTGGTGTGGAGAGTGAGTTAGAGGGCTCTCACTGGGGCATTCACCGGCCCCCTGTGTGGTGTGGAGTGAGTTAGAGGGCCCTCAATGGGGCATTCACCGGCCCCCCGTGTGGTGTGGAGTGAGTTAGAGGGCTCTCACTGGGGCATTCACCGGCCCCCCATGTGGTGTGGAGAGTGAGTTAGAGGGCTCTCACTGGGGCATTCACCGGCCCCCCGTGTGGTGTGGAGTGAGTTAGAGGGCTCTCACTGGGGCATTCATCAGCCCCCCGTGTGGTGTGGAGAGTGAGTTAGAGGGCTCTCACTGGGGCATTCACCGGCCCCCTGTGTGGTGTGGAGTGAGTTAGAGGGCCCTCAATGGGGCATTCACCGGCCCCCCGTGTGGTGTGGAGTGAGTTAGAGGGCTCTCACTGGGGCATTCACCGGCCCCCCATGTGGTGTGGAGAGTGAGTTAGAGGGCTCTCACTGGGGCATTCACCGGCCCCCCGTGTGGTGTGGAGTGAGTTAGAGGGCTCTCACTGGGGCATTCACCAGCCCCCCGTGTGGTGTGGAGTGAGTTAGAGGGCTCTCACTGGGGCATTCATCAGCCCCCCGTGTGGTGTGGAGTGAGTTAGAGGGCTCTCACTGGGGCATTCATCAGCCCCCCGTGTGGTGTGGAGAGTGAGTTAGAGGGCTCTCACTGGGGCATTCACCGGCCCCCCGTGTGGTGTGGAGAGTGAGTTAGAGGGCTCTCACTGGGGCATTCACCGGCCCCCCGTGTGGTGTGGAGTGAGTTGGAGGGCTCTCACTGGGGCATTCACCGGCCCCCCGTGTGGTGTGGAGAGTGAGTTAGAGGGTTCTGCACTGGGGCATTCACCGGCCCCCCGTGTGGTGTGGAGTGAGTTGGAGGGCTCTCACTGGGACATTCACCAGCCCCCTGTGTGGTGTGGAGTGAGTTAGAGGGCTCTCACTGGGGCATTCACCGGCCCCCCGTGTGGTGTGGAGAGTGAGTTAGAGGGCTCTCACTGGGGCATTCACCGGCCCCCCGTGTGGTGTGGAGAGTGAGTTAGAGGGCTCTCACTGGGGCATTCACCGGCCCCCCGTGTGGTGTGGAGAGTGAGTTAGAGGGCTCTCACTGGGGCATTCACCGGCCCCCCGTGTGGTGTGGAGAGTGAGTTAGAGGGCTCTCACTGGGGCATTCACCGGCCCCCCGTGTGGTGTGGAGTGAGTTGGAGGGCTCTCACTGGGGCATTCACCGGCCCCCCGTGTGGTGTGGAGAGTGAGTTAGAGGGCTCTCACTGGGGCATTCATCAGCCCCCCGTGTGGTGTGGAGAGTGAGTTAGAGGGCTCTCACTGGGGCATTCACCGGCCCCCTGTGTGGTGTGGAGTGAGTTAGAGGGCCCTCAATGGGGCATTCACCGGCCCCCCGTGTGGTGTGGAGTGAGTTAGAGGGCTCTCACTGGGGCATTCACCGGCCCCCCATGTGGTGTGGAGAGTGAGTTAGAGGGCTCTCACTGGGGCATTCACCGGCCCCCCGTGTGGTGTGGAGTGAGTTAGAGGGCTCTCACTGGGGCATTCACCAGCCCCCCGTGTGGTGTGGAGTGAGTTAGAGGGCTCTCACTGGGGCATTCATCAGCCCCCCGTGTGGTGTGGAGTGAGTTAGAGGGCTCTCACTGGGGCATTCATCAGCCCCCCGTGTGGTGTGGAGAGTGAGTTAGAGGGCTCTCACTGGGGCATTCACCGGCCCCCCGTGTGGTGTGGAGAGTGAGTTAGAGGGCTCTCACTGGGGCATTCACCGGCCCCCCGTGTGGTGTGGAGAGTGAGTTAGAGGGCTCTCACTGGGGCATTCACCGGCCCCCCGTGTGGTGTGGAGTGAGTTGGAGGGCTCTCACTGGGGCATTCACCGGCCCCCCGTGTGGTGTGGAGAGTGAGTTAGAGGGTTCTGCACTGGGGCATTCACCGGCCCCCCGTGTGGTGTGGAGTGAGTTGGAGGGCTCTCACTGGGACATTCACCAGCCCCCTGTGTGGTGTGGAGTGAGTTAGAGGGCTCTCACTGGGGCATTCACCGGCCCCCCGTGTGGTGTGGAGAGTGAGTTAGAGGGCTCTCACTGGGGCATTCACCGGCCCCCCGTGTGGTGTGGAGAGTGAGTTAGAGGGCTCTCACTGGGGCATTCACCGGCCCCCCGTGTGGTGTGGAGAGTGAGTTAGAGGGCTCTCACTGGGGCATTCACCGGCCCCCCGTGTGGTGTGGAGAGTGAGTTAGAGGGCTCTCACTGGGGCATTCACCGGCCCCCCGTGTGGTGTGGAGTGAGTTGGAGGGCTCTCACTGGGGCATTCACCGGCCCCCCGTGTGGTGTGGAGAGTGAGTTAGAGGGCTCTCACTGGGGCATTCATCAGCCCCCCGTGTGGTGTGGAGAGTGAGTTAGAGGGCTCTCACTGGGGCATTCACCGGCCCCCCGTGTGGTGTGGAGTGAGTTAGAGGGCTCTGCACTGGGGCATTCATCAGCCCCCCGTGTGGTGTGGAGAGTGAGTTAGAGGGCTCTCACTGGGGCATTCACCGGCCCCCCGTGTGGTGTGGAGAGTGAGTTAGAGGGCTCTCACTGGGGCATTCATCAGCCCCCCGTGTGGTGTGGAGAGTGAGTTAGAGGGCTCTCACTGGGGCATTCACCGGCCCCCCATGTGGTGTGGAGAGTGAGTTAGAGGGCTCTCACTGGGGCATTCACCGGCCCCCCGTGTGGTGTGGAGAGTGAGTTAGAGGGCCCTCACTGGGGCATTCACCGACCCCCCGTGTGGTGTGGAGAGTGAGTTAGAGGGCCCTCACTGGGGCATTCACCGGCCCCCCGTGTGGTGTGGAGTGAGTTAGAGGGCCCTCACTGGGGCATTCACCAGCCCCCCATGTGGTGTGGAGAGTGAGTTAGAGGGCCCTCACTGGGGCATTCACCGGCCCCCCGTGTGGTGTGGAGTGAGTTAGAGGGCCCTCACTGGGGCATTCACCGACCCCCCGTGTGGTGTGGAGAGTGAGTTAGAGGGCCCTCACTGGGGCATTCACCGGCCCCCCGTGTGGTGTGGAGAGTGAGTTAGAGGGCCCTCACTGGGGCATTCACCGACCCCCCGTGTGGTGTGGAGAGTGAGTTAGAGGGCCCTCACTGGGGCATTCACCGGCCCCCCGTGTGGTGTGGAGTGAGTTAGAGGGCCCTCACTGGGGCATTCACCAGCCCCCCATGTGGTGTGGAGAGTGAGTTAGAGGGCCCTCACTGGGGCATTCACCGGCCCCCCGTGTGGTGTGGAGTGAGTTAGAGGGCCCTCACTGGGGCATTCACCGACCCCCCGTGTGGTGTGGAGAGTGAGTTAGAGGGCTCTCACTGGGGCATTCACCGACCCCCCGTGTGGTGTGGAGTGAGTTAGAGGGCTCTCACTGGGGCATTCACCAGCCCCCCATGTGGTGTGGAGAGTGAGTTAGAGGGCTCCGCACTGGGGCATTCACCGGCCCCCCGTGTGGTGTGGAGTGAGTTAGAGGGCTCTGCACTGGGGCATTCACCGGCCCCCCGTGTGGTGTGGAGTGAGTTAGAGGGCTCTCACTGGGGCATTCACCGGCCCCCCGTGTGGTGTGGAGAGTGAGTTAGAGGGCCCTCACTGGGGCATTCACCGGCCCCCCGTGTGGTGTGGAGAGTGAGTTAGAGGGCTCTCAGTGGGGCATTCACCAGCCCCCCGTGTGGTGTGGAGAGTGAGTTAGAGGGCCCTCACTGGGGCATTCACCAGCCCCCCGTGTGGTGTGGAGAGTGAGTTCGAGGGCTCCGCACTGGGGCATTCACCGGCCCCCCGTGTGGTGTGGAGTGAGTTAGAGGGCTCTGCACTGGGGCATTCACCGGCCCCCCGTGTGGTGTGGAGTGAGTTAGAGGGCTCTCACTGGGGCATTCACCGGCCCCCCATGTGGTGTGGATAGTGAGTTAGAGGGCTCTCACTGGGGCATTCACCGGCCCCCCGTGTGGTGTGGAGTGAGTTAGAGGGCTCTACACTGGGGCATTCACCGGCCCCCCCGTGTGGTTTGGAGAGTGAGTTAGAGGGCTCTGCACTGGGGCATTCACCGGCCACAAGTGCACACGAGCAGGTGTAATTAGAAAGAGTAGCCCAGAAACAGGCTCATCAGAAGGCCAGCTCCAGTCCTGGCTCTGCCGGACAGGACAGAGGTGCAGATTTTAGGGACACAGCCTTTAAAGAAAGATCATTTCCTGTGCACCAGCCATTACTAAATACATGGGTCTGATTTCCAGGCAACTTCTGCAACGTGTCTGAGATTGTGACGAAGTTCACTACCAACCTGTGGAGGTCTGGCGCTTGGCATCAACACACTCAACCGTGGAGCGTGTGGTCATCCCAATGGACACTCCCTGCAGGAGTCTGTGGCGCCAAAATGGCATCTCTCAGGGATGGTCATACTGGGACCATGCAGGCTCTGGGCTCCACCCCCTCCTCCACCTTGGACAGACTGGGAGAGCGAATGGTTCGGGGCCTTCAGCTGAATCCCAGATCTCCGACAGTCTGCTCCCCCTCAGATCAGTGGGAGAGCTGGGGGTCAGTGGGAGAGCCGGGGGTCAGTGGGGGAGCCGGGGGTCAGTGGGGGAGCCGGGGTTCAGTGGGAGAGCCGGGGGTCAGTGGGAGAGCCGGGGGTCAGTGGGAGAGCTGGGGGTCAGTGGGAGAGCTGAGCCAGGGGTCAGTGGGGGAGCCGGGGGTCAGTGGGGGAGCCGGGGGTCAGTGGGAGAGCCAGGGGTCAGTGGGGGAGCCGGGGGTCAGTGGGGGAGCCGGGGGTCAGTGGGGGAGCCGGGGGTCAGTGGGGGAGCCGGGGGTCAGTGGGAGACCCGGGGGTCAGTGGGAGAGCCGGGGGTCAGTGGGGGAGCCGGGGGTCAGTGGGGGAGCCGGGGGTCAGTGGGAGACCCAGGGGTCAGTGGGAGAGCCGGGGGTCAGTGGGAGAGCCAGGGGTCAGTGGGAGAGCCGGGGGTCAGTGGGAGACCCGGGGGTCAGTGGGAGAGCCAGGGGTCAGTGGGAGACCCGGGGGTCAGTGGGAGAGCCGGGGGTCAAAGGGCTCTGACTGCAGGCGGGTGTTGGAACCTCCACCATCCTCGCCAGCCTGCCATTCCCATCAGAGGCACCTCCCTCATCTTGATGAAGTTTGGCGGGTGATTAAGATAATTAAAGGATTCGATAGGGTAGATACAGAGTGATGCGCCTCAATAACTTCAAGGCTCAAAGTTAACTGGATAAAACAAGGCTTTTATTAGCAAAGAAAGATGCCTGTGTCTTCACCTAGCATTCTGCTGTTCTGCTGCAAGACAAGCCTAGGCTTGTCTTAAGTAGGGCCAGGTATGGGCGGAGCCGACACACCCAATGGGGAGAAAGGGGGCGGTGCACTATATACAATACAAGGTAAAAACACAGGAGCAGGCAATACAATATATGTAGTTAAATACAGAGTCTGATGAATGACATATTTCATCACACAGAGAAACTATTTCTTCTGGTGGGGGGAGTCCAGAACAAGGGGGCAGAACCTTAAAATTAGAGCCAGACCGTTCAGGAGTGATGTCAGGAAGCATTTTTCACCCATGACTCTATTTATCTGCCACTTACATTCCACCACATATAACCTGGAGCTGAATGTGGTGTTTTCCTGTGTGGTGACACTTTGCTACAGCCCTTCCTGTATTATCGCACTCCTGCTGTGCCTGCATCTCTGCCAAATGATCAGCGTGTGAATGAAAGACGGCGTCTCGAAGGCCTGGCTTCAGTTTTACACTTCAACAGTACAGACAGTAAATTGTTTATTTTCTTTTGAGGACACGATTGACGTCTAATTATTATAGACAATTTATGCAATAACTGAAGGTGAGTTGTGGTTCTGGCTTTGGTGAAAGTAAAGCTGCAACTCAATAATCCTGTTAGACTGTGTCCATAAAGTGGCTGAGATGTCTCATGTATTGGTTTGGGAGTTTTACACAGAAATTTTCACATAAAGGGTGGCGGAAATCTGGCACCCTCTCCCCAAAAGGCTGTGATTGCTGGGGGCCATTTGAAAATTTCACGACGGAGATCGATAGGTGTTTGTTGGGTAAAGGTATCGAGGGATATGGAGCAAAGGCGGGTAAATGGAGTTACGGTACAGATCAGCCGTGATCTCATTGAATGGCAGGACGTGCTGGAGAGACTGAATGGCCTCCTCCCATTCCCATGGGGTTATTTGATGAGTCCATTTTACTGAAGCTGATCATTGGTGCTGATTGGATTTTGTTTGGAAATGTCCCCCAATCTTCCTCCCTCCAAAGTGAATCAGTAAGTGCAAATTCACAGCCCTGAAACTCCGCGGAATTTACGCCAGGCGCCTCCTCCAGCGGAACCCTGGGGTACATTGGCCTTGTCAGAAAATCCTGGCCCTGTAAAGGCGTCATTCCTGACTTACACCCTCCCCCCAAACCCAGGGGCTTCGGGGCCCCTCATCTCCCATCCTTTGGTTTGAAAGCTGGTAAAGGCAAGGCAGTTCCTATGATTTGAGTGTTTCCTTGTGACTAAAACTGCTCTCTTGGCTGTGTGTGAAAGGCGGCTACATTGAATTATGTTGCTACTGAATCATTCCAATCACCTGGATTTTGCAAGCATCGGCCAAAAAAAAATCACATCAGCCATAAACCATTCCAGTAGGGTCAGAGACTCATTCACTTACACAGAGGTATAAGGTAACGGTTGGAGAGACTGCAACTCTTACACCACTGCTGCCTTTGTCAGCCGTGGCTCGGTGGGCAGCACTCTCTCCTCTGAGTCAGAAGGTTGTGGGTTCAAGTCCCACTCCGGAGACTCGAGCATGTAATCCAGGCCGACACTCCAGTGCAGTGCTGAGGGAGTGCTGCACTGTGTAGGGGTTTGCAAAATTCCCCTATTTTTCCCTGAAGATTAAAAATATTGGTCCACATCGTGGACGAAGAATTGGGTGATGTGAATTGTCTACAATGTTTTAAAATGTGCCTAGAACTGCAAAAGACTGCTCTGAGATGGACAGAACATGGACAACACCGGAGTCGAAGAGCTCTGTGGAAAATATTCACACACCTTAAGACAGTACTTTTATTAATAAAATTGTTCCCTGGAGTTTGGGCAATCACAAAAGGTTTTAAAATGGCCACAGAAAGCATTGGCCAAGAACAGTGGGGCTTGAAAAGGCAGCTCGAGTTTGTCTGTGTGAAAAAGTGGGAGGATACAGTGGCAGTCAAAGACCTGCCAATCAAAGGGAGGTTCCCTTCTAAGCAATCGTTGTTTATTGACATAAGGGATTAGCCCACTTGAGACTAACCGCAGGACAATCGATTGAAACTGCTTCTGTTTACACAGCAATTCAAAGTACTCAGACAATGAGATACTGAAGCCATGGAACGGATTTTGATTTGGAACAGATCAGCATTGAATGGGTTTGAATCACCCATCATTCTGGACAATAGGACAGTTGCATTCCCTTTTGTTTTAGCCCAGGTGAGCTCCGGATGTGGGCGGGAACATTTCGGCCCCACAGTGCAGACACATTAACCCATTCCAACCACTTTGAATCAACCAATCACAGCGTTTCTCTTGTGTATTGGAACTTTGGGCGCAAATTTTGTAGACAGACTTTTCCAGGTATAAAGATAGCTCCTGAGAAGCTATCGCTCTCTTAGCTCTTACTTCGCTGGACCCCAGGTGAGCAGGGTTTCTGACTCCTCGACAAGGCAACCCAGTAAGGAGTTAGGGGTGGTAATTAAGGGGATATTGCTAAGACTGTTAAATCAACATTGTAGCCACTTACCCCTCGTTTTTGCCATCTGCCTTCCTCCATTTAAGCAATTTTACTGTAATTACTGTGTTCGTGTGGTATCGTTTCTTTTAGTTAATAAAGCTTGATTTTTCTCTCATCCAGACCATTTGTCCATTTTAATATCATTAATTATAAGTCCTTCAGTCAGAACTGGAAGGTGGGGTAGCGATTCGAAACCGCTGTTTGAAAATTGGTTTATTGGAAATTGGTTTCCAGTGTAGCAGCAGGCTGCCTGACCAGGTGAATTACCGTAAACCAGGTAAAAGGTTGGAATTGGTCAGGGTGCAGGCAAAGGCTGCAAGACCAGGGAAATTACCTTAAATCAGTTAAAAGATGCCCCCCTACAACTGTCAGAGGTGGCATCTTTCAGATGAGGCGTTAAACCGAGGCCCTGTCTGCCTGCTCAGAGGAACATAAAAAATCCCATGACACTATCTCAAAGAGCAGAGGAGTTCTCTCTGGTGTCTCGGCCATTCTAGCAACCAACATCAATAAAATAATAAAACAGATGATCTGGTCATTATCACATTATTAATACCTCTGTATTTAGAGAGGTAAAGTCAAGTGATAATTTGCCAGTCTAGTTCCAGGATATTGACAGTATCTTCTTCTCCTCTGGGCCCAGAGGCACATGAGACAACCCATTTCATCCACTGCCTTTACATCCAGCAGACCGTGCTCCGGGTTATTTCTTCTGACAAAGTCCCTTTATACAAGGACAGGTCGTTAGCCTGACTCCTGACTCCCAACTCCCGCCCAGGAGAACCAGCTCGATGCGATGGGGGGGTGGAGGTCACCACTTCACTCCCATCAGACACGAGCTCCCCACTGGCCGCCAACCCAGTGTTGAGAGGCCAGAGCTCGGGTCTCCTGGTCGCCGGGGCTATGATGGGGGAGAAGGGAGCACTCCCCTCCCACCTCACTGGATATCAACCCAGTATTCAGAGACCAGAAGTCTTGTCGCTACTCGCCAGGACTGCCTGGAGTGTGGCTCCAACCCATAACCTCCTGACTCAGAGGCAGGAATGCTCCCACTGAGCCCAGGCCGTGTGCACGGGCGGTATGGGGACTGTTACACCGGTGAAGCAGGGGTAGTTACTCTGAGCGCGGTGCTGAAGGTGACACAAATGGAGCTCCGCATCGCACGTGGCTTGTGTTGTATCTGACTCCGGCCACTTGATGCTGTTACATGGTGAAAAGTGCGTAAAAAGATCGTGTTACTCAGCACAGATGCTCCTCAGCTCAGTGAGGATTGGATCAGCCGCACAAAGCGAAAGAAAGGAAAAGAAGAAAGCATAACTGCAATCAATACTTTCCCCCAGTGACAGGTTGCTCTGTGTTAAAAGAAATTAATTGGACGTATACATCCAGGCCATTAGAGAAATGTGCATTCAGTCATGCTTAGCAGAATTTAATCAGACTAATAAACTCACGGTGTTGTGTTCTCCACATGGCCTCCTTTATACCAACATCTAAACAAAACCGCCAGAACTCAATAGCCATTGGAGATGGGAGCGTTGGCCGCCATCCCATAGGTGTATGCTGGGCGATTCATTAACCGGAGGATCCATTTGACAATGCCTGCTTTGTGAAGCTGCGTCTTCAACAAGCCAAGGGTAGGAACTAAGGAAAGTGGGGTTGAAATGGGTGGAGATTTTGAGTCAGGATCCCCCGGGGTCCCTCCTGTCGCTGGTATACATAAACGACCTGGATTCACAATCCCACTGAAAGATCATTTCATTTGCGGATGAAACCAAGCTTGTGGCGATTGAGGGGGGGGGGGTCGGAGCCACGTTCTTACATAGGGAGCGTGACAGGATTGGCTTCTGTGCCAATCAGTGGCCCAGAGGTCACGCTGAAGCAGCACAGTACTCTGGGAAGGTCACACCTGGTGTACAGCCTGTAATCCTGATCAACGTCACCATTCCAGCTCCAGCTTTTCCTGTGCCTGGCATAAAACATGAACTCTTCCGTCAGCACACACTCTCACTCCCTAAGCATGACCCACTGCACAAACGAATCTGGGATAATCTGCTCTGGACAAACAGCAGATCCATTTATTGCCTTTGGGTTTATATCTAGGATTCCCACAATGCAACCACCTCATTTCTGAGGATGATTAATATCAACAAAAACAACTTTCATTTATATAGCACCTTTAACGTGCTTCACAGGAGCATAATCAGACAAAAATGGTCACCGAGCCACATAAGGAGACATTAGGACAGGTGACCAAAAGCTTGGTCAAAGAGGAAGGTTTTAAGGAGCACCTTAAAGGAGGAGAGAGGTGGAGAGGGAATGCCAGAGCTTATGTCCTAGACTGCTGAAGGCACGGCCACCAATGGTGAGGCGATAGAAGTGAGGGATGCACAAGAGGCCAGAATTGGAGCAGCACAGAGATCTCGGAGGGTTGTAGGGCTGGGGGAGGCTACAGAGATAGGGAGGGGTGAGGCCATGGAGGGATTTGAAAACAAGGATGAGAATTTTAAGTTCAAGGCATTGCCGGACCGGGAACCAATGTAGGTCAGTGAGCACAGGGGTGATGGGTGAACGGGACTGGGTGTGAGTTAGGACACGGGGCAGTGAGCACAGGGGGTGATGGGTGAACGGGACTGGGTGTGAGTTAGGACACGGGGCAGTGAGCACAGGGGGTGATGGGTGAACGGGACTGGGTGTGAGTTAGGACACGGGGCAGTGAGCACAGGGGGTGATGGGTGAACGGGACTGGGTGTGAGTTAGGACACGGGGCAGTGAGCACAGGGGGTGATGGGTGAACGGGACTGGGTGTGAGTTAGGACACGGGGCAGTGAGCACAGGGGGTGATGGGTGAACGGGACTGGGTGTGAGTTAGGACACGGGGCAGTGAGCACAGGGGGTGATGGGTGAACGGGACTGGGTGTGAGTTAGGACACGGGGCAGTGAGCACAGGGGGTGATGGGTGAACGGGACTGGGTGTGAGTTAGGACACGGGGCAGTGAGCACAGGGGGTGATGGGTGAACGGGACTGGGTGTGAGTTAGGACACGGGGCAGTGAGCACAGGGGGTGATGGGTGAACGGGACTGGGAGTGAGTTAGGACATGGGGCAGTGAGCACAGGGGGTGATGGGTGAACGGGACAGGGTACGAGTTAGGACACGGGGCAGTGAGCACGGGGGGTGATGGGTGAACGGGACTGGGTGCGAGTTAGGACATGGGGCAGTGAGCACAGGGGGTGATGGGTGAATGGGACTGGGTGTGAGTTAGGACAGGGGCAGTGAGCACAGGGGGTGATGGGTGAACGGGACTGGGTGTGAGTTAGGACACGGGGCAGTGAGCACAGGGGGTGATGGGTGAACGGGACTCGGGGCGAGTTAGGACACGGGGCAGTGAGCACAGGGGGTGATGGGTGAACGGAACTCGGTGCGAGGATGGGTGAATGGGACTGGGTGTGAGTTAGGACACGGGGCAGTGAGCACGGGGTGATTGGTGAATGGGGCTCGGTGTGAGTTAGGACACGGGGCAGTAAGCACGGGGTGATGGGTGAACGGGACTGGGTGCGAGTTAGGACACGGGGCAGTGAGCACAGGGGGTGATGGGTGAATGGGACTGGGTGTGAGTTAGGACACGGGGCAGTGAGCACAGGGGGTGATGGGTGAACGGACTGGGTGTGAGTTAGGACACGGGGCAGTGAGCACAGGGGGTGATGGGTGAATGGGACTGGGTGTGAGTTAGGACACGGGGCAGTGAGCACAGGGGGTGATGGGTGAACGGGACTGGGTGTGAGTTAGGACACGGGGCAGTGAGCACAGGGGGTGATGGGTGAACGGGACTGGGTGGGAGTTAGGACACGGGGCAGTGAGCACAGGGGGTGATGGGTGAACGGGACTTGGTGCGAGTTAAGACACGGGGCAGTGAGCACAGGGGGTGATGGGTGAATGGGACTTGGTGCGAGTTAGGACACGGGACAGTGAGCACAGGGGGTGATGGGTGAACGGGACTTGGTGCGAGTTAGGACACAGGACAGTGAGCACAGGGGGTGATGGGTGAACGGGACTGGGTGTGAGTTAGGACACGGGGCAGTGAGCACGGGGGGTGATGGGTGAACGGGACTGGGTGTGAGTTAGGACACGGGGCAGTGAGCACAGGGGGTGATGGGTGAACGGGGCTTGGTGCGAGTTAGGACACGGGGCAGTGAGCACAGGGGGTGATGGGTGAACGGGACTTGGTGCGAGTTAGGACACGGGGCAGTGAGCACAGGGGGTGATGGGTGAACGGGACTTGGTGCGAGTTAGGACACGGGGCAGTGAGCACAGGGAGTGATGGGTGAACGGGACTGGGTGTGAGTTAGGACACGGGGCAGTGAGCACAGGGGGTGATGGGTGAACGGGACTGGGTGTGAGTTAGGACACGGGCCAGTGAGCACAGGGGGTGATGGGTGAACGGGACTTGGTGCAAGTTAGGACACTGGGCAGTGAGCACAGGGGGTGATGGGTGAACGGGACTGGGTGCGAGTTAGGACACGGGGCAGTGAGCACAGGGGGTGATGGGTGAACGGGACTGGGTGCGAGTTAGGACACGGGGCAGTGAGCACAGGGGGTGATGGGTGAACGGGACTGGGTGTGAGTTAGGACACGGGGCAGTGAGCACAGGGGGTGATGGGTGAACGGGACTTGGTGTGAGTTAGGACACGGGGCAGTGAGCACAGGGGGTGATGGGTGAACGGGACTTGGTGCAAGTTAGGACACTGGGCAGTGAGCACAGGGGGTGATGGGTGAACGGGACTGGGTGTGAGTTAGGACACGGGGCAGCGAGCACAGGGGGTGATGGGTGAACGGGACTGGGTGTGAGTTAGGACACGGGGCAGTGAGCACAGGGGGTGATGGGTGAACGGGACTTGGTGCGAGTTAGGACACGGGGCAGTGAGCAGAGGGGGTGATGGGTGAACGGGACTGGGTGCGAGTTAGGACACTGGGCAGTGAGCACAGGGGGTGATGGGTGAACGGGACTGGGTGTGAGTTAGGGCATGGGGCAGTGAGCACAGGGGGTGATGGGTGAATGGGACTTGGTGCGAGTTAGGACACGGGGCAGTGAGCACAGGGGGTGATGGGTGAACGGGACTGGGTGAGAGTTAGGACACGGGGCGGTGAGCACAGGGGGTGATGGGTGAACGGGACTGGGTGCGAGTTAGGACACGGGGCAGTGAGCACAGGGGGTGATGGGTGAACGGGACTTGGTGCGAGTTAGGACACGGACAGCAGAGTTTTGGATGAGTTCAAGTTTATGGAGGGTGGAAGAGGGGAGGTCATAAGAACATAACATAAGAACTAGGAGCAGGAGTAGGCCATTCGGCCCTTCGAGCCTGCTCCGCCATTCAATGAGATCATGGCTGATCTTCTGCCTCAACTCCATTCACCGGCCCTATCGCCATATCCCTCCATGCCCTTACTAGTCAGAAATCTATTGACTTCTGTTTTGAATATACCCAATGACTGAGCCTCCACAGCCCTCTGGGGTAGAGAATTCCAAAGATTCACCACCCTCTGTGTGAAGAAATTTCTTCTCATCCCAGTCCTGAATGGCCTACCCTTTATCCTGAGGCTGTGGCCCCTGGTTCTAGACTCCCCAGCCAAGGGAAACATTCTCCCAGCATCCACCCTATCAAGCCCTGTAATAATTTTGTATGCTTCAATGAGATCCCCTCTCATTCTTCTGAATTCAAGAGAATACAGGCCTAGTTTACTCAATCTCTTCTCATACGACAGTCCCACCATCCCAGGAATCAATCTCGTGAACCTTCGTTGCACTCCCTCTAAGGCAAGTATATCCTTCCTTAGGTAAGGAGACCAAAATTGTACACAGTACCCCAGGTGTGGTCTCACCAAGGCCCTATATAATTGGAATAAGACTTCTTTACTCCTGTACTCAAATCCTCTTGTAATGAAGGCCAGCATACCATTTGCCTTCCTAATGGCTTGCTGCACCTGCACATTCAACATTAGTGACTCATGTACAAGGACACCCAGGTCCCTTTGAGCATCTGCGTTCCCCAATCTTTCACCATTTAGGAAATACTCTGCCTTTCTGTTTTTTCTACCAAAGTGGATAACTTCACATTTATCCACATTATATTCCATCTGCCATGTTCTCGCCAACTCACTGAGCCTGTCGAGATTCACTTGAAGCCTCTTCACATCCTCTTCACATCCGACACTGCCACCTAGCTTTGTATCATCAGCAAATTTGGAAATGTTACATTTAGTCCCCTCATCCAAATCATTGATATAGATTGTGAATAGCTGGGGCCCAAGCACCGATCCTTGCAGTACCCCACTAGTCACAGCCTGCCATCCTGAAAAAGACCCGTTTATCCCTACTCTTTGTTTTCTGCCTGTTAACCAATTCTCAATCCACGCTAGTATATTACCCCCAATTCCATGTGCCCTAATTTTGTTCACCAACCTCTTGTGTGGGACCTTATCAAAGGCATTCTGAAAATCCAGCCAGGATAGCCTAGATTATGTACTCAAGTCTCTGGCATAGGGCGTGAACCCACAACCTTCTGACTCAGAGACAAGAGTGATATCAATTGAGCCAAGATTGACAACTACAGGGCGATCAATAACTAGTTGCCAGGAAGAGTGACTGAGGCCATGACACTGACCTGATTTAAGAAGCAGCACAATGCTGTTATGGGAAGACTGCAGCAATGATATTCTGGAAGGACGATATCTAATGGGCTGAAAGTCCTTTTTCACCTAAACCCATTTTCTCATCTTCTCCCCACCCCATTTATTTGGACGCACACACTGCTGAACTCTAGTTAATAATGTTGAGAAGTACAAATGCTTTTCATATGGAAGGAGCCTTTTAATTCTCAAACTTCTCATGCACACACATAGACTGATTCGATCTCTTGTGGTGTTTCACACAGAGAGTAAAGACCAAATGGTCGGGATTAGAGGGCAGGGGATAATTGGGCCACAGGCTCTCCTGTAGTGGATCTGCAGGAAAGGGGAGTAGAAGCTAAGAACTGGTGAGCATTATTCCCTTGGGATTAAGGAGACAGGGAAGAGGTGGAAGCTGGTGGATGTGGTTCTTCACAGAGGTGTCATGTTGACCGTGTCAGTCTGCACTCACTGACCTGATGCCAGCACTCTGCCATGACCTCACCTTCTCCCACAGCAAGAGCAGGGTGCCTCCCCTTCAGCCATGGCCTGCTCCTCGTAGGGGGCGAGCTCCCTAATGTTGGGGTGCCCCCTCCAGTGCACTCCCTCTCACAGACCTTGTGTGCACGTTTGCCCTGTAACAAAATAGAGTGAATTCTGTGAAGGGGGGGGGGGCAATTGAGGTGGCAATGGACAGCTGATGGAAGAGATCTGGAGAAAGGGGATTTAAGGTTGTGCATGCAAGTGCTGTTAGGGAATATGGCTATACACCAGGGTACAGTGTAAAGGGCTAGTCATAAACCTGTTCAAATTCGAGGGTGAACAGTGTGTTGGTGCCAAGGATGCCCAAGGAAGAAAAAGGAGACTGACCGGCATGTTACCTTGCCTGCTCTAGCTGGGTCATTGAGCTTCTTGCGATACTGGTCTGCAGTTTTGGGGCTGACAGCCCCACCTCCCCCCCGCATGGCCTCCCTCCCGAGAGACATTTTATGGCAGCTTCCTCCCATGGACACCCAGTAGTCGTTCTCGCCTCAGGCGTCTTGCCGAGGAGGATTTGGAGGTCTGAAGCTGTCAGCTCTTCTTCTGTTCCGCCTTGCGTTGCCCTTGTCCATTCTTCGTCTGCCTGGAGGATCTGATACTAGATGGACTTGGTCCTTTAGTCATCTAGTAATTCTGATGTTCCGTCCAGTGAGTCGAGCATATTCCTACTTTCCAGCTGCACCCCACCCCCCCCACCCCGCCATCCCACCCCTCACTCCCACCCCTCGCCCCACCCTGCCCTCCCACCCCTCGCCCCCCCACCCTGCCCTCCCACCCCTCGCCCCCACCCCTTGCCCCACCCTACCCCTTGCCCCCCCACCCCTCACCTCACCCCACCCCTTGCCCCCCTCCCCGCCCCCCCCACCCCGCCATCCCACCCCTCACCCCACCCCCCACCCCACCCCTCGCCCCGCCACCCTGCCCCAACCCCTTGCCCCCCACCCTGCCCCCCCCTTGCCCCCCCACCACTCGCCCCCCCCACCCTGCCCCCCACCCCTCGCCCACCCACCCTGCCCTCCCCACCCCGCCCCCCACCCCTCGCCCCCCCACCCTGCCCTCCCACCCCTCGCCCCCACCCCTCACCCCCCCACCCTGCCCTCCCACCCCTCGCCCCCACCCCACCCCTCGCCCCACCACCCTGCCCCAACACATCGCCCCCCCACCACTCACCCCCCCATCCCACCCCCAACCCCTCGCCCCTCCACCCCGCCCCCCACCCCTACTCCAGAGACTTGAGCACAGAAATCTAGGCTGACACTCCAGTGCAGTGCTGAGGGAGTGCTGCACTGTCAGAGGTGCCGTCTTTTGGATGAGACGTTAAACCAAGGCCCCATCTGTTCTCTCGGGTGGACGTAAAAGATCCCAGGGCACTATTTCGAAGAAGAGCAGGGGAGTTCTCCCCAGTGTCCCGGCCAATAATTATCCCTCAACCAAGTAGATTATCTGGTCAGTATCTCTTTGCTGCTTGTGGGATCTTGCTGTGCGCAAATTGGCAGCTGCATTTCCTACATTACAACAGTGACTACACTTCAAAAGGACTTCATTGGCTGTGAAGCGTGTTGGGACGTCCTGAGGTTGTGAAAGGCGCTATAGAAATGCAAGTCTCTGTTTCTTTCTTCCAACAGACAGTGGCTGTGAACAAGATCACTTCCTGAAGCTTTATGGCAGTTTTCAGCTGGTCTCACCTACTGTCACCAAATCATTTACTTGAAATGAGTTCAATCTGTAGCAGCTTGCTTCGAATGTACCGTGAATATTCAGACTAAATGCTAATTTACCCAGCCTTTCAAACAACCCATAATATCTCATATTGCATTATTCACTGATTATGATTAACTGTTATGAAATCTTGAAAAACTCTGACACTTGAACAAAAGAATGAATTAATAAGCAACAGAGCTATTAGTTAGGAGCGATGAGAGAGGATATAAAGAGTCCCTTATGGCGATACTGCTGCTGTTGCTCAGCTCGCGTTGATCAACAGTATATCTTATTTCAGATGTCTAAATGGTCAATGCTTTATTGTTCCTACAGGATTAGTTGGCCTTGAAATTCGGGCGTATCCGGGGAACAATCCCTGCGCCTGAATGGTGAGGCTCGAGGTGCTCCCGATACTGGGCCTCGGGCCTCGCTTCCATTGGGCCGGCGAGCTGCCGAGAGCACCAGGTGGCTGGCAGGCCAAGCGGGATTGAAGGTCGGGGGCTCCTGGCCTCACAGCGGCCCTTGGGTAAGTGAGGGGTGTGGGGTGGCCGGGTCGGGAGGTAGTGGCTGCAATCGATTAGGTAGGGAGTGGGTGGCCTACAGCGGACTGCAGGCTTTGAAGCTGGGGTCGGGAGGGGCACTCCCACTCCTCCCGGCTCCACATTCAGGTAAGCCATTTTTAATCATTTCCCTGGTGGTTGTGGCCAGCCCGCAGGAGGTGCCTGCGATTGCGGCAGTGCACCTGTCCTTCTGGGGTGCGGACGTGATACGATCGCTCAGTGTCAGCTGGCTGGATGACGACTGCTGGCTTCCAGTAGTCATGCTCCTGGATTCTGACGGATTCTCCATTGTGCAGCGGCGGCAGTAGTCTAGCTGACCTGTCATAGTATCTCTTTTGGTGTTGCTGTCTCTGTACACATTTTGCATGCACTTGCTTGCAGCTGATGACCTCTGGCTGCAGCTGCTGGTTGGTGCTTGGAAGGATTGGGCGAAGTCTGCGGCTCATCAACAGCTGTGCTGGTGACTTGAAGTTGTCAACCGGAGTATTGCGGTACTCAAGGAGACTGATGTAGGGGTCTCTTTTGTCCGCTTTGGCTTTGCCCATGAGTGTTTTTGCAATCTGGACAGTTTTTTCAACAAGGCCATTACTTTGAGGGTAAGGTGGGCTTGATGTGACATGTGTGAAATCCCATGCCTTGGCAAACGACTCGAACTCTTTTGATTTGTATTGGGGGCCATTGTCTGAGACTAAAGTCTCTACAATGCCATGCCTGGCAAAGGCTGCCTTTAGCTTGTGGATCACAGCTGCAGATGTGGTGCTGTGAAGCTTGTCCAATTCAAAAAATCTGCTGTAGTAATCAACAGTCACTATGTAGTCCTCGTTGTTCCATGTGAACAGATCCATTGCCGCGACCTGCCAGGGCCTGTCTGGGACACGGTGAGGTATCATGGGCTCTTTGACATTTGATGGGCGGTGTTCTAGACAAATGGAACATTTTCCGACAATGTCCTCAATGTGTCTGCACATTCCGGGCCAAAACATAATGTCACCTGCTCTTTGTTTGTATTTTTCCATGCCCATATGTCCAGCATGAATTTTTGTCAACATCTCTTCTCTGAGACTGGTAGGAATGATGATTTTCTCCCCTTTGAAGATGATTCTGTTGATTTGTGACAGTTCATCTCTGTGATTCCAGAATTCAGATATGCTGTGAGGGCATTGCCTCCTTTCCTCAGGCCATCCTTCATGTATGACTTTGCTCAGCAGTGTGAGTTGTGCATCTTTCTCTGTTGCTGCTCGGATCTCCTTCAGTTTTGAGTCACTCACAGGTAAGCTGTTGTACACCATGTGCACCTGCACATCCATGCCTTCACTGAGGCTGTTGTCCTGGTAGCTAAGAGACTTTCTGGAGAGTGTGTCTGTGACAGGAATGTCTTTGCCTGGACGGTGAATGATTGTGAAGTCGTACTTCTGTAGCTGAAGGATCATTCTCTGTAGCCTTGGTGGGGCTGCGGCTAGTGGTTTCCTCATGATTGACTCGAGGGGCTTGTGGTCGGATTCCACAATGACTTGTCGGCCATAGACATACTGGTGGAAACGCTTACATCCAAACAGAATTGCATATAGCTCTTTCTCGATTTGAGCATAGTTGATTTCACTGTCTGTGAGAGATCTGGAAGCGTAGCCGATGGGTTTTCCTTCTTGCAGTAATACTGCGCCTAGTCCGTACTTTGACGCGTCCACTTGTAGTCTGAGCTCTTTGTTGGGGTCGAAGTAGGCAAGAACTGGTCCTGGTTCTCTGGTGATTAGGTCTTTCATTTTCTGAAATGCTGTGTCATGTTGTTTGTCCCACAGGAACTCATTGGATTGTTTGAGCAACTGACGCATGGGTGCGTTGATTTCGGAGAGGCTCGGGGCAAACTTGGCTAAGTAGTTAACCATGCCTAGTACTGTCTCTAGCTCTGTGCGGTTCGTTGGCGGCTCCATCTTCTTGATGGCGGAGATTTTCTCTGGATCCGGCTTAATGTCATCAGTTGAGAGGCGATGCCCGAAATAACTGATCTCGGTGGATCCAATTATGCTTTTCTCGGGGTTGAGCCGGATACCTTTCTCCCATGATCTTTGTAGCATCGCATGGAGGTTCCTGTCATGTTCCTCTCTATTCCTGCCATAGATGAGGATGTCGTCTATGATTGCGACTACTCCGTCGAGGCCTTCATAGGTTTCGTCGATCTTCCGCTGGAATTCATCCTGAGCTGAGATAAGACCAAATGGTAAACGCAGAAATCGGTAGCGTCCAAATGGTTGTTAGCTTAGATGACTCTTCCGTGTGCTTGATAGTCCAGTATCCTGATCATGCGTCCATTACACTGAAGTAACGTGCTCCTACTAGCTTGGGTGTGATGTCATATAGCGTTGGTAGAGGTTAGTGAGGGCGTTTGATAGCCTTGTTCAAATCTCTGGGGTCGAGACAGACTCTGAGCTTGTCTGTACGTGGTTTCTCAACCATTACTAACGCGTTGACCCACTCTGTCGGTTCTGTTTCCCGGACAATGATTTCTGTATTCTCCATGCTCTGCAGCTCCTCCTTCAGGTGACTACGTAGAGCAAGGGGTATCCTTCTCGGTGGGCAAACCACAGGGGTTGCTGCTGGGTCAAGGTGAATAGTGCATTCACCTGGGAATAGTCCAATCCCTTTGAAAACGTCAGCAAAGTCCTCCATGACTGTCTGCTTCTCAACTGGTGCTGTCAATGATAGCACTAGCTTGACAAGGTCCATGTCTAAACATGCCTTTAGACCTAGCACTGGAGGTGCTTGAGTGTCAATAATGTAAAAGTCCAGCATCATGTCGCTTTCTTTGTACTTGCATTTCATCACGCATGTGCCTTTTACAATGAGCTGCTCACCCCCATAGCCGGTCAGTCAGCATGAGGTGGGCTGTAGCTCACACTCATCCTTCAAGCTGTGATACTCATTCAGAGGAATTACACTAACCTGAGATCCAGTGTCTAGTTTAAACTTAAGCTCTTTGCCCTGTTTTCCTATCTCAATATCAGCAAAAGCTTGCTCAGTCTCTGAAATCTGTTTTTTCTGTGACACAGAATCAATAAACAGTTCCTCTGTATTTGGCTCTCTATCTGGCATTTGGCTGTCACTCACTGTGTGTACTGCTTTTCCAAAAACAGTCTTTCAAACTTTAGCAAAGTGGTTCCGTTTACCACATTTAGTACATTGCCTTCCTTTGGCAGGGCAGTACTTCTTTTCTCCATGCCAGTTGTTTCCACAATATCCACAGTTTTTGAAGCGTTTTATGTCTGTGTCGCCCATTTTTAGAACTCTCGCTGTTCTTTCTGTTCTGAAACACGCTCTCTGGGCGGTGTTCTTTGGTGTGTGTCTATTAACTGCGTGCACTGTCTGTTCACTTGAGCTGCTCGTGGCGCCAGTTATGGTTGTCAACTGTGCTTGGGCTATCTCGTGCGATCTAGCTATGCCCGGACCCAACATTCAAAAGTTTCTCTCTCACTTTAGCTGAATGTATTCCAAACACGATGCGGTCTCTGACCATCTCATCTTTATCTGTATATGCACAGTCTTTTACCAGCAGTTTTAACTCAGTCACGAACTGTTCAAACGACTCACGAGCTCCTTGTACTTTCTCCTGAAACTTGTACCTAGCGAATATCGTATTTGTCTTGGGCATCACATATGCTTCAAAACGGTCAAAATAACTTTTCAGTACCTTTGCTTCATCCGCGGTGAGGGACCATGTGTTAAAAATGTCTCTCCCCTTTTCTCCGATCCACAGGAGTAGGTAGCTGCATCTTTCTTCCTCCCCTTTGCTTTTCAGTGGACCCGAAAACATCAACTCCACGTGTTGCTTGAACTTGCTCCATTCTCTAGGTAAGTTCAAAGATCCCCAATCCATTTGTGGTAAGGGAGCTCCAACGATGTCCATTTCAAATCCCTGTTCTGACACCATGTCTTGTTTTGCACACTTTGTACAAAAATAATAAATTGCAGGACAACGGAGTATTACAGTTTAACTCTTTTAATGAAGCATCAGGTCTGTGATCTCTCATACAGCATCGTGTGACCAAGATGGAGTCAGGACCCTGGGTCCTCCAAAACAATAGCAGCCCTTACAGATGCCTGCAGGCCAATGACAATTCAACATGCAAATGTTACAGCATCAGGTCAAACCAGTCTCACCGTGACTGCCTCAAACAGACGTTTCGTCCCTTATTTGTATATGGAAAGCAACTGGCGCCTGTTTCAGGTGCGGTCATTGCAGGCCGATTTATTGGCCTTTACCAATATGGGGAGCGGCGCATTTCCAGATCGTAATGAGCGTGGGCTTCCTGCTCATCATATTGGAAGCTTAGTCGTCCATTTAAAGCCACGAAAAACCAGCACTGCACGATCCAGATACAGCTCTTCGCTTTACTGAAAAAAATAACGTGCAAAAAAAAAATCAATGTTCGTTAAAACATAATCGACTGGATTTTACAGTCAGCAGCAGTGAAGGAACAGCTCTCCTGGTTCACCTCATTGTTACACGGCACTCCACACGTGTACACACCCTGTTACACGGCACTCCACACGTGTACACACCCTGTTACACTGCACTCCACACGTGTACACACCCTGTTACACTGCACTCCACACGTGTACACACCCTGTTACACTGCACTCCACACGTGTACACACCCTGTTACACTGCACTCCACACGTGTACACACCCTGTTACACTGCACTCCACACGTGTACACACCCTGTTACACTGCACTCCACATGTGTACACACCCTGTTACACTGCACTCCACACGTGTACACACCCTATTACACTGCACTCCACACGTGTACACACCCTGTTACACTGCACTCCACACGTGTACACACCCTGTTACACTGCACTCCACATGTGTACACACCCTGTTTCACTGCACTCCACACGTGTACACACCCTGTTACACTGCACTCCACACGTGTACACACCCTGTTACACTGCACTCCACACGTGTACACACCCTGTTACACTGCACTCCACACGTGTACACACCCTGTTACACTGCACTCCACACGTGTACACTCCCTGTTACACTGCACTCCAATGTGTACACACCCTGTTACACTGCACTCCACACGTGTACACTCCCTGTTACACTGCACTCCAATGTGTACACAGCCTGTTACACTGCACTCCACACGTGTACACACCCTGTTACACTGCACTCCACATGTGTACACTCCCTGTTACACTGCACTCCACACGTGTACACACCCTGTTACACTGCACTCCACACGTGTACACACCCTGTTACACTGCACTCCACACGTGTACATACCCTGTTACACTGCACTCCTCACATATACACACCCTATTACACTGCACTCCACACGTGTACACACCCTGTTACACTGCACGCCACACGTGTACACTCCGTTACACTGCACTCCACATGTGTACACACCCTGTTACACTGCACTCCACACGTGTACACACCCTGTTACACTTCACTCCACAGGTGTACACACCCTGTTACACTGCACTCCACACGTGTACACACCCTGTTACACTGCAATCCACACGTGTACACACCCTGTTACACTGCACTCCACACGTGTACACACCCTGTTACACTGCACTCCACACGTGTAGACACCCTGTTACACTGCACTCCACATGTGTACACACCCTGTTACACTGTACTCCACATGTGTACACTCCCTGTTACACTGCACTCCACACGTGTACACACCCTGTTACACTGCACTCCACACGTGTACACACCCTGTTACACTGCACTCCACACGTGTACACACCCTGTTACACTGCACTCCTCACATATACACAACCTGTTACACGGCACTCCACACGTGTACACACCCTGTTACACTGCACTCCACACGTGTACACACCCTGTTACACTGCACTCCACACTTGTACACACCTTGTTACACGGCACTCCACACGTGTACACACCCTGTTACACTGCACTCCACACGTGTACACACCCTGTTACACGGCACTCCACATGTGTACACACCCTGTTACACGGCGCTCCACACGTGTACACACCCTGTTACATGGCACTCCACACGTGTACACACCCTGTTACACTGCACTCCACACGTGTACACACCTTGTTACACTGCACTCCTCACATATACACACCCTGTTACACGGCATTCCACACATGTGCACACCCTGTTACACTGTACTCCACACGTGTACACACCCTGTTACACGGCACTCCACACGTGTACACACCCTGTTACACTGCACTCCACACGTGCACACACCCTGTTACACTGCACTCCACACGTGTCCACACCCTGTTACACTGCACTCCACACGTGTACACACACTGTTACACTGCACTCCACACGTGTACACTCCCTGTTACACTGCACTCCACACATGTACGCACCCTGTTACACTGCACTCCACACGTGTACACACCCTGTTACACTGCACTCCACACGTGTACACACCCTGTTACACTGCACTCCACACGTGTACACACCCTGTTACACTGCACTCCACATGTGTACACACCGTTTAAAAAAAATTGTTATTCATTGATGGGATGTGGGCGTCGCTGGCTAGGCCTGCATTTAGTGCCCATCCCTAGTTGTCCTTGAGAAGATGGTGGTGAGCCGCCTTCTTGAACCGCTGCAGTCCATATGGTGTAGGTACACCCACAATGCTGTTAGGAAGGGAGTTCCAGGATTTTGGCCCAGCGACAGTGAAGGAACGGCGATACAGGTCCAAGTCAGGATGGTGTGTGGCTTGGAGGGGAACTTGTCGGTGGTGATGTTCCCATGCGTCTGCTGCCCTTGTCCTTCTAAGTGGTATAGGTCGCGGGTTTGGAAGGTGCTGTTGAAGGAGCTTTGGCGAGTTGCTGCAGTGCATCTTGTAGATGGTACACACTGCAGCCACAGTGCGCTGGTGGTGGAGGGAGTGAATGTTGAAGGTGGTGGATGGAGTGCCAATCAAGCGGGCTGCTTTATCCTGAATGGTATCTCGCTTCTTGAGTGTTGTTGGAGCTGCACTCATCCAGGCAAGTGGAGAGTATTCCATCACACTCCTGACTTGTGCCTTGTAGATGGTGGAAAGGCTTTGGGGAGTCAGGAGGTGAGACACTCGCCGCAGA
The DNA here is from genome assembly GCF_052327205.1 of Somniosus microcephalus. Taxonomy (NCBI): domain Eukaryota; kingdom Metazoa; phylum Chordata; class Chondrichthyes; order Squaliformes; family Somniosidae; genus Somniosus; species Somniosus microcephalus. The sequence goes on from NC_141003.1 coordinate 6,484,216, forward strand.
ATTCCCAGCCTCTGGCCTGCTCTTGTAGCCACAGTATTTATATGGCTGGTCCAGTTCAGTTTCTGATCAATGGTAACCCCCAGGATGTTGATAGTGGGGGATTCAGCGATGGTAATGCCATTGAATGTCAAGGGGAGATGGTTAGAGTCTCGCTTGTTGGAGATGGTCATTGCCTGGCACTTGTGTGGTGCGAATGTTACTTGCCACTTGTCAGCCCAAGTCTGAATGTTGTCCAGGTCTTGCTGCATATGGACACGGACTGCGTCAGTATCGGACGAGTCTCGAATGGTGCTGAACAGTGCACTCCACACGTGTACATACCCGTTACACTGCACTCCACATGTGTACACACCGTTACACTGCACTCCACACGTGTACACACACCGTTACACTGCACTCCACATGTGTACACACCCTGTACATGGCACTCCACATGTGTACACACCCTGTTACACTGCACTCCACACGTGTACACACCCTGTTACACTGCACTCCACACGTGTACACACCCTGTTACACTGCACTCCACATGTGTACACACCCTGTTACACTGCACTCCACACGTGTACACACACCATTACACTGCACTCCACACGTGTACATGCCCTGTTATATTGCACTCCACACATGTACACACCCTGTTACACGGCACTCCACATGTGTACACACCCTGTACATGGCACTCCACACGTGTACACACCCTGTTACACTGCACTCCACACGTGTACACGCCCTGTTACACTGCACTCCACACGTGTACACACCCTGTTACACTGCACTCCACACATGTACCCCTTGATGTTACACTGCACTCCCTCAGTCACACTGACAGTGTGTGGATGCCCTTGATGTTAACAGTAATTGTCTGTTCTAACAATTAGCTTCACTCTGCAGTGAACACTGGGCTAAGTACAGGATTCTTGGATAGGAAAAGGAAATCTTTGAAGGTGGCAGGGCAAGTTGATAAGAAACGTATGGGATCCATGGCTTTATAAATAGCGGTATTGAGTATGAAAACAATAAAGTTATGCTAAACCTTTATGAATCACTGGTTAGGCCTCAGCTAGAATATTGTGTCCAATTCTGGGCACCACACTTTAGGAAGGATGTCAAGGCTACACAGGGTACAGGGAGGTTTACTAGGATGATACCAGGGATGAGGGAGTTTAGAGATTGGAGAAACTGAGAGTATTCTCCTTAGAGCAGAGAAGGTTAAGGGGAGACATAATAGAGGTATTTAAAATTATGAGGTGCTTTGATAGAGCAAGTAGGGAGAAACTGTTTCCTCTGGCAAGTGGGTCAGTAACCAGAGGTCATAGATTTAAAATAATTGTTAAAAGAACTAGAGGGGAAATGAGGAGAAACGTCTTCGCACAGAGGGGTTGTTAAGATCTGGAACGCACTCCCTGACAGGCTGGGGGATTCAGATTCTATGGAAACTTTCAAAAGGCAACTGGACATGTACTTGAAGAGGACTGATTTGCAGGTTATGGGGAAAAAGCTAGGGTATGGGACTAAATTGGACCGCTCTTTCAAAGAGCCGGCACAGGCACAACGGGCCGAATGGCCTCCTTCTGTGCTGTAAGTTTCTCGGATTCGAAGGAAAGAGGTGCAGCAGTTTTTCCCTAAATTTCTTTTGTTCTCCCAATGACAACTGACAGAGAGACAAATTGAGAACTCTTGGCCCACCACCCTGCACAGCAGACTGACTCACTGCACCCACAGGACCCGGGTTCGAATCCGGCCTCGGGCGACTGTCTGTGTGGAGTTTGCACATTCCCCCCGTGTTTGCGTGGGTTTTCTCCGAGTGCTCCGGTTTCCTCCCACAGTCCAAAGATGTGCGGGTTAGGTTGATTGGCTATGATAAATTGACCCTTAGTGTTAGGGGGATTAAATACGTGGGGTTACGGGGATAGGGTGGGATATGTGTTGGTGTAGGGGTTACAGGGATCGGGTGGGATATGTGTCGGTGCCGGCTCGATGGGCCGAAATGGCCTCTATCTGCACTGTGGGGTTTCTGTGATTCTGTGATATGCAACTGTTGAGTTTGGTCCAGGAGATACCAGGCGCAGTTCCCTTCTAACTCCAGTGCTGGACAGTCAACAACTCCATTAACATCTCATGCGACTCCCAGGGTGGTTGAAGGCGAACGAGATGGACCGTGGTCTTTTTTCATCCAGCAATTCCTATATTCCTGTATGATATGAAAGCCAGAAGAACTTGTTTAGCTGTACATAGGATATACAGCACAGAAGCTGGCCCAGCCAGTCCATGCCGATGTGGTTATATTACACCAGGCGCCTATCCCACTGATGTGCAGTGTTTTATTAGGGCTGTTGAGAGGACAGTGAGAGGCTGGCAATGTTCCTTGGCAAATACCTGATCCTGGGGGCCAGAGGTGGTCCAGATATAAATCAATTGCACCCTCTGCTGTTTTTAATCTGCATCTGCAAAAGTGACTTTCTGTTCAACTGCAATTGTTAGAAAAACAGAGCAGTGCACAGACACAGCATGTCACAGCCCCACAATAAGCTCGATCAATACTGCTACCCTCTGCCAGTCGTTCTAGTGCAAACATGGACATTTACCAACCGCTGAGGGCGATGTCACTGTCACACCAGGTGGAGTGTGTCACTGCCAAGTGTGGAAGATAGAGTAGATACAGAGAGAATGTTTCCACTTGTGGGGAAGAGCATAACTCGGAACCATCAATATAAGATAGTCACCAAGAAATCCAATAGGGAATTCAGAAGAAACTTCTTTACCCAGAGAGTGGTGAGAATGTGGAACTCGCTGCCACAGGGAGTGGTTGAAGCGAATAGTATCGATGCATTTAAGGGGAGGCTGGATAAGCATATGAGGGAGGAGGGAATAGAGGGTTACGCTGATAGAGTTAGATGAGGAAAGACGGGAGGAGGCTCGAGTGGAGCATTCATGCCGGCATGGACTGGTTGGGCCAGGTTCTGTGCTATATATCCTATCTTCTCCTCCTTCTTCTTAGGCAGTCCCTCAGAACCGAAGATGACTTGCTTCCACATTAAAAATGAGTTCTCAGGTGACTGATGAGTCCAATGCAGGACCTACAGTCTCTGTCACAGGTGGGGCAGACGGTGGTTGAAGGGGCGGGTGGGTGGGGTGCTTGGGTTGACGTGCGCTCCTTGTGCTGCCTGCGCTTGGCTTCCACTTGCTCCCGGCGAAGAGACTCGAGGTGTTCGGCGCCTTCCCGGATGCTTCTCCTCCACTTTGTGCGGTCTTGGGCCAGGGATTCCCAGGTGACGGTGGGGATGTTACACTTTTTCAAGGAGGCTTTGAGGGTGTCCTTGAAGTGTTTCCTCTGCCCACCTGGGGCTGTCTTGCCGTGCCGGAGCTCCGAGTAGAGCGCTTGTTTTGGGAGTCTCGTATCGGGCATGCGGACAATGTGACCCGTCCATCGGAGCTGATCGAGCGTGGTCAAAGCTTCGATGCTGGGGATGTTGGCCTGAGCAAGAACACTGACGTTGGTGCGCCTATCCTGCCAATGGATTTGCAGGATCTTGCGGAGGCAGCGTTGGTGGTACCTCTCCAGTGCTTTGAGGTGCCTGCTGTACATGGTCCATGTCTCTGAGGCATACAGCAGGGCAGGTATCACTGTTGCCCTGTAGACCATGAGCTTAGTGCCGGGTTTGAGGTCCTGGTCTTCAAACACTCTCTTCCTCAGGCGACCGAAGGCTGCACTGGCACACTAAAGGCGGTCCAAGGTCATCCCATCCTCTGTCGTCGAATTACAGTATGCAGACGATGCTTGCGTCTGCTCTCACTCGGAGGTCGAACTCCAAACCATCATAAACACCTTCACCGAAGCATACGAGAGCATGGGCCTTACACTAAACATCCGTAAGACAAAGGTCCTCTACCAACCTGCCCCCACCACACAGTGCTGCCCCCCGATTATCAAAATTCACAACAAGGCCTTGGACAACGTGGACCACTTTCCATACCTCGGGAACCTACTGTCAACAAGGGCAGACGTCGACGACGAAGTTCAACACCGCCTTCAATGTATATATCCTATGCACAGCTAAACAAGGTCTTCTGTCTTTCATATCATACGGGAACATAGGAATTGCTGGATGAAAAAAGACCACAGTCCATCTAGTTGACCTTCTACCATCCTGGGAGTCCCATGATACAATAATGTTGTTGTTGACTAATCACAGCGATCAATCTCTATCAATTAATCTACAACAGACCCAGACATGAGGTGAGGAAACCCCCAGTGGTGGAGAGCTTTGGGAACCAGAGGTCCACAGCCACCTGTTCCTCCCAAGGGGTGACCTGGAGCCTAGGAACCCAGATCGCAGGGGCTCAATCTTCAAAAGAGCTATGATTGGGGAGCATTGATCTCGTGTGGAGGGAACAGAGACGGTTTCCACGTTGAGACGATGGACAAATGGGAGCAATTCATTATTGGCGTCTGCTACACATTGCAGGAAGTTTCCCGCAAACTGTAGGACACCCTGAACACAGCGACAGGCTGGAAGATTGCCACAGCATTAGGATGCTAGGAAGAGCTTTCAAGGGCATTAGTGCCACTGCTCCAATAGATTCTCTGAGGGTCAGCTTGAATGTGACACTAGCACAAGGCTTCCAAGAGCTCACTGGGACCGTTCAGTCTATGACACCAATCCGCGGCACTTCTCAGCCTGTGCCCAGCACCAGAGGGCTGCAAGGAGTGCACGCAGGTGTCACCATCTCTCCGGAGAGAGGCAATGAGCCTGCAGTCCTAAGGCCCCTTCCAATACCTTCACATCAGGGAGCTTCAGACAGGGGACTGGACCCTTTGACACTGCCAAGAGAAGCTGCTGGAAGTCAGTCCCTCTGGGACTGCAGCTACCCTGAGACAAGTCACCTCAGGCCTCTTAAGGCCCCACCCCCAACCGTTCAATAGTACCACACTCAGGGAACACCTCATATGAGCAGTGGACTAGGTGCTTGAGCAAATTCGGTAGCTGGCAGAAGGTGGCGGCAAGTAGTTACATGGAATTACTGGAATGTACAGCACAGAAACAGGCCATTCAGCCCAAGCCAGCGTTTATGCTCCATCCATCCTCATCTAACTATCCACATAACCCGCTCTAGTGCCTTTGTATCCTTTTTATATAGTGACCAGAACCGTACACAGTACTCCAAGTGTGGTCTAACCAAGATTTGGTACAAGCTTAGCATAACTTCCCTACTTCTCAATTACTCTAGAAATAAACCCTAGTGCTTGGCTTGTAGATAGGGTTCATGGATTTTTTGGCACCCTTTGTTGAATATTATGCTGGAAAGTAAACACAGCTTGTTCACAGTTCATTTCTGTGTAAGTTTGCAACTTTGCGCAGAAATAAATAGGCAGAAGCCTTTGTCAGTGAGTGGTGTTGGAGGGTGGGAGAGAACAGGCAGGGGTGAAGTGCCTTTACACAGAAACCCCACAGTGCAGATAGAGGCCATTTCGGCCCATCGAGCCTGCACCAACACATATCCCACCCTATCCCCGTAACCCCACGTATTTAATCCCCCTAACACTAAGGGTCAATTTATCATAGCCAATCAACCTAACCCACACATCTTTGGACTGCGGGAGGAAACCAGAGCACCCGGAGGAAACCCATGCAAACACGGGGAGAATGTACAAACTCCACAGTCACCCGAGGCCAGATTCGAACCCAGGTCCCTGGCGCTATGAGGCAACAGTGCTAACCACTATGCCACTGTGCTGCCCTGGTGTGTCAACGATTATTCATTGAAAGCACATGTTGTGTCTTCCTTTGTCTGGCTGTTGGTTCTCCGGTTACATGTTGTCTGGTCCTGTGCACCCTCCTTATGCTTTGAGTTCTTGGCCCTTCCTCACCGTCTTCAGCAGTACTAACTAGGAGCGGGCAGCAGATGTGGCCTTGCCAGCATCACCTACATACGAACAACAAATCAAGAGGAGGAGAATAAAACAGAGAAAGCCTTTTTGAGGAAAATGGACGAGCGACGGGAAATAGGGGAAGCGTGAGGCCACCCACCTTTATGGGAGGGAAGTAGAGGATACAGGGGTTGCGCAGGTAGTTGGAAGGAGAGGTGGACTAGTGGTGGGAATGAGGGTGTGGTAGGAAGGATGGCGGCCACTGGGAAGGGGTAAGGGACAAGATGAGAGTGAAGGAGATATGGAAGGACTAGTGAGGAGGTGATGGGAAGGGAGCTGCCGAGGGCCACAGTTTCCTCACTTCTGCTGGAAAAGCAGCCAAGAGCTCCCGCCCCCCCGCGTGTAATTTCTCCAAGGTGGATTCTGGTTTGAGCCCCAGGTGTCAGCCATGGCTCAGTGGGTAGCACTTCCACCTCTTAGCCCCACTCCTGAGGCTTGAGCACAGAATCCAGACCGACACTCCCAGTGGAGTACTGAGGGAGTGCTGCACCGTCGAAGGTGCCTCGTTTCAGATGGGACGTTAAACCAAGGCCCCGCCTGCCCTCTCAGGTGGATGTAAAAGATCCCATGGTAAGAGCAGCAAGGGAGTTCTCCCCGGTGTCCTGGCCAATATTTATCCCTCAACCAACATCACTAAAACAGATTATCAGATCATTTATCTCACTATTTGTGGGATCTTGCTTTGTGCAAATTGCCTGCCGTGTTTCCTACATTGTAGCAGTGACTACACTTCAAAAGTACTTCATTGGTTGTGAAGCGCTCTGTGACATCCTGAGGTGAAGGTGCTGTGCCACAAGTCTTTCTTTTTAGGAATAATTCTGGTCCAACTGTTTCTTTTTTATGTACTGGAAAATCTTACCTGTTTCTGACTGCATAATCACATACAATTTTAAAAACAAAATCTATGTTTGTCGATCCATACAGTGACAGACACTAGACAAAGGAAAATGTGTACATTACAACTTTATTAGTGCTAGATGTCCACACAGACAGAGTGAGGGCAAAATGGAAAGAATAATTTACAGTGAAGGTTGTCCCAGGGCCTGCTCACTTGCCGCTGGTTTGCGGTGGGACCCACTCGTGAATCTTCTTGCGGGTGGTGGAGTAAGGTACGTATTGCCCCGGTGTACCACTCATGTTAAACTGGTGAGTCTTCCAGATGAACCTGCGCTCGACAGGAGGGTGTGTAGTAGGGGGATGCTCGGTACTGCAATGAATCCAGCCATGCCTAAGGGAGGCAGGGAGCACAAATACAATCAAAAGACAGGCTCAGAAACTTCAAAAACACAAAGTAGTGCCCAGCTGGGTCTTGTTTACATTAGATGGGCATTTTGCGTGGTCTCCACCTGGAGCAAGGACCAAGCAATCAGCAGCCCTATTCAACAGACAGATACAAGACCCCTGACCCACCAGGCTGGAAGGGAAGGCACTGGCTAACAGATGAGGAAATGTGGAATGCACCCACCCCTTGATGCATCACCATCACCTTCCCACCATGGCAAGAAAAATGATCCAACACAACGACAAGGTGGAATAGTCCCTAAGCCCAGCTAACAGCTCCTCCCCTTCCAGTCACCATGCAGCATGTTCGACAGTGCAGCACTCCCTCAGTACTACACCAGTATATAGAGACTCGCTGCATCAATGTGTGCTCCTGGAAAGATCATGTACAAGAACAAAATCTACAACTGCATCAATATGTAAACTTGGCTTAATATACAGGTATGTGAAGAGAAAAAGATTGGTAAAGTCAAGCATGGGTCCCTTGCAGTCAGAATCAGGGGAATTTATAATGGGAGCAAGGACCGGGTACTGAATTTGGATGATCAGCCATGATCTCATTGAATGGCAGGGCAGGCTCGAGGGGCCGAATGGCCTACTCCTGCTCCTATCTTCTATGTTTCTAATGTTTAATGAAGATGGAAATTCCCAGCTCTGCTCGCTAGTCTGTGCGGAGTTCACTGATCTCAGCTGTTGAGGGCAGTACACGGGTGGGGCCAATTAGGGACCAAAAAGATCTTCCTGTGGGGGCAAAGGGCATGACTGAGGTACTAAATGAGTACTTTGCATCTGTTGTCACTAGAGAAGAGGATGCTGCCAATGTAACAGTGAAGGCGGAGGCAGTAGCGATATTAGATAGGATAAAAATAGATAAAGAGGAGGTACTTAAAAGGTTGGCAGTCCTCGAAGTAGAAAAGTCACCCGGTCCGGATGGGATGCGTCCTAGGTTAGAAGGGAGTAAGGGTGGAAATTGTGGAGGCTCTGGCCACAATCTTCTAATCCTCCTTAGATCTGGGGAGTGGTGCCAGAGGAATGCAAATATTTCACTCCTGCTCAAAAACAGGGAGAGGGATGAACCCAGCAACTACAGGCCAGTCAGCCTTGCGTCGGTGGTGGGGAAACGTTTAGAAACAATAATCCGAGACAAAATTAATTGTCACTTGGAAAAGTATGGGCTAATAAATGAAAGTCAGTATGGATTTGTTAAAGGCAAATCGTTTTGACTAACTTGATTGGGTTCTTTGATGAAGTAACCAAGAGGGTTGATGAGGGCAGTGCAGCTGATGTTGTGTACATGGACTTTCAAAAGGCATCTGGCCAAGTACCACATAATAGACTTGTAAGCAAAGTTAAAGCCCAAAGGATTAAAAGTGTGGATATGGAATTAGCTAAGGGACAGAAAGCAGAGAGTAGTGGTGAACGGTTGTTTCTCAGACTGCGGGGAAGTATACAGTGGTGTTCCCCGGGGGTTGGTATTAGGACCACTGCTCATTTGGATATATTAATGACCTGGACAAGGGTATACAGGGTACAATTTCAAAGTTTGCAGATGACACAAAAACTCTGAAATGTAGTAAACAATGAGGCGGATAGTAACAGACTCCAGGAGGACACTGACTGGTGAAATGGGCAGACACGTGGCAGATGAAATTTAATGCAGAGAAGTGTGAAATGATACATTTTAGTAGGAAGAATGAGGAGAGGTAATATAAACACAGGGGGTGCAGGAACAGAGAGTCCTGGGGGTGTATGTACACAAATCTTTGAAGGTGGCAGGACAAGTTGAGAAGGCTGTTGAAAAACACACGGGATCCTTGGCTTCATCACTAGAAGAATAGAGTACAAAAGCAAGGAAGTTACACGAAACCTTTATAAAACACTGGTTAGGCCTCAGCTGGAGTATTGTGTTTAATTCTGGGCACCGCACTTTAAGATAGATGTCACGGCCTTAGAGAGGGTGCAGAGGAGATTTACTAGAATAGTATCAGGGTTGAGGGACTTCAGTTAAGTGGTTAGACTGGAGAAGCTGGGGTTGCTCTCCTTAGAGCAGAGAAGGTTAAGGGATTTAATAGTGTGTTCACAATCATGAATGGTTTTGAGCAGATTAAATAAGGAGAACATGAGGATTATTTTTTAAGCAAGCCGTGGTTGTGATCTGGAATGCGCTGCCTGAAAGGGCGGTGGAAGCAGATTCAATAATAACTTCCAAGAGGGAAGTGGAGAAATACTTGAAGGGGAAAAAATTACAGGGCTGTGGGTAAAGAGCAGGGGGGGGGGGGGGGCGGCTAATTCAAAGAGCTGGCACGGGCATAATGGCTTGAGACAGTGCGAGCTCTACACTGGGGCTCGGTTGGTGAGACAGTGCGGGCTCTACACTGGGGCTCGGTTGGTGAGACAGTGCGGGCTCTACACTGGGGCTCGGTGGGTGAGACAGTGCGGGCTCTACACTGGGGCTCGGTTGGTGAGACAGTGCGAGCTCTACACTGGGGCTCGGTGGGTGAGACAGTGCGAGCTCTACACTGGGGCTCGGTGGGTGAGACAGTGCGAGCTCTACACTGGGGCTCGGTTGGTGAGACAGTGCGGGCTCTACACTGGGGCTCGGTTGGTGAGAGTGCGGGCTCTACACTGGGGCTCGGTTGGTGAGACAGTGCGGGCTCTACACTGGGGCTCGGTGGGTGAGACAGTGCGAGCTCTACACTGGGGCTCGGTTGGTGAGACAGTGCGAGCTCTACACTGGGGCTCGGTTGGTGAGACAGTGGGAGCTCTACACTGGGGCTCGGTGGGTGAGACAGTGCAAGCTCTACACTGGGGCTCAGTTGGTGAGACAGTGCGAGCTCCACACTGGGGCTCGGTTGGTGAGACAGTGCGAGCTCTACACTGGGGCTCGGTTGGTGAGACAGTGCGAGCTCTACACTGGGGCTCGGTGGGTGAGACAGTGCGGGCTCTACACTGGGGCTCGGTGGGTGAGACAGTGCGAGCTCTACACTGGGGCTCGGTTGGTGAGACAGTGCGGGCTCTACACTGGGGCTCGGTGGGTGAGACAGTGCGAGCTCTACACTGGGGCTCGGTTGGTGAGACAGTGCGGGCTCTACACTGGGGCTCGGTGGGTGAGACAGTGCGGGCTCTACACTGGGGCTCGGTGGGTGAGACAGTGCGGGCTCTACACTGGGGTTCGGTTGGTGAGACAGTGCGGGCTCTACACTGGGGCTCAGTGGGTGAGACAGTGCGGGCTCTACACTGGGGCTCGGTTGGTGAGACAGTGCGGGCTCTACACTGGGGCTCGGTTGGTGAGACAGTGCGGGCTCTACACTGTGGCTCGGTTGGTGAGACAGTGCAGGCTCTACACTGGGGCTCGGTGGGTGAGACAGTGCGAGCTCTACACTGGGGCTCGGTTGGTGAGACAGTGCGAGCTCTACACTGGGGCTCGGTTGGTGAGACAGTGCGGGCTCTACACTGGGGCTCGGTTGGTGAGGAAGTGCGGGCTCTGCACTGGGGCTCAGTTGGTGAGACAGTGCGAGCTCTACACTGGGGCTCGGTGGGTGAGACAGTGCGAGCTCTACACTGGGGCTCGGTGGGTGAGACAGTGCGGGCTCTACACTGGGGCTCGGTTGGTGAGACAGTGCGGGCTCTACACTGGGGCTCGGTGGGTGAGACAGTGCAAGCTCTACACTGGGGCTCGGTGGGTGAGACAGTGCGAGCGCTACACTGGGGCTCGGTGGGTGAGACAGTGCGGGCTCTACACTGGGGCTCGGTTGGTGAGACAGTGCGAGCTCTACACTGGGGCTCGGTTGGTGAGACAGTGCGGGCTCTACACTGGGGCTCGGTGGGTGAGACAGTGCGGGCTCTGCACTGGGGCTCGGTGGGTGAGACAGTGCGGGCTCTACACTGGGGCTCGGTGGGTGAGACAGTGTGGGCTCTACACTGGGGCTCGGTTGGTGAGACAGTGCGAGCTCTACACTGGGGCTCGGTTGGTGAGACAGTGCGGGCTCTACACTGGGGCTCGGTGGGTGAGACAATGCGGGCTCTACACTGGGGCTCGGTGGGTGAGACAATGCGGGCTCTACACTGGGGCTCGGTGGGTGAGACAGTGCGAGCTCTACACTGGGGCTCGGTGGGTGAGACAGTGCGGGCTCTGCACTGGGGCTCGGTGGGTGAGACAGTGCGAGCTCTACACTGGGGCTCGGTGGGTGAGACAGTGTGGGCTCTACACTGGGGCTCGGTTGGTGAGACAGTGCGAGCTCTACACTGGGGCTCGGTTGGTGAGACAGTGCGGGCTCTACACTGGGGCTCGGTGGGTGAGACAATGCGGGCTCTACACTGGGGCTCGGTGGGTGAGACAGTGCGGGCTCCACACTGGGGCTCGGTTGGTGAGACAGTGCGAGCTCTGCACTGGGGCTCGGTTGGTGAGACAGTGCGGGCTCTACACTGGGGCTCGGTGGGTGAGACAGTGCGGGCTCTACACTGGGGCTCGGTGGGTGAGACAGTGCGGGCTCCACACTGGGGCTCGGTTGGTGAGACAGTGCGAGCTCTGCACTGGGGCTCGGTTGGTGAGACAGTGCGGGCTCTACACTGGGGCTCAGTTGGTGAGACAGTGCGAGCTCTACACTGGGGCTCGGTGGGTGAGACAATGCGAGCTCTACACTGGGGCTCGGTTGGTGAGACAGTGCAGGCTCTACACTGGGGCTCAGTTGGTGAGACAGTGCGAGCTCTACACTGGGGCTCGGTTGGTGAGACAGTGCGAGCTCTACACTGGGGCTCGGTGGGTGAGACAGTGCGAGCTCTACACTGGGGCTCGGTGGGTGAGACAGTGCGAGCTCTACACTGGGGCTCGGTTGGTGAGACAGTGCGAGCTCTACACTGGGGCTCGGTTGGTGAGACAGTGCGGGCTCTACACTGGGGCTCGGTTGGTGAGAGTGCGGGCTCTACACTGGGGCTCAGTTGGTGAGACAGTGCGAGCTCTACACTGGGGCTCGGTGGGTGAGACAGTGCGGGCTCTACACTGGGGCTCGGCGGGTGAGACAGTGTGGGCTCTACACTGGGGCTCGGTTGGTGAGACAGTGCGGGCTCTACACTGGGGCTCGGTTGGTGAGACAGTGCGGGCTCTACACTGGGGCTCGGTTGGTGAGACAGTGCGGGCTCTACACTGGGGCTCGGTTGGTGAGACAGTGCGGGCTCTACACTGGGGCTCGGTTGGTGAGACAGTGCGGGCTCTACACTGGGGCTCGGTTGGTGAGACAGTGCGGGCTCTACACTGGGGCTCGGTTGGTGAGACAGTGCGAGCTCTACACTGGGGCTCGGTGCCCATGGATTATGAAAGGGAGAGAATGGAATTGGCCAGGGCTCCTGCTCTTGCTCCGGGCACATGACAGGCGTCAAGATTGGGAACTCATGATACTTGCTGCAGTCTGCCCACACCCACTGTCAGAGCTGCCACGTTACCGATAGCCACTCGGACCAGATTCCCGGAGAGGGCCATGTGCCCACGGAACCAGACCCCAAGCAATAGATGCCTTCAAGGGAGGAAGGAGAAAACTGGTAATGAAAAATAGGCGAGGAATAAAAAAAGGAATTTACACAAGGCTCTTGAAAAAAGGCAGACAAGTTCCCTGGTGCTTGACAAACTCAGCATGGTCAAACTAAAATCATAGAACCATAGAATAACACAGCACAGGAGGCCATTTGGCCCATCGTGCTAGTGCCGGCTCTTTGAAAGAGCTACTAATGAATCTGCTTCCAGCACCCTTTCAGGCATTCCAGATCACAAGTTACAATACTCATACAAGCCTAACAGAAACTGTTCAGTGAAAACTGTAAAAACCAATTACAGGAAACTTTCGATTAACCGGCCCCTAAATAACCGGAAATGTCGGTTAACCGGCAAAATTCAGGAGTCGGTTTCAGCTAACTTTTATTACTTGCACAGCAACAAATTGAGGAAGGCAAGGGTTTGGCTGCAGCTGTTGCTAAGCTACAGAGACGCTTGCAACTTGGACTTTCTTCTGAGCAACAGGGTTTGTTGCTTCATACGGAGCTCTAAGGTCCATATCTTTCACTATAGCGTTCGGTTATCCGGAATTGTTGCTGAACCGGCACGACGTCGGTCCCGGCTGTGCCGGATACCAGAACGTTTCCTGTACGTGCGTGCACACAGATACAAAATGTCATTGCAAAATGAGTGTATTCAAGACTCAGATTGATAGATTTTTGGGCACTAAGGAAATCAGGGGATATCTTTTGCTTTTATCCTTGTTTCCCTTTCCTCTGTCTCCCTGCTCAGGTTCCCAACCCCCTGCCATTTCAGTTTAAACCCTCCCCCAGAGCACTAGCAAACACTCCCCCTAGGACATTGGGAGTTGTTCCAGCTCCCCACTGTATATACAGTGTCCATGCTGAGAGTGAATCACCGAGCTGAGCTAACACAATGTTAGATAAAGTGGAGCATTGTGAACTAAGCGTTTCCACAACTGCAGAAGCAAGCTCTGAATATGACTGAGGTTTACCATTCTGGAGGGACCATGCTCCCGTCCACTTCCCAGTATGTGTTCTTCCCATTCATCTCTTTGGTATATTCAACCCATCTATGTCGACCTGGAAATCAGAACAATAACTAGAGTCAAAAAATACCACATTCAAACTAATGAACCTGTCTCAACAATGCCTGGACGGATTGGTTCGGCCGGAATGTGCACCTTTCTCCTTCACAACACAACAGTTGTTATTACAGACCTCGCAAAGTACTGGTTATATCCACCAAGCGCCTGTGTTCCCAGGGAATCAGCACGGTAAGGGTTATGCAGGCTCGGAAGCAAAACTGGCTTATTAAACTGAAGACAGCATATTACAGAACTAAGGATGAACACAGTAAATGTAGATACAGTAGGGAAGTTGCAGAAAGGACTGCAAAATGGGGTGAAGAAATGATCAGCAGTAGCCAAAGGGGGATCATTTTAAGTTTGAGCGACAGTGTGAAATGGGCAGTATCAGATTGGCCTACCATTATACACCTCGCCTGATTTCCCTTCTCATTAACTCGGGAGAGATGGATAACATGCAAAGAAACATAGTCATTGTTGTAATGTAGGGAAATGCAGCAGCCAATTTGCATACAGCAATGTCCCACAAACAGCAAGCACACTGTTTTAGAGATGTTGGCTGAAGTCCCCATGTCTTCGAAATAGTGCCCTGGGATCTTTTACGTCCAGCTGGAGGGGGCAGGCGGGGCCTCAAGTTAATGTATCATCTGAAAGACGGTACCTCCGACAGTGCGGCGCTCCCTCAGTACTGCCCCTCCGACACTGCGGCGCTCCCTCAGTACTGCCCCTCCGACAGTTTAGCGCTCCCTCAGTACTGCCCCTCCGACAGTGCGGCACTCCCTCAGTACTGCCCCTCCGACAGTGCGGCGCTCTCTCAGTACTGCCCCTCCGACAGTGCAGCACTCCCTCAGTACTGCCCCTCCGACAGTGCAGCACTCCCTCAGTACTGCCCCTCAGACAGTGCAGCACTCCCTCAGTACTGCCCCTCCGACAGCGCAGCACTCCCTCAGTGTCAGCCTGGATTATGGGCTGAAATCTCTGGAGTGGAACTTCAACCCGCAACCTTCTGACCCAGAAGCAAGAGTGCTACCACTGAGTCAAGACTGACACGAGTAGGCTATACATTGCAACGAAGCAACAACTGTACTGATCAGTAAACAGTGCTTACCAAAGAAGTATCGCTTGTCTTCATAATATTTGTTTCCATACTTGTCTTCACCAATCAGTTTCCCAGTTTTTAGGTCACTCGTTCTATAAAATCAAAGAGAAACCCGATTGATGGCAGAGGTGACAACATTCCAGCCGAAGAAAAATAATCTTCATTTATAAAAATTCACACAGGTATTGAAAATGGTGACAAAAAGAAAATACTGCAGATGCTGGAAATCTGAAATAAAAACAGAAAATGCTGGAGATACTCAGCAGGTCAGGCAGCATCTGTGGAGAGAGAAACAGAGTTAACGTTTCAATTCTGACGAAGGGTCATCAACCTGAAACGTTAACTCTGTTCCTCTCTTCACAGATGCTGCCTGACCTGCTGAGTATCTCCATCACTTTCTGTTTTTATTAGTGAAAATGGTTGTCTTGGATAACAGCACAAGGAACCTATCTCACCAAACTGTGCTGCAATCAGACATGCCAATCTGCAACACTCGGGAAAAACTGGCAAACAGCTTCAAAAAAGACTAGACACAGCGGCCCCAAAAAGAGCAGACAACTCAAATAGTGAACTATAACGGACACACAGCCCTGTGTCGAAGGCTGCTGCTTCAAGGCTAAAAACCCTTTCTATTACACTGGATTCCAGGATTTTTATTGTTTTTTTCTTGGGATTACAGTCGACAATTCAGTTTGTTTTTCTGTGAAATCTGAAACCCAATGGCCTTGTGTATGATGTACAAAAAGCAGTCACAATGGGAGTGCAGTGGGTCAGTGCTGGAGGATGTCCTGGAGGGGTCAAGGACACAATCTCTTTGGTTAGAGTTGAGAAACAATAGAGGTGCCATTACACTACGAGGTGTATTCTACAGGCCACCAACTAGTGGGAAGGATATAGAGGAGCAAATTTACACAGAAATTACAGAGGTGCAAGAACTATAGAGAAGTGATAATGGGGGACTTCAACTATCCTAATATAGACTGGGATAGGAATAGTGTAAAGGGCAGAGAGGGGGGAGAATTTCTGAAGTGTGTTCAAGAGAACTTTCTTGATCAGTACATTTCCAGCCCAACGAGGAAGGAGGCATTGCTGGATCTGGTTCTGGGGGCTGAGGTAGGTCAAGTGGAGCAAGTGTCAGTAGGGGAACATTTCTACTGAGGCAGTCCCTCGGAACCGAGGATGACTTGCTTCCACATTAAAAATGAGTTCTCAGGTGACTGATGAGTCCAATGCGGGACCTACAGTCTCTGTCACAGGTGGGGCAGACGGTGGTTGAAGGGGCGGGTGGGTGGGGTGCTTGGGTTGATGTGCGTTCCTTCCGCTGTTTGCGCTCGGCTTCCGCTTGCTCCCGGCAAAGAGACTCAAGGTGTTCAGCGCCTTCCCGGATGCTTCTCCTCCACTTTGTGCGGTCTTGGGCCAGGGATTCCCAGGTGTCGGTGGGGATGTTACACTTTTCAAGGAGGCTTTGAGGGTGACCTTGAAGCGTTTCCTCTGCCCACCTGGGGCTCTCTTGCCGTGCCGGAGCTCCGAGTAGAGCGCTTGTTTTGGGAGTCTCGTATCGGGCATGCGGACAATGTGACCCATCCATCGGAGCTGATCGAGAGAAGTCAAAGCTTCACTGCTGGGGATGTTGGCCTGAGCGAGAACACTGACGTTGGTGCGCCTATCCTGCCAATGGATTTGCAGGATCTTGCGCAACATTTAGGGAACAGTGATCATAGTATCATAAGGTTTAGATTAGCTATGGAAAAGGACATGGAGCAATCTAGAGTAAAAATACTTAATTGGAGGAAGGCCAATTTCAGTGGGTTGAGAACAGATCTGGCCCGGGTAAATTGGAATCAAAGGTTGGCAGGCAAAACTGTAATCAAACAATGGGCTGCCTTTAAAGAGCTGATGGTTCGGGTACAGTCGAGGTACATTCCCAAGAGGGGGAAAGGCAGGGCAACTAAAGCCAGAGCTCCCTGAATGACGAAAGAGATAGAGAGTAAGATGAAGCAGAAAAAGGGGGCGTAGGACAGATGTCAGGTTGAGAATACAAGTGAGAACCAGGCTGAATATAGAAAGTTCAGGAGGAAGTGAAAAAGGAAATAAAAGGGGCAGAGAGTGAGTGAGAGAATAGAATGGCAGCTAACATAAAAGGGAATCCAAAAATCTCCAATAGGCATATAAATAGTAAACGGGTAGCAAGAGGAGGGGTGGGGCTAATTAGGGGCCAAAATGGAGACCTACACATTGAGGCATGGCTGAGGTACTAAACGAGTACTTTGCATCTGTCTTCACCAAGGAAGAAGATGCTGCCAAAGTCATAGTGAACGAGGAGGTAGAGGAGATACTGGATGGGATAAAAATTGATAAAGAGGTACTAGAAAAGCTGGCTGTACTTAAATTAGATAAGTCACCAGGACCAGGTGGGATACATCCTAAACAGTTACTTGGACAAGTGTGGATTAATTAAGGGAAGCCAGCACGGATTTGTTAAAGGCAAATCGTGTTTAACTAACTTGATTGAGTTTTTGATGAGGTAACAGAGAGGGTTGATGTGGGCAATGCTGTTGATGTGGTGTACGCGGATTTCCAAATGTCGTTTGATAAAGTGCCACATAATAGGCTTGCCAGCAAAGTTGAAGCCCATGGAATAAAGGGGACAATGGCAGCATGGATACGGAATTGGCTAAGTGACAGGAAACAGAGAGTAGTGGTGAACGATTGTTTTTCGGACTGGGGGAAGGTATACAGTGGGGTACAATCCTGAAGTGTGTGCAGGAACAGAGTCATTGAAGGTGGCAGGGCAGGATGAGAAAGCGGTTAAAAAGGCATACGGGATCCTGGGCTTCATAAATAGAGGCATAGTGTACAGAAGCGTGGAAGTTATGATGAACCTGTATAAAACACTGGTTCAGCCACAACTGGGGTATTGTGTCCGATTCTGGGCACCGCACTTTAGGAAGGATGTGAAGGCCTTGGAGAAGGTGCAGAAAGATTTACAAGAATGGTTCCAGGATTGAGGGACATCAGTTATGTGGATAGACTGGAGAAGCTGGGGTTGTTCTCCTTAGTGCAGAGACGGTTGAGAGAAGATTTGATAGAGGTGTTCCAAATCATGAAGGGTCTAGATAGAGTAGATAGAGAGAAACTGTTCCCATTGGCGGAAGGGTTGAGAACCAGAGGGCACAGATTTAAGGTGATTGGCAGAAGAACCAAAGGCGACATGAGGAAAAACTTTTTTACTCAGCGAGTGGTTAGGATCTGGAATGCGCTGCCTGAAAAGGGTGGTGGAGGCAGACTCAATCGTGGCTTTCAAAAGGGAATTGGATAAGTGCCTGAGGAAAAATAATTGCAGGGCTCCGGGGAAAGGGCGGGAGAGTGGGACTAGCTGAGGTGCTCTTGCAGAGAGCCGGCACGGGCGTGACGGGCCGAATGGACTCCTACTGTGCTGTAACCATTCTATGATTCTACAAGAGCTGCTAGTTAGCCACAGACAGACTTTTACAGGTTAGAAAATCCTCATGGATTTCACAGCTTGCACACTTTAACTTAATTTCTTTACCCAGAGAATGTGGAACTCACTACCACAGGGAGTAGTTCAGACGAAGAGTATAGATGCAGTTAAGGGGAGGCTAGATTAGCATGAGGGAGAAGGGACTAGAGGGTTATGCTGATAGTTAGATGAGGAAAGACGGGAGGAGGCTCGTGTGCAGCATGAATGCCGGCATGGACTGGTTGGGCCGAATGGCCTGTTTCTGTGCTGTACATTCTACGTAAGTTACACCCCATAATCCGTTAGTTGCATTATAGGGAGGGGGGGGGGGGATTCAAGTGCATTTAGAATCAGAGCTCTAATGGTGCTACATTTATTTCCGCCCACAGTTTGAGAACATTTCACCCAGACAGGAAATTTTGATTGCGTGCATTTTCCAGCATGTTGAAGTGTCCGAAGACACTTCTTAGTTTCTTAAACTGGGGTCTGCACAGCCTTTCCAGGTAGGCCGCGAAATAAGCCAATGAGCGGCAGCCGGAGACGTGCGGCGATTGGATGATGGTCACGTATGTTGGCGAGCCTGTGGGTTATTGCCGAGAATCCTGAGCAGACCAGTGGCTGCCCATCGCTCCCACGAGCGCCTCCTCGCTTCCAACCGTCACCGCACTCGCCCGGGAATATTTCAAAAGCTTGCCAACGTGCTGCTAATGAGCGATGTGATCCTCATCCAATCGCCGCGTGACGGCTCGCCAGCGAGCCAATGAAAAGTTAGCCATTTAGTCGAGAGTTTTTTTTTCTATAAAACCTTCCCTGTGGGCATGAGCGGCAGAGAAAGGAAATAAACAAAGAGATTTGGCTATGGTAGCTGAGACAGGAGGAACATATCTTCTTCGAAATATAGAGCATCTAAAGAAGCCAGCCAGGGTCTCTGGACTAGTCTGCAGTTATACTGCATGCTGTGAGCTTAAGTTGATGTCTTACAACCGGGGGACTTTACAACAACAACTTGTATTTCTACAGCGCCTTTAACATACTAAAATGACCCAAGGCGAGTCACAGGACAAAAAATTTGACACCGAGCCACATAAGGAGAAATCAGGGCAGGTGACAGGGAATTCCAGAGCTTGGGGCCCAGGCAACAGAAGGCACGGCCACCAAAGGTGGAGCGATTATAATCAGGGATGCTCAAGAGGCCAGAATTAGAGGAGCGCAGATATCTCAGGGGGTTGTGGGGCTGAAGGAGATTACAGAGATAGGGAGGGGCGAGGCCATGGAGGGATTTGAAAACAAGGATGAGAATTTTGAAATCGAAGCGAGCACAGGGGTGATGGGCGAACGGGACTTGGTGTGAGTTAGGACACGGGCAGCTGAGTTTTGGATCACCTCAAGTTTACATAGGGTAGAATGTGGGAGGCCAGCCAGGAGTGCGTTGGAATAGTCAAGTCTAGAGGTAACAAAGGCATGGATGAGGGTTTCAGCAGCGGATGAGCTGAGGCAAGGGCGGAGGCGGGCGATGTTACAGAGGTGGAAATAGGCGGTCTTAGTTATGCCGTGGTTATGTGGTCGGAAGCTCATTTCAGGGTCAAATATGACCCCAAGGTTGCGAACAGTGTGGTTCAGCCTCAGACAGATGTTAGGGAGAGGGATGGAGTCGGTGGCTAGGGAACGGAGTTTGTGGTGGGGACCGAAAACAATGGCTTCGGTCTTCCCAATATTTAATTGGAGAAAATTTCTGCTCATCCAGAACTGGATGCCGGACAAGCAGTCTGACCATTTAGAGACAGTGGAGGGGTCGAGAGAAGTGGTGATGAGGTAGAGCTGGGTGTCGTCAGCGTACATGTGGAAAGTGACGCTATGTTTTCGGATGATGAAATAAAGCCAGCTGCTGCGGGTCATCTGTAAAGGGGAGAGCGGTTAGCCGTCCGTGGGAGGCCCTTGGCCAGGACGGTACTGTTGAATGTTTTGAACATATATTGCACAAGAAAGCTTCAAACAGGAGAAAGCAGACACACCCTTCTCACTGATATGTCACTAAATACCTGTTTTCTTAAAAGTGTTATTAAAACGCTCTTTACATGCAGCACTATCATATTCTGAGTATTAGAACAGTCCATGCCCGCGTGCAGCAAGACCTGGGCGATGTTCAGGCTTGGGCTGATAAGTGGCAGGTAACATTTGTGCCACGCAAGTGCCAGGCAATGACTATCTCCAACAAGCGAGAGTCTAACCACCGCCCCTTGACATTCAACGGCATTACCATCGCCAAATCCCCCACCATCAACATCCTGGGGGGTCACCATTGACCAGAAACTTAACTGGACCAGCCACATAAATACTGTGGCAACAAGAGCAGGCCAGAGGCTGGGTATTCTGCGGCGAGTGTCTCACCTCCTGACTCCCCAAAGTCTTTCCACCATCTACAAGGCACACGTAAGGAGTGTGATGGAATACTCTCCACTTGCCTGGATGAGTGCAGCTCCAACAACACTCAAGAAGCTCGACACCATCCAGGACAAAGCAGCCCGCTTGATTGGCACCCCATCCACCACCTTAAACATTCACTCCCTCCACCACCGGCGCACCGTGGCTGCAGTGTGTACCATCTACAAGATGCACTGCAGCAACTCGCCAAGGCTTCTTCAGCAGCACCTCCCAAACCCGCGACCTCTTCCACCTAGAAGGACAAGGGCAGCAGGCGCATGGGAACACCATCACCTCCAAGTTCCCCTCCAAGTTACACACCATCCTGACTTGGAAGTATATCGCCATCCTTCATTGTCGCTGGGTCAAAATCCTGGAACTCCCTCCCTACCAGCACTGCGGGAGTACCTTCACCACACGGACTGCAGCGGTTCAAGAAGGTGGCTCACCACCACCTTCTCAAGGGCAATTAGAGATGGGCAATAAATGCTGGCCTTGCCAGCAACACCCACATCCCATAAACAAATTTTAAAAATATAGTGGGCCGGAATTTAGGGTGGGTAAGAACGGCGAACGAACAGCGCTCGCTGTTATCACCCCTTTGAAACTGACCGCAACTTCAGGATGTAGTGCATGCGCTTCCTAATGCGGAAATCCTGAAGTTGGGGTCAGTCATTTACTGCCCCGACACTGGCTGCACTGCCCCACCACTGGCTGCACTGCCCCACCCACACCCGGCAATCAGTGAAACCGACAAACACTTGGGCTTTTCCACGGTAATATCGCTGCTAAATACCCCATTAAATGATAGGCCTTGGTGGATTAGGTGGAACTGGGGTTTTAACAGGGTATTGTCTGTTAAACAAATTTGTTCTGGGCCGGAAAAACTTATTTACATTTTGTGGAGTGTCAAATTTCTCCATTATGATAAAAATTACAATTTTTAGGAAACTTTAAAAATCATATTTTTTAAAAGTTTGTTCATGATTATTTCAGGTTCTTCCTAATCCCCATGTGAGGGCCCCAATCTTTGATTTGCTCTGTAACATTTTTTAAAAGTCTGAAAAAAAGCAACTTCTTCACTTCCTGGTTTGCTGTCTGTGAGAATTCTGCATTGTGATTGGCTGCTCAGACAGCTTGTTGGCATCACAGCAGCATCGCATTAGGGATTCCCCACTATATGACACAGATCTCACTTACACATCGAAAAAGGCAAACTTCTCGCCGCAGAGATCGTAAGATCTTTGTGGGCAGCTTTCTTCGGTGCCAGTGGTGACCACTGACCGCAAATTCTGGGCCAGTGTTATAATTTAGATGGAGGGTCCGTGATTAATAACCCGCTTGAAAAGGGGTCCCTCCAACCAAAAAAGTTTGAGAACCACTGGTATAAGATATGAAACCAACATAAGTTAAGCTGTATTTAAAAACATACTTAAAATAAAAATATTATCTTAATCACTTTTTGCCATTTGACCTCTGCTCTCAGCTCTTTCACTGATCTTTAGGTTAGAGTCATTGTTACTCTAATATCCAAACCTCTCCCCTCTACTGGTTTAAAGTCCTTGCTACTCTGTCTGTTTCTCCCTTTGTATTGCTCTGTCCCTTTATCTTCCACCCGTCTATATTTCTCTCTCAGGGTGACCCTGTCTCTCCCTCTCATTTCCCCTCTCCCTCGCACATTCCCTCTCTCTCATTTCCTCTCTCCCTCTCATTTCCCCTCTCCCTCACACATTCCCTCTCTCTCATTTCCTCTCTCCCTCACACATTCCCTCTCTCTCATTTCCTCTCTCCCTCACACATTCCCTCTCTCTCATTTCCTCTCTCCCTCACACATTCCCTCTCTCACTCACACATTCCCTCTCTCTCATTTTCCCTCTCCCTCACACATTCCCTCTCTCTCATTTCCCCTCTCCCTCTCATTTCCTCTCCCTCGCACATTCCCTCTCTCATTTCCCCTCTCCCTCGCACATTCCCTCTCTCTCATTTCCTCTCCCTCGCACATTCCCTCTCTCTCATTTCCCCTCCCTCGCACATTCCCTCTCTCTCTCTCATTTCCCCTCCCTCGCACATTCCCTCTCTCATTTCCCCTCTCCCTCACACATTCCCTCTCTCATTTCCCCTCTCCCTCACACATTCTCTCTCTCATTTCCTCTCCCTCACACATTCCCTCTCATTTCCTCTCCCTCACACATTCCCTCTCTCTCATTTCCTCTCCCTCACACATTCCCTCTCATTTCCCCTCTCTCTCTCTCTCTCTCTCATTTCCCCTCTCCCTCGCACATTCCCTCTCTCTCATTTCCCCTCTCCCTCACACATTCCCTCTCTCTCTCTCTCAGGGTGACCCTGTCTCTGTGATTTTCCGCCCTCTCTCCGCTACTCTGACACAGCATCAAATCCAATCTGTTTCGAGCTGAGTCCTCCTGCTCTCACCTCATCACCTTCCAAAAGGCGCCACGGAGGCCGCCGTGACTCCAAAACTGGGCCCAGCCCCGTCTGAATACAGGGAGGATGTCCGCCATCTTCCCGCCGGCTCCCCGCGGCCCGGCTCCGCCCCACAGCGCCCCCCGCGGCCCGGCTCCGCCCACAGCGCCCCCCCGCGGCCCGGCTCCGCCCCACAGCGCCCCCCCCCCCCTGCGGCCCGGCTCCGCCCCACAGCGTCCCCCCCCCCTGCGGCCCGGCTCCGCCCCACAGCGTCCCCCCCGCGGCCTGGCTCCGCCGCACAGCGCCCCCCGCGGCCCGGCTGCCAGCTCCGCCCACAGCGCCCCCCGCGGCCCGGCTCCGCCCCACAGCGCCGCCCCCGCGGCCTGGCTCCGCCCCACAGCGCCCCCCGCGGCCCGGCTCCGCCCCACAGCGCGCCCCCGCGGCCTGGCTCCGCCCCCCGCGGCCCGGCTCCGCCCCACAGCGCCCCCCCCCCCTGCGGCCCGGCTCCGCCCCACAGCGTCCCCCCCCCCCGCGGCCCGGCTCCGCCCCACAGCGCCCCCCCCCCGCGGCCCGGCTCCGCCCCACAGCGCCCCCCGCGGCCCGGCTGCCAGCTCCGCCCACAGCGCCCCCCGCGGCCCGGCTCCGCCCCACAGCGCCGCCCCCGCGGCCTGGCTCCGCCCCACAGCGCCCCCCGCGGCCCGGCTCCGCCCCACAGCGCGCCCCCCGCGGCCTGGCTCCGCCCCCCGCGGCCCGGCTGCCAGCTCCGCCCACAGCGCCCCCCCGCGGCCCGGCTGACAGCACAGGCGATCAGCAGTGTGTGGACATCGAATTTTACTGCACAGAAACAGGCCATTCGGCCCAATAGGTCTATGGCGGTATTTATGCTCCACATGATAGAGATGTGTTTAATCTCTTCCCAAATGAAATTTATCCAGTAAACCAAAAGGAGATAATTTATTATGGCCCAAAAATTGCGGTCGGCCGCGTAACTATGGATTGCGCCGCCGACCTACGGAAAGAACACAAACTTAGCTTGTGCGAGCCCCAGAACGGAGACTTGCCCTTCAGCGCGCAGCATCTGACATCAGGAAGGCCAGGAGCGCAGCGCACAGCCTATGCACAAGGGAAGACGTGCCCACAAAAGCTGTCAGAACTAAGCCACAGAAAGCTCTTTCAGTCTCTTCCATTGAAATTACATTTTGGTAAAACCTTTTAACAATTTCCACCATTGGTTCACCAACAGGTCCATCCTCGCGGCACCTCGCCTTGCCTTCCCAAACCAATTGAGAAACAAAGACTCATTACTTGACTAGTTGATTCTCAAGGGCAGCATGGTGGCATAGTGGTTAGCACTGTTGCCTCACAGCGCCAAGGATCCGGGTTCGAATCCGGCCTTGGGTGACTGACTGTGGAGTTTGCACATTCTCCCCGTGTTTGCGTGGGTTTTCTCCGGTTTCCTCCCACAGTCCAAAGATGTGCGGGTTAGGTTGATTGGCTGTGATAAATTGACCCTTAGTGTTAGGGGGATTAAATACATGGGGTTATGGGGATTGGGTGGGATATGTGTCGGTGCAGGCTCGATGGGCCGAAATGGCCTCTATCTCCACTGTGGCGTTTCTGTGAACTTCAGTCAAACAGCCCTTCCATGGAGTGGCCCCCTCACCACCACCAATGGCTTTTTATAACTAATAAAAATTTTAAACAGCACACAATTTTTTTAATGATCCTTTGATTTTTCTGCAGGATGTCTTCATCCTTAGTTGTCCTTGAAAAGATGGTGGGCT
This sequence comes from Somniosus microcephalus, assembly GCF_052327205.1. NCBI lineage: Eukaryota > Metazoa > Chordata > Chondrichthyes > Squaliformes > Somniosidae > Somniosus > Somniosus microcephalus. The sequence continues at coordinate 6,509,228 of NC_141003.1, forward strand.
TTCTTCTTGAACCTCTGCAGTCCATGTGGTGAAGGTGCTCCCACAGTGCTGTTAGGGAGGGAGTTCCAGGGTATTGACCCAGTGACGATGAAGGAACGACCGATATATTTCCAAGTCAGGATGGTGTGCGACTTGGAGGGGAACTTGAAAGTGATGCTCTTGTCATTCTAGGCGGTAGAGGTCGCGGGTTTGGGAGGTGCTGTCGAAGGACCCTTGGCGAGTCGCTGCAGTGCATCCTGTGGATAGTGCACACTGCAGTGTGTGCGCCGGTGGAGGAGAGAGCAGTTGTTTTAAAGTGGTGGATGGGGTTCCAATCAAGCGGAGAAAGCTAGGTGGGAAAGTAAGCAAAGTAAGCTGTGAGGAGGACACAAAGAGCCTGCAAAGGGATCTAGACAGGTTAAGTGAGTGGGCACTAAAGTGGCAGATGGAGTATAATGTGGGGAAATGTGAGATTATTGACTTTGGTAGGAAGAATAGAAAAACAGAATACTTTTAAATGGTGAGAAACTATTATATGTTGGTGTTCAGAGAGATGTAGGTGTCCTCGTACAGGAAACACAGCAAGCAATTAGGGAGGCAAATGGCATGTTGGCCTTTATTGCAAGAGGGTTGGAGTATAAGAGTACGGTCTTATTACAGTTGTGATCTCACCAAAGCCCTGGCGTACGGTGCACTGTTTTGGTCTCCTTATCTGAGGAAGGACATACTTGCCTTGGAGTGATACTAGAATACTAGATTGATCCCTGGGATGAGAGTGTTGTCCTATGAGGATTGAGTAGATTTGGACCTATACTCTCGAGTTTAGAAGAATGAGAGGTGATCTCATTGAAATATATAAGATTCTGAGGAGGATTGACAGGGGTAGATGCTGAGAGGTTGTTTCCCCTGGCTGGAGAGTCTAGAACTAGGGGGTATAGTCTTTGGATAAGGGGTCAGCCATTTCAGACTGAGATGGAGCAAGAATTTCTTCACTCAGAGGGTTGTGAATCGTTGGAATTCTCTATCCCAAAGGGCTCTGGATACTGAATCATTGAGTATATTCAAGGCTGAGATTGATAAGATTTTTGGACTCATGGGGAATCAAGGGATATGGAGATCGGGTGGGAAAGTGGAGTTGAGGTCGAAGATCAGTCATGATCTTATTGAATGGCGGAGTAGGCTCGAGGGGCCGTATGGCCTACTCCTGCTCCCAATTGTTATGTCCTGGATGGTGTCGAGCTTCTTAAGTGTTGTTGGCACTGCACCCATCCAGGCAACTGGAGAGCAACGTACGCTTTAAGCTGCGCGACCATGCAACTATCTCGTGGTCCTGCGCAGCTGGTGAGCCAGTTTCCCAATGCAAAAAACCACGCATGTGCAGAAGCTTGAGTGGGCTGCGCAGCCCAAAAAAACTGGTGGAGGATATTCACGTTCCTGATTTGTGTGTGGCGATGCTTTAGCGAGTCAGGTGGTGAGCCACTTGCCCTAGACTACCCAGCCTCTGACCTGCTCTTGTAGCCACAGCAGTTATGGTACTGGTCCAGTTGAGTTTCTGGTCAATCGTGACCTCCAGGATGTTGATGGCAGGGGATTCAGCAATGGTAATGTCATTGAAAGTCAAAAGGAATTCAACTCTCTCTAGTTGGAGATGGGCATTGCCTGGTACTTGTATGGCGCAAATGTCTGCATAAATATAAATCAGCACAACCTGCAACTTACCCTGAGCAATGGCAGAGGGGGGGCCCATCAGTTAGATATAGTCTAGATTGTATGGTATACCACTGGTGCTGTAATGAAACACCTGACTCGCGATGAGCAATGCCGAAAGCTCTGGAATTCCCTCCTGAAACACCACCTCCTTTAAGACGCTCCTTAAAACCTACCTCTGACCAAGCTTTTGGTCACCTGTCCTAATTCTCCTTGTGGCTCGGTGTCAAATTGTGTTTGATAACGCTCCCGTGAAGCGGCTCGGGCTGTTTTGCTACACTAAAGGTGCTAAATAAATGCAAGTTGTTTAGAGATCAATCAGTATACAGGAAACTTTCTGGTATCCGGCGCTGACGGAACCAAGCTGGTGCCGTTAGATCAAAACTGCCGTATAAACCAGCGGCAATGTTAAAACATACGGAGCTTTTCAGCTCCGTGTGAATCAACAAACCCTGTTGCTTAGCAACAGCTTCAAAACAGTCGGCTGCAGCTGCAATCATCTCTAGCTGAAGCTGTTCCTTAGCTACAGACCTTGCAGAGCCTGACTGGGGGAAAAAAAAAGCAACGAGAAGTAAAAAAACTTATAGGAAACGGCTCCTGAATTTTGCCGGTAGATAGAGCTTTCCGGACTTTTAACCTCCGGTTAAACGAAAGTTTCCTGTACATAAAATGCAGAGAGCATTGGTAGGAGATTCACCAGAAGACCTAAAATGTGCCATTAGTTTGGTGTGCCCGACGAAGGGGTCATAGACGGCAAAGCTTGCTCTCACCCCAGCTGCTGCCTGACCTGCTCAGACTTCCCAGCATCTGCGGTATTTTGCTTTTTGTACAATAGCTACTGGTCACTTTAAGAAAAGTCACTAACAAAATACAGAAATGCCAGTTTTAGTTCACTAAATGTTTTTTTATCATACACAAATACACACAACTCATTTGTTTGCTGCTGTTTTAATACTCAGAATCTTATTGCCATCATCCTAACATGTAGCTATATACAAACAAGTAAAACATCACAGATTTTTTTCCTAATAAAATCAGTTACAATCTGTTTAAAAAAATACAGCCAAAATAGAATTTACACTTGTAGTCTGATTTCAAGACATTTACAGGAGCATTTATACAAAAAGCACGGTGGGGGGGGGGGGCGGGGGGGGGAAATGTCTGAGGGGGGATACTGACGGTATAAAGATTGAGCTATCACTAGTGTATAACATACAGATATGGAATGCAAAGCACTTCAAACCATAGAGCACACTGTCCTTAGAGGGTTCAGGCTGCGCCTCAGTTCATGTGTATAGTTTATACAGCAAGTGACATTAATGTTATACACAGCTTCGGCAGATCATCATCTTATGGCCGCTAACACGGGAATATATAGAAACGATTCATGATTGTCATGGCAACAACTATAATTATCGGGTGTTGAGTTTCCTCTGTTACCTGCATTACTAGGTGTATCTCAAGTAATGGAATCGTTTTGCTTTTATGATCGGTTAGCTATTGATGAATCAAACGGTGCAATTTTAAATCACCAGCGTTCAGTCCAGTGGTTTGCCTCCCCAGTCAAAGTGCTCAGTCAAACCTTTATGTAAGGAACACATTTCATTAATATAGAATCTAGCGACTGCATTGACCTAATGTTCTTATATGTGGTTTTCAAATGTGCCCTGAAAAGGAGTAAATTTGCTTTTAGAAACATGCAAGAGACCCGATTGTGTACTACACAGGGTAGGTGGGGGGCTTAAAGAATCAGACACAAAAAGGCTTTTTAAATTATATATTTTCTTTTTTATACAAAATAGTCAACTTAAGTTATCCTGCAAAAGCTGGTGAGAAAGCTAGCAATAGTCAGAAGTTTCATCTTATACTGTTTCAATTTTTCCCCCTACTTCACAAACCAAAAAGAACCAACCCACCCACCCCCCCTTTTAAAAAAAAAAACGACGCAGATTCTGGCCCGATGGAAATCTGCAGCAGGTTAAGACTGCTGAATGAAAACGGCTTCCTTCAAAGGAACCGAAGGTCAGTAGCGAAAGGAATCCAACAAACAACAGGCCACGTAATCTCTAGTTCCTCAATACTAGCATTGCTTTCGGTTCCAAGTGTTTAACAGGACATTTTGTAAAATTCTAAAGTTGAATATTGTAAACCACAATTCGTACAGAAAACATGTATTTGCGAATGGCATTCCGTAAAACATTTCGATGCAGGTAAAGTTTCCACTGTAGTGCAGCAGAAAACATTGCTGCAACACTAAAAACTGGCTAAACCTGTAACTGTACAGACTAAACACCTATCATCAACCATTTCCATTTTATTGGAACATAAATTTGAAGTCAGTTACTGTACTTCAGGAAATATTAGCACAAAGAAAATTGTGTGCAGCCCAAGACTGCCAGGACTTGCAGCCAGAGGAGGTAATTTCCCAGCAAATTTAAATGTGCGAAAATAGCAAAATTTATTCAAATTTTACGGTTTACGGTATCTGCCACTGATATTCTTTTTGGGGGAAGTCCATTTTCCTCATGGACTTGGCCCGTTGCCTGCTAAATCACAGATTTCTACTGTGCATTTAATGGACTTTTATCAGGGTAATGGTTGAAAAACAAATAGCTTGGGTGGGGGGGGGGGGGGCGAGGTGGAAAGAAACTGGGATGTATAATGGGAATAAAACTTTGCATTGTTGTTTTCTCGACAGTTATCAAAGTGCTACAGTAAGTTTTTTTTTACAGCTGCTTTTTAAACTCATCCAATTCCTCGAGTCAAATCCATATTCTTCCAATTAGCACGTCTGTGCGTGACTTCAACATAAAAGTGAGACTGTTTCCTTGGGCTGTTAACCAGTTGGGCCTGGTTGTGGGTCCACTGAAGATCAGGCAGGCTTCAGTGTGCTTGCTATTATACATCACTCTACAATGAACAGGACGACAAGATCTAACATTAGCTTGGCATAGTAGCACTGCAAAATAAGATTTGCCGTCTCTCCAGCTTTCCCTTATATTCTTATTCATTAAAAAGAATACAGAATGTGATACATCAATAAAATTAAGCTACCAGATACAATGACTTATTCATTTGATAAAGACAAATGTGTCAGCTATTCACATAGTTGTCCAATATTTGCCGAAAAAATGTGTGGATCCACATCTAAATGCTATGCTATATATAGGAACAGTCTCAGACATGCAACATCAGTGCTTTATCAATATGTTACTGAAACATTAAACAAGCCCATATTTCTCAAATGACTGTTTAGTCAAATACAGTCCTATAAAAATTATTTAAAAAAAATCGGGGTAAACACAAATATATGATCGTGGCGTTTTTCAACCCAAGCTGTACACGCATTCTGCAAACTGCAGAAACTAACAATTTAAAAAAAGGAAGGGATCATTCATGGTCACTTTTTTATTATTACAATTGCTATCAAGCACAATTCATCAATGAAAAATATTCACAGTCTACTCCCCATGAATTGCTTTTTCTCGTTCTCTTCTTTTATAAAGACTACCCCGTGATTTCTTTGTACACGAACAACCTGCAATTGTCCCTCATTGGTGAAGTGAAGGCGAAGATGCTTCCAACAGGTCGTTACGATTGTTCATAGGTGTTAAATCACACTGCAGAGCCTGTGATCTGACTGTTGTACTCTGCAGTTTCCATTCGCAATATGTAAGGTATTATACTGTCAATCTGCACATTTCCTATTAGTCCGGCAAAGAACAGTTCTTCTGTGATAGCTGAACTCATGAGTCGTAGTGCTGGCAATCTAAGAAGAAGCCTCGATAACCTGAAAAAAAAAGACTAAATTATAAATACATCAATTAGAACCTTTACCTTTTATGTTGCAAGGCATTCGCACTCAAGTCATACGCCAGCTAGTTTTTGACAGGAAACGGGATCGACGAGCAATGTTTCCTCATTTTTTTTGGTGTGCGGTCCCTTTAAAGCTTGCTGTGCGGTCCCTTTAAAGCTTGCTGTGCGGTAGCTGTTCCAGTGGCAGCAGCAGCTGCTGGTGAGCAGCCTGCACGGACCTCCCGATTGGTGCACCTTAGGGGCAACATTGGCGATTAGTGGAGGGGAGAGGTGCAAGTTTGGGCTGGAAGGTGTACATGGGCTAGGGGGCAGGAGATTGGGATTGGAAAGGATAACAGGGAAATAAGGGTCGAGAGACTGGGATTTAGGGCAGGGTTAATGGGACTGAGGGTTCAGGGACTGGGGAATGGGGGGGGGAACTGGGTGGGACGCAGCACTGAGAGGAGCAGTCAGTAAAGGGGCGAGTGGGCGAGGCACTGAGGGAGGAGCAGTCAGTAAAGGGGCGAGTGGGAGCAACACTGAGGGAGGAGTCAGTAAAGGGGCGAGTGGGAGCGGCACTGAGGGAGGAGTCAGTAAAGGGGCGAGTGGGAGCGGCACTGAGGGAGGAGCAGTCAGTAAAGGGGCGAGTGGGAGCGGCACTGAGGGAGGAGCAGTCAGTAAAGGGGCGAGTGGGAGCGGTACTGAGGGGAGCAGACAGTAAAGGGGCGAGTGGGAGCGACACTGAGGGAGGAGCAGTCAGTAAAGGGGCGAGTGGGAGCGACACTGAGGGGGGAGCAGTCAGTAAAGGGGCGAGTGGGAGCGACACTGAGGGGGGAGCAGTCAGTAAAGGGGCGAGTGGGAGCGGCACTGAGGGAGGAGCAGTCAGTAAAGGGGCGAGTGGGAGCGGCACTGAGAGAGGAGTCAGTAAAGGGGCGAGTGGGAACGACACTGAGGAGCAGTCAGTAAAGGGGCGAGTGGGAGCGACACTGAGGGAGGAGCAGTCAGTAAAGGGGCGAGTGGGAGCGGCACTGAGAGAGGAGCAGTCAGTAAAGGGGCGAGTGGGAACGGCACTGAGAGAGGAGCAGTCAGTAAAGGGGCGAGTGGGCGCGGCACTGAGGGCGGAGCAGTCAGTAAAGGGGCGAGTGGGAGCGCCACTGAGGGAGGAGCAGTCAGTAAAGGGTTAAGTGGGAGCGGCACTGAGAGGGGAGCAGTCAGTAAAGGGGCGAGTGGGAGCGCCACTGAGGGAGGAGCAGTCAGTAAAGGGGCGAGTGGGAGCGACACTGAGGGAGGAGCAGTCAGTAAAGGGGCGAGTGGGAGAGGCACTGAGAGAGGAGCAGTCAGTAAAGGGGCGAGTGGGAGCGACACTGAGGGAGGAGCAGTCAGTAAAGGGGCGAGTGGGAGCGGCACTGAGGGAGGAGCAGTCAGTAAAGGGGCGAGTGGGAGCGGCACTGAGGGAGGAGCAGTCAGTAAAGGGTTAAGTGGGAGCGGCACTGAGAGAGGAGCAGTCAGTAAAGGGGCGAGTGGGAGCGCCACTGAGGGAGGAGCAGTCAGTAAAGGGGCGAGTGGGAGCGACACTGAGGGAGGAGCAGTCAGTAAAGGGGCGAGTGGGAGAGGCACTGAGAGAGGAGCAGTCAGTAAAGGGGCGAGTGGGAGCGACACTGAGGGAGGAGCAGTCAGTAAAGGGGCGAGTGGGAGCGACACTGAGGGAGGAGCAGTCAGTAAAGGGGCGAGTGGGAGCGGCACTGAGGGGAGCAGTCAGTAAAGGGGCGAGTGGGAGCGGCACTGAGGGAGGAGCAGTCAGTAAATGGGCGAGTGGGAGCGGCACTGAGAGAGGAGCAGTCAGTAAAGGGGCGAGTGGGAATGACACTGAGGGAGGAGCAGTCAGTAAAGGGGCGAGTGGGAGTGACACTGAGGGAGGAGCAGTCAGTAAAGGGGCGAGTGGGAGCAGCACAGAGAGGAGCAGTCAGTAAAGGGGCGAGTGGGAGTGACACTGAGGGAGGAGCAGTCAGTAAAGGGGCAAGTGGGAGCGGCACTGAGGGAGGAGCAGTCAGTAAAGGGGCGAGTGGGAGCGACACTGAGGGAGGAGCAGTCAGTAAAGGGGCGAGTGGGAGCGACACTGAGGGAGGAGCAGTCAGTAAAGGGGCGAGTGGGAGCGGCACTGAGGGAGGAGCAGTCAGTCAAGGGGCGAGTGGGAGCGACACTGAGGGAGGAGCAGTCAGTAAAGGGGCGAGTGGGAGTGACACTGAGGGAGGAGCAGTCAGTAAAGGGGCGAGTGGGAGCGACACTGAGGGAGGAGCAGTCAGTAAAGGGGCGAGTGGGAGCGGCACTGAGAGAGGAGCAGTCAGTAAAGGGGCGAGTGGGAGTGACACTGAGGGGAGCAGACAGTAAAGTGGTGAGTGGGAGCGCCACTGAGGGAGGAGCAGTCCGTAAAGGGGCGAGTGGGAGTGACACTGAGGGAGGAGCAGTCAGTAAAGGGGCGAGTGGGAGTGACACTGAGGGAGGAGCAGTCAGTAAAGGGGCGAGTGGGAGCGGCACTGAGAGAGGAGCAGTCAGTAAAGGGGCGAGTGGGAGTGACACTGAGGGGAGCAGACAGTAAAGGGGTGAGTGGGAGCGCCACTGAGGGAGGAGCAGTCCGTAAAGGGGCGAGTGGGAGTGACACTGAGGGAGGAGCAGTCAGTAAAGGGGCGAGTGGGAGCGGCACTGAGGGAGGAGCAGTCAGTAAAGGGGCGAGTGGGAGCGACACTGAGGGAGGAGCAGTCAGTAAAGGGGCGAGTGGGAGTGACACTGAGGGAGGAGCAGTCAGTAAAGGGGCGAGTGGGAGCGGCACTGAGGGGAGCAGACAGTAAAGGGGTGAGCAAAATCTGGGGACCTTACTATGGGTAAACAATGAAAGATTATCTCTGGACGGTTGTCTTGTTATGTCCAAGTGTAAGTGGTTTTTGGAGTAGCTAATAAAAATCTGAATCCCACAGTACAGGACTTAGCAAGGTACTGCACAGTATGTCAGGGTTGTGGCACACTACACTCCTAGACATTTCCCTGTTTTGTCTGATTTGGAGGAGTTAGATAAGGAACAGGTGAGTTTGCAAAGTACAGCCATCCAGAACAGCCTGAGCTAAAGTAACTTAGGCGGAGTAGCTCAATAAGATCTCTCTCTGAAACAGAACCCAGAGAAGGACAGAGATGGAAACAGAAACCTCAGTAAATAATTAATAATTAAACAGAATGCTGGAGTTGCAGTCTAGTTTGAAATAAAAATGATTACTTATCGGTGATTTTGTTGCAACTAACAATTATGACTATGGTGTCGGGTCTGATAAAGAGGAACAGCTGAGAGATGGGATTGGAGGGGTGCGACTCCCCTGGTGGCTGAGATTTTAATGATGCGAATCCATAAAACTTGGAAGGCAGATGTGTCCCTACCTAAATCCATTGATCTGCTTTTATTTCCACCATTTACTTCAGCAAAGGTTGCTGGATTAATATGGATTAATTAAGGAAAGCCAGCATGGATTTGTTAAAGGCAAATCGTGTTTAACTTGATCGAGTTTGTTGATGAGGTAACAGAGAAGGTCCATGAGGTTGGTGTACATGGATTTCCAAAAGGCGTTCGACAAAGTGACACATAAAAGGCTTGCCAGCAAACTTGAAGCCCATGGACTAAAAGGGACAGTGGCAGCATGGATACGGAATTGGCTATGTGACAGGAAACAGAGAGTAGTGGTGAACGGTTGTTTTTCGGACTGGGGGGAAGGTATACAGTGGTGTTCCCCAGGGGTCGGTACTGGGACCACTGCTTTTCTTGATGTATATTAATGACTTGGACTTGGGAGTACAGGGTACAATTTCAAAATTTGCAGGTGTCACAAAACTTGGAAGAATAGTGAACAGTGAGGATAGTGATAGACTTCAAGAAGACAGACAGGCTGGTGAAATGGGCAGACACGTGACAGATGAAATTTAATGCAGAAAAGTGAAAATTGAATCTTTTCTTTCTTTACCAAAATGTAAGACTTGGATTTCTATAGCACCTTTCACGACCACCGGACGTCTCAAAGCATTTTACAGCCAATGAAGTACGTTTTGAAGTGTAGTCAGTTATAATGTAGGAAACACAGCAGCCAATTTGCACACAGCAAGCTCCCACAAACAGCAATGTGATAATGACCAGATAATCTGTTTTAGTCATGTTGGTCGAGGGCTAACTATTGACCAGGACACCGGGGAGAACTCCCCTGCTCTTCTTCGAAATAGTGCCGTGTGATCTTTTACGTCCACTTGAGAGAGCAGATGAGGCCTCGGTTTAACATCTCATCCGAAAGACGACATCTCCAACAGTGCGGCACTCCCTCAGTACTGCACTGGAGTGTCAGCCTGGATTTTGTGCTCAAGTCCCTGGAGTGGAACTTGAACCCACAACCTTCTGACTCAGGTGAGAGTGCTGCCCACTGAGCCACATAAGAACATGGAATGGCAATATAAATTAAAGGGTACAATCCTAAAGGGGGTGCATGAACAGAGAGACCTGGGGGTATATGTGCACAAATCGTTGAAGGTGGCAGGGCAGGTTGAGAAAGCGGTTAAAAAAAGCATACGGGATACTGGGCTTCATAAATAGAGGCATAAAGTGCAAAAGCAAGGAAGTTATGATGAACCTTTATAAAACACTGGTTTGGCCTCAACTGAGGTAGTGTGTCCAATTCTGGGCACCGCACTTTAGGAAGGATGTGACGGCCTTAGAGAGGGTGCAGAAAAGATTTACGAGAATGATTCCAGGGATGAGGGACTTCAGTTATGTGGATAGACTGGAGAAGCTGGAGTTGTTCTCCTTAGAGCAGAGAAGGTTGAGAGGAGATTTGATGGAGGTATTCAAAATCATGAGGGGAGTAGACAGAGTAGATAACGAGAAACTGTTTCCGTTGGCGGAAGGGTCGAGAACCAGAGGACACAGATTTAAGGTGATTGGCAGAAGAACCAAAGGCGACATGAGGAAAAACTTTTTTATGCAGCGAGTGCTCAGGATCTGGAATGCACTGCCAGAAAGGGTGTTGGAGGCAGACTCAATCGTGGCTTTCAAAAGGGAATTGGATAAGTGCCTGAAGGAAAAACATTTGCAGAGCTACAGGGAAAGGGTGGGAGAGTGGGACTAGCTGAAGTGTTCTTGCAGAGAGCCTGCACGGGCTCGACGGGCCTCCTTCTGTGCTGTAACCATTCTATGATTCTATGAATGGTGATGATAACTCGAACTCGAACAATTCAATAAATAAAACTATTTAAGAGTTACTTTGCCTCAGTCGATCCCACACTACCGATTCACTTGAGAAAAACAATTACAACCAGCTTCAGTGTCTTTGTTACAAATGACTGTCTCCCTTTTCTCAGAAGCAAAAATCATTGTTTTTAAAGCTCTGACAATAGTCTTTTCTGTACTCCCCTCTTAAACTGGGCAGTTTGGATCCCAGAACACATTCGGCACCGATTAGGTATATTCCCAGAACATTTACAGATTATGAAATTAATGTACAGGAAACTTTGTGCTATCCGGCACCGAGCTGTTGCCGTCCCATCAAAAGTGCCGGACAAACCAGCGCTAATGTTGAAACATACGGAGATTTTGAGCTCCGTATCTGGCAACAAACCCTGTTGCTTAGCAACAGCTTCTAAACAGTTGGCCGTACCTTGCAAGCGTCTCTGTAACTTAGCAACAGCTTCAGCGAGACCTTACAGAGCCTGACTGGTGGAAAAAAAAGCAACGAAAAGAAAAAAAACCTAACGAAACGGCTCCTGATTTTTGCCGGTGACTCGAGCATTCCAGACAGTTAACCTCCGGATAAACCAAAGTTTCCTGTACTTTTGTGGACATGAATGGAAAGCCCACGTGCTCGATTTGTAAGCAACAAGCTGTTGTGATGAAAGAACACAACATTCGAAGACACTATGAAGCAAACCATGGCGAGAAATATTAAGTACACAGGAATGTTAAGTAAAGATAGATCTTCTGAATTAGCACCGTAATTTAAAAAGTTTCCAATGCTCACCGTATAATGTGATGCTGCTGTTAAGACATGATATGTGAACATCTGAGGAAGGATGTTCTTGCCATGGAGGGAGTGCAGTGAAGATTCACGAGACTGATACCTGGGATGGCAGGAATGACGTACGAGGAGAGATTGGGTCGATTGGGCTTGTACTCGCTGGAGTTTAGAAGAATGAGAGGGGATCTCATTGAAACTTATAAAATTCTAACAGGACTAGACAGACTAGATGCAGGAAGGATGTTCCCGATGGCGGGGGAGTCCAGAACCAGGGGTCACAGTCTAAGGATAAGGGGTAAGCCATTTAGGACAGAGGTGAGGAGGAATTTCTTCACCCAGAGAGTTACAGGAAACTTTGAGTTATCCGGAGGCAAACCTTCCGGCAAGCTGGAGCCACCAGCAAAAATCAGGAGCTGTTTTTTATTCTTTTCGTTTCTTTTCTTTGCTTTTTTTGAACAGTCAAGCTGTGCAAGGTCTGTAGCTAAGCAACAGCTTCAGCTACAGAGACGCTTGCCAACTGTTTAGAGGCTGTTGCTAAGCAACGGGGTTGGTTGATTCATACGGAGATGAAAATCTCCGTATGTTTCAACATTAGCTCTGGAGTGTACGGCAGTTTGGAGTGTACGGCAGCAGCTCGGTCCCGTCGGTGCCGGATAGCACAAAGTTTCCTGTAGATATATTTCTTAAGGCTAAAGGGATCAAGGGATATGGGGAGAAAGCAGGGACAGGGTACTGAATTTGGATGATCAGCCATGATCTCATTGAATGGTGGAGCAGGCTCGAGGGGCCGAATGGCCTACTCCTGCTCCTATCTTCTATGTTTCTATGTGATTGCCAATGTTCCCGCTTTTTTTTTTGGTGTGCGGCCCATTCAAATTACCGTGCATGCGCAGTTTTTTCCATTATAAAGCCGTTGAGCGGCCTGCGCGGGACCTCCAGATCGCTGCGCGGCCACGCAGCTTGAAGGGAACATTGTTGATTGCCCATGAAATATCTGCGACATCAAAATAATTTTCTGAGGGAGAATCTTTGAAGAACTGCATGCTAAAACCAGCAGAAATAGTGGGGTGGGAATTCATGTGTGTGTCAGCAGCCGGAGCCAGGGGCTCCTCTGAAATTGGGCCTAGGGCCTCATTTTAGTAATAGAGGCGAGCTGCCGGCACCTCCAGAGGCAGCTCACCCGACGTTGGGGATCAAATTTGGGCCTGCTGCATTGCCAGCGAGTCCTGCGAGGCAGGGCGGGGGAAAATGCAGAAGGGAAACAAACTTCCCCAACCATTTCTTTAGCGGCATACCGCGCGCGGTCCCTTTAAGGACCACTGTAAAACTGGAAAAATTAGTCGGAGCTTGCATGGCGCATGCGCCACCTAGTTTTTCCACACATTTTGCAGAAGGGTCCTGAAACAGGCGCAGTACCCATCCTTGCATATTTGAATTGGTACAAAACTGATTTCAGGTGGCAGCCAGGGACGCTTTAAAACAGTGAGGACCATATGGCGGCGCAGATTAGGCACAAGGCCTAGCACTCAAAAATTGGTTTACGTTGCACCAGTTTTATGCCCCAAAACAGGCCAAATGGGTACCAATTTCTACTCCGGTGTGTCCAAATAACTTTGCAGAATGTGGCCCATGCCAAGTGCCAGGATGTCAGATCAGGCCCACCATAGAAAATGATTTTGACACCCCTGCCCTACAGTATATCCAAATCTAGCCGTCGCAATGGGACTGCAGACATTTATTTCATCATACCTGTAAGAATCATCTGGATAGGCTTTTCCTTCATAATCCTGAAGTTCCATATATGCCTTCTCTTGAAATTTATCAATCTGTGCTGCATTAATTAGGCCTGGGTGATCTAAGGAAAACAAAATAGTCTTAAAATGTTGCACAGGTTAATCATCTAAAACCTGCTCGTTCACAGCCTTAAACACTTTACTTTCTTCTTTTAGGCAGAAAATTGAATGTAATAAGAAAAATATACAGGAAACTTTGTGCTCTCCGGCACCGACCTGTTGCCGTCCCATCAAAAGTGCCGGACAAACCAGCGCTAATGTTGAAACATACGGAGCTTTCCGTATCTGGCAACAAACCCTGTTGCTTAGCAACAGCTTCTAAACAGTCGGCCGTACTTGCAAGCGTCTCTGTAGCTTAGGAACAGCTTCAGCGAGACCTTGCAGAGCCTGACTGGTGGGCTATTGGGCTAGTTGGAAAATGGGCACGTTAACCTGGGCACTGATACTCCAATTAGCTCTCCGTGTGGATGAAGATCTGTGCTAAGGGCCACCAATTCGGAAAATCTACCCTTATATAATCATCTGTAAAAGTCTTCATTTTATGGAAATGTACATGGGGATCATTTAAATGATTTAACTTTCCCTTTAATATGAGCGGAGTTCAAATAATTTTCTGTCAGATCAAGAAGCCGTGATTAAATGTCAAAAGAGCAATAAGCAATTAAACATTTATTTTGGAAATATATATAAAACTTAAACCTTAGCCTGAGTGAATATCACTTGGTTATTTTAACCATTAAATGCAACAATTTATTTTTAAGTTTACTTTTATAATGTATAGAAGTTTAGTCTTTATGTTTTTCTTCCATAATAACATAGGGAAAGTTTAGCAGGATTTTCTTAGGACGTGGAAAGCCCTGCCACTGGCGAAAAATAGCTATCAAAAGGGAAGTGGGAAAATATTGGAATAAGCAAAATGTAAAGGAATTTGGGGAATGGGACTAAATGAATTGCTTTTTCAGAGAGCCAGCACAGCACAATGGGCCAAATGGACGCCTTCTATGCTGTAAAATTCTATGACTTGCACTTCAAGCAGATTTGAAAGTCAAGCTCTCATTATTTGGTCTTTATAGCCTCGAGCTACACTCACCTGGACTAAAGAGGACGATTGCCTTCAGGTAGGCATATTCGTATCCATCCAGAGATAGTTTAACCATGCTGTTACAGAACTCCTGCAGTTTCCAGATGTGCTCCATCACCACTTTCACTCGGTCTGCTGACAATTTATCTGTTCATTAAAAAACAGCACAACAAACAGTACTCTATCAGCATGACACATCCTCAAACTGAACTGAAAGAACGGTGTGGAGAACAGAAACCTCACTGCAAAATGGAGATGATCAAATAGTCTCACCCACTGCATATTTTCCATCCATGGCCTATTTTCTCCATCTTCCCCATTATTGTTCTGACTTCCCAAACAGTCTGCAGTAACTCCTCCATTCCCCCAAGCCTCCTCTTGCAGCCTCCCCTAAATTAGAATGGGAGCTCCCAGTCCTGTAAATCACGGGCCCCATCCTGTGATTTACAATATGGCACAGCACATTAAGTGCACCGCCACTAAACACTTTCCAGTGATTGCAATAATAAACTGTGTAAGATGAGACAATCAACAGAAAACTGATGTCAATATTTTTCCCTTCGTACAAGTGCAAATTAATTTGCTGCACTTGATTTCATAGGAACGGTTTCTCCCTCCCCATCCCTCACTAATTTATGACTGGTCCAATAACCTACTGGCTATGGCACTGGACCAGCACCCCAGAAGCTGCGAGTTCAAACCCAACCCTAGCAAGCTGAGAATTTGAACTTCATAAATCAGAGTCAGAGTCAGATGGTACATTTTGGGTTAGGGTCAGAAAACTAACCATAAACACTTCAGGACTGTTGTGAAAATCCCACTGGTTCACTAATGTCCTTCAGGGAACAGAACATGCCACCCTCATCTGGTCTGGCTGAAAGGTAACTCAAGTCCCACAATATGTGGTTGACTCTTAATGACTTAATACCGGCATGTCTCCCAGTGCCACACAAGCTCTAAATTAGAAGATGAGGAGGCCTCCTGATCCCAGGCTTCTCCCAGTGCCATTACAAGTGACCCAGGATAATTCGATTTAAAAGTTAGTGCGTGGTGAACCTCCCTCCCCCACCAGAGAAAATAGTTTCTCTCTATCTACCACATCAAATCCTTTAATCGTCTTGAAACGCCTCAATTAGATCACCCCTTAAGCTTCTATACTCGAGGGAATACAAGCCCAGTCTGTGCAACCCGTCGTCATAATTTAACCCTTTTAGCCCCGGTATCATTCTGGTGAATCTGCGCTGCTCCCCCTCCGAGGCCAATATATCCTTCCCGAGGTGCGGGGCCCTGAACTGAACGCAGTGCTCCCGATGGGGTCGAACCAGAACTTTATATAACTGCAGCATAACATCCACCTCTTTGGGATGAAGGCTAACATCCCATTAGCTTTTTAAATTATTTTTCGTACCTGTCCACTAGCTTTTAGTGATTTCTGATCTAGGACCTAAACCTCTCTGCTCCACCACAGTTCTTAGCACCTCACCGTTTAGAAAATACTCTGATCTATCTTTCTTAGTTACCAAATGGATGACCGCACACTTCCCCACATTGAACTCCATCTGCCACAGTTTTGCCCTCTCCCCTAATCGACCAATGTCCCTTTACAACTTTCTGCTCCCATCTGCACTATTTACTGTGCCACCTAACCTGGTGTTGCCAGAAAACTTGGATATACAGCTCTCTATTCCTTCATCCAAGTCATTTATAAATATAGTGAAAAGCTGTGCCCCAGTACAGATCCCTGGGGGACACCACTAGTCACATCCTACCAATTGGAGGACATACCCATTATCCCTACTCTCGGTTTCCTACCCCCTAACCAATTCCTTACCCTTGTCAATAGGTTGTCTCCAATTCCATGTGCTCTCATTTTTGTTAATAGGCTCTTGTGTGGAACTTTATCGAATGCCTTCTGGAAGTCCATTATAAATAACATCCATAGACACTCCCTTATCTACCACATTAGTTAGTTACCTCAAAAAAATTTCAACTAGGTTCGTTGGACATGATTTACCCATTACAAATCCATGCTGGTCAACTCATATTTGTCACTCTGTCCCTCATAACAGATTCTAGTAACTTCCCCAAAGAGCTGTATCCTAACTCACACCAAGTCCCATTCACCCATCACCCCTGTGCTCGCTGACCTACATTGGCTCCCGGCCTAGCAACGTCATGATTCTAAAATGGTCATCCTGGTTTTAAATTCCCTCCATGGCCTCGCCCCTCCCCATCTCTGTAACCTCCTACAATCCTCCAAGAACTGTGTGTTTCTCCAATTCTGGTCTCTTGCGCATCCCCGATTTTCATCACTCCATTATTGGTGGCCGAGCCTTCAGCTGCCTCGGCCCTAAGCTCCGAAATTCCCTCCCTGAACCTCTCCATCTCTCTCTCCACCTTTAAGAAGTTTAAAACCTCTCTCTTTGACCAAGCTTTTGGTCACCTGTCCTAATAGCTCACGTGGCTCGGGTCATATTCTGTTTGAGAATGCTCCTGTGAAGCGCCGTGGGACATTTTACTATGTTAAAGCCGCTATATAAATGCAAGTTGTTGTCAGACTAATGGGCCTATCATTTCCTAGTTTATCTCTCCTACCCTTCTTAAATAATGGAGTGGCATGGGCAATTTTCCAATCCAAGGGGACAATTCCTGAATCAAGAGATTTTTGGAAGATTATGACTAAAGAATCTACAATTTCCTCACCTACTTCTTTCAATACACTGGAAATGATCAGTTCCTGGGGATTTATCTATCTTTAGTCTCATTATTTTCTCCATTATAATTTTTTAAAAACTTATATTAAATCTAGCAAGTTCCTCCCCTTGATTTATTTTAATTTTTCACGATCTCTGGTACTTTATCCTCTTCCTCTACCGTGTAGACCGATACGAAGTAATTATTTAGCAAGTCTACCATTTCCTTATTTTCAATTACATTATCACATGCGTCTGTCTTTAAGGGGTCCACGTTATCCATAGCCACCTCCTTTCTCTTAATATACTTGTAAAAACCTTTAGTGCTGACCTTGATATCCCTCGCAGGTTTATTCTCTTATTCCCTTTTTGCAGCTCTTACTACTTTCTTTGTATCCCTTTGCTGTTCTTTATCACTATTCTTTGCATTTGTACAAGCCCTTTCTTTTAGTTTTATAGTATCTCTCACCTCAATAAATGCAAGTATTTATTTTCTTTATTACTCCATGGCACACTAAATGAAGTGTTTGAACTATGCCAGCACATGCCCAAATCAACCTTTGAAGAGCAGCTCTCTGCCTACCTTGCTGGAGACTTGTTTGCAGATGGTTAACGATTGCAGTGAGTATGGTCGATAAATTCATCACTTGGGAACACTGGGCAAGACCAAGTGTAAAGAGTTCATTCCAACAAGCACGTACCAAAGCTGTATTATTGTCTGGCCTGTGGAACAAGATAAACTATTTAAAATTCTTAAACCGAGAATAAAAACATGTGACAAAGAACTAAAAACTTTTCACAAATCAATCACACTTAATGATGGACCTCTACAATTTTTAATAAATTCTAATATAACACTGAATCCGATGGCCCACTGGGTAAATGTAGCACCAATCTATACAGATCAGAATATCCCAGCTTGCTTCACCTCCTGCCGCACATCCCCTCATGCACCCTCCACTCCTTTGACACCATTCAACAACTCGTTCTCTGCTCCTTCCACTCCACCACTTGCGGCCACTCTTTGTCATTACGGCCTGACCCAATGGAATGCTGTTGAGTTCGCTTCACCTTCCCATCTCCAAATGCCTACTAAACCCTTCAACTGTGCCTTTGGTTTCGTATCATCCCATCATAAGTTTTTTTCCCAGGCCTCCAATGCCAAATAGTGGTCAAAAGCAATTTAGTGGCCACTCTCACTCCAATTTTTCCTACCTCAATGGAAACTGGCTCTCTCTACTTAGTGGTTGCCTACAGTGACATGGCGGGGATCAGAAACTCAGCAGCATGGTGATGTGGAGAAGGAAATTCATGTTATATTACTGCAAGTTAGCAACATGCAATTGTTCATCAACATGATACATCAATGCATCTCCGACATAATCCTACTTAAATACCTATAGAAATGCAAGTTCTTTTATATGCAATTGTGGAAGACTATTTATACAGCAAGTACACAGAACAAATTGCTTCCTGAAGATATGCAATGGGGCATAATTTGCTGCTAAATAGTTACAACAGCTGCCTGCGTTTTATATAGTGAGAAATTGAAAATATTTTTTCATATAAACAGATTTGTTTATATAACTCCCAGTGCTCCCAGACCTTGGAACCTCTCTCAGAACTGAGACAGAGACCCCCATGCTAGTATTGCCAGACTTCGAGCTTCTGAGTCCCAGGGCTGCCTCCAGTACCGATACATCAGTGTCCTCGGTAATGTTAGTTAGCATAACACCATCATTCTTATAAAACCTCCGACTCACCAAAAACGTCATAGTAGATCTGCTTGTATATATGAAACATTTTTCAGCTAGTGCATGTCCATCACAACTGAATGTGCCATACTTCGTTAAAGATGCAAAACTAATTGAATAGAAAAGTCAAACATTGAACTGGAGCTTGAAATTTACAAGCAATGGCTCTTTCCCCATGAATAATCTCAGCAGTTACAATTACTTCGATTAAGTCATTAAGAGCAGCGACCCGAGGGGGACAAGCCAGATTTGCAGCTAAACATCATAACCGTGCATTACACCCCATGACATGGGAGAACCACACTTGTATGTACACTTCACAATAACTACTAAATGGCAAACTGGAATAGACGATTGTTAAAAATAAATCACTAACCCAAGAGCCTGGAAGGCTGGAATAGACCTTGCCCAGTGCATGGAGAGGAACAGTAATCTTGATGCAGACTCGCAGATGTAGTGCACATTCAGGTATTCTGGCATAGGTGACGGCATAGTTAACTGCAGACGGCAAACAAGCACTTGCTTAATATCAAGACAACTGATTACCAGTCTGAACAGCTTCCTCTGGTAGTAGAGGAATTTCAGTTTGCAGTTAGTAACACTATCAAAAGCGGATCATGTTATTCTTTACAGTCTATCCCTCATTTACTACTAGATGTTGGTTGTTTGAATAGGCGTTTAAATCAATTACAACACGTCGTGGTATATCTTGATAAGACGGCCTTTACTTGCAATTTTGCTTTTCTTCCCCATGGCACTACCTGAAACGTCACACAACCACAAGTACACAAAACACCAGCAGTCTCAGGATCGCTGCATAACAGCTTAAATGTTGCACCTTTATAAGCAATGCCTTTAACATACTGTAATACTGCGCACATTTTAAGACCAGCTCTTTCACTCCACAGCTCTGGGTACTATGCAAGCAATATTACAAGTCAAAACTGCTAGATCATTGCCAGCAAGCACTGCCCTGGAGCGCAAACTGCCCATTGAGGATTTTCAGCAAATAATACATTTAGGATGAAAACATAGGATTTGCATAGACCAAAATAAAACTTAAAAAATGAAATACGAGGAGGTAAAATAAAAAAGGGAGCGGAGATGTTAAGAGGTACAAAAGGATTAAATCAAAAGGTGACAACTATTCCCATGTTAATGAGATAAAAGACGAATGGTCCTGCAATTCACAATTCAGCTACATGTGGAACAGTTTTAAATAACCTTACACGTTAAACTTTAGGGCTAGCTAAGGCCATTTAAATCTAGAAAGTGTGTCCCTAATTAATACCAAAAAAGGATGTGTAGATCATGAAAATCCAGCAAGAATGACTAGGTAACCAACCTTTCATCATCCAGAGGTTTTCCCTAGCAATTAGGGAATTGAAATAGTTCAGGAGTACTCAAAAGTTTTTGTGGTCGAAATTCCAGTGTCCCTGCTTCACTGCCGGAAGCGTGACTGAGTGGGACTCCCAGCTTCCTGCAGCCACAGAAACTAATCCCCTCCTAAATCCGGGGGGGGGGGGGGGGGGGGGGGGGGGGGAGGGGAAACTGGATCATTAAATGCACTCAGGCCTGACACATTATACCTGTAAATGCACATCAGCGGTGCCTACCTCAACCATCCAGCTGTTCCACCAGAGGGGCCTGGAGCCCCATCTTGGTCTTTGGCTCCAATGGAAGCCATAACTCTGGTACAGAAAGGCAATCAATTCACTCCAGGATATATAACCTTACTTCCAGCAAGGACTGGAGCCATTCCTGGGGGGCCTCAGTGGGATTGATTCAAGCTTTCAGCTGGCATGAGTTCCACGGAGTCCGAGGGTCGGCTGTGGCTCAGTGGTAGGACTCTTGACTCCGAGTCAGAGGTGCTGTCTTTTGAATATGATGTTATATCGAGGCCCCATCTGCCCTCTCAGGCGGACGTAAACTATCCCATGGGACTATTTGAGGAATAGCAGGGAGTTCTCCTGGTGTTCTAGCCAATGTTTATCCCTCAACCAACACCACCAAAGAAGATTATCTGGTCAATATTATGGGATCTTGCTGTGTGCAGATTGGCAGCCGTGTTTCCCTACATTGCTACCGACTACACTTCAAAAGTAGTTCTCCTTCTTTCTTTCAAGGGCCATTAAGGAGCAACTGTCGGGCTTTGGAAAATGTTTGGAGCTAAAATACAGGGTGGGATCCAGTTTGCACCTTTCTGCTTCTTTGACCAAAGATCCGTCCCAGATGTGCCGCAGTCTAACTGGAATGTCAGGTCCTTTACTGCGGGCTGCCTAGGCCTGTATCTTGGCCAATAAGGGGAAGCCAGTAGAATAAGAAACTAAACTGTAAACAGAACTTGAGTTGCCAAGCCTTCGCAGGTCAGGTAACCGGGCTGGCAGGTCACAGCTTGGGCACCTAGCAAGAGTCTCTTTTTACTAACGCTTGTGCATTTGGAAGTTTGGAAATATTTCTCTCATAAGGATGCCTAACCATTAGAAACAGATAACAAACTCCTAAATGATGACATGTTCTATTATGATATCAACTGTTAATTTTTAACTACAATTTCCAAAGCAAGCTTTATGCTGAAATATAGAGCCACTAAAAAATAAAACCACAATGTAGCCAAGTCCTTTTACTGAGCACACACGAGATTGCCCATTTTAGCGAAAAGGTTAAACATTACAGATGTAGAGGAATTAGAATCAATTAAATGGTTAAGTTTTATTTTGAACAGAGGGGACATCGATTCAGATAGGAACCTGCCAGATATAATCTCCAAAATATTCCCGTCTTCTCCATCACCTTGAATTCATTTTCTGCTGCAGTTTCTTTGTGACAAACATGTCCCCATAATATTTAATTCACTGTTTAAATCAAATCACGTTTGTCCTTTAATTCAGGGAGGTTACAAAAGAGGTCACTCTGCCTGTCCCTGGCAACCTATTATAGCCTCAGGTGACACAATACAATTAATTGAATTCTCTTGCCGTTCGGTTGCTGTGTGCTGGCTTTTTGGATTCAAACATTGGACTCCTGAAAATATATGTCCTAAAAGATGAATGTTGATGCAGCCTACTGGACAGATTTTTAAAAAATATATAAACAAAAAGAGTGCTTTGTAATCTAAATGAACACGACATTTTACTTTAAGTAGTCATTTTTCTTTTATGTTAGTACAACTGCAAAACTGATCACAACACAAAACTAAAATCACAAACCATGCGAGTCATTTTTGTAACTTCATGCTCTGAAGTTCTCTCCCTAAACCTCTCCACCCCCCTCTCCTCATTGACCAAACTTTTGCTCACCCCACCTGTAATATTTCCTTCTTTGACTCGGTGTCCATTTTCTTTCCCATTATGGAACATTTTTCTACGTTAACGGCACTATATAAATATAAGTTATTCTTACCGTTACATAGAATTACATTAAATTTTACAGCACAGAAACAGGCCATTCCAGCCATTGAGTCTGTGCCGGTGTTTATGCTCTCCACACGAGCCTTCTCCCACCTTACTTCATCTAACTCTATCAATATATCCTTCTATTCCTCTATCCTTCGTGATTATCTAGCTTCCCCTGAAATGCATCTCTGCTATTCGCCTCAGCTACTCCATGTGGTAGCGAGTTCCACATTTATTTAATTTATTCAAATGAAAGTACACAGCAGGACATAGAACTTTAAAGAAATGGTTTGGGGTTTTGGAATTCTGAAAAATAGTTTGGCATTAAAAAAACTGCAAGCAAGCTGGAGGATTTCAGTCTACCCAGCATTCAAGAGCAACAGGATTTCACCTATTACATGCTTGTTAAAGCAGCAAAGAGAAAATATGGTCAAATCAGAAATACTTTCCAATATAAAATTCAGAAGATGTATTGTAACAGCCCCATCAGAAACTTTTAAAACATCAATAAAAGCTGTGCAAGTATGGAGAAATTTAAAATCCCATGTTGGAATAACTTGAACATGGAATGCGCATAACCATACCTTGAAAGCGACGTGCACATCACCGAGAAGTGGACCCTCAATCTCAACAACGGGAAGGGACTGCTCTCCGCTAATGAGCTGGATGTTGGTGCCCGAGGTATCCATGCATTCTGCCGAATTCTGAACAGCTGTCCCCTCTGCGGGGTTTAGTGCTTTTGCGAGTGTATCAAATGCCCTGAGATACCAACGATCAGAAAACACAGGCATGTTTTATCCAAGTAACATTCCCAGGTACATTTCTGCACTACAGACGTCGGTAATATAGTATGAAGACGACTTGTAATTAATAAATCAATTGATTGAAGAGGCTGTCACTCCAGTGCTGTGACTAACTTTTGTAACTATTAAGTCTACACTTCACCAGCATAACTTTAGAATGGTGAGATGTTTGGTGTGGATTTTTACAGAAGTGCCCTGGCTAGCTTTATATTTTTTGCTATTTCTAGGGCACACAATAATGTTCACTTACTCTTTAACTTTCAAAAATAATTTCTATCATGCCTTTTTGTTTGCACTGGAAGGAAGGAGGGCTTTGGAAGGTGCTTTTGTAAACCACAGATGTTATATTAGACACTAACCTCTGAATAAGATAACTGAAAACACTTGGATTTGAATTATTTTCAAAATATTATCAAACTGGGAAGAAAATGTTAATTAAAGACCAGAAAGCAGAACTTTGCACACAGCAGCTTAAAAAGGTTATACGGTTGTCCAAAATGAAACGAGCCTGCTGCTTCAGCATTTGCTGTGCCTTATCAGATGATAATTACCGTGTAATATCACTGGCAGACTGGTCATCTTGTTGCATTTCTGATAAAGAAGCGTCTCCATTACTTAAGGCATCAATCCCCGATAAATCAGCACTACTTTGGGACAGATCCTTTGACTTGCTTAAGTTTGCAAGTGATGTGACCACATTTGCAAGAGTGCTTAAATCACCTTGACAGGTTTCAGCCTGAAATGAAAAGCACTGGTTATCAAGATTTGTTTATCCGAACATCGAACTTACAGGAGATCATGGAATTTAGCAGAGTAAACTGGACCGTATCTCACCTTGTTCTCGGCGGTGAGTAGCATAGCACTCTCCGTCTTCAGCAGTGGTTGTTGTATATTTACCAGCATTCCTGGCTCCAGAAGGCCGACAGGTCTTTATAAAACAAAAGTGAAAGTATTTGCATTTGTATAACAAACCCTTTCAGTCTACTCCCTTCAGCAGTCAATCTATTCATTTTCTTCCCAAGCACCAACCACCCCCACCCCCCCGACCTCCATTTTATCACTAACGGAGCTTTCCACTGTCACCAGCACTCCTCTCAGAGCCACAAAGGAAATACCAGGAAGTGCAGTACACCCTCTTCCCCATCACTTGGGTGGCTGGGTACTCTGAGCAAGTCGGCTAGTGTCTGTGAGTAATCTCATTTGAGTCTCTGTATACCAGTAATGTACAAGAATAAGAAATGTTATAATGGCGCTCATCAAAATTGGATTTTGCTTCCGATAGTTTGAATTTCATTTGTTGTTTGTACAGAAATTAGGAAGAAAGTCAACAGTAGCAAGTGTATGATTCTGGGCAATGAAGCTGTTGAAAGTCCCTGCATTGTTTGCTTCATAACAAATGTCTTCCCTAAAGAGGCCTTACCAACTGAGCCGTTTTCAGTACTGCAAGCAGCACTTTAACCTCCTACATGACTCCTGTTAATAAAAGCAACAATTAATTTTTTCAAATCTGAACCCTTTCCCCCCGCCCAACCAATTTTGGTCTTCTCGGTGTGTAAACTAGACTGATGCTGCCACTATTTATATTTTCAAGATTAAATACTGTGCATTTGCCCTTTATGATAACCGTGTGTAATTGACGTGGTACCTTGCACTTTCCTTGTCTGTTACAAAGGTGGGCGTTGCAGCTAAAGGACTCCGCAGATCCTTCCTGATGTAAATCTTTTCAGTCGAGGCTGCACAGTTAGCTGACTTTTCTCGAGAAACTTCGATGGGTTTCCGTTCACACTGAACAGCTATTGAAAAGCAAAGAGCGTCACAAGGGTTTATGCAATTACTCTTTTACATTTAAGTTAGTGAGTGGGCTTAGGCGAGAAGGAATCATTTGGAGGCGCAATCCTTCACTTACAGTCCTGCTTCATTCCCAGTGCCAGGCACCTCTGCAGCCGGCAGTACTGGCAGCGGTTTCTGTGGTGCTTGTTAATGACACAGTCCTTTGACCCTCTGCACACATACACCAAGTTCTTCCTTATGCTTCTTTTGAAGAAACCTTTACAGCCTTCACAGCTCACTGCCCCATAATGGCGTCCTAAAAAGGTAGGAGGAGAAAAAAAAACAAGACTAGCATCTCAGTACAAAATCATATGGTCCACCAAGATAGAAAAAAAAGAGACAATAACCAGTTAACTAGAAATGCCAAACACTTGCACTCATGTTCCCGCTAATTTTTTTTGGGCCGTGTGGCCCCTTTAATGGGCTGCGCAGCCCGTTCAAAATTCCGCGCAGGTGCGTGTTTTCCATTCAAAAGCCAGTGAGCCGGGTGCGCGGGACCTCCAGTGCACTGCACACCCACGCAGCTTAAAGGGAAGACTGCTTGCAATATTCCACTGGAAAAATACTGCAGCAGTTAGCTGGAAAAGAAAAGTGTAGAGGTGTGTGATCATTGTACATGTTAAATCGCTCAGTCAGCTCCAGATAAATGTAGAGCTGGATTCAAGCAGAACTGTGACCCCAGGCATAGAACTGCAGTGCTCCGAAGTGTAGGGAGCTGCTGATCCAAACAAAGTATCAACAAATGATTCCATTTTACTTGATGTCAAATTTCACTTGACACTAGTTTTAGAAGTTTAATCATTTAGGTTGAAAAGGAGAAAAAGGATCGTAACAGCCACGGATCCTCTGGGTAGCAGATTGTATTTACGCAGAGTTGCTTGAAAGGGCTGTGATCAAAAGATCTGAAAGCTGGATATTCCTGTCTTGATCTAAGTGGCAGTGAGATCACACACACACACACTATATATAAAATTATACTTCCACTCGTCGATCTTCCGTGGAGTTGCATGTGGAGGGTCAAGATCAAGTGTAGTCTTCAGGTGAAGTGAGGTTAGAGGCCGAGGGTTGGGTTAACAGGACCAGGGGGCACAGATATAATTCAGTCTCATTTTAAAGTCATTCATTCTATACTGATTTTTGTAATCCCATGATAAATTCATATTTCCAGTTATAATGGCCACTGTAAATGTGTCATGTTGTAATTACATGTGTTTGCCAGTGGAGGTGCTACAACATGACAAGTTTACCAAGGCAGTTTTCATAATAAATGTGGAAAGGGAATTTATAGTGGAATTAGCAATTTATAAATGGGAAAAAGGTGACGGATTGTGTGGAGATGGAAGATTTTTAATGAATGTTATAGAGATAGAGATAGACAGACAGATGAAACAACTTGTATGTATATAGCACCTTTCACAACCTCAGGGCCTCGCAAAGCACTTCACAACCAAGAGGTACTTTTTGAAGTGTAGTCACTGTTGTAATGTGGGGAAATACAGCAGCCAATTTGCACACAGCAAGATCCCACAAGCAGCAAAGAGATACTGACCAGATAATCTACTTGGTTGAGGGATAAATATTGGCCGGGACACCGGGGAGAACTCCTCTGCTCTTCTTCGAATAGTGCCATGGGATCTTTTACGTCCACCTGAGAGGGCAGACGGGACCTCAGTTTAAAGTCTCATCCGAAAATGACACCTCTGACAGTGCAGCACTCCCTCAGTACTGCACTGAAGTGTCAGCCTGGATAATGTGCTCAAGTCTCTGGAGTGGGATTTCAACCCACGACCTTCTGACTCAGGCAAGAGTGTGTATACACATACACAGTACAATCAGTAGTCTTGTAACTTAGCTGAAAAACATAACACAACCAAAAACAGAAAGTGCCTGTTCCTTCAATTGTCGCCCTGTTTTTCTTCCACTCTCATTCTTTGTATCCTCCCATTTTGCTTCCACTCTCTATCCCCCCTCCCTCTCGCGCTACGCTTCCAACTGTGTTGTTGACTCTATTATACTCTTTTTCACTCTTTCAGGGAGTCTGAGAGCAGAATGAAGCACCAGATAGCGGACTGCCAACAGATATTGAATCTCAAATCCAATTGCTCTCTTTTCCAAAGGGCGTTATTACATTTCCCACCTCATTGGTTGACAGCCCTGTCAATGAGGTATGTGGGACCAATGAGATAAGAGAAATTGGGCCGGGAAGACCAATCAGATCTCTCAGAACAAATGGTGAAACACTGGCCAACAATGGACAGGCAATTGTGTTAAGAGATTTTCAAGATGGGTATAAAAACGAACAGGAATGAGCAAACGGAAGAGCTAGGAGAGTCTCCAGATTTAGAATGTCAAACCTCCAGCTGCCTTGAGGGATATAATTACGTGTGCAATGAAAACTAATTCATAGCCACTAAACAGTGTAATCAAAAATCAATTCAAACTATTTTTAAAAAGTTGTCAGAGATTATAGAAGCATTTTCTTACCCGAAGCCCTGTCCCCACAAACTACACAAAACTCCAGTGGCGGTTTGACTGCACTTTGCTCTGCTGATGTAGCATCGGTCACGATCTAGAGGCGGAAATATAAATACATGTGGGGTTTTTTCTCTTTAAAAAAAAACAGAAAAAGGATCAACAGCTAGAATTTCTGCGGGTGCTCGCCAGATTTCCTGCAGCAACTTTAACGGGAGTCCTGGAGAAACACCATTATTATGGGGTTTTGGCCAACGTTACGACAGGAGATCGAGAGAACCACCGAGGAAATTCCAGGCGGACATTTTTAGCAGGTGGGCAGTTTTGAATATCTTGGGTTCCGATTATTTTTCCAATATCAGCCTTCAGTTAGCAAACTCGTCACAACTACTCTCAAACTGCTCCGGTGAAGATTAAGCATAGCAATGTTTAAATGTGCAACATTACCTACAGATTAACATTTTACTGGCAAATTTGAAGCATTAAAATATTGAATCTAAGTTTAAAAAAATAAATAATTAAAAACAGTATGCCGCAACATTTAAATAGGTTATCAAAAGTTTAAAATTTGGTCACAAACACAGTATAGAAGTGCTACAATTCCATATTGTCTTTCTGTTCTGTTTTTTTTTTTTTTTTTTAATTCATTTATCGGGATATGGGAGTCACGAGCAAGGTCGGCATTTATTACCCGGAGAAAATGGGTCAATAGAGTGTCTTGCTCGGTCACTTCAGAGGGCAGTTAAGAGTCAACCACATTGGTGTGGGACTGGAGTCACATATAGGCCAGACCAGATAAGGACAGCAGATTTCCTTAAAAAAGATTAGTGAACCTGTTGGATATTTAAAATCAGACAGCTTTTTATTTCCAGTCTTTTCCCCGCACCACCCCCCCCACCAGCCGAATTCAAATTCTCAATTTGCCATGGTGAGATTTAAACTCTCGTTCTTTGGATTACTAGTCCAGTAACATAACCACATTACTGTACCCACCTATAGACATGTTAAGGCATCTTCTTCACTATTCTCCCTTTCTCAGTTCTCTAGGTTTCCCAGCACCACACAACTTTAAAAAAAGACACTGAAAAACTCAAGGTGATGGACTAAGGCACATCAGGGAAAGATGAAGAGTGAATCGAGAAGGCGAGGTAAATCAGGAAGTAAAGATTAGCTGGCACCCAAGCTTGGCTTTTAAAAGCCTAAAGATTGTCTGAGGAAGAGCCAACAGAGAATGGTACAGAATCCTTCAGTTTTGAAACTGTGGGAAAGAACAAGGCAAAGTGAAAGAATGAAATAACAGAACACGCTGGAAAAACTCAGCAGTTCAGGCAGCATCCTGGAGAGAGAAACCGAGTTAACGTTTCAGGTTGATGACCTTTCGTCAGAACTGCCCAGTATGTGACTCCAATCCCACACCCATGTGGTTGACTCTTAACTGCCCCCTCAGGTGTATCAAACCACTACCAGCTATTCAAGGCGGCCCACCACCACTTTCTCAGGGCAACTTGGGATGGGCAATGCCAACCATGCCAGCAACACCCACATCCCAAGAACACGTAAAAAGGAAATCCAAGGAAAGTTGGAAAGGCAAGAATGCAAAAGGACAAATTCATTTATTTTTAAGTCACTGACAGCTATATACGTGCAGTTTTCTAATTACAAAGGTTACCACAACCTGCAATCATCCAATTTACATTCATTGTACCTGTATGTGCTGTGCTGATCCATCAGGAGATGTAAAAATGAGCTGGTTGAGACCTGCAGAGTCCGGTGAGGCTAGGATGACTTTTCCTTGTCCTGACTCGGGTCTGGCTAAAATCACTTTGTTTGATGTTGTGCCGTCTGAATTTGTTAAGATGAACTGCTTGCTCGCACCATGATCCATCGACGTGACTATTTGAATCTTCTGGCCCGTCTGCTGATCGGTGACAATCTACAAATAGAAACATATTGTTTGGTAGCTGACATCTGTCAAAGGACAGAAGGGGAAAAAACAAATATAATGCTGCAATCTCTTTGGTCTACAGCCAACAAGAGACATCAATAGCCAAATGAGACAAACAGTTTATGTATTTAAAAAACACTGGCAGCACAGTGCAGGGGGACAAGACACCATTTATGTATTTAAAAAACACTGGCAGCACAGTGCAGGGGGACAAGACACCATTTATGTATTTAAAAAACACTGGCAGCACAGTGCAGGGGGACAAGACACCACATGGACCAGTAACTACTTACAGGAGGAGGCAAGCCAGACTTTTTAAAACCTGCTTACATATAGCTATTTCTTTTTAAAGACTGAAAATAGTTTCCATTATGGATGGAGCAGGTTTGCAGTATTTTAATGCTCGAGTACATGCAACTGTTAGGCTATTTTCACCACATTTTAGTAAGAGAAATTCTACCTGAATACGCTGTGCTATAGTGACACCTGGGTCTGCAGGAACAATCTGAATCCTCTGTGGGGTACTGGTCATTATTGGTCGTCCTATTACAGTTCCTGGAGCTACAGTAGATAATGTCCCTTGAGAGTGGGAGACCTGTGAGGAAGTTGCCAGGAAATATACAATAATAAAAATAAAAAACGCACATCTAACTTTAAATTATATATATTTTTTTAAAAAAGCATTCCTGTCCATTGCAATTAAAGTGAACTTTTAAGAGAAATTTTTTTTTTTTTTTTTTTTTTGAACGGCATTCTCCCCCACATTCTTTCCCTCTCATTACCACACTTCCCTGCTCAGCTGGGAGAGCAAGATAGCCTGAATTTCAAACTGCTCCACTATTGTAATCGGTGCTTATAATAGCACGGAAAGTGAATTTCTATGGAGCCAGGCTGAGCCGTATTCCACTTCCTGGTTAAAACTTCAAGTGAGAAACAAGTTCAAATCAGTGAAGACTACGGATGTTACGGCTTTCAAAAGTATTTTATTCACTTTGTGGAAGAAAGTGCAGAGACAAAACACCAAACAGTCATTTCTTGTTTTAAGCAGCACGTAAGGCGGATTCCCCTTGTGTGACAAACAGCGTTGATATAGCTCCTAATTCCATCCCTTGACCAGTTTGTTTTTTATTGGGCACATTAGCTGCCTTGGCTGTTCCAGAAATCTACTGCTCTGTGCAGGAACATTTTGCATTTCTGCTTGCTCGATATTTGTTAATCTTGTAGATACGTCTTCTAGTTCGGCACTCACTATCCAAGATAAATATCCTACTTGCACCTACTGCATCCATACCTTATTAGATCCTTATATTGCAAATACACCCCGTTGCTCCTCGCCAACACAGCAATGTCCTTTTCAACGGATGGTGCCCAAAAGTGCACACAGTACTCAAAATGCCGCCTCACAATTTACAATAACTTGTTTCAACCTGTAATAAATCAAAATACCCTCAGGGTGGATCCCAATACTTGATTAGCCTCGCTTATGACAGCTTCACAATGGCTGCATAACTTGCGTTAAGTCAACGACCCCATCAAGGTCCTTTCCCCCACTTTTTAATGTGCATCTCTTCATAATGTACACAGTTCACTTTTTCTAATCCAATGTCCATTAGCCACATCTTTCCTTAGCCCTTCTGGTTATTTGTTCCAGTTCGCCTTCCCCCCCCCGCCCCCCCCCCCTGCCATATGCCCTCAATCTCCTCTATACTTGTCATCTGGCCAGGTAGCTTGGTGTCATCACCAAATTTAACAGTGTGTGGCATTACTGCGGGCGAGAACCCCGCTTTGTATAGTGGCATCTTAAATACATTTGAGCAGATTTCTTTGGTTTGCTGTTTCTGGGGAAATCATAAGCACGCTCAAAGAATGCATTTAGTATTTCACTAGAAATACTCAATAGAAGAAATCTTCACAAACACATTTACGTCATTACCAAAGTGGTCAGAAAAGTCACTCTCTCATTGTTTCTGGTGTCAAACAGCCTCAACTCCAAACAGACGCTGGTTACTACTCTAGGAATGCTTCCCATTTTATCATCGTCTGCTTTCTGCTGCCCAGCTGTTCTTCAATAATCAAATTTATTTATAGATTTACCAGCTTTAATGCTCTTTAAAAGAGTGACATGCAAAATTTTATCAAATCCCTTGTGAGAGATAAGAACTTGTATTTATATAGCGCCTTTAATGTAGTAAAACATTCCAAGGCGCTTCACAGGAGTGTTATCGGACAAAATTTGACACCGAGCCACATAAAGCGATAATTAGGACAGGTCAAAGAGGTAGGTTTTAAAGGAGCATCATAAAGGAGGAGAGAAAAGTAATGGGGCAGAGAGGTTTAGAGAAGGAATTCCAGAGCTTAGGGCCTAAGCAGATGAAGGTACAGCCGCCAATGGTGAGGTGATTAAAATCAGGGATGCGCAAGAGGCCAGAATTGGAGGAGTACAGAGATCTTGGAGGATTGTAGGGCTGGAGGAGGTTACGGAGATAGGGAGAGCCAGCATCTCCCTCAGTTATCCTGTTGAGTGGCTCGCTAAGCTGCCAATCAAAACTACCACCTAGAATGAGGAGCCTTTCCCCTTTTGGCGTGGGAGCCAAGGCAATTCTGATGCCTGCTTAGCTAGGTCTCCTGCCGCACTCGATGAATAAAACAAATCCAACATTATAAATGCAAACCTCTCTGGAATATGTATTTACATACATAAATAAGTCATTCATATCCACTAGATATTCCTACAGATTGGTTTAGTTAATGCCTCAGTGATGCTATGACCTACAACTTCTAAATCCACTCCTCCTCCTCCTTTTGGCTTCTACACACAGATATTTGATGGGTTTAGTTTCTGCTTTGTTTAATTGGTAGATTTTCCTTGCCATTCATACTCAATCTGTTGCTTTCACGTGTGCTTATCAGTTTTCATTCACACATTAGCTGAGCTCAGAGTGGGTGCTTCTTCTATTAATATGAAGTTTGAGCCAATCAGAAAACAGATTGCTGAAGTGTGCCTTTATCCACTAGACCACTGGGGTACTTTAGCACACACGCTATTTCAATAGGACCACTGCATTTTACCTTGTGCCACTGGCATTTTAAACACTACTTCTGTAATGGTCAGGATTCCAGTTTGCATTAAATAAACTGGTCCCTATAAAATCCAGTTAATTTATAGACAGTACTTGCAGATTATTCCAGCTGGAATATATCAAAAAACCTCCTCTGCATTGATTAGCCTAAAACAAGCATATCTGCAACTACTATCAGGATTATTACAGCACTTTAAAATCTTAGCACTGAACTATCATACTTTGTCTGTGCTACATATAAGCAAGGCCTGTAGGTTGCAGAAATTGTTTAGTGCTCGTAAAATCACTGAAATTAGTAATGTAGTAGTTTGAACAGCGAGCAATAGCTGCAGTTTTTAAAAACAGGAGCCAAATCAGCAGGAGCTACAACCCTGCACAAAAAACAGAGTGAAAGATAATTTGGTCCCCATTTGGCAGCGAGAACATAATAATTTAGAAAATTTAAAAATAAATGAGACCAGTTTCTAGGCATGCGTTATAAATTCCAGGTCTGCTCTAGATATTCCTTCAGTCATCAGTCACTCCCATAAGCAGACCCTCTGTCCCCTACGAACTGGAGAGCACCGTAACTGTGCTTTAACTAATTAAATAATTGTCTGACCGTAGGGGGAGGTGGGACAGTCACAATATGACCCCTAGCTATGTGTACGCAATACTGTGATCTCACATGTGTACCTCCCCACCCTCATGTGTGTTTCTCCTATGCATTGCAAGGCAACCTGAAAAGCATTCTAGTGAGAAAAGGCAAACTGTAAACCAACAAACTGGTTTATTTTACATACATGAATGGACAGGAACACTAGTTTCGCTGCGAGCTTTACGTATTACTCCTCATAACATCAAAATAATTATGACATTTTGCCTTTTAATGCAAACCTGCCTCATTTTATAAATCAGGATTGTTGAACTGACTGACACAAACTTCAGAATGACACTTCTCCGCATACTGTCTATTTACATAGAGGGGAAGTCAAAACCGTAAACCTCTGCAGTTCCCTGTTGAGGAGCAGCTTGCTAAGCTGCTGATCAAAACTACCACCTCAAATGAGGGGCCTTTCCCCTTTTGGTGTGGGGAGCCATGGCAATTCTGATGTCTGCTTATCTAGGCCTCCTGCTGCACTCCATTAATAAAGTAAGGAAGGATGTTAGTTCTGATGATGTGGAATCTGTATGGGTAGAGCTGAGAAACACCAAAGGGGTAGAAAACGTTAGTGGGAGTTGTATACAGACCCCCAAACAGTAATGCTGAGGTTGGGGATGGCATTAAACAGGAAATTAGAGACGCGTGCAATAACGGCACAGCAGTTATCATGAGTGACTTTAATCTACATATAGATTGGGCTAACCAAATTAGTAACAATACTGTGGAGGAGGAATTCCTAGAGTGTATACGGGATGGTTTCCTGGACCAATATGTCGAGGAACCAACTAGAGATCAGGCCATCTTAGACTGGGTATTATGTAATGAGAAAGGATTAATTAGCAATCTTATTGTGCGAGGCCCCTTGGGTCGGAGCGATCATAATATGATCAAATTCTTCATTAAAATGGAGAGTGAAGTAGTTGACTCAGAGACTAGGGTCCTGAATTTAAATAAAGGAAACTACGATGGTATGAGGCATGAGCTGGCTAGGATGGATTGGGGAACGTTAGTTAAAGGGTTGACGGTGGATAGGCAATGGCAAACATTTAAAGATCGCAAGGATGAACTACAGAATTTGTTCATCCCAGTTTGGCATAAAAATAAAAATAAAAAGGTGACACAACCGTGGCTAACAAGAGAAATTAGGGATAGCATAAGATCCAAGGAGAGGACATATAATTTGGCCAGGAAAAGCAGCAAACCTGAGGATTGGGAGCAGTTTAGGATTCAGCAAAGGAGGACAAAGGGATTAATTAAGAGGGGGGTAAATAGAATAGGAGAGTAAGCTTGCAGGGAACATAAAAACTGACTGTAAAAGCTTCTATAGATATGTGAAGAGAAAAAGATTGGTGAAGTCAAACGTAGGTCCCTTGCAGTCAGAATCAGGGGAATTTATAATGGGGAACAAAGAATTGGCAGACCAATTAAATACATACTTTGGTTCTGTCTTCACAAAGGAGGACACAAATAACCTCCCAGAGATGTCGGGGAACATAGGGTCTAATGAGAGGGAGGAATTGAATGAAATCAGTATTTGTAGAGAAATGGTGTTAGGGAAATTGATGGGATTGAAGGCCGATAAATCCCCAGGGCCTGATAATCTACATCCTAGGGTACTTAAGGAAGTGGCCCTAGAAATAGTAGATGCATTGCTGGTCATCTTCCAAAATTCTATAGATTCTGGAACAGTTCCCATGGATTGGAGGGTAGCTAATGTAACCCCACTATTTAAAAAAGGAGGTAGAGATAAAATGGGGAATTATAGACTGGTAAGTCTGACATCGGTAGTGGGGAAAATGCTAGAGTCCATTATAAAAGATGTAATAGCAGAACACTTGGAAAACAGTGACAGGATCGGACAAATTCAACATGGATTTCCAAAAGGTGAATCATGCTTGACTAATCTACTGGAATTTTTTGAGGAACGTTACTGGTAGAATAGATAAGGGAGAACCAGTGGATGTGGTGTATTTGGACTTTCAGAAGGCTTTCGATAAGGTCCCGCATAAGAAATTAGCGTGCAAAGTTAAAGCACATGGGATTGGGGGTAAGGTACTGTCTTGGATAGAGAACTGATTAGCAGACAGGAAGCAAAGAGCTGGAATAAACGGGCCCTTTTCCGAGTGGCAGGCAGTGACTAGTGGGGTACCGCAGGGATCGGTGCTAGGACCCCAGCTATTCACAATATATATATATATAAATGATCTAGACAAGGGAACTAGATGTAATATCTCCAAGTTTGCAGACGACACAAAGCTGGGTGGGGCGTGTGTGCTGTGAGGAGGATGCAGAGAAACTCCAGTATGATTTGGACAGGTTGGGTGATTATACTGCATTTGCCATGCATCTGCCCAATGTGGATAAATGCAAGGTTATCCACTTCGGTGGCAAAAGCAAGACGACAGATTATCTGAACGGCAATAGATTGGGAAAAGGGGAAGTGCAACGAGACCTGGGTGCCCTTGTGCACCAGTCGCTGAAGGTAAGCATGCAGGTGCAGCAGGCGGTTAAGGCGGCAAATGGTGTGTTGGCCATTGTAGCAAGAGGGTTCGAGTACAAGAACAAGGATGTCTTGCTGCAGTTGTACAGGGCCTTGGCGAGACCACACCTCGAGTATTGTGTGCAGTTTTGGTCGCCTTATATGAAGAAGGATGTTCTTGCCATGGAGAGAGTGCAGCGAAGATTCACCAGACTGATACCTGGGATGGCAGGAATGACGTATGAGGAGAGATTGGGTCGATTAGGCTTATATTCGCTAGAGTTTAGAAGAATGAGAGGGGATCTCATTGAAACTTATAAAATTCTAACAGGACTAGACAGACTAGATGCAGGAAGGATGTTCCCGATGGCGGGGGAGTCCAGAACCAGGGGTCACAGTCTAAGGATAAGGGGTGAACCATTTAGGACTGAGATGAGGAGGAATTTCTTCACCCAGAGAGTGATGAACCTGTGGAATTCTCTACCACAGAAGGCAGTGGAGGCCAATTCATTAAATATATTCAAGAAGGATTTAGATATATTTCTTAAGGCTAAAGGGATCAAGGGATATGGGGAGAAAGCAGGGGCAGGGTACTGAATTTGGATGATCAGCCATGATCGCATGAAAAGGCGGAACAGGCTCGAGGGGCCGAATGGCCTACTCCTGCTCCTATCTTCTATGTTTCTATGTTTCAAAAGTAATCCAATATTGTAATCGCAAACCTCTCTGGAATAGTGGCATAGTGGTTAGCACTGTTGCCTCACAGCGCCAGGGACCCGGGTTCAAATCCGGCCTCGGGCGACTGTCTGTGTGGAGTTTGCACATTCTCCCCGTGTTTGCGTGGGTTTCCTCCGGGTGCTCCGGTTTCCTCCCACAGTCCAAAGATGTGTGAGTTAGGTTGATTGGCTATGATAAATTGACCCTTAGTGTTAGGGGGATTAAATACGTGGGGTTACGGGGATAGGGTGGGATATGTGTTGGTGTAGGGGTTACGGGGATCGGGTGGGATATGTGTCGGTGCAGGCTCGATGGGCCGAAATGGCCTCTATCTGCACTTGTGGGGTTTCTGTGATTCTGTGAACCTCCTGGTTGTCTCAAGCTTATGTGGCATTGTGAGGACACTCAATTCTGTTAACTACTGTCTGGTACCTGTTAAGTCTGTGTGTTATAGTGAGAATTACTACACAGACCACAAGAGTAAATTTTAACAGGTCTTTACTAGTCGAAGGTCAGGGCTACACTGCCCAATAAATCATTACACAGCACTTATATACCGGTGTGGTCACCACCGGTATTACAGTATACAGCAGCCAAGATAAAGTAGTGCAACTCTTAAAATAGTTCTCTTAAAGGTGGAACGGTTACATACACCACAATCCTCCCTTTTTAGCTTAACAGTATATATTCCCCATTAAACATAACATAATAACATATATACACAACTTCATGTAAAAACAGTTCACAGATTCAGTCTCTGAGGAGGCCTCCTGACTCGGTCCGGATAACGCCTCGGTGGTGTAGTAGTTTTCGGTGGTGTAGTAGGTTCTTTTGGCAAGGTCGATTCGGCTTGAATGCCAGTGTCGGGTTCATCTGGTTCCAGTATCACCGGATCGGAGGTAGATACTATGGGTATCTCCGCTTCATCATTAGGCGTATAGAGTTGTGGTGTAGGTTGTCCCTTTTCAGATGACTCTATGATCTGGTCAGCATGGCGCCTTATTATGCTTTCACCAATGTCCACGGTATACATCAGCGGTCCTAGTCGTGTGCAAATAGTTCCAGGCTGCCATTTCTCGGTACGGTAGTCTCGGGCCAAAACTTGTTGCCCTATCTGGAAGGTTCTAGTTGGCCTTTCATTCATGCCTTAAAATTGCCGGTTCTCTACGTCCCTTCTGATGTTTGGCTTGATCAAATCCAGCCGGCATCTTAGTCTTCTATTGAAAAACATCATGGCGGGAGTTTGGTTTGTAACCACATGTGTTGCATTCCTGTACGCAAACAAGAAGTTATCTACCTTATGTTGTAGATTTATGTCTTCATTACCCATGGCCTTTATGGCCTTCTTGAAGGTCTGGACAAACCTTTCAGCTAATCCATTGGTGGCGGGATGGTATGGGGCAGACGTGTAGTGCTTAACCCCATTGTTTTTTAAGAACTTCCTGAATTCTTCGGACACAAATTGCGGTCCATTATCAGTACAGATCTGTTCCGGCAGCCCATTCCTGGCAAATATGGTCCTTAATACTGTGATGGTTTTTTCCGTGGTGGTGGAGGACATCTTTATTACCTCCGGCCACTTGGAGTGTGCATCCACCGCGATTAAGAACATTGAGTCCATAAATGGACCAGCAAAGTCGATATGTACCCTTTGCC
The DNA here is from genome assembly GCF_052327205.1 of Somniosus microcephalus. NCBI lineage: Eukaryota > Metazoa > Chordata > Chondrichthyes > Squaliformes > Somniosidae > Somniosus > Somniosus microcephalus. The sequence goes on from NC_141003.1 coordinate 6,547,085, forward strand.
ATGGAGATGAGGGCCACTCCCATGGATGTAGAGGGGCTTGTGGTGGGGCGTTTTGGACCTTCTGGCATCCTAGACAGCTCTTGGTCATTTCTTCGATGTCTCCATCGATACCTGGCCACCACACAAACGCTCTGTCTAGGTTCTCTTCATTTTCACTCCACCCAGATGCCCCTCGTGAAGCTCCTTTAGCACTTTATGCTGGAGTTTGGGTGGAATCACCACTCTGGATCCACACATCAAGGTTCCTCGGCACACTGACAGCTGTTCTCTCCTTTGCGAGAATGCTGGCAACAGTGGTTCGCCATGTGCTGGCCATCCCTTCACCGTTAAATCGTAGACTCGAGAGAGAGTCGGGTCATTTCTCGTTTCCTTTTCAATGGTAGAATTTGTTACTGGTAGACATTCCACTATGGTTGAGTGGAACATCTCCACTGGGTCCACTGTAGGCGCCTCTTCTACCGTTGGCAACGGTAGGCGCGATAAACCGTCAGCACTCCCATGCTGTTTTGATCCTTTGTATTCTATGTCATATTGGTGTGCCCCTAGGAAAAGGGACCACCTCTGTAGCCTTTGCGCTGTCATAATAGGAACGCCCTTTTTAGGGTTGAATATGGATACCAACGGCTGGTGGTCTGTCAGCAGTGTAAACTTCTGGCCCTGCAGGTAATGATTAAACTTCTTTACTCCCCACACCAGGCTGAGAGCCTCCCTATCTATCTGAGCATAGTTGCGCTCAGCGGAGGTCAATGATCTGGATGCAAATGCGACTGGCCTTTCCAAGCCATTTGGCAACTTGTGAGAGAGTACTGCTCCAATACCATAAGGAGAAGCATCACAAGCTAAACGAATAGGTAGCGTTGGGTTGAAATGAGCCAACACTTCCTCTGAGGTGATCAATGCCTTGCTTTTGCGAAAGGCCTTCTTACAGTCCTCGCTCCACTTCCATGGTACTTCTTTCTGCAAAAGAGCATTCAGCGGGTGCAGCACCGTGGATAGATTTGGCAGAAACTTATGGTAATAGTTAATCAACCCTAGGAACGACCTCAACTGGGATACATTTTCCGGAGCGGGAGCCTTCACAACAGCTTCGATCTTGTCAGGTGACTTGTGCAGCCCCTCCTGGTCAATGACATGACCACAGTACGAGATCCGTTTCTGAAAGAACTCACATTTCTGGCGATTAACTCGAAGTCCATATTCCTTCAATCTGGTGAGCACCAGTTTCAAATTTGCAAGGTGTTCCTCATCGTCATCTCCTGTAATCAGGATATCGTCCAAGTAACATTGAGTGTTTGGAATTCCCTGTAATACCTGCTCCATGGCCCTCTGCCAAATTGCTGGAGCCGAAGCCACTCCAAAAACCAGTCTATTATATCGATACAAGCCTCTGTGCGTGTTGATTGTGAGATACTGGCGCGACTCTTCCTCAACTTCCATCTGTAAGTACGCTTGCGCCAGGTCTATCTTGGTGAAGTGTTTCCCGCCAGACAATGAAGCAAAGATATCCTCAATCCGCGGAAGCGGATATTGCACCGTGTGAAGCACCGGATTAACTGTGATCTTGAAGTCTCCACAGATGCGGACCTTCCCCGGTTCCCCTGGCTTGTTACTCGATGAACGCTTCATGACGGGAACAATGGGCATGGCCCACTCACTCCAGTCCACCTTAGACAGTACTCCTGAACGTTCTAGCCCTTCCAGCTCAGCTTCCACAGCAGGTCGTATCGCATAAGGTACCGGTCTGGCTTTGAAAAATTTTGGGTTTGCATGTTCTGCAATCTTGATTTTTGCCTTAATTCCTCAGTGTTCCCAGTCCCTGTTGGAACACCTCTTTAGCCTCATCCAATATTCTGGACAATCGTTCAGGTTTGACATCTTTTTTTCCGGAATCTACCGTTATTGCTTTTAGGGAGTGCCAGTCCATATTTATTTTCCTGATCCACTCCCGTCCCAGAAGTGGTGGACCTCCCTCAGGTAGTACATATAAGTCCATTCCTTGGTGTTCTTTGCCCTTGTGTATCACCTTGACTTTTATCTTTCCGATGGGGTATACTCTTTGCCCCGTGTATGTCTGCAATACTATCTCCGTATCCCGTAGGGGAATATGTGTGAATAACCTTTTGTAATCTTGCTTATTCATGACCGTCAACGCCGATCCGGTGTCCAATTCCATCTTCACCTGGACTCCTGCTATCTGCAGTGTGACCCAGATAGTTTGTAGGTCAGCTTCCTTACTCACATTGTGAATTCTCAGACTACCCAGTTCCTTGCTGTTGGAGTCTGAATCCGAATTCTGTTCATCCGAACTCTTCTCAGCCAACTTATGTACCTTTCTGCACTTTTCCTGCGGTGACTTTTTGTTGCTGGTCTTCTTTCCTGACCGGCATACTTTAGCTATGTGACCAAGCTTGCCACATTTTCTACATTCCTGGTTTTTAAACCAGCATTGGTTCTGATCGTGTGTTGTCTTTCCACAATGATAACATTTCGTTGTACCCAAAGCCATTTGATCTACGCTGAGTACCGCTGCCTTCAGCTGCATTTCCGCAGTGCCTCTCGCTGCGGCTTCGTGCGATGCTGCAATAGTGACAGCCTTATCAAGTGTAAGATCATTCTCTTCAAGCAGCCGCTTTTGTGTTCCTTCTTTCGACAATCCATACACGAATTTGTCTCTCAGTGCCTCTGTCAGGCTTTCCCCAAACTGACAGTATTTCGCTAGCTTACGCAGTTCAATTAAATACTCCGCGTTGCTTTCCTCTTTCGGTTGCGTTCTCGCATAAAATTTAAATCGTTCCGCTAACATCAGCGGTGTGGGGTTCAAATGATTTCTCAGGACAGCAACAATATTAGCGAAAGTCTGATCCGCCGGTTTAGCTGGTGATAGAAGATGCTTCAATAGCCCGTATGTCTTCGCACCCATTGAGTTTAGTAAGGTTAGTGCTTTATCTTCATCTGATATTTTATTTGCCTTACAATAAATCTCTATGCGTTCTACATACGTGGCCCAATCTTCAACACCGGAATCGAAATCGTTGATGTTACCACGCTTAGGCATCCTCGCAATCTTCTTGAGAAACAAAAAGAAATTTTTATTTTTATTTATTTATTTTTTTAAATGGCGGTTTCCCGCGCTTGTCTTCTTCCCCCGCCTACGAAAATGGCGGCTTCCCGCGTTTGCCTTTCTCCCCCGCTGGCTGTAATGGCGATTGCCGTATTGCTGCGTTCGCCCTCCCCAGCGGTTCTCCAATCGTGCCTCTCAGCCCCTCTTGCAGTCCGGTCCTTTCCCCCGGCTGCGGCTGAGTTCTCCGCGGTTTTTTTTTAAAAAAAAATATTTTCTCCCGCGCCTTACGCTGTCCCGGTCGCTGCGCCTCGCGGCCTCGGTAGCTGCCCGGCCTTTTTCACCGGTCGCGGTCGAGCTCTCTCTCGACGCTGTTGCGTCTCCCAGCCCGCTTGCAGCCCGGTCTTTTACACCGGCTGCGTTTGCATTCACCGCGGCTCCTGTGCCTTACGCTGCCCCAGTCTCAGCGCCTCTGGCCCCGACTTCTGTCCGGCTCTTTTCCCCGGCCGTGGTCGAGTTCTCCGCCCTTATATCCTCCGTTTTTCCCTCCCCTACTTCACAGCCAACGTGGCCGACTTGCTGCTCATCGCTGATCGGCTTACCCACCACCGTGATAGAAGGGATGATCACTGCCTGTTGCTGATGGAAGGCTTCGTGTCAGAATTCTTCCTTTGCTCTTCAAACCCGCGTCTTTTCTCAGCAGGATGATGAGGGCGGATGCCTCCTCTCAACGCCCGTTAAACTGCCTTGGATGTATCTCTGCCGCAGGGTAAGATCGTACTCGTCGCCACTGTTAAGTCTGTGTGTTATAGTGAGAATTACTACACAGACCACAAGAGTAAATTTTAACAGGTCTTTACTAGTCGAAGGTCAGGGCCGAACTGCCCAATAAATCATTACACAGCACTTATATACCGGTGTGGTCACCACCGGTATTACAGTATACAGCAGCCAAGATAAAGTAGTGCAACTCTTAAAAAAGTTCTCTTAAAGGTGGAACGGTTACATACACCACAGTACCCCAGTTGGAGGCCCAAATCAACATCCTGAGCAACTTGTGTGCCCGCAAGGGGTTAGCCCCTTGTGAAACAAATTTAATTTCATAGCAAAAGAAATGAACCTGAAATCCCTTCTAGGCCAAATAGGCAAAAATTTCAGAATGTAACCATGTGTGCATTTATTAATTGTGGAGCTCTGCCAGTAAAGGTAAAGGATGGATGTTGCCCTCGAGCTTGTCAAGCCTTCAGGTTTCTCCTTCGAGGTTGCTCCAAAAAGGAGCTAACACATGCAACTGGAAAAAGATTCCCAGGTACTAGTCTGCAGCATGCTGCTTTGTGCTTTTCCAGAAACTACGTTTTCCAACTAGGCCAAAACCATCCACATCCAATGTTGCCTCTATTTTTTTTCCCTGCGCAGGCCCTTTAAATTTGTTGTGTGGGTGGTATGCGTGGCATCTGTTCCAGCGGCAGCGGCTGGTGAGCGGCCTATGCGATTGGTGCACGGCTGCGCACCTTAGGGGGAACATTTTCCACGTCCACAGTGGATTTCATGAAAACTGCTTGAAAAACAATCTGGGTAGAAGCAGGGAGTAAGGTAGGATAGTAGCTGCTTTTTCTTTTTTGGCAGCTGTTGGGTGAAAAAGTCTCGCAGAATGAATGTTGCAGTTTCACCAACAGGCTGGAGAAACATCGCTCAGAGTTGATTTCCAATGCGGCTCTAAGCATGAAGACGAAACAGCCCATTGGTTATTTGGATAAAGCAATAGTTTTGAGGTAACAACAGAAAATGCTGGAAATACTCAGCAGGCCAGGCAGCATCCGTGGAGAGAGAAACAGAGTTAACGTTCCAGGTCTGGGACCCTTCATCAGAACTGGAAAAAGCTGGAGATGTAACAGATATTAAGCAGGTGCAGAGACAGTGGGGGGGGGGGGGGGGGTTAGGAGGGGAGGAAGGAATAGAAAGAACATCCTGTACTTTTGTAAGAGGCAGGAAAGATAAAATGTTGCAAATGGGAATGGCAAAAATCATACTGCATGAAAAATGGGGGCAGGGATAATTATCTGAAATTGTTGAACTCAATGTTGAGTCCGGAAGGCTGCAAAGTGGCCAATCGAAAGATGAGGTGCTGTTCCTCGAGCTTACGTTGAGCTTCATTGGAACAATGCAATAGCCCGAGGACAGAGAGATCAGAGTGGGAGTGAAGCGGTGAATAGTTTTGAGGGGTTGGATAGGAAAACAGAGTAATAAAGTGGGACAAAGCTTCAGACCATAAAAGAGAGACACTATGGGTTCATGGATATTAGAGTACCTGCAATTTTAATTTCTGTTGCCTACTTAATGTTAATCTGAGGATTTCTTGTTGCATGCAAAAGGCACTGGGACACACAAACATACAAAGGGAAGTTTGTATTGAAGTTATTGTACCTATAAACAGGATGTACGTGTTTTAGAGTTGCATACAAGTGTACAGATAAACAGTGTATTTTCACATTCAGTCTGGTGTTCTCTTGCAACGTTTTGTGTAGGACAGAATCTGGCGTGCATTTCTCTTTTTACATTCCAAGTTTGGGATCACAATTTATTTAGCAAATAAGCTAGTTCTTTCTGCAGAGTTCCATCAAGAGAAAAATATACGGCGAATCCACTTTAGGATTAAGTGGCTGCTGATTTGGCCCGTAAAATTTTCTCCAGCTTAAAATTGTGTGGGAAAGCAGCATGAATTAGGGTATAACATAGCTGAATGTTTTTTCTACCAAAGATTCCTAAAACTAACATAAATCTTGGAAAAGGTGAATTCAAGTCTCTTTTAAAAAAGACTGAAAAAAATCTTTCAAATTTTATCTGGTTGGCCCAACACAATGCAGTTGCAACTACTGTGCATGTAATAGAATTCATGCACTTTATAATCATTTTCAGTAAATAGATGTAACCAATAAACCATACCTGATGTTCAGCTAGTTGCTGAACTAAGTCATCAGTAACTGTGATGAGCTTTACTTGAGCCTGTTCAGCCAAGGAGAGCGGTGGACTTCCAGCCATAGACACTTGATGCATATGAACCTGAAGTGGACATAAAGCAGCTGTTTAGCAAAGAAAAACCCCCATCGGAACAGGAGGCCATTCAGCCCCTCAAACCTGTTCCACCATTCAATTAGATCATGGTTGATCTGTACCTCAACTCCATCTACCTGCCTTTGATGCATATCCCTCATCTCTTCATTCATTCAGCCATTCATCCCTTACCTAACAAAAATTTATCAATCTCAGTACTGAAAATTTCTATTGCCCAGCATCCACAGCCTTTTTGGGTGAGAGTCTTGCAGATTTCCACTACCCTTTGAATGGAAAAAGTGCTTCCTGAATTCACCCCTGAATGGCCCAGCTCTAATATTAAGATTGTCCCACCCCCCCTCATTCTGGATTTCCCCAAATTAGGGATACGAACATCCAAACGGTAAAAATGTAAACAATTTGGAGCAGTATAGTAGCATTGTTGGAAGATCATCTGCCTCCCAAATAGATGGTTGGAGTCCCAGCATTGCTTGTCACTTGAATACACCTTCCCCTGTTGGCAGCAGGTTTCATTATTTTTTTCCAGACTACTAAATGAAGCATTGGCAAGAAGAGTGGGGCCCGATGCAACAGTGTCACCCTGCCACAAGTTTATCTTCAGTCACCTGATCGTGAAGCAGCAGTTGTCAAGCTCAGCATAGCTGCCTGGTGGGAAGCAACTCCTGCGTGGGGAAAGCCCCACCAGAGATTTAATAAAATTAAGTTTCTTAGCCAGTACTAATATTTTCCTGCTCACAGGCCTCCCAATTGGCACCCAGAGCTGAAAAGGATGAGGATTTCTTGTGGAATAGCTTGTTGAGGCTCTCACAGACTGGCGGAGGTAAGCAGTATGACGTTTTGCAGAGAAAAATGAGGAGACTCAAATCGCTCCTGGTCAGGTGCATGCCTCCTCCTCCCATTTGCAATCCCTCAAAACCCATTGCCGATGACACAGATTTCCTGCAACAAGTAAAGTATTTTGTTTTGAGGGGTGGGGGGAAGCTCTGATGGTGAAGTAACTTCAGATCCAATTAGCAGAAGTATACTATTTTCCTTAAAAGTGACTGGTATGTTTTACATCACACTAAAGGTCAAAGCAGAAATCTTTTCAACAGTAAATAATCTCTGTACACATATTCGGTACATCACTGATTCAACTCGTGTCTTTTTCATAAATGATTGGAACTTCTATACTCGTGGTTACTAGAATATACTCCAGAATTTGAAAGATCCTACAGTGGCACTGTAAATGACATTAAAATTAGGCTAAATGTGGGGGGAAAGGGTTTAAATGCCCACCAATTAAATTTTACATCAGTTTCCTAGCTATCATTTTCTACCACCGTGCCAAGAGAATGGAAATACATTGTGAACGTTCAAACCTTCAAATCAATCAAAACATTCTCTAAATAGCAGAATCTGATACATTAGGTAACTGGATAGAAACACAGAAGATATGAGCAGGAGTAGGCCATTCGGCCCCTCGAGCATTCAATGCGCTCATGGCTGATCATCTAAGTTCAGTACCCGGTACCTGCTTTCTCCCCATACCCCTTGATCCTTTAGCCTTAAGAAATATATCCAACTCCTTCTTGAATATATTTAATGAATTGGCCTCAACTGCCTTCTGTGGTAGAGAATTCCACAGGTTCACCACTCTCTGGGTGAAGAAATTCCTCATTTCGGTCCTAAAAGGCCTACCCCTTATCTTTAGACTGTGACTCCTGGTTCTGGACTCCCCGACCATCGGGAACATCCTCCCTGCATCTAGTCTGTCCAGTCCTGCCAGAATTTTATAAGTTTCAATGAGATCCCCTCTCATTCTTCCAAACTCCAGCGAGTACAAGCCCAATCGACCCAATCTCTCCTCATACGTCATTCCTGCCATCCCAGGTATCAGCCTGGTGAATCTTCGCTGAACTCCTTCCATGGCAAGAATATCCTTCCTCAGATAAGGCGATCAAAACTGCACACAATACTCAAGGTGTGGTCTCACCAAGACGCTGTACAACTGCAGCAAGGCATCCTTGTTCTTGTACTCAAACCCTCTTGCTATGAAGGCCAACATACCATTTGCCTTCTTAACCGCCTGCTGCACCTGCATGCCTACCTTCAGCGACTGGTGCACAAGGATACCCAGGTCTCGTTGCACTTCCCCTTCTCCCAATCTATTGCCATTCAGATAATAATCTGCCTTCCTGTTTTTGCCACCAAAGTGGATAACCTCACATTTATCCACGTTATATTGCATCTGCCATGCTTCTGCCCAATCACCCAACCTGTCCAAATCATCCTGTAGTTTCTTGGCATCCTCCTCACAGCACACACGCCCACCCAGCTTTGTGTCATCTGCAAATTTGGAGATATTACATCTAGTTCCCTCGTCTAGATCATTAATATATATTGTGAATAGCTGGGGTCCAAGGACCGATCCCTGCGGTACCCCACTAGTCACTGCCTGCCACTCGGAAAAAGACCCGTTTATTCCAACTCTTTGCTTTCTATCTGCCAACCAGTTCTCTACCCAAGTCAATACCTTGCCCCCCAATCCCATGTGCCTTAACTTTATACGCTAATCTCTTATGTGGGACCTTATCGAAAGCCTTCTGAAAGTCCAAATACACCACATCCACTGGTTCTCCTTTATCTATTTTACTAGTTACATCCTCAAAAAATTCCAGTAGATTAGTCAAGCACGATTTACCTTTTGTAAATCCATGTTGACTTTGTCCGATCCTGTCACTGTTTTCCAAGTGATCTGCTATTACATCTTTTATAATGGACTCTAGCATTTTCCCCACTACCGATGTCTGTAATTCCCCGTTTTCTCTCTACCACCTTTTTTGAATAGTGGGATAACATTAGCTACCTTCCAATCCATGGGTATTGTTCCAGATTCCATCGAATGTTGGATGATGATCAGCAATGCATCTACTATTTCTAGGGCCACTTCCTTAAGTACCCTAGATGTAGATGATCAGGCCCTGGGGATTTATCGTTAGATTAGAAACATTTTTTCATAACCACTACAGTATATAAGCTGGGAACATTTAAAGTGCAAGTTAAGATAAAATGATCACTGCAAGAAGGACAAAAATCTGAAGTGATCTTCGAAATGGTAACCACAACCGCCAAGATCTTTGAACACACACTTGTGACAACAGGAGATGGAATAGGATCAGAAATCTGCCCCCAACACCAACCCTTTGATCACCGATATATTTTTGCACGCCAAATTGGTCCCAGCTTTCAAGTAAACCCAACTCTATCTGTCTCCATTTTGTGTCAAGACCAATTCAGAGGCTGACAATGTAGTTGTGGATTTTTGACTGTACAAAAAAATATTAGCAGAAATGTATTATGTATGCAAAAAAGTATACTCCCTCCCAAAGTACTTCACTGCTGAGAGCCAATGGTATAAACATGAAGCCGCAAAACTCTGCCCCTATGGTTTGCAGTATGGAGTCCAAATGACAATATAAATGCAACATGTTTGCACACATTATATTGGTTTATAGCTTTAATAGCCACACCAGTATAGTGATGAAAGTGTAAACTCAAATGACCTAATGCCACTTTCAAAGTGGCGTAAAAGCTTACCTGCTACTTGTCCTCACAATGCTCTCAGCTTTTACAGAAGTATAAATGCTACTGTATTCAAAAGCGGTACTGATGACTCACAATTACTTGCTGTTTTTCAGCATGCCTAAAGAGTGGAAGAAAAATTACTTTTAAAACAGGGAGGGGAAAATTAATATTACATTAGTTCAAATTAATTCAAATGTGTAATTAAATTGAAATCACTTTTGGGTAATGCATGATTAAATGAGTTTTGAACTGCATTGTATCTTGCTGGAGTACCACAGTAATATATGCTTTCTTCCTCTGCTGCATTCTTTATTTCTGCTCCCTTTTTTACATCTTCTCCTCCTAAACGCACAACAAGATTAGGCCTATGCTTGACATCAAGCTTGCACCCTTAAGCAGCAGGGAAGTCTCCGAGCAGTAGTACAGGTTTTCTTACAACTTTTCATGGACTCCCCCATTACTACAACTGCAATGCAAGCCCAGGGTGGAAGACAAGGCCTGTTCATTGAAATATCCCTGCACAGGTTGAGCCTCTATTCATTGGAGTTCAGAAGAACGAGAGGCGATCTTATCGAAACATATAAGATTGTGAGGGGGCTTGATCGGGTGGGTGCGGTGAGGATGTTTCCACCGGTGGGTGAGACTAGAACTAGGGGGCATAATCTTAGAATAAGGGGCTGCCCTTTCAAAACTGAGATGAGGAGAAACTTCTTCACTTAGAGGGTGGTGAATCTATGGAATTTGCTACCTCAGAGAGCTGTGGAAGCTGCAACATTAAATAAATTTAAAATGGAGATAGACATTGTCCTAGCAGATAAGGGAATTAGGGGTTACGGGGAGAGGGCAGGGAAGTGGACGTGAGTCTAGGTTCGGATCAGCCTACTCCTGCTCCTACTTCTTATGTTCTTATGAAAGAGAAAGTCATGAAAGGTATCATTGAACAGAAGTAGCTGGGACAGGCAAATGCAATAAAATACATTACATTCCTTTCCAATATTCCTTTATCACCAAGTACATGAAAAGGTCCATCAAAGGCAAGGCACTAATATTCCAACTATTCAATCAATCATAAAATGTCAATCATGAAGTGAATGAGATTTTACCCCACATATATACAGGTGTAAGTTTGTCTATGCTTATACCATAACATCTAAAATACACAGCAAATTAGGTGGACAAATAGCCCCAGCAATAATCACTTAATTATAACCCATGCTGGGTTTTTTTGGGGGGGGGTGGGGGGAAGAGAAAGAGAGAAGGGGGGAATTATTACAGCTTTTAGAACGGTTCAAAAGGCAATTCAACCTGATTGACGAGCCTGAACGGGGAATTGATTCAAAGAAGAGACATGCAAAAAGGAAACCCAATGGGGAGGCACCATACACACTCTGGGCACAAGTAATGGGGCTTTATGACTGGCAAAGCGAATGTTATGCTGCCCAAGTTGTGTGCGAGAAGAGTTTGGTCTTCTTGGCACTCCAGGATACCCGCCCCATAGGATAGCAGTACATCATGCCTGCAATAAACCAGCCATTGGCTGCACCATGTTTGTACAGCAGTCTGGACGGAGGTCAGATTGCAGCAGCACTTCCACCCAGGTGAATCAGAGCCCACCCACACGGAATTCCTTGGACCAGTGATGTTAAGTTCATCTCTGCTGGTGTTAAAGGGTGGCTGGGCACCTTGTGTGCTAAAACGTTGGTTTAAAATCACACCCAAAAGTTGCTGGCTGTCCCTTTAAATACCTGTGTATTGAAAGGCGTAGTCCAGCAACCTCAGGTGCCCATTTTGTAAAGGTGGAATATGAAGATTTGGCCCTCCAGCGTAAAGGTTGGAATATGATGGGAACACCAAAGTGATGTCACTCCTGCCACAGTAGAATATTTATTGTAGCTCATGCCCGTTTCTGCAGGAGCTTCCACTGCCTGGCCACAAAACAGGTGGTGATCCGGCAACACCAGTCTTCGCCCACTTTTCTGCTTTCCTCCCATTTAGCAGCGAGCGCGGCCCTGGGTGGAGACTGAGCGCAGAGACGGAGTGCGGTTTAAACAGAGTGCTGCGAGTTAGGTGAGGGGTGGAAGGAGGAGCTCCCTTGCTTCGCCTTTGTTTTTCCTAACTTTTCACCCTGTAGGAATTGGTTCTTACTGTACACCAAGGAAAGAGTCCAAGAGCGGGAGCAGTCAAACAACAACTGCGAAACCGCTAAAGTGACGTCACAACCAGGGAAGGAGCTGATTGGCAAGTAGGACCTGGTGAGTACTTCTACAGTCCAGTCGTTAAAGTCAAAGTAAGGTCTCTAGTTTAGAGTAAGTAGTGTTTAAAGGGAAGTAAGGTCCCTAGTGTTTTTTAAATTAAAGAATATTAAGGAAGTAAAGGGAGTAAATTAAGGGCAGGACATGGCAGGGCAGCTCGGCTGCGTGGAATGCTCCTCCTGTGCTATGTGGGAAGTCAGGGACACTTTAGGTGTCCAGGGCGAACACGTGTGCAGGAAGTGTCTCCAGCTGCAGCTACTCGAAATCCGCGTTTCGAAGCTGGAGCTGCGGCTGGAGTCACTGTGGAGCATCCGCGAAGCTGAGATCTTCGTGGGTAGCACGTGGTCACACCGCAGCTAAAGAGTGCACAGGCAGATAGGAAATGGGTGACCGCCAGACAGAGTAAAAGAACTAGGAAGGTAGTGCAAGAGTCCCCTGGGTCCATCTCCCTCACCAACAGATTTTCTGTTTTGGATACTGCTGGGGGAGATGGTTTCTCAGGGGAATGCAGCAAGAGCCAAGTCCGTGGCACTATGAGTGGCTCAGCTGCCCAGGAGGGGAGGAAAAAGAGTGGGAGAGCAATAGTGATAGGGGATTCTATCGTAAGGGGAACAGATAGACGTTTCTGTGGCCGCAGGCATAACTCCAGGATGGTATGTTGCCTCCCTGGTGCCAGGGTCAAGGAAGTCACTGAGCGGCTGTAGGGCATTCTGAAGGGGGAGGGCGAACAGTCAGAGGTCATGGTTCACTTTGGTACCAACAACATGGGTAGAAAGAGGGATGAGGTCCTGCAACAAGAATTTAGGGAGCTAGGTAGCAGATTAAAAAGCAGGACCTCAAAGGCTGTAATCTCTGGATTACGCCCAGTGCCACGTGTTAGTGAGTATAGGAATAGGAGAATAGAGCAGATGAATGCATGGCTAAAGAGTTGGTGCAAGAGGGAGGGCTTTAGTTTCCTGGATCACTGGGTCTGCTTCTGGGGAAGGTGGGACCTGTACAAGTCGGCAGGGTTGCACCTGAACCGGAACGGGACCAACATCCTTGCGGGAGGTTTGCTAGTATTGTTGGGGAGGGGGGGGGGGGGGGGTTTAAAACTAACTTGGCAAGGGGATGGGATACAGAGTGGAGCTATAGTAGGGGCTGATGCACAGCCAAATATAGAGGAAAAAACAAGTCAGCCTGGAAGGCAGAGCAAAACTGTAACGGCGCAAGGGAGTATGGCAAGGCTGGGTGGCATTTATTTTAATGCAAGGAGTCTTGCGAGTAAGGTAGATGAATTGAAGGTGTTGATGAGTACATGGGAGTATGATATTGTTGCTATCACAGAGACATGGTTGACGGAGGGGGGCAGGACTGGCAGCTCAATATTCCGGGGTATAGAATCTTCATGCAAGACAGAGGGGGGTGGCATAGTGGTTAGCACTGTTGCCTCACAGCGCCAGGGACCCGGGTTCGAATCTGGCCTCGGGTGACTGTCTGTGTGTAGTTTGCACATTCTCCCTGTGTTTGCGTGGGTTTCCTCCGGGTGCTCCGGTTTCCTCCCACAGTCCAAAGATGTGCGGGTTAGGTTGATTGGCTATGATAAATTGACCCTTAGTGTTAGGGGGATTACATACGTGGGGTTACGGGGATAGGGTGGGATATGTGTTGGTGTAGGGGTTACGGGGATCGGGTGGGATATGTGTCGGTGCAGGCTCGATGGGCCGAATGGCCTCTATCTGCACTGTGGGGTTTCTGTGAAAAGAGGAGGGGGTGTCGCAATATTGATTAAGGAGTCAATTACTGCTTTAAGGAGCGATGATATCTTAGCAGGTTCCTCTAATGAGGTCATATGGGTAGAACTTAAAAACAAAAAGGGGGCAAGCACTTTGGGGGCCTATTGTACACACTGAGCAAACAGTCAGGGGGAGATAGAGGAACAGATACGCAGGCAAATCTCAGAGAAGTGTAGAAATAATAGGGTAATAATAGTAGGGGATTTCAACCTCCCCAATATTAACTGGGATGGTCAGAGTGTGAAAGGCTTAGGGGGTGCGGAATTCTTAAAGTGCATCCAGGAGAGCTTTTTGAGCCAGCATGTAGAAAGTCCTACAAAAGATGGGGTGGTACTGGGCCTAATTCTAGGGAATGTAGCCGGGCAAGTGGTAGAAGTGTCAGTAGGAGAGCATTTTGGTGACAGTGACCAAAATTCGGTGAGATTTAAGGTAGTCATGGAAAAGGACAAAGATGGACCAGAAATAAAGGTTCTAAATTAGGGGAAGGCCGATTTTAATATGGTATGGTAGGATCTGGCCAAAATGGACCGGGATCAGCTACTTGTAGGAAAATCCACATCAGAACAATGGGAGTCTTTCAGAAAGGAAATAGAGAGAGTACAACCTCAACATGTTCCCATAAAGGTCAAGGGTGGGACCAACAAGCCCAGGGTACCCTGCATGTCAAGAATGGATTAGGAAAAAAGGGAGGCTTTTGGCAGATACAAAGGACTAAAAACAGTGGAAGCCCTAGAGCAGTATAGAAAGTGCAGAGGGGTACTTAAAAAATAAATTAGGAGAGCGAAGAGGGGGCATGAAAAAACACTGGCGGGCAAAATAAAGGAAAATCCCACGGTGTTTTATAAGTATATTAAGGGCAAGAGAATAACCAGGGAAAGAGTAGGGCCCATTAGGGACCAAAGTGGCAATCTGTGTGCAGAGCCAGAAGATGTAGGTGAGGTTTTAAGTGAATATTTTGCATCTGTGTTCACTATGAAGAAGGATGATGTAGGCACAGAAATCAGGCAGGGGGATTGTGATATACTTTAACAAATTAGTATTGAGGGGGAGGAGGTACTAGCGGTTTTAGCGGGCTTAAAAGTGGATAAATCCCCAGGCCCTGGCGGGATGTACCCCAGGCTGCTGTGTGAGGCAAGGGAGGAGATTGCAGGGGCTTTGACACAAATTTTCAGAACCTCTCTGGCCACAGGGGAGGTGCCAGAGGACTGGAGAACAGCTAATGTGGTACCATTGTTCAAGAAGGGTAGTAGGGATAAAAACAGAAACATAGAAGATAGGAGCAGGAGTAGGCCATTCGGCCCCTCGAGCCTGCTCCGCCATTCAATGAGATCATGGCTGATAATCCAAATTCAGTACCCTGTCCCTGCCTTCTCCCCATATCCCTTTAGCCTTAAGAAATATATCCAACTCCTTCTTGAATATATTTAATGAATTGGCCTCCACCGCCTTCTGTGGTAGAGAATTCCACAGGTTCACCACTCTCTGGGTGAAGAAATTCCTCCTCATCTCTGTCCTAAATGGCTTACCCCTTATCCTTAGACTGTGACCCCTGGTTCTAGACACCCCAGCCATCGGGAACATCCTTCCTGCATCCAGTCTGTCCAGTCCTGTTAGAATTTTATAAGTTTCAATGAGATCCCCTCTCATTCTTCTAAACTCCAGCGAATATAAGCCCAATCGACCCAATCTCTCCTCATACATCATTCCTGCCATCCCAGGTATCAGTCTGGTGAATCTTCGCTGCACTCACTCCATGGCAAGAACATCCTTCCTCAGATAAGGCGACCAAAACTGCACACAATACTCAAGGTGTGGTCTCACCAAGGCCCTGTACAACTGCAGCAAGACATCCTTGTTCTTGTACTCGAACCCTCTTGCTACGAAGGCCAACATACCATTTGCCTTCTTAACCGCCTGCTGCACCTGCATGTTTACCTTCAGCGACTGGTGCACAAGGACGCCCAGGTCTCGTTGCACTTCCCCTTCTCCCAATCTATTGCCGTTCAGATAATAATCTGTCTTCCTGTTTTTGCCACCAAAGTGGATAACCTCGCATTTATCCACATTATACTGCACCAGCCCAATCACCCAACCTGTCCAAATCATACTGGAGTTTCTCTGCATCCTCCTCACAGCACACACGCCCACCCAGCTTTGTGTTGTCTGCAAACTTGGAGATATTACATCGAGTTCCCTCGTCTAGATCATTAATATATATTGTGAATAGCTGGGGCCCCGAGCACCGATCCCTGCGGTACCCCACTAGTCACTGCCTGCCACTCGGAAAAAGACCCGTTTATTCTAACCATCACCATCTGCCTCCTGCCACTAAGCCAATTTGTCCTGGATCCCATGGGCTCTTACCTTCTTGACCAGTCTCCCATGTGGGACTTTCTCAAAAGCCTTACTGAAGTCCATGTAGACTACATCACCTGGACTACCCTCATCCACACACCTAGTCACCCCCTCGAAAAATTCAATCAAATTGGTCAGACATGATCTCCCCCTGACAAAGCCATGCTGACTATCCCTGTCTCTCCAAGTGGAGACTAATTCTGTCCCTCAGAATTTTTTCCAATAATTTCCCTACCACTGATGTTAGGCTCACTGGCCTGTAAGTCCCTGGTTTATCCATAGTGGGGAAAATGCTAGAATCCATTATAAAAGATGTAAAAACAGTGACAGGATCGAACAAAGTCAACATGGATTTACAAAAGGTAAATCATGCTTGACTAATCTACTGGAATTTTTTGAGGATGTAACTGGTAGAATAGATAAGGGAGAACCAGTGGATGTGGTGTATTTGGACTTTCAGAAGGCTTTCGATAAGGTCCCGCATAAGAGATTAGCGTGTAAAGTTAAGGCACATGGGATTGGGGCAAGACTGGTTGGCAGACAGGAAGCAAAGAGTTGGAATAAACGGCTCTTTTCCCGAGTGGCAGGCAGTGACTAGTGGGGTACCGCAGGGATCGGTCCTAGGACCCCAGCTATTCACAATATATATTAATGATCTAGACGAGGGAACTAAATGCAATATCTCCAAGTTTGCAGACGACACAAAGCTGGGTGGGCGTGTGTGCTGTGAGAAGGATGCAGAGAAACTCCAGTATGATTTGGACAGGTTGGGTGATTGGGTATAATGTGGATAAATGCGAGGTTATCCACTTTGGTGGCAAAAACAGGAAGGCAGATTATTATCTGAACGGCAGTAGATTGGGAGAAGGGGAAGTGCAACGAAACCTGGGTGTCCTTGTGCACCAGTCGCTGAAGGTAAGCATGCAGGTGCAGCAGGTGGTTAAGAAGGCAAATGGTATGTTGGCCTTCGTAGCGAGAGGGTTCGAGTACAGAAACAAGGATGTCTTGCTGCAGTTGTACAGGGCCTTGGTGAGACCACACCTCGAGTATTGTGTGCAGTTTTGGTCGCCTTATCTGAGGAAGGATGTTCTTGCCATGGAGGGAGTGCAGCGAAGATTCACCAGACTGATACCTGGGATGGCAGGAATGACGTATGAGGAGAGATTGGGTCGATTAGGCTTATATTCGCTAGAGTTTAGAAGAATGAGAGGGGATCTCATTGAAACTTATAAAATTCTAACAGGACTAGACAGACTAGATGCAGGAAGGATGTTCCCGATGGCGGGGGAGTCCAGAACCAGGGGTCACAGTCTAAGCATAAGGGGTAAGCCATTTAGGATAGAGATGAGGAGGAATTTCTTCACCCAGAGAGTGGTGAACCTGTGGAATTCTCTACCACAGAAGGCAGTTGAGGCCAACTTATTAAATATATTCAAGAAGGAGTTAGATATATTTCTTAAGGCTAAAGGGATCAAGGGATATGGGGAGAAAGCAGGGACAGGGTACTGAATTTGGTCAGCCATGATCTCATTAAATGGCGGAACAGGCTCGAGGGGCCAAATGGCCTACTCCTATCTTCTATGTTTCTATGGTCGAAGGTTGTTTTTGTGACTGGAAGCCTGTGTCAAGTGGTGTACTGCATGGGTCGGTGCTGGGTCCTTTGCTGTTTGTAGTGTACATTAATGATTTAGATATGAATGTAGGAGGTGTGATCAGTAAGTTCGCAGATGACACGAAAATTGGTGGAGTGGTAAATAGTGAGGAGGGAAGCCTCAGGCTACAGGACGATATAGATGGGATGGTTAGATGGGCAGAACAGTGGCAAATGGAATTTAACCCTGAAAAGTGTGAGGTGATGCATTTTGGGAGGACTAACAAGGCAAGGGAATACACTATGAATGGTAGGATCCTAGGAAGGACAGAGGATCAGAGGGACCTTGGTGTGCATGTACATAGATCCCTGAAGGCAGCAGGATAAGGTAGTTAAAAAGGCATATGGGATACTTATATTATATGCCTCAGCTAATGAAGGCAAGAGCAGGGAGGTTATGATGGAGCTGTACAAAACGCTGGTTAGACCACAGCTGGAATACGGTGTGCAGTTCTGGTCACCACACTATAGGAGGGATGTGATTGCATTGGAGAGGGTGCAGAGGAGATTCACCAGGATGTTACCTGGGCTGGAGCGTTTCAGCTATGACGAGAGACTGGACAGGCTGGGGTTGTTTTCCTTAGAGCAGAGAAGGCTGAGGGGGGACCTGATTGAGGTGCACAAAATTATATGGGGCGTAGATAGGGTAGATAGAAAGGAACTTTTCCCCTTAGTAGGGGGGTCAATGACAAGGGGGCATAGATTCAAGGTAAGGGGCAGGAGGTTTAGAGGGGATTTGAGGAAAAACTTTTTCACCCAGAGGGCGGTTGGAATCTGGAACTCACTGCCTGAAAGGGTGGTAGAGGCAGGAACCCTCAACATTCAAGAAACATTTAGATGAGCACTTGAAACGCCATAGCACACAAGGCTATGGACCAAGTGCTGGAAAATGGGATTAGAATAGACAGGGCTTGAAGGCCGGCGCGGACACGATGAGCCGAAGGGCCTCTTTCTGT
This sequence comes from Somniosus microcephalus, assembly GCF_052327205.1. Lineage (NCBI taxonomy): Eukaryota > Metazoa > Chordata > Chondrichthyes > Squaliformes > Somniosidae > Somniosus > Somniosus microcephalus. Next base: position 6,565,771 of record NC_141003.1, read on the forward strand.
GCTGTATAGCTCTATGACTATTATGGGACACGGATGAAAATGGTCTCTGGGATGATCGAATAGTCAGCCAGAGTTCTGACACCAGTGACTGGTAGAAAGTGCATGTACAGAGTTTGAGCAAGGACATCAGGATTGGTTGAAGTGGCTTCAATGCCAAATAGTCTGTCAACACTCATTGACACACACATACACAAAAATACATAGAGGTCACAACACAGAAACAGGCCATTGTCGCTGTTTAACCTTCACATGTGCAAATAATCACATTTATACACACTGTTCCCATATCCCTTTACTTTCATCCACCTCTCCAATCTAATCTTGAATGCTGACTTAGTTTGTGCCTCAACCACTAACCCGGGAAGTAAATTCCACACCCCCGCAAGATCACCTCTCGCACACCACCTTTCCAGCAATCAGAACCAGATCCTCTGCTCACCCAGCTTCCATGCTGGCACACGATCCAGTGGAACTGACAGTTCACTACTCCTGTGTATCTGGATTGTTTCCTTCCACTATTCTCGCTCTACTAGTTTTAACTACTTTTTAAAAAAGTAATTTAAGATAACCCTAGCTCCAGAACCTCCAAAAAATCTGTGCCCTCCTGCCAGTGGAAACAGTTTCTCCTTCATTTTGAAGAGATCTATTAAATCTCCCAGTATGTCAGCCAATGCGATTCCCTCAGCCAATACCTGCAGCAATAGATAAATTGGTCATTCACCTCATTGCTGTGCACAAAAAGATGGCTGCCACATTTGCCTGCAGAGTAATGACTACACTTCAAAGTAATTCATGTACTGTACATGAAGCACTTTTGGGACGATCCGAGAGAAGTGATTATTAAGCTCTATATAAATGCAAGCTTTTTCTTTTCCCATAAGCTACTCTATTAATTAATGTTTTAAAATTTGTAATAGTAAAGCCAATTCCCACAATTCTGTAACTTTTTTTCCCTCTGTCTTTAGGGTGCAGAGGAAGGACCCCCATCATAAAAACTGGCTCCCGATTGGCTGAAAATCAGATCTAAAGTCTATTTTTATTGCCCCACCAATCAGGTTCCGAAGTCTAAAGAGGGACGTGGTCACATCAGAGACAAGATCAGCATTTGATGCAATTCTTCAGCGTAAAAGAAGTGTTGTTGCCCAAAGAGTTATTTCACCAAAAGCCCAGACAGCCAGATCACTCGAGGTAAGTCATCAACAGCAGCCCCAGCGGTAAACTTAATGGAAATATGTACTTAATAAAAATGTAACTCTTAACACTAACGTTTCAAATGACAGCACACCATCCTGTACATGCAATCCATTCTTTGGGTTCTGCAATGTTTGACAGATCAGAAGGCAAGCTGGGAGCTGTGGTTCCAACCCCAACCAGCTTAGTTTTCACCACATTCCAGATATAAAATTTCCTCAGCTTTCTTGCTCGTATATTTAGTGAGGAACTCCCCAACTCAAACAACAACTTACTGCAGACTTTGAGAAAGCGTTACATTGCATGAAAGATCAGCAATCCCGCCGCCTCCAGAACAATCACTAGCTAGCTGGCTGGTGGTCATTCAGCTGAAACAATTTGCAATCTGGTTCCATTGAGAAGGATTCCTCAAATGAATCTCTTGCATTCACAGCCTGCTTGGTTGCTTTGAAATTCTTTCAGCTCAACGGTCAGCCTTTTCCCCGAAACACATCTGCTGATTGGAACGAGTCATATTTGGCCTCTGGCTGGAATTGAAATACCAGACAGTTTGGGGCCCATCCTTGGAGACCCACTCAACCCACGCTACTGCCTAAGCACAGCAACCCATCCACTGGCCATGAAAGAGCACCAACAGGATCTCCAGTAGTCAGGAACTCTGCCCACCATCCCAACCCTAACTAAGCCCAGGACCCAGCACCAAAAAATCCTGCCTTGGCCCCTGGGCCCACAACACTCCTAGTGCCAATATATTCCCACCATAAGCACAGGTCTTCCTGTCAAATCTATGAATGGAGATTCCCTGCTCTGATTGGCCCCCCATGGCCCACGTGATCCCAGGGACGCTGCGAACTACCTGCGCCTCTGGGATACGCGGGCCCTGCACACCGGCAGTTTGAAGAGGCACAGCAACGGAATTCTGCGCCTCCCGGGAGCCCTCCAGTCCAGGCGGAGATTTTTCCAAATCGCAGCCCTCTGCCCGCGGGAGGGCTGCGAACGGAATTTCTGGGCTATTATGTCTGGGATCGAAAGTGTTAAAGCATTAGTATGCACTGAGGAATCGTAAAATTCACACCTCAGTGGCTAAGAGCACAAGTACTGCAATGGGATAGGTTACCAAGAGCTTCAGTTAGCAAAGGCAATGGTGGGAAAAAGTCACATACACCAAGAACAGTGCAAGTGTGCGAGATGGGACTTTTAAGATGCAATAATGGCAGGAGTATAATCTGAACGGAAGTGCTAGGGAGCTAGATGAATAAAGGGACTTGGGGTCCAGAAATAATAGTCTTAACGGAAACGGTAGCATTGTGGTTATCTCACTGGACTAGTAATCCAGAGGCCTGGACTAATGATCCGGAGACGCGAGTTCAAATCCCACCATGGCAGCCGGGGAATTTAAATTCAGTTAATTAAATAAATCTGGAATAAAAAGCTAGAATCAGTAATGGTTACCATGAAACTATCGAATTGCCATAAAAACCCACCTGGTTCACTACTGTCTTTTAGGGAAGGAAATCTGCCGTCCTTACCTGGTCTGGCCTGTATGTGACTCCAGACCCACAGCCCTCTGAAATGGCCTAGTAAAAAACTGCTGCGAAAAATAATAATAAAACCGGACGGACCACCCAGCATCGAAGTCGGCACCGGCTACGGACACGGCAACGGCACACCCAGCCTAGTCAACCAAGTCCTCCTCACCAACATCTAGGGGACTGGTGTCAAAATTGGGAGAGCTGCCCGACATAGTCATACTCACAGAATCATACCTTTCAGCCAATGTCCCAAACTCCTCCATCACCATCCCTGGGTATGTCCTGTCCCACCAGCATACAGTCGGGAAAGAGTCCTCAACATTGACTCCGGACCTCAGGAAGTCTCATGGCTTCAGGTCAAGCATGGGCAAGGAAACCTCCTGCTGATTACCACCTACCGCCCTCCCGCAGCTGATGAATCAGTACTCCTCCAGCACGGAGAGTAGCAAAGGCACAGAATGTACTCTGGGTGGGGACTTCAATGTCCATCACCAAGAGTGGCTCAGTAGCACCAATACTGACCGAGCTGGCCAAGTCCTGAAGGACATAGCTGCCAGTCTGGGCCTGCGGAAGGTGGTGAGAGAACCAACACGAGGAAAAAACCTAATTGACCTCGTCCTCACCAATCTACCTGCTGCAGATGCATCTGTCCATGACAGCATTGGTAGCAGTGATCACCGCACAGTTATTGTGGAGACGAAGTCCCGTCTTCACACTGAGGACACCCTCCATTGTGTTGTGTGGCACCCCCACCGTGCTAAATGGGATAGATTCAGAACAGATCTAGCAGCTCAAAACTGGGCATCCATGAGGCACTGTGGGCCATCAGCAGCAGCAGAACTGTATTCCACCACAATCTGTGATGGACCATTAAACAGCTAACGTGAGGAGGAGGCTCTATGAATATCCCCCATCCTCAATGATGGTGGAGCCCAGCACGTGAGTGCAAAAGACAAAGCTGAAGCGTTTGCAACCATCTTCAGCCAGACGTGCCGAGTGGCTGATCCATATCGGCCTCCTCCCGAGGTCCCCACCATCACAGAAGCCAGTCTTCAGCCAATTCGATTCACTCCACGTGATATCAAGGAACGGCTGAGCGCACTGGATACAGCAAAGGCTGTGGGCCCCCAACAACATCCCGGCTGTCGTGCTGAAGCCTTGTGCTCCAGAACTAGCTGTGCCTCTAGCCAAGCTGCTCCAGTACAGCTATAGCACTGACATCTATCCAACAATGTGGAAAACTGCCCAGGTATGTCCGGTCTACAAGAAGCAGGACAAATTGAATCCGGCCAATTACCGCCCCATCAGTCTACTCTCAATCGTCAGCAAAGTGATGGAAGGTGTCATTAACAGTGCTCTCAAGAAGCACTTACTCACCAATAACCTGCTCACTGATGCCCAGTTTGGGTCCCGCCAGGACTACTTGGCTCCAGACCTCATTACAGCCTTGATCCAAACATGGACAAAAGAGCTGAATTCCAGAGGTGAGGTGAGTGTGACTGCCCTTAAAGTCAAGGCAGCATTTGACCAAGTGTGGCATCAAGGAGCACTAGTAAAACTGAAGTCAATGGGAATTGGGGGAAAACTCTCAACTGGCTAGTGTCATACCTAGCATAAAGGAAGATGGCAGTGGCGGTGGAGATCAATCATCTCAGCCCCAGGACATTGCTGCAGGAGTTCCTCAGGGCAGTGTCCTAGGCCCAACCATCTTCAGCTGCTTCATCAATGACCTTCCCTCCATCATAAGGTCAGAAGTGGGGATGTTCGCTGATGACTGCACAGTGTTCAGTGCATGCAGCAAGACCTGGACGACATTCAGGCTTGGGCTGATAAGTGGCAGGTAACACTCGCACCACACATGTGCCAGGCAATGACTATCTCCAGCAAGCGAGCGTTTAACCACCGCCCCATGACATTCAACGGCATTACCATCGCTGAATCCCCCACCATCAACATCCTGGGGGTTAGCATTAACCAGAAACTGAACTGGACCAGCCACATAAATACTGTGGCAACAAGAGCAGGTCAGAGTCAGAGGCTAGGTATTCTGCGGTGAGTGTCTCACCTTCCGACTCCCCAAAGCCTTTCCACCATCTACAAGGCACAAGTCAGGGGTGTGATGAATACTCTCCACTTGCCTGGATGAGTGCAGCTCCAACAACACTCAAGAAGCTCGACACCATCCAAGACAAAGCAGCCCACTTGATTGGCACCCCATCCACCACCTTAAATATTCACTTCCACCCAAACACCGGCGTACCGCGGCTGCAGTGTGTACCATCTACAAGATACACTGCAGCAACTCGCCAAGGCTTTTTCGGCAGCTCCTCCTAAACCCGCGACCTCTTCCGCCTAGAAGGACAAGGGCAACAGGTGCATGTGAACACCACCACCTCCAAGTTCACTCCAAGTCAAACATCATCCTGACTTGGAAGTATATCGCCAATCCTTCATCCTGGAACTCCCTCCCTAACAGCACTGTGGGAGTACCTTCACCACACGGACTGCAGCGGTTCAAGGCGGCGGCTCACCACCACCTTCTCACGGGCAATTAGGGATGGGCAATAAATGTTGGCCTTGAAATCGATGCCCACATCCCAGTAACGAATTTTTAAAAAAGCTAGTGTACAGGTGCAAAACGTTCTCAAAAAGGCGGCGGCGGGAAACTCGGCGGCAGCGAGGTATAAAAGCAGCGGCAGAGACCAGGTAGGCCTCAGAGCTGCGGCGGGAAACTCGGCGGCGGCGAGGTATAAAAGCAGCGGCAGAGACCAGGTAGGCCTCAGAGCTGCGGCGGGAAACTCGGCGGCGGCGAGGTATAAAAGGCGGCAGAGACCAGGTAGTTTTACTAATCTCAGAGAGAGGGAGAGAAGTAAAAAGGAATCGGAGTGTGACGTCACCAGAAAGCAGGTAAGTGATTGGTTGGCGAGTATTTCTCTCTTTTTTTAAGCTTTAACTCTGTGGTTTATAGTTTCTAAGCTCTCTCTGGTGTAGCGGGGACTGTTTGTAAACCAGGGCCCTTAAATATATCATTTAACTGTAGTGTAATTGGTGGGATTGATTTGATTTGATTTATTTTGAATTAATTAAAAGGGTAAGTCATGACAGGAGAGCCCGGCCCCGTGGTATGCTCCTCCTGCGCTATGTGGGAACTCAGGGACACTTCCCGTGTCCCTGACAACCATGTCTGCAGGAAGTGTATCCAGCTGCAGCTACTGGCAGGCCGCATTGCAGCGCCAGAGCTGCGATTGGATACATACTGGACCATCTGCAGTGCTGAAGAAGTCGTGGATATCACGTTTGATCAGTTGGTCACACCGCAGGTAAAGGTTGCACAGGCAGAAAGGGAATGGGTGACCAACAGGCATAGTAGGCGGCGCAGGCAGGTAGTGCAGGGGTCCCCTGTGGCCATCCCCCTCTCAAACAGATATACCACTTTGGATACTGATGGGGGATGGTTTACCAGGGGAAGGCAGCAGCAGCAGCCAACTTCCTGGCACCAGGGGTGGTTCTGCTGCACAGGACGGGAGGAAAAAGAGTGGGAGAGCTATAGTGATAGGGGATTCTAATGTAAGGGGAATAGATGGGCGTTTCTGCGGCCGCAAACGAGACTCCAGGATGGTGTGTTGCCTCCCTGGTGCAAGGGTCAAGGATATCTCAGAGCGGCTGCAAAACATTTTGGAAAGGGAGGGTGAACAGCCAGTTGTCGTGGTGCATATAGGTACCAACGATATAGGTAAAAACCGGGATGAGGTCCTAAAAGCTGAATGTAGGGAGTTAGGAGCTAAATTTAAAAATAGGACCTCAAAAGGTAGTAACCTCAGGATTGCTACCAGTGCCACGTGCTAGTCAGAGTAGAAATAGAAGGATATTTCAGATGAATACGTGGCTAGAGGAATGGTGCAAGGGGGAGGGTTTCAAATTCCTGACACATTGGAACCGGTTCTAGGGGAGGTGGGACCAGCACAAAATGGACAGTTTGCACCTGGGCAGGGCCGGGACCGATGTCCTAGAGGGAGTGTTTGCTAGTGCTCTGGGGGAGGGTTTAAACTAAAATGGCAGGGGGTTGGGAACCTGAGCAGGGAGACAGAGGAAAGGGAAACAAGGATAAAAGCAAAAGACAGGAAGGAGAAAAACAAAAGTGGCAGAGAAATCAAGGGTTTAAATCAAACATGGCCACAGTAAATAATAATTCTAAAAGATCTAAGAGCGTTAAAAAAACAAGCCTGAAGGCTTTGTGGCTTAATGCGAGGAGCATTCGTAATAAGGTGGATGAATTAGCTGCACAAATAGAGGTAAACGGATATGATATGATTGGGATTACGGCAACATGGCTCCAGGGTGGCCAAGGCTGGGAACTCAACATCCAGGGGTATTCAATATTCAGGAAAGATAGGCAAAAAGGAACAGGAGGTGGGGTAGCATTGCTGGTTAAAGAGGGGATTAACACAATTGAAAGGAAGGATATTAGCTCTGATGTGGAATCTGTATGGGTAGAACTGAGAATTACCAAGGGGCAGAAAACGTTAGTGGGAGTGGTATATAGACCTCCAAACAGTAATGCGGAGGTCGGGGATGGCATTAAAAGGGAAATTAGAGAAGCGTGCAATAAGGGCACAGCAGTTATCATGAGTGACTTTAATCTACATATAGATTGGGCTAACCAAATTAGTAACAATACTGTGGAGGAGGAATTCCTGGAGTGTATACGGGATGGTTTCCTGGACCAATATGTCGAGGAACCAACTAGAGATCAGGCCATCTTAGACTGGGTATTATGTAATCAGAAAGGATTAATTAGCAATCTTGTTGTGCGAGGCCCCTTGGGTCGGAGCGATCATAATATGATAAAATTCTTCATTAAGATGGAGAGTGAAGTAGTCGACTCAGAGACTAGGGTCCTGAATTTAAATCAAGGAAACTACGATGGTATGAGGCGCGAGTTGGGCAGGATTGATTGGGGAATGTCACTCAAAGGGTTAACGGTGGATAGGCAATGGCAAACATTCAAAGATCGCATGGATGAACTACAGAATTTGTTCCTCCCAGTTTGGCATAAAAATAAAACAAAAAAGGTGACTCAACCGTGGCTAACAAGGGAAATTAGAGATAGCATAAGGTCCAAGGAGAGGACATATAAATTGGCCAGAAAAAGCAGTAAACCTGAGGATTGGGAGCTGTTTAGGATTCAACAAAGGAGGACAAAGGGATTAATTAAGAGGGGGGAAATAGAGTATGAGAGTAAGCTTGCAGGGAACATAAAAACTGACTGTAAAAGCTTTTATAGATATGTGAAGAGAAAAAGATTGGTGAAGTCAAGCGTAGGTCCCTTGCAGTCAGAATCAGGGGAATTTATAATGGGGAACAAAGACATGGCATACCAATTAAATACATACTTTGGTTCTGTCTTCACAAAGGAGGACACAAATAACCTCCCAGAGATGTCGGGGAACATAGGGTCTAATGAAAGGGAGGAACTGATAGAAATCAGTATTTGCAGGGAAATGGTGTTCGAGAAATTGATGGGATTGAAGGCCGATAAATCCCCAGGGCCGGATAAGTAACATCCTAGGGTACTTGAGGAAGTGGCCCTAGAAATAGTGGATGCATTGCTGGTCATCTTCCAAAATTCGATAGACTCTGGAACAGTACCCATGGATTGGCGGGTAGCTAATGTTACCCCACTGTTAAAAAAAGGTGGTAGAGAGAAAACGGGGAAACTGACATCGGTAGTGGGGAAAATGCTAGAGTCCATTATAAAAGATGTAATAGCAGAGCACTTGGAAAGCAGTGACCGGATCAGACAAAGTCAACATGGATTTACAAAAGGTAAATCGTGCTTGACTAATCTACTGGAATTTTTTGAGGATGTAACTGGTAAAATAGATAAGGGAGAACCAGTGGATGTGGTGTATTTGGACTTTCAAAAGGCTTTCGATAAGGTCCCGCATAAGAGATTAGCGTGTAAAGTTAAGGCACATGGGATTGGGGGCAAGGTATTGACTTGGAGAGAGAACTGGTTGGCAGACAGAAAGCAAAGAGTTGGAATAAACGGCTCTTTTTCCGAGTGGCAGGCAGTGACTAGTGGGCTACCGCAAGGATCGGTCCTAGGACCCCAGCTATTCACAATATATATTAATGATCTGGACGAGGGAACTAGATGTAATATCTCCAAGTTTGCAGACGACACAAAGCTGGGTGGGCGTTTGTGCTGTGAGGAGGATGCCAAATAACTCCAGTATGATTTGGACAGGTTGGGTGATCGGGCAGAAGCATGGCAGATGCAATATAACGTGGATAATTGTGAGGTTATCCACTTTGGTGTCAAAAACAAGGCGGCAGATTATTATGTGAACGGCAATAGATTGGGAGAAGGGGAAGTGCAACGAGACCTGGGCGTCCTTGTGCACCAGTCGCTGAAGGTAAGCATGCAGGTGCAGCAGGCAGTTAAGAAGGCAAATGGTATGTTGGCCTTCGTAGCGAGAGAGTTTGAGTACAGGAACAAGGATGTCTTGCTGCAGTTGTACAGGGCCTTGGTGAAACCACACCTTGAGTATTGTGTGCAGTTTTGGTCGCCTTATCTGAGGAAGGACGTTCTTGCCATGGAAGGAGTGCAGCGAAGATTCACCAGACTGATACCTGGGATGGCAGGATTGACGTATGAGGAGAGATTGGGTCGATTGGGCTTGTACTCGCTGGAGTTTAAAAGAATGAGAGGGGATCTCATTGAAACTTATAAAATTCTAACAGGACTAGACAGGCTAGATGCAGGAAGGATGTTCCCAATGGTCGGGGAGTCCAGAACCAGGGGTCACAGTCTAAAGATAAGGGGTAAGCCATTTAGGATAGAGAGGAGGAGGAATTTCTTCACCCAGAGAGTGGTGAACTTGTGGAATTCTCTACCACAGAAGGCAGTTGAGGCCAATTCATTAAATATATTCAAGAAGGAATTGGATATATTTGTTAAGGCTAAAGGGATCAAGGGATATGGGGAGAAAGCAGGGACAGGGTACTGAATTTGGATGATCAGCCATGATCGCATAGAATGGCGGAGCAGGCTCGAGGGGCCGAATGGCCTACTCCTGCTCCTATCTTCTATGTTTCTATGTTTAATGAGAGGCTGGGCTTCATCACAAGAGGTTTACATTTTGTTTTTTAAGTTTGTTTTCAGGATGTGAACAACACTAACAAGGCCGCATTTACTGCACATCGCTGGTGTTAGGTGGGGAAATGTAGGATTTTAACCCAGCCCAGATGAAGCAACAGCAGTATTTGTCCAACTCAACATGGTGTTGGTGTTTAGGGAGGGAATTCCAAAGCTTAGGGCCTATACAGCTGAAGGCAAGGCCGCCAATGATGGGGCAAAGGAAGATACAGAAGAGGCCAGAGTTGGAGGAACGCAGAATTCTTGGAGTGTTGTAGTGCTGGAGTAAGTTACAAATATATAGAGAGGGGCAATCCCATGAAGGGATTTGAACAGGAGGATGAGAATTATTAAAATCAAGGTGCCGGTGGGCCGGGAGCCAATGTAGGTTAGCGAGCACCGGGGTGATGGGCGAGCACCGGGGTGATGGGCGAGCACCGGGGTGATGGGCGAGCACCGGGGTGATGGGCGAGCACCATTTGGTACGGGTTAGGATACGGGCAAAGATTTGGATGAGCTCAAATTTATTGAGGGCAGAAGCTGGGAGGCCGGCCAGAAGAGCATTGGAATAATCAAATGTGGAGGTGACAAAAGCATGGACAGTAGTTAAAAATAAATCCAGAAAGGAACTTCTTTCACACCAAGGGTTGTGAGAATGTGGAACACACTGATCCAGAAGACGTTGGGGGAGGTCAAATGAGATGTTTAAATGGGAAATAGGTACTCAAGATGGATATTAATAGATATGGATGAAAGACAGGGAATTGGGTTTAAAAATGAGAGCTCCAATAGCTAAGAATGACAGAAAGGGCTGGCTAGACAAAAGAACTTGCTCCATTTCCTGAATGTGCCAAGAATAGGGAGTGATTACTGATCAAGCAGTCTAGAGAAAGCTATTCTTAGCTATCAAATATAATGACCCAGATTTTGAGGTCAGCAGTGAAGGGACGGCGCTCGGCGCTGGCCTTGAAAAAAGCTGTCCACAAAGATTCAGCGGCTCTAAAGCATCGATTTCCCCATTTCCGACGTGACCTTCAATATAGCGCCATCTAAGGGGAATCTGTGTCATACAGCAACAGTGAAGTCGTCAAGCAGGCTGATCAGCCAATCAGATTGAAGAATTCTCACAGACAGCAAACCAGGAAGTAAAAAGCACGGATTATAATTCACTTATTAATCATTTTACAGAAAGAAAAAAAATTGGGATATACACATGGGATTAAGATAGAAGCTGAAATATAAACAAATTTTAAAAAATAAAATAATTTTTATTTTAAAAACCATGGAATTTTTAAATGTTATTGCGAGGGAAAGACACTCCATACTTGTAAAATTAGTTTTTCAGGGCCAGAGAGGTTGTTCGGCAGTAATTATGACTTAGTACACCGTTGAAGCTCAGTTACACCTCATTCAACAAGACTTAACATTTTCAATGGTTTTTACAGCAAGAATACTGTGTTAAAAAGCTGAAGTTCACGTCAAATCATTGATTCTCTGTTGATTGCATCGGCAAGGACTGCAACAGCGCACCCTGTGGAGGAGCAGGGTATCACAGAGCAACTTTCAGATTTCCATGTTTAACTTCGCATGTGCAGACGCCAGAAGTTGCTGTCAGATTTACTCAGTAATACCGACGAGCGCTGACCGTTTCGCTGTCATTACAACCGCAAATTCCAGGCCAATGGGAACCATGATACACTAATAAAAATGATGAAACTATTATTCAGTAGAACTGATTACATTTCAATGAAAGTCAAGATACTATATACATGAACAAATTATTTTCAAATCTGTCAATATAAACATACCCGTCTCCTACCATGCCATCTTCAAGCTCAGGAACATGAATACTACAGTCATGTGAATTACTCAGTAATTATTGCCTTTTGCCACTTGATTTTACCATACAAGGGCACTTTGGCACATGCAACAAGACGCACTATTTTGGCTATGGTATATTATTTTTGGTTTGTTCTGTCTCTTTCTTGTGGTACTTTTGGAGTAAAACAGTGTTTCTCTTAAAAGAAAATAACCTGAAGGGACCAGGGAGACATTAACAAGTAAATGCATTGAATTGCATCCTGTTTACTTGCTTGTTTAGTTCATTGATTACAAAGTTCGGTCATATTGATGTGGCAGTTGGATTGTTCCAGCAGCTATGGAGGTGGCTACTGACTCATTCTGGCTTTTCGATTCGATGCGAGATTTAAATTGGTCAAACCCCAAGCTATCACCTTGGAGGAAGCACCTGTGAAGTTCAGCCATTATCTGTTACATTTAATCAATCATAGAATCTTGCAGCACAGGAGGCGGCCATTTGGCCCATCTGGTGTATCTTTCACAGCCTTATGCAAAGAGAGATCTATCGATTTAATTTCCTTTGTTAAATAGTTGAGCTTTAAAGGAATTAGAAAGAATTTCTCTAATGATCTTGCCCCAATTTGGCAGTCTCGAAACAAGCGAATGAGAAAATAAATGAGGGGAGGAGTTTGTGTGGCAGATTAACAGCAAATCCCATATAAAGTATTGGGTATAGTTTGACTTGAGCACAAAAATAGAGGCTGACACTCAGTGCTGAGGGAGTGCTGTATTGTCGGAGGTGCTGTCTTTCGGATGAGACGTTAAAACGAGGCCCCGTTTGCTCTCAGGTGGACGTAAAAGATCCCACGGCACTATTTCGAAGAGGAGCAGGGGCGTTCTCCCAGTGACCTGGTCAATATTTATCCATGAATCAACATCGCTAAAACAGATTATCTGGTCATTATCACATTGCTGCCGCCTTTCCTACAATACAACAGTGACCGCACTTCAAAAGTACTTCATTGGCTGTAAAGTGCTTTGGAATGTCCGGTGGTCATAAAAGGCGCTATGGAAATGCAAGTCTTTCTTTACATTGAGTTTTCTCACACATGGCTGTTAGTTATTTTGTAATAGTCTGAAGAGGAATAGTTAAGTTCTGTAAATCTGTTTGTCTTTGCCCCATGTACTTATGTATCTGTTAATAAATCTCTTGATATCAGACCATGGCTTAGGCTGCAAGCTAAGAGGGTATGTGCTACCATTTTCCAAAATCAAAACCATCAGATGTGGGCATGTGATATATCCAATAAGCCAAATACAATAGCACGGGTTTCTGCTCGAGCCCTGGGCTTACTTCAGATACCCAGATCTTGGGCAGTTAAAGGCAAGCTCTAGTTCATAAGGAGCAAAGGCTCGCTTACAGGAGTGGTATTTGTCGCTAAGTACAAGGAAAATATCTGAGCCGAATCTTACAAACGCAATAGTCTGCATGATTAAAATGTTTTAGGAATTCTGTACATTATGGAACATATATTATGGAAAAACACACTGTGAAAAGGGAATGATGATTTTGAAGAGGTAACTCTGATCTGTAATTTAAATGCTGCTTGTACATATGCTTACTCAGAACATATTCATTATATCATTTGAGCACAGCTTTACCAATATCACATTCTTCCCATAGCATGCCAATTGGTCCAGAGAACACATATTTGACATGCAACAAAGATAGTGACGTCATCTTGCATGCCAGTCCATTGGGTATTACCCTTACCCTGCATGATTTGAATACCCTTCAGGATCTTGTAGGGATGGATGGGATTGTGGTATGTAAAGGATGTTACTTCTCAAAAATTGAAGGCAACCCTTAGGTGGCTAATTCATCTTTCTGCTTCACTGCACATTCACCACACACTGCAGCAGCAAACCAAAGTCATACAACATTAGATAAGGTTTGTGATCTGCAATAGGACAGCTCTGCTACCAACATTACAGTGTTTACTTTACAGGACAGCCCATAAAGTGCTATGGAACAGGCAAAATGACCCTTATCCTGTCTTCTGAGCTCCCTGATCCCAAAATGGTAACAGTACAAAACGCACTTAACCATCCACTTTGCTGGTGTTTGTCTGGTTACTAGTTTACCCGAGGTTTTTGCACCATATCAAACAAACAGCTGTCAGGATCTGCGAATCTGTGCTATATACTTAACATAAAAGACCACAGCACGATAAGTATGTATACCAACACTCCAATTCATTCCGATGGAATGCCAGGTAAACTGATGGGACATCATACTCTTTTCCCCCATGAATTTGGGAAGCGACCTTATGGAGCATACACAGGGTTAAAGTTGATTACCACCTCTTTCTACAATATAAATTATAGTCTAGCTGATAGTCACACCTCAAGTGTAAGATATAGCCTAGAACATAGAAACATAGAAGATAGGAGCAGGAGTAGGCCATTCGGCCCTTCGAGCCTGCTCCGCCATTCAATGAGATCATGGCTGATCATCCAAATTCAGTACCCTGTCCCTGCCTTCTCCCCATATCCCTTGATCCCTTTAGCCTCAAGAAATATATCCAACTCTTTCTTGAATATATTTAATGAACTGGCCTCCACCACCCTCTGTGGCAGAGAATTCCACAGGTTCACCACTCTCTGGGTGAAGAAATTCCTCCTCATTTCAGTCCTAAATGGCTTACCCCTTATCCTTAGACTATGACCCCTGGTTCTGGACTCCCCAGCCATCAGAAACATCCTTTCTGCATCTAGTCTGTCGAGACCTGACAGAATTTTATAGGTTTCGATGAGATCCCCCCTCAATTTTCTAAACTCCAGTGAGTATAAGCCCAATTGACACAATCTCTCCTCGTACGTCATTCCTGCCATCCCAGGTATCAGCCTGGTGAATCTTTGCTGCACTCCCTCCATGGCAAGAACGTCCTTCCTCAGGTAAGGTGACCAAAACTGCACACAATACTCAAGGTGCGGTCTCACCAAGGCCCTGTACAAATGCAGCGAGACATCCTTGTTCTTGTACTCGAACCCTCTTGCTACGAAGGCCAACATACTATTTGCCTTCTTAACCGCCTGCTGCACCTGCATGCTTACCTTCAGCAACTGGTGCACAAGAACACCCAGGTCTCTTTGCACTTCCCCTTCGCCCAATCTATTGCCATTCAAATAATAATCTGCCTTCCTGTTTTTGCCACCAAAGTGGATAACCTCACATTTATCCACATTATAGTGCATTTGCCATGTTTCTGCCTAATCACCCAACCTGTCCAAATCGTACTGGAGTTTCATGACATCCTCCTCACAGCACACACGCCCACCCAGCTTTGTGTCGTCTGCAAATTTGGAGCTATTACATCCAATTCCCTCGTCCAGATCATTAATATATATTGTGAACAGCTGGGGTCCTAGGACCGATCCTTGCGGTAGCCCACTAGTCACTGCCTGCCACTCGGAAAACGACCCGTTTATTCCAACTCTTTGCTTTCTGTCCGCCAACCAGTTCTCTATCCAAGTCAACACCTTGCCCCCAATCCCATGTGCCTTAATTTTGCACGCTAACCTCTTATGCGGGACCTTATCGAAAGCCTTCTGAAAGTCCAAATATACCACATCCACTGGTTCTCCCTTATCTATTTTACCAGTTACATCCTCAAAAAATTCCAGTAGATTAGTCAAGCATGATTTACCTTTTGTAAATCCATGTTGACTTTGTCCGATCCTGTCACTGCTTTCCAAGTGCTCTGCTATTACATCTTTTATAATGGACTCTAGCATTTTCCCCACTACCGATGTCAGGCTTACCGGTCTATAATTCCCCACTTTTTCTCTGCCACCTTTTTTGAATAGTGGGGTAACATTAGCTACCCTCTAATCCATGGGTACTGTTCCAGGGTCTATTGAGTTCTGGAAGATGACCAGCAATGCATCTACTATTTCTAGGACCACTTCCTTAAGTACCCTGGGATGTAGATTATCAGGCCCTGGGGATTTATCAGCCTTCAGTCCCATCAATTTTCCTAACACCATTTCCCTACAAATACTGATTTCTTTCAGTTCCACCCTTTCATCAGACCCTATGTTCCGCGGTATTTCTGGGAGGTTATTTGTGTCCTCCTTTGTGAAGACAGAACCAAAATATGTATTTAGTTGGTCTTCCATTTCTTTGCTCCCCATTATAAATTCCCCCGATTCTGACTGTAAGGGACCTACGCTTGACTTCACCAATCTTTTTCTCTTTACATATCTATAAAAGCTTTTACAGTCAGTTTTTATGTTCCCTGCAAGCTTACTCTCATATTCTATTTTCCCTTTCTTAATTAATCCCTTTGTCCTCCTTTGTTGAATCCTAAACTGCTCCCAATCCTCAGGATTATTGCTTTTTCTGGCCAATTTGTATGTCCTCTCCTTGGATCTTATGCTATCCCTAACTTCCCTTGTTAGCCACGGTTGAGTCACCTTTTTTGTTTTATTTTTATGCCAAACTGGGATGAACAAATTCTGTAGTTCATCCATTCGGTCTTTGAATGTTTGCAATTGCCTATCCACCGTCAACCCTTTGAGTGCCATTCCCCAATCAATCCTACCCAACTCGCTCCTCAGACCATCGTAGTTTCCTTTATTTAAATTGAGGACCCTAGTTTCTGAGTCAACTACTTCATTCTCCATCTTAATGAAGAATTCGATGAGACCGCACCTGGAATACTGCATACAGTTTTGGTGTCCATACTTAAGAAAAGACATACTTGCTCTCGAGTCAGTACAAAGAAGGTTCACTCGGTTAATCCCGGGGATGAGGGGATGGACATATGAGTAGAGGTTGAGTAGATTGGGACTCTACTCATTGGAGTTCAGAAGAATGAGAGGCGATCTTATTGAAACATACAAGATTGTGAAGGGGTTGGATCAGGTGGATGCGGGGAGGATGTTCACGATGATGGGTGAAACTAGAACTAGGGGGCATAGTCTTAGAATAAGGGGCTGCTCTTTCAAAACTGAGATGAGGAGGAACTACTTCACTCAGGAGGGTGGTAGGTCCATGGAATATGCTGCCCCAAAAAGCTGTAGAAGCTACATCATTACATAAATTTAAAACAGAAATAGACAGTTTCCTAGAAGTAAAGGGAATTAAGGGTTACGGGGAGCAGGCAGGAATTTGGACATGAGTCTAGGTTCGGATCGGTCATGGCCCTGTGGGTAGCGGAGCGGGCCCAGGGGCCGTGTAGCCTGATCCTGCTCCTATTTCATGTTAGATTCAGGAGATATTTCTGTGATAGTAGATTGGCGGTTAGGATCAGATCAGCCATGATCTTATTGAATGGCGGAGCAGGCTCGAGGGGCCGATTGGCCTACTCCTGCTCCTATTTCTTATGTTCTTATGATATGATCGCTCCGACCCAAGGGGCCTCGTACAACAAGATTGCTAATTAATCCTTTCTCGTTGCATAATACCCAGTCTAAGATGGCCTGATCTCTGGTTGGTTCCTCGACATATTGGTCCAGGAAACCATCCCGTAAACACTCCAGGAATTCCTCCTCCACAGTATGGTTACTAATTTGGTTAGCCCAATCTATATGTAGATTAAAGTCACCCATGATGACTGCTGTGCCCTTATTGCATGCTTCTTTAATTTCCCTTTTAATGCCATCCCCAACCTCCGCCTTACTGTTTGGAGGTCTATATACCACTCCCACTAATGTTTTTTTCCCCTTAGTATTTCTCAATTCTACCCATACAGATTCCACATCATCAGAGCTAATATCCTTCATTACAATTGTGTTAATCCCTTCTTTAACCAGTAATGCTACCCCTCCTCCCTTTCCTTTTTGCCTATCTTTCCTGAATATCGAATACCCCTGGATGCTGAGTTCCCAGTCTTGGCCATCCTTGAGCCACGTTTCCGTAATCCCAACCAAATCATATTCGTTTACCTCTATTTGCGCAGCCAATTCATCCACCTTATTACAAATGCTCCTTGCATTAAGACACAAAGCCTTCATGCTTGTTTTTTTAACGCTCTTAGACCTATTAGAATTATTATTTACTGTGGCCACGTTTGATTTAAACCGTTGATTTCTCTGACTGCCACTTCTGTTTTTCTCCTTCCTATCTTTTGCTTTTATCCTGGTTTCCCTTTCCTCTGTCTCCCTGCTCAGGTTCCCAACCCCCTTCCATTTTAGTTGAAACACTCCCCCACAGCACTAGCAAACACTCCCCCAGGACATCGGTTGCAGCCCTGCCCAGGTGCAGACCGTCCGGTTTGAACTGGTCCCACCTCCCCCAGAACCGGTTCCAATGTCCCAGGAACTTGAATCCCTCCCCCTGGCACCATTCCTCTAGCCACGTATTCATCTGAAGTATCCTTCTATTTCTACTCTGACGAGCACGTGGCACTGGTAGCAATCCTGAGATTACTACCTTTGAGGTCCTGTGTTTTAATTTACCTCCTAACTCCCTATATTCCGCTTTTGGGACCTCATCCCGCTTTTTACCTATATCGTTGGTGCCTATATGCACCACGACAACTGGCTGTTTACCCTCCCCTTCCAAGATGTTCTGCAGCCGCTCGGAGACATCCTTGACCCTTGCACCAGGGAGGCAACACACCATCCTGGAGTCTCGTTTGCGGCCGCAGAAACGCCTATCTATTCCCCTTACAATTGAATCCCCTATTACTATAGCTCAACCACTCTTTTTCCTCCCATTCTGTGCAGCAGAGCCACCCCTGGTGCTAGGAAGTTGGCTGCTGCTGCCTTCCTCTGATAAGCCATCCCCCCCAACAGTACTCAAAGTGGTATATCTGTTGGAGAGGGGGATGGCCACAGGGGACCCCTGCACTACCTGCCTGCGCCTAGTACTCTGCCTGTTGGGTCACCCGTTCCCTTTCTTCCTGTCCAACCTCTACCTGTGGTGCGTCCAACTCCCTAAACGTGCTATTCATGATGTCCCGAGCACCTATACATGCTTATTTCGATAGTTAGGCTAAGTATCCCAGCATGCTTTTCCAACAGGCCAAGAAGCCCTTAATTAGATCTAGCAGCCATCAATCTCCCACAACAGCTAGACTGAAAGGAATACAAATAACAAGATACGGCAAGGTATAAAACAGCACAAGTAGTTCCAACTGTTGAAGCAGAGAAGGCAGAGTCCCGAGGTCAACGCTCCTCCCAACAGGAGCAGGTATCATTGTTTCTGTTCTATTAAATTGCTTCAACTTGTTGAAATGACTGGGCCGTTCTTGAGTGCAAGAATTGCGCTTAGCTAGTGAGTCAGATTGTTAACTCTGACTACTATGTGCTCTTTTAAATCTGCTAATAAAGTATACTTGCTACACACCATATTGGTTTGGTCTCCTTCGGAATCTCTTACAGTACAAGGAGAGATAGGCACAGTTCAGGTTGGTCTTGATATACATGGTTTGTCACTGCTATTGTATTCGGATGGGAACCCGATCTGAGCCAATCCATTCCAATCAATTCAAACATTCTATGTGACTGACAACCGATGAAATGGCTGATCATCAAATATATCAGCCAAGGATTTTGAATGGTATATCCGAGGTCGACTTTGTTTCAGTTAACAGTCAGGCTGAAGCCAGCAGTGATACAGGGCTCTGTCGTGGCTCTGTAATAGCAATTTGACAATAAGAAGCGAGTCACTGCTTCAAGAATCAAGCTTGTGTTGAGGGTTAATGGAGAAATATTTTTGTTCTTTTGGCATTAAGGAGAACAGTGGAATACGCACCTCCGGTTTATACCCAGTACTATTTATTTACCTATTTAATATTAAATAAATGTACTTGCTGGTTTATAGTCTGAGGCAGGGTCTGATAGGGTCCGTCCTCTGGTCACTGAGATCAGGTGGCAGCATGTGATATATTCCAATAAACCAGACTACATTAGAAAGACTTCTCTGGGCTTCACTACATTTACTTATAGATACCGAGCAGGAAAAGGCACACTCTGGTTCACAGGGGGACGCAAGCTCCCTGTTGAACAGTGGATGACTCTGAACCAAAGGATAATATCTACTGTTAAAAACCCAAAACATAACTAACACCAAATAGAATCCCAGTTTAAGACCATGCACTGTCAAATTATTAATGCAATCTATCTGGCAAAACACAATGTGCAAATGATAAGTTCAATTACTTTTAATTTTTGCTGCAGTGAAACTAAGATTATACATATTATATTTTATATTAACCAACCAGTTTTGAACCAGTCTGACAGCCTACTCTCAGTTAGCGGTGAATGCTTCAGGCAAGAGCTCCATAAATGATGTCTTTCAAGCTCTGGGACATTTTACAATAAAACAAAGGCATAACAAGCTTGATAATTTACCAAATGCTGATCACTTAAAGCTTCCTTTAAATTAAACTTTAATTGCTGTTTAAAAAAATTCTCTGCAATAATTGCAGTTTCCTCCAACTGCTACCATAATTCAATATTTTACATCCAGATGAAGTCAATATATTTAGTACAATTAAGCCAATGATTGCCTAGGAGATTTGAATGGGCAGTTCAATTAAATTTGTTTTCAAGTAATCTTCCTTCAGCCACTCGGTTTCATTCAATGTGTACTGCAGTTTAGTTTCACCTGTAGTGAAATGTCCAATTTGGAAAACGTGAAGCTATCAAACTTGGTAGCCTGCGCATGTTGTTGGATTTCTACAAGCAAACATTGGTTTGGTGCTGAGCACTTCCCACCACAGCCACTTATCACAACTTTCCTCTTGCAATGGGGCTACAGTGAGCTCCACTATAGTACTGTGAAACTATAGTGAAATGCATCCAGTGACGACTGAAAGAAATACTCAAAATGGAGCTTCTTTTGAAATCATTCGGTTTGAGAGAAAGCTGGTTTTAACAATGCCCGTCTGCATACCTCACCCATTTGATGTTCAGCAATCTGCTGTGCCAGCTCCTCCATATGGTTTGCCATTCAGATTATTCATGGGCACTTCCTGGAAGAAATACATAGGATTTATCCACTGGATACTTGAAGGTTGAGGGAAATCATAAAATGTTCATCACGTGAAGAAATATACTGGCACTCAATACGTCCATGATCTACAGGTACTGAGCACCGACCTTTAACAAATGTAATTTTCTCTTTTCTTCCCAAAAAGGAGAACGCATAAAATGCTAGAAAGACTTGCATTTCTATAGTGCCTTCTACAACCTCAGGATGTCCCAAAGCACTTCACAGCCAATGAAGTACTTCTGAAGTGTAATCACGGTTGGATTGTAGGAAACGTGTCAGCCAATTTGCGCACAGCAAGCTGCCACAAACAGCAATGTGATAATGACCAGAGAATTTGTTTTAGTGACGTTGGTTGAGGGATAAAATTAGCTCGTCTCTCTAGTAACCTTATTATTTTAAACTTGGTTTAGATGAGCCAGGAGGAAAGAAAAAGAACCACACATCCACTGGTGCACAGAATTTATAGGTTGGTTGTAATTTAGCCAAAGAATATGGCCTGTTACATCTTCAACTTTTTCCAGTTCTGATGAAAGGTCATCAACCTGAAACGTTATCTCTGTTTCTCTCTCCACAGATGCTGCCTGACCTGCTGAGTAATCCCAGCGTTTTCTGTTTTTATCTACGATAAGCCTGACTCCCACAGCTACCTTGATTACACTTCCTCCCACCCTGCTTCCTGTAAGGATTCTATTCCATTCTCCTAGTTTCTCAATCACACCCGTGCTGACGATGTCACCTTCCATACCACTGCTTCCGATATCATAGAAGCATAAACATTTACGGCACAGAAGGAGGCCATTCGACCCATCGTGCCAACCGAAAAAGAGCTCTCCAGCCTAATCCCACTTTCCAGCTCTTGGTCCGTAGCCCTGTAGGTTCCGGCTCTTCAAGTACATATCCAAGTACTTTTTAAATGTGATGAGGGTTTCTGCCTCGACCACCCTTTCAGGCAGTGAGTTCCAGACCCCCACCACCCTCTGGGTGAAAGTTCTCCTCAACTCTCCTCTAATCCTTCTACCAATCACTTTAAATCTGTGCCCCCTGGTTATGGACCGCTCTGCTCGGAGAAATAGGTCTTTCCTATCCACTCTATCTAGGCCCCTCATAATTTTATACACCTCAAATCAAATCTCCCCTTAGCCTCCTCTGCTCCAAAGAAAACAACCCCAGCCTATTCAATCTTTCCTCAGGGCTAAAAATCTCCAGTCCAGGCAACATCTGTGTAAATCTCCTCTGTACCCTCTCTAGTGCGATCACATCTTTCCTGTAATGTGGTGACCAGAACTGCTCGCAGTACTGTAGCCGTGGCCTAACTCGTGTTTTATACAGTTCAAGCATAACCTCCCTGCTCTTTATTCTAAGCCTCGGCTAATAAAGGAAAGTATCCCACATGCCTTCTTAACCACCTTATCTACCTGTCCTGTTACCTTCAGGGATCCGTCTTCCTTTTTCCTTAACCGAGGATTCCTCTCCACCGTGGTTGACAGCAATGTTCCCTTGAAGCTGCATGGCCACACAGCGCTCTGCAGCTCCTGCACAGCCAGCACACCGGGTTTTAAATAGAAAAAACCACGCACCCAAAAAAAGTTAAAGGGAACATTGGTTGACACGGCCCTCGACCGTGTCCATCCCATTTCCCGCACTTCTGCTCTCAGCCCTTCTCACCCTCCCGGAACCACGATAGGGTTCCCCTTGTCCTCACCTTCCACCCCACCAGCCTCTACAATCAACGGATCATCCTCCGCCATTTCTGCCACCTCAAGCGTGATGTCATCACCAAACAAATCTTCCCCTCCTCCCACCTTTCAGCATTTCAAAGGGACCGTTCCCGCCGCAACACCCTCATCCACTCTTCTATTACCCCAACATCCCCTCCCCATCCCATGGCACCTTGCTATGCAAGTGCAGGACATGCAACACCTGCCCTTTTACCTCCTCCCTTCCCACCATCCAGGGCCCCAAAACTCCTTCCAGGTGAAACAGCGATTTACTTGTACTTCTTTCAATTTAGTATACCGTATTCGCTGCTGACGATGCGGTTTTCTCTACACTGGGGAGACCAAATGCAGATTGGGTGACCACTTTGTGGAACACCTCCGTTCAGTCCACAAGTGTGACCCTGAGCTTCCGGTCGCTTGTCATTTTAATTCTCCGCCCCACTCCGACCTCTGCCTCCTACACTGTTCTAATGAAGCTCAATGTAAGCTCGAGGAACAGCACCTCATCTTTCGATTAGGCACTTTACAGCCTTCCGGACTCAATATAGAGTTCAACAATTTCAGATCATAACCATTGCTCCCACTTTTCCCAGACAGCAGTTGCTGACGATTCTGCTCGTCATTTACACCTCCTCTAGACCCATCTTTTGTTTCTTTTATTGTCCCATTATCACCCCCTTTTGCCTTGCACCACCATCCCTTTTGTCATTTAATCACTCCTGCCTTCCACCCCATCACAGACCTTCCCTGTATTTTCTTTCCTCCCCTCCCCACTTTCCCTGCCTCTGTACTTGCTTATAATCTGTTACATCTCTAACTTTTTCCAGTTCTGATGAAAGGTCATTGACCTGAAACATTAACTGTGTTTCTCTCTCCACAGATGCTGCCCGACTTGCTGAATATTTCCAGCATTTTCTGTTTTTACTATAGGAGGTTTCCTTGCCCATGTTTGACCTTAATCCAGAGTCATTGTTGAGGACGGGCAGGGGCACTTTCCTCCGACTGTGTACCACTCTACCCCACCACCTCTGGTGGCTCTGTCCTGCCAGTGGGACGAAACATACCCAGGGATGATGGAGGAATCTGGGATGTTGGCTGATAGGTATGCGAGTAGGATTACGTCAGGCGGTTTATTGACTCGTCTGTGGGACAGCTCCCAACTTTGACACCAGTCCTCAGATATTAGTGAGGAGATCAGAGCAGGGTGCACCCTAGTCATGTCCCGATTTTATGCCTAGGTTGCAGCCAAGTTACTCATCCGGTTTTATTGGCGTTATTCTTTGTAGCGGTTTGATATAACTCAGTGGCTTGCTGGGCCACTTCAGGAGCAGTAAAGAGTCTATCACATTGGTGTGGGACTGCAGTCACTAGATTGATCCCTGGGATGAGAGGGCTGTCCTATGAGGAGAGATTGTGTAGAATGGGCCGATACTCTCTGGAGTTTAGAAGAATGAGAGGTGATCTCATTGAAACATAAGATTCTGAGGGGGATTGACAGGGTAGATGCTGAGAGGTTGTTTCCCCCTGGCTGGAGAGTCTAGAACTAGGGGGCATAGTCTCAGGATAAGGGGTCGGCCATTTAAGACTGAGATGAGGAGGAATTTCTTCACTCAGAGGGTTGTGAATCTTTGGCACTCTCTGCCCCAGAGGGCTGTGGATGCCGAGTCATTGAGTATATTCCAGGCTGAGATCGATAAGATTTTTGGACTCTAGGGGAATCAAGGGATGTGGGGATCGTGCGGGAAAGTGGAGTTGAAGTTGAAGTTCAGCCATGATCTTATTGAATGGCGGAGCGGGTTCGAGGGGCCGTGTGGCCGACTCCTGCTCCTAATTCTTATGATGGCAGCTGCCCTCCCCTAAAAAGATTGGTGAACCAGTTGTGTTTTTACAACAATCCAACACAGCTGCATGGACTCATTTGCGGATACCAGCTTATTATTTGTAGATTTCTTTTAAACCAAATTAAGATTTTCAAACGGCCATGGTGAGATTTGAACTCAAGTTGTCTGGATTATTGGTCCAATAACATAACCTCTAGACTACCATATCCCTTCTAACTTGCAGCTATAGCTTAAAGTAAAGCATCCCAAGGTGTTTCAGAGATATGAAGGAAAAGAGGATAGGTGGAGCATCTATGTTTGCTCAGGGTGGGTTTTGAAAGGAAGAGATGGAGGTCAAGTTTACAGAGGGATCTGCAGACAGCGAGGGACCCAGGCAGCTGAAGGCATGGATGCCAATGATGGGGTAAAAGGCGGGAGGGTGGGGGGTACACAAGTGGCTATAGTTGGAACAGGAGAGAGTGTTCGAGGGAGTGGGGGGAAACTTAACACAAGAATTTAAAATGTGAGACATTGGAGGACTGGGAACTAGTGGAGGATGGGCGTGTGGGATTGTATACGGGCAGCAGAGCTTTGAATCAGCTCAAATTTATGGCGGCGACAGGTTTGCAAGACAGCTTTGGAGCAAACAAACCTGGAGGTGACAAAGCCATGCTCGAGCGTTTCAGCAACAGGTAGGTTTAGTTCAGGGCAGAGGTGGAAGGAGGCGGATATGATGGAAAGGATATGGAATTAGAAGCACAGCTCAGGGTCGAACAAGATGCTGAGGTCATGAACAGGCTAGTCCAACCTGAGATGATGGCCCGGGAGGGGGGAATGAAGTCAGTGGTGTGGGGGTTGTGACTGATAATTTTAAGAGCGACTAGAGGGCTGGAACAGAGCAAGGAGATTGAAGGAGGAAACGCATAAAAGCTACATGGGAACAGGCCATTTGGGCCAACCAAACCATTTATCCCCTGCACAGGCAAATAGTTGGATTCACATTTACCTACCCTGTTCCAAAATGTCCTCATCCACCATCGCAATGTAATCTTGAAAGTCAACATAGTTTCTGCTTCAGCCACTAACCCTGGAAGTGAATTGCACAGGCTGACAATTCTGTTCGGAGGTTTCTCCTATCCTCTATTCTCAATCTCTTGCATTTAATCTTGTATCTACAGCTCCTGGAGCTTGATCCCTCAGCGATTAGAATCATAGAATGGTTACAGCACAATAGGAGGCCATTCGGTCCATCGAGCCCGTGCTAGCTCTCTGCAAGAGCACTACAGCGTGTCCCACTCTCCCTACCCTTTCTCCGTAGCCCTGCAAAATTTTTTCCTTCAGGTACTTTTCGGATTCCCTTTTGAAAGCCACAATTGAATCTGCCTCCACCACCCTTTCAGGCAGTGAATTCCAGATCATATTGAAAACAGTCTGCTTCTATCTACCCTATCCTATTCTTTCATAATTTTAAACTATCGTATAACCCCATAATCTGCAATGTTCGAATGGAGACTCAACTTTTTCAAAACTTTCATTGTATTTCTTCATACCAGGCCTCAATCTCCTTCCTATACGGTGGAGCCGAATGCTGCACACCATATTCTAACTGAGGTCCTACGGTTTTATATAGGCTCATCATTGCCTCTTGGCTTTTATATTCTATACCTGTTGTGATAAAATCTGGAATTGTATTAGTTTTTGTCATGTCCTTATCAACCGGCGGTGCTGCCTTTAACGTCCTGTGAACCTGTGCCCTCAAATCACACTGCTCCTCCACAGCACTGAGCCTACTTCAATCCAGAGTATAAGCATTAATTTTTTTTTAACCAAAATACATCACCTCTCACTTACTGACACTGAAGAGGAGTGGGGGAAAAGGCCATGGTGTGACTTAGTGATGAGGGTCAAGCCTCCACTGTGGTGGGTGGTGGCAACTATACACAGGCAGGGAGGCTGCAATTTGCAATGTTTAAATGTCTGCCTTGGTGACCAGAACTGACAACATTCTAGGTGTTATCTGACCAGAGCACTGCCCAAGTTAAGCTTATCGAAGTATGTCCTTTCCTGTCTATTGTCCAGATAAACAACATGTTCCAGGGTTTGTAACCGAGAACCCTTACTCCATAGAACAGCCACAAGCATATATTATATGCCACCACATGAATTATCCTCTCTCTATGGATGGCAGACTGGATAAGCACTCCAAGATGAAACACAGGCTTCAAGCCAATATTTGGTTTATTTTTATAAACTACATGAACAATACACAATAGTCACAAGGAGAATATATATTTATCTACACTCCTCGGTATATGAAAACAAAATGTACGCAACTCACTTTCTCTCTAAACACAGACCCTAAATATAGAAAACCACTTACAGTAGCTTAATCCTTCGAGCCTACACTGGCTTAGTCTTTTGTACACAGACAGTATTTGACTGCTGGCTGCAAAATCCACACACATTCTGTCACCACCTCTGTGTGGAAGTGTTAGGCCAGGATTTTATCCCGGAGGCATGTCAGACAATGGTCGGGGTGGTGGGTGGGGGGCGGGGCTCCGGTGAGGGGGGTGCGCGGGCGGGGCTCCGGTGAAGGAGGGGGGGCGGGCGGGGCTCTGGTGAGCGGGGGGGTGGGTCCGGTGAGGGGGGGGCGCGGGCGGGGCTCCGGTGAGGGGGGGGCGCGGGCGGGCAGGGCTCCGGTGAGGGGGGGGGCGCGGGCAGGCAGGGCTCCGGTGAAGGGGGGGGGGGCGGGCGGGGCTCCGGTGAGGGCACGCTGGGCGGGGCTCCGGTGAGGGCACGCTGGGGGGGGGGCTGGTGGGGCTCCGGTGAGGGGGGGGTGGGCTGGGCGGGGCTCCGGTGAGGGGGCTGCTCCGGTGGGGGGGGGGGGGGGGGGGGGGCGGGCAGGGCTCCGGTGAGGGGGGGGCGTGCTGGGCGGGGCTCCAGTGAGGGGGGGACTGGGCAGGGCTCCGGTGAGGGGGGAGCGTGCTGGGCGGGGCTCCGGTGAGGGGGGGGTGAGGGCAGACAGATCTTGTGCAGAGTGGGGGCTTTTACTTGATTGCTTGTTGGGCCTGGAGGAAACACTCCTGTTCCTCCTGGCCCACAAGCTGCGCCGTAAGGGCACTTACCTCATGGATTCAGCCCTTCGCGCCTTTCACCTGCCAGGTTTCACGAGGTCTGGGAAACCCAGCCAACACGAGTTAGAAATAGAATGACTGAAAACTAATGCAGGTAGCCTCATTAGAATGTTGAAATGACCAACCCGCACCCACCGCACACGCGGACCGGTCACCCGTCAACTCATCCCGCCTCCGTTAAAACTGGAAGTGGGCAGGTTTGATCCGGGTTGGGTTCCTGCTTCAGATTTTTTGAATTTTCAACCTCTGACACGACCCCAATCCATATTTTTTTGGGGGGAGTTAAAATTAAGCCCTTAGTTTAAGTTTGAGTATTGCGTGCAGTTTTGGTCGCCTTATCTGAGGAAGGATGTTCTTGCCATGGAAGGAGTGCAGCGAGGATTCACCAGGCTGATACCTGGGATGGCAGGAATGACTTATGAGGAGAGATTGGGTCGATTGGGCTTGTACTCGCTGGAGTTTAGAAGAATGAGAGGGGATCTCATAGAAACTTATAAAATTCTAACAGGACTGGACAGACTGGATGCAGGAAGGATGTTCCCGATGGCGGGGGAGTCCAGAACCAGGGGTCACAGTCTAAGGATAAGGGGTAGGCCATTTAGGACAGAGTTGAGGAGGAATTTCTTCACCCAGAGAGTGGTGAACCTGTGGAATTCTCTGCCACAGAAGGCAGTAGAGGCCAATTCATTAAATATATTCAAGGAGTTGGATATATTTCTTAAGGCTAAAGGGATCAAGGGATATGGAGAGAAGGCAGGAACAGGGTACTGAATTTGGATGATCAGCCATGATCTCATTGAATGGCGGGGCAGGCTCGACGGGCCGAATGGCCGACTCCTGCTCCTATCTCCTATGTTTCTATGTTTGTGAGATGAAGTCTCAGCCCAGCAAGCGGTCATTCACAGAGGGCAGCAGCCAATCATGGATTCCAATTGCTGCGGAAATCACTAGCCTGGGTGGACGGTCTACCCTCTCACGCGTGACCAAGAGCCTCCAAAGGTGCATCTAACCCCCCTTCCCAAGCCGGTGTGAACTGAATACAGTGATGCCATAAACAAATAGATGTCATTATGGGACTCCAGTAAGACAATGCAGCCGTCTCTGACCATGCTATAAAATATTTGAGATTGTATAACGACAACCTCGTGATTATTAACTGATTAACACTTCAAATCTCTGTCTTATGAGCCTAAACAAACTTACATCTTGAGGAAAATCTAATGGACAAACGGACCAGTTCAGGCTAATGGCTCTCTGTTAAAAAGAACATTATGCACAGCCTTGGCAGTTAACCCTTTACGTGCAGAATGTAGTATTAAAAAACACAAGTTATGAAATACAACATGGGCAGAAATCCATTTTGCTACATAAGGTACACAGCAATATGTAAGCACTCTCAAAGTTAAAATTCAAAAAGTCTATCACTGTAATTTTCCCTCTCAGTAGATAAACAGCTAACCTTAATTGCAGAAACCACCAGGATAAAGAACTCAGCAAGTGGGAAATGTATGCGTGGCATGAATCAATGCCATAGCATATGTAACATGGAATGCACCAACACATAGCACTGATCCAGCCAGCATGTAGACACTAATATCAATGTGCTGCATGGTGTTGATTAGCAGTGGTTGTGGTGAAAGGAGCAAACAACTGAATGGAACAATGGTAATGGTGGCAGTATAAAACAAGCTAGGCAACAAAGTGAAGTCGATTCGAATGAGCTTTATGGTAGTAAACAAATCTGGCGTTCTTAGAGGTGTGGCGTAACACAGGAGCACTTCCACATTGAAAATATCTGTACCTTAAAAAAGCACATGCTAATGTTCAGTCTGAAAAAAATTAGCCAAGCACTTGATCCACAATAAGCCTGACACAGACTGTTCATGATTAACACTGGAGTCAAAAATTGAGATTTTTAGTTTATTGAAACACTGTAATTGCCCTCATATTTGATAGCAATCACTACCTGTGTTTTTTACCTCACCCAGTCTTGGAGGTGTGCACAGGAGGGAGCAGAAGCCCAATATTCAAGTTCTCTTAATAACTAGTTCAAGGCTGTCACCTTTCTTATACCATTGCCTGTCCCACATGTATACTGTAGTAATTTATCTATTATTTTCATGGAATAAAATAGTGAACACTCTACACTTTAAACAGTACAAATTCCACCTAGAAACTCAGTCCACACATTCTCAATGAGTAAAAGTTATCTGAATAGTTTCAATTCTACTAGTTTCAATTCTACTGTATCCCGATTCAGAATTCTCTGCCTACCTTTTGATATCCTTCCAGCTCCAGCCCGGCACTTCAGTTGAATGACAGTTTGTTAATCTGCGGGATAAAATGTGCAAGAAAGTCAGATACTTTAGCATTTCAAAAATATAATTGCCAAGTCATATCAGTTGAAAAATAATCAGGTACAATACAAAGATCAAGCATGCATTTATGCAGCACCTTTTTATGTCCTTAGGACATCCCACAGCGCTTCACAGCCAATTAATTACTTTTGGCGCGTAGTGACTGCGGTAATGGAAACACATGCGGCAACCAATCTGCGCACAGCAAGATCCCACAAACGAGAAGTAACCAATTCACCTGCTTTCAGTGGTACCATTTGAGGGAAAATGTTGGCCAGGACATTGGAAAAATTCCCAGCTCCTCTTCAATCTTTTACGTCCACCTGAACAGGCAGGCATTTAATGTCTCCTCCCATAGACAGCACTCCCTCAGTACTGCACTGAAGTGTCAGCCTGGGTGATGTGCTCAAGTCTCCTGCATCACAGTTTCACCCACCTTCAGGTTTCCATTACATCTATTTATTTAAAGATACACAAATATAGTTTGAATGCTCATTTTCTCTTGCACAGAAGCAAGGTCAAAATTACATGTTTCGACATATTTTCTAAGCCAACTTCACACTCAGGAACTTCTAAGAGTATATTAATCTAGAACAGACAAATAAACAAAGCACTGAATTATTTTGGCAAGAACATCCAGGACAGCGCTGTCCTGGCCAGCCTCCACCTTGCACCCTCTGTAAACTCGAGCTCATCCAAAGCTCTGCTGCCTGTACCCTAATTCGCACCAACTCCTGTTCACCCATCATCCCTGTGCTCGTTGACCGACATTGGCTCCCAATCCTGCAATGCCCCGATTATAAAATTCTCATCCTGGTTTTCAAATCCCTCCATGACCTTGCCCCATCCCATCTCTGTAACCTCCTCCAGCCCTACAAGCCTCAGAGATCTCTGCACTGCTCCAACTCTTGCCTCTTGCGCATCACCGATTTTCATCGCTCCACCATTGATGGCCTTGCCTTCAGCTGTCTAGGCCCTAAGCTCTGGAATTCCCTCCCTAAATCTCTCTGCCTCTCTACCTCCTTTAAGACATTCCTTAAAACCTACCTCTTTGAGCAATGTCCTAATGTCTCCTAATGTCACATTTTGTTTGATGATGCTCCTGCGAAGCGCCTTGGAACGTTTTACCACATTAAAGGTGCTATATAAATACAAGTTGTCACTTTTGATAAAACTGGTATTTTGTGGACTTATGTATGAAAATATCATGTTTAGCAATTCTTGTGTCGGGATGCTGTTACCAGCTGGCGAGTATCGTAATCAACGAGTAATCGGTGTCATGAAACTAGTCCAACTTGGTATTGATGACAATTGCAAAGTATAAAACAATTTTAAATAGCCAAAGCTTTGCTACACAATTTAAGCAAATCCAAAATCTGTTCATATTTCCAAGTCCTGATTTCCTCTCTCTCTGCTTTTAAGCAGTATTCTGGCCTTTTAAAAATGTACGCCTCAATGAAAATTCATATGTGAAGAGAGAAATTTAAGATTTGCATGTAATCAAGGAACAATGTCAGTTTATATGAAAATGGCTTGGTATAAATATAACTCTAAAGTCTGTGTGTTGTATAGCGAATTAATACACAGACTACAAAAGTAAACTTTAACAGGACTTTACTATTCGAAGGTCAGGGCGAATCTGCCCAATCACTCATTACACAGCACTTATATACCGGTGTGGTCACCACCGGTATTACAGTATACAGCAGCCAAAATAAAGTAGTGCAACACCTAAAATAGTTCTCTTAAAGGTAGAACGGTTACATACACAACAATCCTCCCTTTTTAGCTTACAACATACTTATTCCCCATTAAACATAACATATATCCAACTTCATGTAAAACAGTTCACAGATGTAGTCTCTGCGGAAAACAGTTCACAGATTCAGTCTCTGCGGGAAAACAGTTCACAGATTCAGTCTCTGCGGAAACAGTTCACTGTGGTGTAGTCGGTTCACGTTGCTGGAGTGACTCATCCAATAGTCCTTCAATGGACTTAACAGCTTGAACTTCCGTCACTTCTGAACCAGCATTGCTGGCTTCTAAAAGCTTGAGTACCTTGGAAAGTTTTTCTACTTCCGAACTGATTTGGCTCCGTTCGGAGGGACCACGTGTGTGATCTGGCAGGTGATAATGGTTCAGATGGTCATCTTCTGCTTCGACTTTTCCTTTTCTGCTTCTTGGAGACTCTCTGGGCTCCACTGTCAGCTGCATGCACATTTCCTCCTTCTCTTCCTCCTTTTTCCGTAGTAGCGCCACCATCTCCCGGTGTTCCTTAGACTTTTTGTGATTCTTCATGATTTCTGCACTTTGGGAGTTTTCATCACAAGCTGGGCAGAACAGGTCATCGTAATATTCGGTGTCGTCCAACAGGTCATGGTAATATTCGGTGTCGTCCTGAGCTAGGCCAGCGAGAGGGTCTTCTATTTCCTCCATACCCAGCTGGACGTTAGCCAGCTTTTGTTCCAAATCCAGACATTTTTCCTGAAGAGACTTCTTCATGTGTTCAGCTTCATCCAGCTTTTTCTGGGCTTTCTGCAAGTCTTTTACTAATGACCTCATTTGTGATTTCAATACTTCAACTTCATTCGGAGATTGATTGATCGGACTATTCAATCCCTCTACTGGAGCAGCTGTTTCAGCCTTCTGTTGTTCTACATTGACGTGAGTCAGCGTACTTTTGGCATCCACGGGCTGCTCTGCTGCAGTCTTCTCAGTCTGTGTTGTCACCTCAGCTATTTCAATAACTTTTGAGAGCTCCGAAACCCTTTCCTTTGAAGATTGAAGCTCGTGTTCAAGTTTTTCCCATTTCAGAGTCTTGTCCCTCAGCATATGAAGGAGTTGACTGACCGTTAACCCTTCTGACATCAGACGTTTCCCAGTATCGTCATCCTGTGTTTTTGACGGATAGGCTACAGGGCTGTTGGTAACCTTGCACTGGGGTCCCTTTGCTGCTTCTAATTCTCCATCATCTGCAGCCTCCACCATTCGAATTTCAACAAATGAATCGTTCGGTGGTGCTGCACCCAACTTCAGTAGGAGCTCGGAATTCATGGCAACCAAATCAGCCTTTTCTGCCTGCAACCTGCTAACAAGCGCCTTCAGTTGCTGAACATCTTGCTCCACCAGATTAGGGCACGCCCCTTCAGAACCCGAATCAGCTTTGATTCGTTTGGCCTCCTCGCGCAGACGGTTTGTGTGCTCCTGCTCCATTTTCTCCATCAGCTGCTTCTGTTGTCTTTCCAGATTCTCCCACTCTATCAAAGAACTTTTTCGTTGCATTCATCTCTTGCTCAAGACGGCGAATCATTTGTTCTAATTGTTGTTGTAGTTTGAATTGGAGTTGAGTTCGAGCCCGGTGTCCCTCAGAAGTGTGCATGTCTGTAGGCTGGACAGACTCAGAATTCTCTGTCAAACTATGTTGTTGTTGCTCAGTGGAATTCTGTTCTGAAACTTTGTTCTCCTCTAAAGCATAAGCATTTATGCACTCCTTCGTTTTTCCAACATTAGTCTGCAAGTCCATTTTAGCCTTGTCTTTTGCACATGGGTTGGTCTTACCATCATCAGTTCCAGAGTCTGGGCTGATTATCTTCACCGAGTTCTCACTCTTTATGGTTTTTAGGAAGTGCCAGTCCATATTTATTTTCCTGATCCACTCCTGTCCCAGAAGTGGTGGACCCCCCTCAGGCAGTACATATAAGTCCATTCCTTGGTGTTCTTTGCCCTTGTCTCTCACCTTGACTTCTATCTTTCCGATGGGGTATACTCTTCGCCCCGTGTATGTCTGCAATACAATCTTGGTATCTCTCAAGGGAATATGTGAGGATAGCCTCTTGTAGTCCTTTCGGTTTATGACTGTTAGGGCTGATCCTGTGTCCAATTCCATTTTCACTTGGACTCCGGCTATTTTGAGTGTGACCCAGATAATTTGTAGGTCAACTTCCTTACTCGCATTGTGAATTCTCAGACTATCCAGTTCTTGGCTGTTGGAGTCTGAATCCGAATTCTGTTCATCTGAACTCTTCTCAGTCACCTTGTGTACCTTGCTGTGCTTTTCCTGCGGTGACTTTTTTTTGTTGCTGGTCTTCTTTCCTGACCGGCATACTTTAGCTATGTGACCAATCTTGCCACATTTTCTACATTCCTGGTTTTTAAACCAGCATTGGTTCTGGTCGTGTGTCGTCTTCCCACAACGATAACATTTCGTTGTACCCGAAGTCATTTGATCCACGCTGAGTACCGCTGCCTTCAGCTGCATTTCCGCCGTGCCTCTCGCTGCGGCTTCGTGCGATGCTGCAATAAGGACAGCCTTATCAAGTGTAAGATCGTTCTCTTCAAACAGTCGCTTTTGTGTTCCTTCCTTCGACAACCCGCACACGAACTTGTCTCTCAATGCCTCTGTCAGATTTTCCCCAAACTGACAGTATTTCGCTAGTCTACGTAGTTCAACCAAATATTCCGCGTTGCTTTCCTCTTGCCATTGCGTTCTCGCATAAAATTTGAATCGTTCCGCCAACATCAGTGGTGTGGGGTTCAAATGATCCTTCAGGACAGCAACAATATTAGCGAACGTCTGATCCGCCGGTTTAGCCGGTGATAGAAGATGCTTCAATAGCCCGTATGTCTTCGCCCCCATTGAGTTTAGTAAGGTTATAGCTTTATCATCATCTTCTATTTTATTGGCCTCACAATATATCTCGATGCGTTCTACATACGTGGCCCAATCTTCTACCTCGGAATCGAAATCGTTGATGTTACCACGCTTAGGCATCTTCACAATCTTTCTAAGAAACAACAATGAAGTTTTCCTTTAACTTTTTTTTTCTAAAATGGCGGTTTCCCGCGCTGATCTTCTTCCCCGCCCACTTTCAAGATGGCGGTTTCGCGCTTGTCTTCTTCCCCGCCTAACTGGCGGCTTCCCGCGTTTCTTCCTCTGGTGGGAGGGGTAAGCTTTGCCCTCGGGCGACGACCGCTGGTTTACGGGGTTTGCAGCCTGCGCGCCGGCTTCAGTTTATTCTGAAGTGCGCGCGAGAACAGCCGATCGCGTTCCCTTTTTCGGCAGGGGCAACCGGCGCTGGGGACAACCAGTTGGCGTCGGACAGCTCCAGCTCCCGGTCCTTCACGGCAGCCGCTGTAAGCCGCTGGCCGGAACCTCGCTCGGCCCCGCTCCCCCCTCGCTCGGGCTCTGTCTCTCCCGCTCGCCGGCACGGTCTCGCTCGCTCTCTCTCTCTCGGGCTCCGTCTCTCCCGCTCGCTCGGCTCTCCCAGACCTCCCACAGTCCGATCCTTTCCTCCCCCGGCTGCGGCCGAGTCCCTCGCGGTTTATTTATTTATTTATTGCCTCCGCGCCTTATGATCCCGGTCACAGCGCCTCGCGGCCTCGGTAGGTGCCCGGCCTTTTACCCGCTGCGTTCCCGCTTGTAGTCCGGTCTCTCACACCGGCTGCGTTCCCTGCACCGCGGCTGCCGTGCCCTACGCTGCCCCAGTCTCAGCGCCTCTGGCCCCGACTTCCGTCCGGCTCCTTTCCCCTGGCCGTGGTCGAGTTCACCGCCCTTATCCTCCGTTTCTTTTTTATTTTTCCCCCTACTCACAGTCAACATGGCCGACTTGCTTCTCGTGGCTGATCGGCTCACTCACTACCGTGACAGAAGGGACGATCACTGCCTGTTGTTGATGGAAGGCCTCGTGTCAGGATTCTTCCTTCTTCCTTGCTCTGCAGACTCGAGTCTTCTCTCAGCAGAACGACGAGGGCGGATGCCTCTTCTCGACGCTTGTTAACTGCTTCGGATGTATCGCTGCCGCAGGGTAAGATCGAACTCGTCGCCACTGTAAAGTCTGTGTGTTGTATAGCGAATTAATACACAGACTACAAAAGTAAACTTTAACAGGACTTTACTATTCGAAGGTCAGGGCGAATCTGCCCAATCACTCATTACACAGCACTTATATACCGGTGTGGTCACCACCGGTATTACAGTATACAGCAGCCAAAATAAAGTAGTGCAACACCTAAAACAGTTCTCTTAAAGGTAGAACGGTTACATACACAACAATAACCACAGCAACAAAGTGGGCATTTTGCCTTTGCCTAGGATCCCATCTCCACAACAGTTTCCCAAAGTCAGGCACTTCTGCTTAGGAAGGTATTGGTCAGAGGACAAGATGATTAGACAACCCGGTCATTCGCCTGGCAACCAGTTCAAGAGGATGATTAGGTCCCAGACCCACAGCAACCTCTCTTGCCTCTATGCTAGGGAATGATGCAAGAGATTGGGACCTAGTATAACTAGAACATTGCAAATTCAGAAATATTATCACAAAGACACACAGCTGTCAATCGCTCATACAAAATGAATTTTGCTGAGACATTTGAGAACACACTAAAATTAAATGTGTGAAATCGGACAGCAAAAAATTCCCAATTTACAGCGTGGTGGCAGTAAATTTCTGGCATCACTCTCTGCTGCACATGCTTTAAAAATCACACACTGAAAACCCAAGACTATTCAATAATCATCAGGTCACTCAGCAGTCACAAGGTTCCCAGTTTTGATTGCTATCCAGCACCCACTGCTGGAACGTGCAGATGCACAGGTGCCAGGTGAAGAAAGGATCGGGTTGGGCTGTGATACACATTTTGTTGGAACTGTGTGTCCATATTCACTATCTGGGCTCACTCGTGGATAGTACCAGGGGGCAAGGTACCAGGGGGCTGATGGTGCCTGTAGAACCACACCCCAAGCAAGAATGAGGAGGAGGAGAAAACAAGTCAGTTGTTATTAAAAGAAAGCCTTAAAAATACGTGCATTTTATCACAGGGTTTCCTTGAATGCCAAAACAAAAATGACAATTGCCAAGTATAAAACAATTTTTAAAAAGAATATGGAGATCGGGCAGGAAAGTGGAGTTAAGGTCGAAGATCCGCCATGATTTTACTGAATGGCAGTGCAGGCTCACAGGGCTCTATAGCCTACTCCTGCGCCTAAAACACTTTCCCAGTCTGCACGACGTCAGCAAGCATTCCCACCTGTTATAGATTAGGCACAAAGTAACGCTTTCGCTACCTCATTCTCATACTGTGCCATACGGCAATCTCAGAACCACCATCCATCCATCCATCCTCCCTGTACTATGGGCATGTCCACACTAGCAATCCTTTCAGTACAGTGCAGTGTACTCCACTTACAGCAGATTGTTTGTTCACACAAATTGTACCTGTATTAAGGCACGTTTAATCGGGAGAGAAGTTTTCCTCTGCAGCTTCAGGTCAGGAGCCAGCCAGAGTAGCGTGTCACACGTGGCCAGATCCCAGACCGGGGAGGGTTGGGGGGAAGCAGTACACTCGGTGTGACCAGGTTCTTTTTTCTGAAGTCAGCACAAAGCAATCGTTAATTCCCAACTTTCTAATCCGGTTTCCCAGGTGACCCGAGTCAAGGTGCTGGCGCCATGGTACAAGTAGGCCGAGACACCGAACTGTCTAGTTAGCAGGCCACCAGAGGAGTCAGATGTTCTGATGGTGAAAATTGTGGGTCTGAGGAGATTGGACCGTTTATCAGGATTGCCATGGATGGTGCTGGAAGCAGTTAACAGCACATGGGAAGAGTGCCATAAACCAACTTTAACTGATCTCATTCAAGACTCTGAAAGGCTTTCACCCCATCAGTTTGGGATCAAGTGAAACCCACTTACCAGATGCAAAAACAGTGCGCTAACCCATTGCAGCACTTATATTCTCCATATATTGACTCATCTGTATTAACAATTTTCCCCTGGCTCCCTAACCTTTTCACTTTGCAACAATGTGTGTGTGTGGGGGGGGGGGGGGGGGGGGGGGGGAGTGAGCTTTAACAAACTGCCAATGATTTTGTCAGTGCTGTTGTTACCATTGCTATTACAGTATTTGCAATGGGGTGTGAAAGCAACGAGACTCCCAACAATTTTAAGCACTGAATGGGACAACCTGCCAAGCCAGCACCATTTTAACCCCAGAACAAACCCAGATGGATGGGTTTAACTCAGCCTGCCTACACAACATTTACTAACCCAACCTCGGGTGACATTACTTCGCCAAAACCACACTGAAGCAGGACCAAACTAAACGCCGACTGTACGTGACATCACAGAAGAACGCAAGAATTAGGAGCAGGAGTAGGCCATACGGCTCCTCGAGCCTGCTCCACCATTCAATAAGATCATGGCTGATCATCGACCTCGGCTCCACTTTCCCGTGTTTCCCCTAGAGTCCAATAATCTATCTATATCAGCCTGGAATATACTCAATGGCTCAGCATCCACAGCCCTCTGGGGCAGAGAATTCCAAAGATTCACAACCTCCAAGTGAAGAAATTCCTCCTCATCTCAGTCTCAAATGGCCGACCCCTTATCCTGAGACTGTGCCCCCTAGTTCTCGACTCTCCAGCCAGGGGGAAACAACCTCTCAGCGTCTACCCTGTCAATCCCCCTCAGAATCTTATGTTTCAATGAGATCACTTCTCATTCTTCTAAACTCCAGAGAGTATCGGCCCAATCTACTTAATCTCTCTTCATAGGACAACCCTCGCATCTTCACAAAGCCGATCTTCGGTTCCCTTCACCATTTTTAGAACATGCAGAATTACTTTTGCAACCTACTAAGACTAGTGATCAAGGCATTAAAACCATTCTATTGCCAACATGTCATGAATTATCGCACTAAATGTATTATCTGTGGTGGCACTTCTTCTAAGAAAGATCGCAAGAACATTCAAAAGTTCAGGATCAACCAAGCAAGAGACAAGAAACAAAGTGAATGCAGGAAATCTGAAATCAAGAGAATTTAAAATATCTAAAATTTCCGGCATCATAAAAAGAGAGACTGGTTTATGCTTCATCTGGAGATCATTAGGGGAAGGGCTACGAAACAAAAAATTGATTTTAATGTGGATGTGTAGTAAAGTTTTGAATATTGCACAGGAAACACATGTACTACCCGAACAGAGAATATTTTGGGGACCATTCATGGAAAGTTTCAGTGAAGATGAAGCTGTCAACAACAATCCAAGTACTTGGTGCATCTAGAGGGATTTTGATTTCAATCAGAGTAAAATATTCTAACTATGGGGAAGAATTTCCTGTGTACTGAAATCACAAACGCATCCATAAAGTGAGGGGTTACAAATCTGCTGCACAGGGCAAGTTTTTCCCCCATTATATAGAGCACCAGTTGGATCACCCCATGAGATTACAGACTGGTTCCTGGTTTGAGCAGAGAGCACATCATACAAGTGATAGGTACCAACAGAAGTCATAGTCAGTGTGACCTCCTGCACTAGTTATGACTGCCGACAAGGTGCATTCTCCAGATTTTTTTCCTGATTGGCCTTGGGTTTTTTAAATCTGATTTTTGGCATCTCGCAGGAGATTATATGGCCTCTGGTGGGTAGGGGCAGTCTTCATCGTGATGCCCAAGACATCATAACTGTATGGGACGGGCTGGGTGGGTCAGGTGGACTCTTCCTGTCTGAAATTCTCATATGATCATATGATCTTGGGCATCCTATATTCCAAAAGGACACATAATACATTTGTGAGGATTCAAAGAGCAAAAAGAACAAATCAGGGCTGAAATTCTTTCACATCCACATTATCCATTCCATTGAATTTTACAGATCTGGATTAGATCGCCCTCAATTTCCTTTCCTCCCCCAGTGAAAACCAATCAAGGCCACAAACCTTCATAACTTAAAGGGTGACATTCATCTCAACAGAACATAGGAGTTCATCTAACGAGGTCAGAAATAAATTCATATTCTCGGAAAGAACGTGTTTCAAAGCCACGTGTTCCTGCGCAGGTTAATTAGATTATAGCAGCGGAGGCAAGGACAGTGCAGGTGCAACTGAGGGTTCTTCCTGCACAAGGTTAGACTTGGGGAAACGCAACAAACAACCATTGATGGTGCAAGTGGTGTCCATTTCTAAAACTCTGGACTAAAGATTGCCATACTCGAAATAATTTTTAACTACAATTTTGTTAAAAGATATCCTAAACTATTTTTGAAAGGGGGGGGGGGGGGGGAAACCAGAAAGAAGCAGTCTGAAATATTTCTAACAATAAGGAGTCCCTGCACTAGTTATTTTGCAAATACATTAAAAAAGACCAATAAAGTATTTTCCATTTTACTCTTTAAAAAACATTTATTCCCGGGTCATCTAGTTATGCGATCACCTGAACGGAGGTTTAAAAAACAAACTCAATGGACTCATTTGGCTCAAGCATTCACAAGGAGCTGTGCTAGTGGTGTTGGTTAAAAGCTATGGTGCCTTCATCGTGTTTGGAATATGCTATTAGCAAAATCTAAATAAGCATTTACCTTTAACATAGAAAAAATCCTAAAATGCTTCAGAAGCCTCAGAAAAACAGGCCGGGGAAGGAGCGATTAGGAGGGGATGACCCAAATGTTTGGTCAAAGTTGGGTTTTAAGGGGGACCTTAAAAAGGAGAAAAATTAGAAAATTACAGAGGTTCAGGGAGGGAATTCTAGAGAATTTTTAAGTGAGATATTCTGGTCAGCCAGGAGCCAATGTTGGCCCGCGAGGATGGGTGAGTGGGATAGGATATGGGCAGCACAGTTTTGAATGAGCTGGCGTTTATTAGAGGGTGGAGGATGGCAGGCTGGCAAGGAAAGACTGGAGCCAACAAAGGGTTTTAGCAGGAGATGGGCTGCGGTAAGCACAGAGACGGGTGATGTCGGAGGTGAAGTAGGTGGTCTCTGAACGAGGGGATATGGGATTGGAAACTCAGCTCAGGCTTCAACAGGACGCTGAGGTGGTGAGCAGTGTCGTTCAGTCCAAAACAGTGGCCGGAAGGGTTGAGAGGGGTGTGGAAAGGCAGAGTTGGGTGTCATCAGCGTACATTTGGATGATGCCACCAAGGGGCAGCATGCTGATAAGAAAGGGAAGGTGACCAAGGACACTGCCTGAGGAGAGGGATCATTATAGGCATACAGCCATGGCAGACATATGGTCTCAAAATTAGGCCAAGTAGGAGGCAATATATAAATCAGAGAAAATCCAAAATTATTTTCCGTGTTTTCTTTACTGGCAAGTGCGTCAAACGTGCTGGTATCAGTCATCGCCTTTCTAGGGAGACCAGGTGCCTAAAATAGGTTTCATTGCGCCACACAAAAAAAAACTGAGGAGTAAAATATTTTTAAGAAAAACACCTTCCCTAACAATTTTGTATTGCTCATTTTGGAGCTGGCAAAATGAGGCACATTTGGGTTGTCCAATTTTTCTTTGCTCTTCCTTCCTAAACTAACTTCCAGCTTGCTGACCGATCCCTGCCCCCCACCCCACCACCCCCAATCCTTGGTCACCTTTAGTACAGTTCTCACAATATCCAGGGTTATAGCTCATCCCCTTTTTTAAAAAAAACTTTGTTTTTGATGCCCTGCCCCCTCTTTTAATGCCTGTTAAAGATCTTCAATGCCAATGTCAACTACTCCTGCCAAACACTGCACAATGGAGTCCAGAAGGTGTACCGCTTTACATCCAGTGTGGCCACGTTATCCCCCCACCCGAAAATTAGCAATCGCCAAAGGTGCGGCAGCTTTGAAAAAGCCGGTCACTTTTTGGAAGTGTCAATACTGTGTGGACTAGGGCAATGCTGTGCAGAGTAAAAAGGAAAGGACTTGCGTTTATATGGCGCCTTTCATGACCCCAGGACGTCCCAAAGCACTTTACCTTGGAGTGTAGTCACTGCTGTAATGTAGGGAAATGCGGCAGCCAATTAGGAAGTGCTGTAGGAATGGTGTGTCCACAACAGTATAGAGATGCAGTAGGGCTTGGCATTACATTGGAGGACAAGCTGAACAAGAGAAATAACATGACATTTTTTGCCAACCCATAATTTGGTTGGGAGTGATGCAGAGGACAGGTCACTGCGCCCCGCAGGGGAATCAGCCTCAAATACAATCACAATAAAAGATCCACAACACCAAGAAGAACTGCAATCTATATTAATAGAGGAACAGAAACCTCAATCGAGTAGATTGCAAAGCAAATCTCTAGCGATTATGCCTAGGTATACAGACTAGTGCATTTAAACAAGGTAGATTAAAGCGGACATTGTGGTGAATGGCCTTTATCAGATTTGCCCATTAAAGCCTCCACTGGGTGTCTCTTGATTTCATTCTTTACTGTACAATAGTGTATAAAATTATATGGGGCCTAGGTAGAGTGGATAGGAAGGACCCATTTCCCTTAGCAGCGAGGTCAATAACCAGGGGGTATAGATTTAAAGTAACTGATGGAAGGGTTAGAGGGGAGTTGAAGAGAATTATTTCCCCCCAGAGGGTGGTGGGGGTCTGGAACTCACTGTCTGAAGGGTGGGAGAGGCAGAGACACTCATCACATTTAAAAGGTACTTGGATGTGCACCTGAAGTGCTGTAACCTGCAAAGCTACGGACCAAGAGCTGGACAGTGGGATTAGGCTGGGTGGCTCTTCTCCAGCCGGCACAGACACGATGGGCCGAATGGCCTCCTTCTGTGCTGTAAATTTCTATGATTCTGTGAATCATGACAACGCAGGCGCTTCTATCGGAAAAAAGAACTTCTATGTTCAAAACGTTCACACTCTTCATCGCAGAATATCTGAAATAAATACAATGCTCCCAGACTCCACTATGTACAGTAAATTAGGAAATTATAGTGTGAAGAATATTTTCACAATACAAGACTGCTGGCAGTTTCCACACACAGTTAATTTTGCTGAGAATGTAAACATGCAAAATATATTCAACAATGAAAGTGTCCCATTTACTCTAGTTACAGAGGAGAGGAGTAGCTCTTAAACTATGGGGGCACAGGACCCGTCCAGGTGGGGAAGGGGCCTAACTCCAGATCTGCTGCTATCTCCTCCTTACTTCTCCTAACCTGCAACCAGACTCCTGTTTTTCCTTTGTGTCTGTTTCTTCCTTGCATCAAGCGAGGTGGGTATCACGGGAGGGGGTGGAAGAGAAGTGGGACAGGGAGAGGCAGAAGAGAAAGAGAGGAAAAGGGGAATGAGGTAAAATGCTAACTCTTAGCAGTACCAGTGGGACACAAGAAGCTGCAAATTTATTTTTGGTGGCACTCAGCCTGCTGACCCTTGACTATCCTCATGTGCAAGCTATTTTGTTTCAAAACAAGAACCTTAATAGGCCCTAACTGACTGGCAGGTTGTGACTGCTTGCTGCTGTAAAACGTCACTAAGAGCATTATTCCAAGAGAAATCATGAACAAATCAATGACTCGACCTACAACACCACAGTGAAATATAATTAATTCCGGGAGTATTTTATCTTCTCAAACATGGGAAAAACATGATTCTGCTCAGAGTACAATAAAAGAATAAGCAGCACCATTCGTCCAAAGGCTTGGAGCAGTCAGATTAGCTTTGATCTGCTACAAGCGTGTTTACACCAACAGTCAAGCACCTGTACAAAGCTACCATCTACTCATCCAAAGGGAAAACTGATTGTGACCTTTGATAAAGAATCCCAAGAAATTTCCATTTGTGCAATTCACTTACCCATGCTAGAAAATGCTTCCTGGTACACTGCACGCTCTCCTATAATATGCATTTCTTGTGGCTTGCTATTTAACACAGAATTAACCCACTTGCCTTCCTTGAAAAACAGCATTACAGATTATGGGCTGGATTTTACCAGCCCCGAGGAGGCGGGACTGCTGGGAATTTTTTTTTTTTTTTTTTTAATAAATGGGAGCGGGTCCCGAACCCGCTCCCAACCCACCTCCAACCAATCTTCCCGGGAGTCGGGTCCCTGATTTGCCCAGGCAGTTAAGAGGCTTTTTCCCATTTTGCGACTTCTCCTGTGGGCTCCCTGACATCAGGGAACCCCGCCAGGGTAAGTGAAGCATGCTGTGGGTCTGTTGCAATGTTTGTGAATAGATGACAGCTGCAGAAGTGGCGGGAAGGATGCAATGGGACACTGGTGAGTATCAGAGGTAAGGAAATGTTGGGAAGAGTCATTTTTAATGGGTTTAGATTTTTCTGTAGGTGACAAGCTTTGAAGTGTTTGTGCGGCCTCACCTCATTGGGAGAAGTGACAGATCGCTTCTGTATCCTCACCTACAGCTGCCATCTGTTTTATCCTAAGGAGAGAGTCATTGGAGAGTCTGGGTGCAAGGGCTCAGCTTTGTACAGTGATTGCCAGTGTTTGACAGCACCTCAATGCTGTCAAACACTGTCAAATCATGTGTCAAAAATAGATGGTTCATGTCCCTTTAAGAAAACCAGCTGAATTCGCGCCAGTAGTGCTTCTCCGCCATGCTTTAGT
This sequence comes from Somniosus microcephalus, assembly GCF_052327205.1. Taxonomy (NCBI): domain Eukaryota; kingdom Metazoa; phylum Chordata; class Chondrichthyes; order Squaliformes; family Somniosidae; genus Somniosus; species Somniosus microcephalus. The sequence continues at coordinate 6,609,788 of NC_141003.1, forward strand.
GCCTCGGCAGGGATTCCATCAGCTCCTGAGGCCTTGTTGTTCTTCAGTTGTCGGATGGCCTTTTCAACCTCTTGCCGGGCTGGGGGTTGTGCCGAGGTGATGGCGGGTAGCGCCGAGGTGATGGCGGGTAGCATGCTGCGGGATGGAGTTGAGGACACTCGCGTCGAAGACAGAGTCTCGGTTAAGGAGATCTTCGAAGTGCTCCTTCCAGCGGGCACTGACTGCCTCCCTGTCCTTGATGAGTACCTCTCCATTCTTGGCCCGCAGTGGGGTAGGGCCTTGGGTGCTTGGGCCGTTAGTGGTCTTGAGAGGTACCACCAACGCTGTCTCCGCAAGATCCCGTCAGACTGCAATTATACCCTCCCCCAAGGGAAGGTGATGCAGTGCCATCACTGGTGTGTGCAATTCCTGTATGGCAATATCACATAGGAATTGTTAATGGAAACATACAACTTTAAAATAGGGACTGAATTACGTCTGCATGTCCTGGTCCAATTATCCTCCGCTCTCCAACCCCCACCTGAAGAATACAACGGCCTTGATTTCCATGGGCACCGCCACAGGGGATCAGCTAGTTCTACATTTCCACTGTTTGGAGGTGGTCAGGTACTTGGTCATTTTTAGAGCAGCTTCCAGGGGGGAGAATGAGAATGCGCTCTTTAGTATTTCCTTCAAGTAATTTCAGTTGCTGAAAATGATTTGTTTACAGAAATAGCACAACTTCCTGGTTCACTGTGAATTCAATTCCTTGCACAATGATGCGAACTGTCAAGCTGGATGAAACGCTCTGGGCAACAAAAGCAGGCACCTTGGGGCAGGATCTGAATTACTTCATCAAATGTCCACACAATGTGTGCCAGCGCCGACAGCAAGAAGTTAATGGAATTACCACAACTGTGCGCCTTCATTTGGCACAGGTGGCAGTAATTGTGGGAATTTTACAAATTTACAAAATACAAATCAGCAGTTGGGATAATGTGATTGGCATCACCGCCCTATGCCAGGAAAGAAAATTTAGCCAGGTCCAAACTTCTAATTAATATTCAGTGATCTATGCTAGATCGATAACTTGTAATTATATAGCGCTTTTAAAATATTAAAACATCCCAAGGCACTTCACAGAAGCGTTATAAAACAATAAAGGTTCTAAATTGGGGGAAGGCCGATTTTAATAGGATAAGGCAGGATCTGGCCAAAATGGACTGGGATCAGCTACTTGTAGGAAAATCCGCATCGGAGCAATGGGAGGCTTTCAGAAGGGAGATTGAGATCATACAATGGCAACATGTTCCCGTAAAGGTCAAGGGTGGTTCCAAAAACCACAGGGAACCTTGGATGTCAGGGGATATACGAGAATGGATTAGGAAAAAAAGGAGGGCTTTTGGTAGATACAAAAGGCTAAAGACGGAGGAAGCCCTAGAGGAGTACAAAACGTGCAGGGGGATACTTAAAAAAGAAATTAGGAGATCAAGGAGGGGCCATGAAATAACACTGGCAAGCAAAATAAAGGAAAATCCGAAGATGTTTTATAAGTATATTAAGGGTAAGAGGATAACTAGGGAAAAAATAGGGCCCATTAGGGACAAAAGTGGCAATCTGTGTGTGGAGCCGGAAGATGTAGGAGGGGTTCTAAATGAATTTTTTGCATCTGTTTTCACTATGGAGAAGGACGATGTAGACATAGAAATAGGGCGGGGGGACTGTGATATGCTCGAACATATTAACATCGAGAGGGAGGAGGTATTGGCGGTTTTAGCTGGCCTAAAAATGGATAAATCCCCAGGCCCGGATGAAATGTATCCCAGGCTGCTGTGTGAGGCAAAGGAGGAGATTGCGGGGGCTCTAACACATATATTCAGGACCTCTCTGGCCACAGGGGATGTGCCAGAGGACTGGAGAACCGCTAATGTAGTACCATTATTCAAGAAGGGGAGTAGGGAAAAACCGGGGAACTACAGGCCAGTGAGCCTAACATCAGTGGTAGGAAAATTATTGGAAAAAATCCTGAGGGACAAAATTTGTCTCCACTTGGAGAGGCAAGGATTAATCAGGGATAGTCAACATGGCTTTGTCAAGGGAAGATCATGTCTGACTAATTTGATTGAATTTTTTGAGGGGGTGACTAGGTGTGTGGATGAGGGTAACGCAGTGGATGTGGTATACATGGATTTCAGTAAGGCCTTCGATAAAGTCCCGCACAGGAGACTGGTCAAGAAGGTAAGAGCCCATGGAATCCAGGGTGCCTTGGCACATTGGATACAAAACTGGCTTAGTGGCAGAAGGCAGAGGGTGATGGTCGAAGGTTGTTTTTGTGACTGGAAGCCTGTGGCCAGTGGGGTACCACAGGGATCGGTGCTGGGTCCCTTGCTGTTTGTGGTCTACATTAATGACTTGGATATGAATGTAAAGGGTATGATCAGTAAGTTCGCGGATGATACAAAAATTGGTAGGGTGGTGAATAGCGAGGAGCGTAGCCTCAGTCTGCAGGACGATATAGATGGGTTGGTCAGATGGGCGGAACAGTGGCAAATGGAATTTAACCCGGAAAAGTGCGAGGTGATGCACTTTGGGGGGACTAACAAGGCAAAGGAATACACAATGAATGGAAAGACCCTAGGCAAGACGGAGGGTCAGAGGGATCTGGGTGTGCAAGTACACAGATCCCTGAAGGCGGCGGAACAGGTGGATAAGGTGGTAAAAAAGGCATATGGGATACTTGCCTTCATTAGCTGAGGCATTGAATATAAGAGCAAGGAGGTTATGATGGAGCTGTATAAAACACTGGTTAGGCCACAGCTGGAATATTGTGTGCAGTTCTGGTCGCCACACTACAGGAAGGATGTGATCGCGTTAGAGAGGGTGCAGAGGAGGTTCACCAGGATGTTACCAGGGCTGGAGCGCTTCAGCTATGAAGAGAGACTGGGCAGGTTGGGTTTGTTTTCCTTGGAGCTGAGGAGGCTGAGGGGGGACATGATTGAGGTGTACAAAATTATGAGGGGCATAGATAGGATGGATGCTGAGGAGCTTTTTCCCTTAGTAGAGGGGTCAATAACTAGGGGGCATAGATTCAAGGTAAAGGGCGGGAGGTTTAGAGGGGATTTGAGAAAGAACTTTTTCACCCAGAGGGTGGTTGGAGTCTGGAACTCACTGCCTGAAAGGGTTGTGGAGGCAGAAACCCTCACAACATTTAAGAAGCATTTGGATGTGCACTTGAAATGCCATAGCATACAAGGCTACGGGCCAAATGCTGGAATATGGGATTAGATTAGACAGGGCTTGATGGCCGGCGCGGACACGATGGGCCGAAGGGCCTCTATCCGTGCTGTATTACTCTATGACTCTATGACTCTAATATTTGACACCAAGCCACATATTAGGGCAGATGACCTTGGTCAAAGAGGTAGGTTTTAAGGAGCATCTTGAAGGAGAAGAGAGGCGGAGAACTTTAGGCAGGGAATTCCAGAGCTTAGGGCCTGGCAGCTGAAGGCACGGCCACCAATGATTGAGTGATTAACATCAGGGATGCACAGAGGGCAGAATTAGAGGAGCGCAGATATCTCGGAGGGTTGTGGGGCTGGAGGAGATTACAGAGATAGGGAGGGGCGAGGCCATGGAGGGATTTGAAAACAAGGTTTGAGAATTTTAAAATCTAGGCGTTGCTAAACCGGAAGCCAATGTAGGTCAGCGAGCACAGGGGTGATTGGTCAATTACAACTTGCATTTATATAGTGCCCTTAATGTAGGAAATCGTCCCAAGGCGTTTAAAGTGAATGTATATGGATCTCAAGTGAAGGCATGAGGCGGTTCGGGTACAATCGCCTCCTCCACAGTTGATCATCCAGCTGACATTTATTCTCTGGGCTCATACATTCCAATATATGCAACAACTTGCATTTCTGTAGCACTCCTCACACATACAAAGACATCTCAGGAGAATTTTACAGTTAGAAGAACATGAAACAGGGATGCTGATCGGGGGCAGAAGCAGGAAATGAATAGGGTTAAGGTGAGAGGACAAAGGCGTAGCTGAAGAAAAAGATTTTGAGAATGGTTTTTGAAAAAAGGGAGAAAGGCAACAAGGTGGGAGGAAAATAAGGTCAGCAGGAGCATTGTGATCGAACCGAGGGCAAGGTGAAACCCGGTATTAGAGGAGCAGAGGGGGTGAGCAGGCTATGGAGACAGAAGGGGAACACTGGAAAAAGGGTGCGGGAATCCAAAAAGCAAGGTCGAGATCCGAAACCAACTCACAGGGGAATATGGCGTCAGTGGACCTTGGAAAGGGCAGGAGCGTAGGACTTTGTGCGAGTGACAATACGAGTTGCTGTGTTTTGGAGGAGTTGGAATCTTGTACAGGGTTGAGGCAATACGATCAGCTGGGACAGAGCTGGGGAAGTTAAGCCTCGAGCTGGTTTTATTGTAGAGGGAGTGAGGCAGAGAAAGACAGTGTTGAGTAGGCGAGGAAGCGGAGCATAGGGTTGACAGCTGGGGCATTTTACTTTAGAAAACTGTAAACTTCAAGGAGGTCATTCAAATAATGAAAGGATTAGACTCAGTCCAAGTGAATAGGCTATTCGAGCTAGATAGATTAGGGAGGATCAGGGGACACGAGGTTAAGTTTTGTAAACATAAAACTACGTTAGATGCTCAGAAGTTACTTCTTTTCACAGAGAAACATCAACCTGTGGAACAAGTTTGCAGCACATGCAATGAGTGTGGATTCGCTCCAAAATGGAGCTTGCCGAGTTCCGAAAAGCGACCAACATGACTGCATATAGAAGGTAGCTGGGTCTCACTGGGGGGTTCCATCACCCAGTTGCTAGTCTTCTGGAGCTTTCTTTCGGGGGTCGGCGAGGAATTTCTCATTTATTTTCCTCCTAAATTGCCGAAGGGTTTTCCTCGTGTGCTTTGCCTCTTCTAGAAGGTTGCAGAACTGCGTGGGTGGGGGACGGGCATGACGGTGGGCAGAAGTTACACCAAGCTAGATAGGAACTCCCTGTCCAAAACTCTTCGCCTCACCAGCTCGCTCTCTTCCTTTAAGACCGTGCTTAAAACCTCTCTCTTTGACCAAGCGTTTGGTCTCCTCTTTGGCTCGGTGTCAACTTTTATAGGATTATGGTCATGTGAAGTATCTTGAGACGTTTTACTACATTTACAACTTACATTTATATAGCGCCTTTAACATAGTAAACTGTTCCAAGGCGCTTCACGGGAGCATTAACAAAATTTGGCACAAGCCACATATGGAGGTATTACGACAGATGACCAAAAGCTTGGTCAAAGAGGTAGGTTTTAAGGAGCACCTTAAAAAGGAAGAGAGAGGAAGAGAGGTGGAAAGATTTAGGGCAGGAATTCCAGGGCTTAGGACCTAGGCAGCTGAAGGCACGGCCACCAGTGGTGGAGCGATTAAAATCAGGTTTACACAAGGCCAGAATTGGAGGAGCGCAGAGATCTCGAGGGTTGTAGAGCTGGAGGGGATTACAGAGATAGGGAGGGGCACGGCCAGGGCAGGATTTGAAAACGAGGAGAATTTTTTTTTTTTTTTTTTTTTTTTTTTAAACCATGGCACTGCCAGACCAGGAGCCAATGTAGGTCTGCGAGCACAGGGGTATGGATAAACGAGACTTGGTACGAGTTAGGATACGGCCAGCAGAGTTTTGGATGAACAAGTTTATGGCGGGCGGAAGATGGGAGGCCGACCAGGAGAGGATAGGAAGAGTCAGGTCCAGGGGGAACAGAGGCATGGAGGAGGATTTCAGCAACAGGTGAGCTGAGGCAGGGGCGGAGTCAGATGGTGATCGAGGTGGAAATAGGCAGTCTTGGTGATAGAGGGGATATGTGGTCGGAAGCTCGCCTCGGGGTCAAATACGACACCAAGGTTGCAAACAGTCTAGTTTAGCCTCAAAAGTTTTCAATGAGAGGAATGGAGTCGGAAGCTAGGGAACGGAGTTTGTGGCGGGGACTGAAGACAATGGCTTCGGTCTTCCCAATATTTAATTGGAGGAAATTTCTGCTCACCCAGTGCTGGACGTCGGACAAGCAGTGTGACAAATCAGAGAGCGGAGGGGCCGAGAGAGGTGGTGGGGAGGTAAAGCTGGGTGTTGTCAGTGTACATGTGGAGCCTGGCGTTGTGTTTTCAGATGATGTCACCGAGGGGCAGCGTATAGATGCGAAGGAGGAGGGGGCCAAGGATAGATCCTTGGGGGACTCTCAGTGTGGGAGCGGGAAGAGAAGCCATTGCAGGTGACTCTCTGATCACAAATGAATAGATAAGAATGGAGCCAGGCGAGGGCCGCCCCACCCAGCTGGCCAGGCGAGGGCCGCCCCACCCAGCTGGCCAGGCGAGGGCCGCCCCACCCAGCTGGCCAGGCGAGGGCCGCCCCACCCAGCTGGCCAGGCGAGGGCCGTCCCACCCAGCTGGCCAGGCGAGGGCCGCCCCACCCAGCTGGCCAGGCGAGGGCCGCCCCACCCAGCTGGCCAGGCGAGGGCCGCCCCACCCAGCTGGCCAGGCGAGGGCCGCCCCACCCAGCTGGCCAGGCGAGGGCCGTCCCACCCAGCTGGCCAGGCGAGGGCCGCCCCACCCAGCTGGCCAGGCGAGGGCCGCCCCACCCAGCTGGCCAGGCGAGGGCCGCCCCACCCAGCTGGCCAGGCGAGGGCCGTCCCACCCAGCTGGCCAGGCGAGGGCCGCCCCACCCAGCTGGCCAGGCGAGGGCCGTCCCACCCAGCTGGCCAGGCGAGGGCCGTCCCACCCAGCTGGCCAGGCGAGGGCCGTCCCACCCAGCTGGCCAGGCGAGGGCCGTCCCACCCAGCTGGCCAGGCGAGGGCCGTCCCACCCAGCTGGCCAGGCGAGGGCCGTCCCACCCAGCTGAACGACACAATATAAACAAAGGCTACTGTTATTGGACTGGCTTGATGGACCAACTGGCCTTTACCTGCCAGTTTGTGTGTGTTTGGCAGTATAACAAAGTAGTGGATCTCGTGACACAGCTGGAGATGATAACCAGGGAGGTCGATGGAATCAAAACCCAGAGACGTGTGGGTACGAACAGGAACCAAAAAGAATGGCATTGGCTTTGCCTACATCAAGCCAGCGAAAATTTTGGTTCATCCAGGTCTTAATGTTGGATAGGTAGTTAGAGAATGTAGCAACAGCCTTTGGAGGAGGGAGAGGTACAACTTGGGTGTTAGCATACATGTTGAAGCTAACCCTACGACTCCAGATGATACTGACAAGCAAAAGCACGTAAATGATGGAGATGGGGACCAAAGATGCAGCTCTGGATTAGACCTGAAGTGACCATATATGGGTAGGGAAGGAAAAGCCATGGGAGGCAATATAGTGCCAGTGTGGTGACAAGACCTGTGCCACAGGGGTGTAATGCAAAGGAGAGATGTTGGAGGTGGATGAAGTGATCAACGGCGTCAAAGGCAGGGAAGAGATCAAGCAGCATCAGTAGTGTTGAAAAGCGTCAGTCATTATAGCACAGCTGTCAAGGAGAGACCCATCAACAAGAGAGACCTCAAAGTCACTTGTGCTGATATCAAGAGCACGGGTGTTTATATATAAAAACAAAGAATTGAGCGCGCTTGAGGGAGGCGAGCAAGACAAGGAAATCTGTGAAGGGAATAAAATAATCACGGATAAGGAGTCGCTTGATGCAGAGTTTCAGATCGAGGAAGGGGCGACTATGTTGAGGAAGGTTCCTCGAGGTCGGGAAAGGTTCAAAAGGAGAGAAGGAAGGGGTGGCATAAGGTGGTGGGTTTGAATATGGAGGCGCAGTCAAGGTAGGATTCAGAGACGATGCCACTACTGCTACTGGGTAGTTTGGGTTTGGGCGGAGGATGTGAAGCCCGGTGGTGGTGCAGGGGGTGGGGGGGGGGGGGGGGGTGGGGGGGGTGGGGTGGGGGAGGATTCATCAGTGGCGAGCCAAGTGTCAATCAGTTCCGGGAAGTTGATTTGCTTCTCTACGGTGAGATCAAGGACAAGACGGCCTCATTTGCAAGTATACAAATATTTTGCAGGCCGATGCAGAACAAACAGATGCTGGAGATTCAACAGATGGCTCAGGGGGCATAACTGAGGCTTGCTGGTAGTTGGGAGGAGAGGGAAGGGGGGGGGGGGGGGGTCACAGTGAAAACAGGTGGGAGTGTGGGAACTACACATGTACTGCCACTGCATGAGCAAAGCAAATCATATTAAAAATTTACAAACCATACTAAAACTATTACACAAGGATCAAAGGAGCTCACTTTTCTACATGAACACTTCTGTTGCAATTCAAATGACCTTTGCACTTAGTATTGTCATCTGAAAAGTGTCAAAAGTTACGCTGGCAATCAAGCTATTTTAGTTTTGTACATCTCGATTCATGTGTCATGACCTTCAACTCTATGCCAAACCTCAACCCAACCTGAAACCTCGCTATAAATTCATACACTTGTGCTAAACTGAAACCTGTCCAAAACCAGCCATCTTCTCAGTTCCGTTATATTTTTGTTCACAGGAATCTTTCATTGAATGATTACCCAATAAGGTCTATTGAAATTGTTAAAATTCCCTTTTGTTTTCAAGCCCATCTCTCAACATGCATACCATTTGTAAAGCTCGAGACTTCAGACAGGTCCCACGCCAGCACACTACGTCTACCAAATGTGACATCAGCAAGAATGTGAAGCGTCTCCTCATAGCACAACACTTAGCAACGGGTTCAAGGTCAGGTTCTGGGTTAACAAGTGAGGTAACAGGCATAATTGCTAGGAGAGATTTCTAAATAAGATTTTTGTCACTATTGCTAATGTACTTCTATGAATTTTTAATTTAAAAAGGCTTAGCAAAGACTCAAAACAATGCTAACACTGGCACATCAAAATAGCTCACGAAAAGTGACACTGACTTTTCTGTCAGTTCTGTAACTTTAGGACTATTGAGTACTGAATAATATCTGGTATTGCTGACTGTGGTTCAGAATAGTGACTTTAGTCCCACACCAGACCAATAGTTTTACCTGGAGTAAAACAGTATCAGTGCAAGTCGAGAAAGCACGAATAAACAAAGAAAATATGACCGGACTAAGATCCCACCTAAAAATCTTAATGAGTCTTCTGATGTGGTAAGTTACTAAGCTTCAGATGAAAAAAGGGTTTTGAATGTAGGCATAGAATTTACAGAAAGAAACACACAAGTCATTGAGTTACCATATGACTGCAATCATTTCTGCTCAATATGGCAAGCAGTCAAGCAAGAAATTTCAGGCTGCACGTTTCAGGCCGTCAGTCTTGGGGACAAATATTTCTTAGTAATGTTCGGAATACCTCCCACCATGCCATTAAACGTAAATCAATAGTGTGACATTACTGGACATACCCTTACAAACGGGCCACAGCATTCTCTATAGTGGTTAGATATGCCATTTTATTTTAAATCTCACTCTTCATAGTGGCATAGTGGTTAGCACTGTTGCCTCACAGAGCCAGGGACCCGGGTTCGAATCCGGCCTCGGGCGACTGTCTGTGTGGAGTTTGCACATTCTCCCCGTGTTTGCGTGGGTTTTCTCCGGGTGCTCCGGTTTCCTCCCACAGTCCAAAGATGTGCAGGTTAGGTTGATTGGCTATGATAAATTGACCCTTAGTGTTAGGGGGATTAAATACACGGGGATAGGGTGGGATATGTGTTGGTGTAGGGGTTACGGGGATCGGGTGGGATATGTGTCGGTGCAGGCTCGATGGGCCGAAATGGCCTCTATCTGCACTGTGGGGTTTCTGTGATTCTGTGATTTCTGTGAAATGAAAGAACGGTAAATGCTGGATTTTTGTGTGAATTTTATGCTCATGAAGGCGAGAGGAGAGTCGGCACTGAGCAAAAAACTTATTTTGGGGATCCAGCAACATCGAGCATTCCCAGGTTAAGTGCAGCACAGTTTAACAGCAAGTTAAAGCTCCCGTTATTCTGCCCCAATCTAATAATCTAATGGAACTCCCTAGTGCGCCAGTTGGACATTTTTCTCTATTCTCCACACCAAGTCCCAAGTCCCACTGTCAATTTTGTGCTGCTGATCCATCCCTACTTGGAGCTGGATTGAGGCTTCCCACTGACTTTATGTTGAACCCACCAGCAAAGATTTCCATCCCACCAATCTGGGCTGAATCTGAACCCAGCAGAAAATCCAACTTCCCTTTCTCCAAAGCATGGATTTCACATCTTCAAATAGTTACCTGTGTAAATACAAGTGCAAGTATGGTCGTTTATAGATTAAACTACAAGTCTTTAACTCAAGGCCCCGATAAAATACGCACTGAATATAAACTGTAATTATTTATCACAGTGATTAATGGGAGAAATTATGAAAATTATTATTCAACACAAAACACCATGTTTTTATGAAGACAAGTTGCAATGACACCATCTGGAGGTATGCAAGCTATAATACAGTAACAGTTGCATATTATAACCCTTCTCTTGTCCATCTTATATCACCAAATTCAACAACTTTTCCAAAACTGGTGCTCTGTTATTTGTGACAGCCACCTTTGGTCTTCTCACACCATTCACTAGCAAAGGACAGTCAAATGAGCTGTTGCCGGGCCTTTGGCAGTGCTGCTCTTACAACTAATAACTAGAAACTACACAAGAGCAGCGCAGGTTAATTCACCCTCCAACTCCCAAATCAAGAGCCTCATCTGTGTCCAACATCCCCTTTTGCTCTTGAGTTCTGAGTTAGCCCAGCAGAAATCAGAGCGCAAGAGTGGGTGAAGAGGGCCGGGAAAGAGAGAAACCTACAACCAGACATGCCACAGCATGGTCAGTTAAAGGTCTCCGAGCTGGTTACTGTTAAGAGTGATATTCTAACACCGTAGAAAACTGCGGTTCAAAGTTTTAAAACAATTAAAGAAAAGATAGTTTAAAACAGGCTCCAGTAATGGTTGTGATTTTAAAGATTCTTTATGCAAGTTGTCGCAGTCTTCCCTCCTCCATATTGAATAATGCACGAGTAAAAAGTGCAATGGATTTGAACAGCAACTGCACTTTGAAATGTAAATCCAGGCAACAGCAATAAATCTCATTTGCATATGTAAGGACACAGGAATGCTTCTGAGCCAGTTTAGAGGTTGACTTGTGGCATTTGTTGAGTCAGCCGGTGGTTGCAACGTTAGCATCTAAATATAGAAATAATACAGAAGACACAACAGGGAAACTAACCTTCCAATTAATGTCAAACATATAGTTCACCACTCATAATTTATAGTTGCTGCTGCACATAAAAAAATTAAATTATCCACTAATTGGAAATTAGCAATATTACTAACACAGCAAATGGGGATTTCAAAGCCACCAAAGTGATCTTCTGAATTACACGAGTTTGAATTAAGAGCACACTGAATGAGTCACACAGGAGGCCGCCATTTGGCCTATCGTGCTGGCTCCTTGGTAGAACTATCTAATTAATCGCACTCCCCTGCTCTTTCCCCACAGCCCTACAAATTTTGTCCCTTCAAGTATTTATCCAATTCCCTTTTGAAAGTTACTATAGCATCTGCTTCCACCGCCCTTTCAGGCAGCGCGTTCCAGATCACAACAACTCGCTGCGTAAAAAAGAAGTTTCCTCATGTCGCCTCTGGTTCTTTTTCCAATCACCTTAAATCTGTGCCCTCTGCCACTGGAAACAGTTTCCTCTTATTTACTCTATCAAAATCATTCATGATTTTGAACGCCTCTATCAAATCTCCCCTTAACCTTCCGATCTTCCGATTAGGCACTTTACAGCCTTCCGGACTCGATATCAAGTTCAACAATTTCAGATCATAACCTCGGCCCCCATTACATTTTTACCTATATTTTTATCCACACCTTTGTTTTGTGCCCTTCCCCCTTTTTCTCTCTCCCACATGGCAGCTGTCTCCCATTCTGCCAGCGCATTTCACACCTAATCTAGAGCCGTCTTTTGTCTCTTTTCTAGTCCTATCACCATCTTGTCTCATTTTGAATACCTCTTAATGTCTCTTCTCTTATTTTTTTGTTCTTTTATCCCCATTTCCCGGCCCCCAAACTGGCCTTTTAATCTGTTTCATTTCCTGTGTTTTTTTCAGTCCTGACGAAGGGTTTCGACCTGAAACGTTGACTCGGTTTCTCTCTCCACGGGTGTTGCCTGGCCTGAGTTTTTCCAGCATTTTCTGTTGTCATTTCTCCTCTTAACCTTCTCTGCTCTAAGGAGAACAATCCCAGCTTCTCCTGTCTCTCCACATAACTGAAGTCCCTCAATCTGGGACCATTCTAGTCAATCTCTTTTTCGCCTTCTCCAAGGCCTTGACATCCTTCCTAAAGTGCAGTGCCCAGAATTGAACACAATACTCCAGTTGAATCCTAACCAGTGTCTTATAAAGGTTTCTCATAACTTCCTTGCTTTTGTATTCGATGCCCCAATTAATAAAGCCAAGGATTCCATATCCTTTTTTAACAGCCTTCTCAACTTGCCCTGCCACCGTTAAGATTTGTGTACGTACACCCCCGGGTCTCTCTGTTCCTGCATCCCCTTTAAAGTTTATAGTTTAGTTTCGTTTATATTGTCTCCTCATTCTTCCGACCTAAATGTATCACTTCACACTTCTCTGCATTAAACTTCGTCTGCCCTGTGTCTGCCCATTTCACCAGTCTGTCTATGTCCTCCTGAAGTCTGTTACGAGCCTCCACATTGTTTACTACATTTCAGAGTTTCGTATCATCTGCAAACTTTGAAACTATGCCATGTATACTCAAGTCCAAGTCATCAATAAATATCAAGAGCAGTGGTCCTAATACCAACCCCTGGGGAACACCACTTCCCTCCAGTCAGAAAAACAACCATTCACCACTACTCTCTGCTTTCTGTCCCTTAGCTAATTCCGTATCCACACTGCCACTGTCCCTTTAATCCATGGGTTTTAATTTTGCCAGTAAGTCTAATGAGAATCCAGTATTATAAATCCCTATCCCAAATTGCGTATTCATGGGTCTCGAAATTAGAAACTGGTTACTAATTTTCATCAGCAAATGCTCTTATCCACCCGAGAGCTAAGAATTGAGGCAAAAATGGACAATTAATACATGAATGTTGTGGAAACTGAATGCTGAGCGTTTATGTTAAGGAACAAAGGAAACATTGTTAGAATTTGAAAACCCCTACACAACTGAAAAATCCACCAGCAATACGTCAGAGGCCTTCCTTCCGTTTATACTATAGGTTTATACCCATGGTTAGTCAGTCTTAGCACGGTGACAACCAGGACTCAGCCATACTATTAAAAACAGGAAAGACAATTAAGGTGTAGAAATATCACTACTTTTGTCCCAATAATTACAAAATAATCTCTGGCCCTGATGCGGTTTCATTCTGAGTTCAGTCTTACTGGCCAGATTGGGTGAAGGGGGAGGTAGTGGATAACAGAGGGGTCTGGGCAAGATGTAGTAGAGAAAAATAAAGGAAGAGATGGTACAGAAAAATAGAAGAGCAAAATGAGCGAATAAATCAGGGGAAGACAGTTGGAGAAAAAGAGATTCAAAGCAAGAAATTGAGGGGCGGGGGGGGGGGGAAAGAAAGAGAGAGAGAGAGAGAGAAAGAAAGAGAGAGAGAGAGAGCTGAGCTCAAAGAGAGACGTCATCTCTCCCCTTTGGCTCCACTCTGCACAAGCTCACTGTACTGAAGTCACTGATTGAGGCAGTGTGACTGCTGCTCTCTGGGCTCCAGCATCCTTCAATTCTACTCGCCCCTGCCCACCCAGGCCTCCAACTCTCTTCTAGCCTGTACACTCACACGCGCGCACCCCCCCGTATACGAGCACACACGCGCACCCCCCCCCACCCCGTATACGCGCGCACACACACACGTATATACACACACACACCTTGATGCTCTTTCACAAATTCAAAGTCAACTAGCCTTAAATTTCGCTGAACTCCGACTTGGAAAAAAAATTAAACTGCAGGTCTTGAATTAGGACCTTATACAATTTCAGGTTTTTGTCGAATTATTTCTCTCAATAGTTTCATAGAAAGGAACTTGTCACCAAGAATTCAGAACCTATTGCTTTTCAGTGATCTGCCTGTCGGTTTAACAATTACCGGATTTGCAGTAATCAGTATAGCAGATTGGGTGATGTTTCATACGATGCCATCACTTCAGAATTACATTAAACTGATCAGATTTTACAACTAATAAACTTATTTACATCTAATGAATCACCATTAGTATTTGCCAAACAGCACAATATAGACAAATAAACACCAATCAAAATCATATATAATGGGTTTATTACTCGAAGCATGCATTCCTTCAGAAGGAGATGTTCTACCCATTCAGAACCAATGATCAGAAAATGTGGCCATTATCTTTTCTGTTTAGAAAGAAAGTAAAATGTTGGTTACTGGCAAATGAAATTCAGTCATTTTGTCATCTCCCATTACTTTTGGTATCAGCACAATGTAACACAGTAGTCTCCCCCCATTAGGGAGTTTAAAAAAGTGAGCCTTTTAGCTGGTCAAACCACAGAAAAATCATCAGAACGGTGGTATTTTTCCAGTGACCCACTTCTAAGCACTCAATTCCTTTACATCAATAGTCGCAGACAATTTAATGATTCTGCAAGACAATTTATGAGCACAAAAGCCACAATCAACCACTGGAGTCACAGGATACAAATCAGCAAAAGAAAATGCGTATCGGGTAGATACACAGGTTTCCAGACATTCACAAGGGCAAACCAATGTTTAAGGATACGGGGAAATTCTGCTACTCACATCAGTGCATCTATTAGTTAACAGTAAGGCATACTCTACCTCAAACATTACACTTATATAGCATTGTTAATAAAGTAAATCGTTGTAAGCCACTTTACAGAGGCAAAAGCGGATGCCAAACAACAGCAAGAGTTGAGGGAATTGACCAAACGTATGGTCAAAAGGGTGGCTTTTGAAGGCTGGGGAAAAGGTAGCAACACAGAAGCGTTTTGGGAGCACATTCTAGAGTGTGGAGTTAAAAGACAGCTAAAGGCTCTGCCAGTGCAGGAGAGGGCGACAAATGCAAAGGAGGTCCGAGTCAGAGAAGGATCATGCCAGCACATAGGGTGCACTCAAAGAAGTAGGGCTAGTGGAGGTTGCCTACATAGGGAGGGGTGAGGCCCTGGAGAGATCTGATCTTAAATTGAAAGATTACCCCATTTTATCTCTTAAGTAACTACTTAACAATCCGCATGTTTGTAACACTTGCACTCAGAAGAGTAACAGGCAAGAAAATTGAACGAAGAAATATCCACAGCAAGGTAACTTTTTGTCTAATCTAGAATCCCAAGTATAAGAAGAGAAAGAAAGACTTTCATTTATATAGTGCCTTTCAGGACCTCAGAATGCCCCGAAGCACATTACAGCCAATGAAGTACGGTTGTAATGTAGGAAACACGACAGCAAATGTAACCCCACTATTTAAGAAAGGAGGGAAGAGAGAAAACGGGGAACTACAGACTAGTTAACTGGACATGAGTAGTAGGGAAAATGCTAGAACCTATTGTTAAGGACGTGGTAACAGGGCACTTAGAAAATATTAGGATTGGGCAGGGTCAACACGGATTTATGAAAGAGAAACCGTATTTGACAAATCGGAGAGAGCTTTCTGAGGTTGTAACTAGCAGAATAGATAAGGACGAACCAGTGGATGTGGAGTATTTGGATTTTCAGAAGGCATTCAATAAGGTGCCACACAAAAGGTTATTAAACAAAATTAGGGCTCATGGGATTCGGGGCCATATACTACTAGCCTGGATTGAGGATTGGTTAACGGGCAGAAAAGAGTGTGTAGGAATAAATGGGTCATTTTCGGGTTGGCAGGCTGTAACTAGTGGGGTACTGCAAGGATCAGTGCTTGGACCTCAGCTATTCACAATCTACATCAATGATTTGGATGAGGGGACCAAATGTAATATATCCAAGTTTGCTGACGATACAAAGCTGGGTGGGAATGGAAGTTGTGAGGAGGCTGCAAGGAGGCTTCAAGGGGATATAGACAGGTTAGGTGAGTGGGCAAGAACATGGTAAATGGAATATAATGTGGAGAAATGTGAAGTTATCCACTTTGGTAGGAAAAATAGAAAAGCAGAGTATTTTTTAAATGGTGAGAGATTGGGAAATGTTGGTGTTCAGAGGGACTTGGGTGTCCTTGTACACAAATCACTGAAAGTTAACATGCAGGTACAGCAAGCAATTAGGAAAGCAAATGGTATGTTGGCCTTTATTACAAGAGGATTTGAGTATAAGAGTAAAGACGTCTTACTGCAATTATATAGGGCCCTGGTGAGACCACACCTGGAGTATTGTGTACAGTTTTGGCCTCCTTACCTAAGGAAGGATATACTTGCCATAGAGGGAGTGCAACGAAGGTTCACCAGACTGATTCCTGGGATGGGGGGATTGTCCTGTGAGGAGAGATTGAGTAGACTAGGCCTATATTCCCTAGAGTTTAGAAGAATGAGAGGTGATCTCATTGAAACATACAAAATTCTTACAGGGCTTGACAGGGTAGATGCTGGGAGGATGTTTCCCCTGGCTGGGGAGTCAAGAACCAGGGGTCATAGTCTCAGAATAAGGGGTCAGCCATTTAGGACTGAGATAAGGAGAAATTTCTTCACTCAGAGGGTGGTGAATCTTTGGAATTCTCTACCCCAGAGGGCTGTGGAGGCTCAGTCGTTGAGTATATTCAAGACAGAGATCGATAGATTTTTGGATATTAAGGGAATCAAGCGATATGGGGATAGTGGAGATGAGGTAGAAGACCAGCCATGATCTTATTGAATGGTGGAGCAGGCTCGAGGGGCCAAATGGCCGACTCCTGCTCATATGTTCTTATGTCCCACAAACAACAATGTGATAATGACCAGATAATCTGTTTTTAACCGATGTTGGTTGAGGGATAAATTTTGGCCAGGACACGGGAGACCTTCCATGCTCCTCTTCAAATAGTGCCAGAAGATCTTTTACATCCACATGAGGGGGCAGAGTGAGCCTCGGCTTAACGGTAACATAGTGGTAGTGTCACTGGGCTAGTAATCCGGGGACGTGAGTTCAAATCCCACCACAGCAGCCGGGGAATTTAAATTCAGTTAATTAAATAAATCTGGAATAAAAAGCTAGTGTCAGTAATGGATCATAAAACTATTGGACTGTTGTAAAAACCCATCTGGTTCACTAATGTCCTTCAGGGAAGGAAACCTGCCGTCCTTCCCCGGTCTGGCCTGTATGTGACTCCAGACCCACAGCAATGTGGTTGATTCTTAATTGCCCTCTGAAATGGCCCAGCGAGCCACTCATTTGTAACAAACCGCTACAAAACACAGCAAGAACTAAACTGGCCGGACCACCCGGCATCGGCCTCGGCACCAGCTACCATCACGGCAACGGCACAGTCGACCCTACAAAGTCCTCATTACCAACATCTGGGGACTTGTGCCAAAATTGGGAGAGCTGTCCCACAGACTAGTCAAGCAACAGCCCGACATAGTCATACTCACAGAATCATACCTTTCAGCCAACGTCCCAAACTCCTCCATCACTCCTCCCACCGGCAGGACAGACCCACCAGGGGTGGTGGCACAGTCGGGAAGGAGTGGCCCTGGGAGTTCTCAACATTGACTCCGGACCCCATGAAGTCTCATGGCATCAGGTCAAGCATGGGCAAGGAAACCTCCTGCTGATTACCACCTACCGCCCTCCCTCAGCTGATGAATCAGTACTCCTCCATGTCGAACACCACTTGGAACAAGGGCACAGAATGTACTCTGGGTGGGGGACTTCAATGTCCATCACCAAGAGTGGCTCAGTAGCACCACTACTGACTGAGTCCTGAAGGACACAGCTGCCAGTCTGGGCCTGCGACAGGTGGCAAGAGAACCAACACGAGGGAAAAACCTACTTGACCTCGTCCTCACCAATCTACCTGTCGCAGATGCATCTGTCCATGACAGCATTGGTAGCAGTGACCACCACACAGTCATTGTGGAGACGAAGTCTCATCTTCACACTGAGGGCACCCTCCAGCATGTCATGCGACACTACCACCACACTAAATGAGATAGATTCAGAACAGATCTAGCAGCTCAAAACTGGGCATCCATGAGGCACTGTGGGCTATCAACAGCGGCAGAATTGTATTCCACCACAATCTGTAACCTCATGGCCCGGCATATCCCTCACTCTACCATTACCATCAAGCCAGGGGACCAACCCTGGTTCAATAAGGAGTGTAGAAGAGTATGCCAGGAGCAGCACCAGGCTTACCTAAAAATGAAGTGCCAACCTGGGGAAGCTGCAACACAGGACTACATGCATGCTAAACAGCGGAAACAGCATGCAATAGACAGCTAAGCAATCCCACAATCAATGGATCAGATCAAAGCTCTGCAGTCCTGCCACATCCAGTCGTGAATGGCGGTGGACCATTAAACAACGGGAAGAGCCCCACGAATATCCCCATCCTCAATGATGGTGGAGCCCAGCAACGTGAGTGCAAAAGACAAGGCTGAAGCGTTTGCAACCATCTTCAGCCAGAAGTGCCGAGTGGATGATCCATATCGGCCTACTCCTGAGGTTCCCACCACCACAGAAGCCAGTCTTCAGCCAATTCGATTCACTCCACGTGATATCAAGAAACGGCTGAGCGCACTAGATACAGCAAAGGCTATGGGCCCCTACAACATCCCGGCTATCGTGCTGAAGACTTGTGCTCCAGAACTAGCCGTGCCTCTAGCCAAGCTGTTCCAGTACAGCTACAACACTGGCATCTATCCGACAATGTGGAAAACTGCCCAGGTATGTCCTGTCCACAAAAAGCAGGACAAATCCAATCCAGCCAATTACCGCCCCATCAGTCTACTCTCAATCATCAGCAAAGCGATGGAAGGTGTCGTCGACAGTCCTATTAAGTGGTACTTACTCACCAATAACCTGCTCACTGATGCCCAGTTTGGGTTCCACCAAGACCACTTGGCTCCCGACCTCATTACAGCCTTGGTCCAAACATGGACAATGGAGCTGAATTCCAGAGGTGAGGTGAGTGACTGCCCTTGACATCAAGGCAGCATTTGACCGAGTGTGCCATCAAGGAGCCCTAGTAAAACTGAAGTCAATGGGAACCGGGGGGGGGGGGGGGGAATCTCCACTGGCTGGAGTCACATCTAGCACAAAGGAAGATGGTTGTGGTGGTTAAAGGTCAATCATCACAGCCCCAGGACATCACTGCAGGAGTTCCTCAGGGCAGTGTCCTAGGCCCAACCATCTTCAGCTGCTTTATCAATGACCTTCCCTCCAACATAAGGTCAGAAATGGGGATGTTCGCTGATGACTGCACAGTGTACAGTGCCATTCACAACTCCTCAGATAATGAAATAGTCCATGCCCGCATACAACAAGACCTGGACAAAGTTCAGGCTTGGGCTGATAAGTGGCAGGTAACATTCACACCACAGAAGTGCCAGGCAACGACTAGCTCCAACAAGCGAGCGTCTAACCACCGCCCCTTGACATTCAATGGCATTACCATCGCCGAATCCCCCACCATCAACATTCTGGGGGGTCACCATTGACTTAACTGCACCAGCCACATAAATACTGTGGCTACAAGAGCAGGTCAGAGGCTAGGTATTCTGCGGCGAGTGTCTCACCTCCCGACTCCCCAAAGCCTTTCCACCATCTACAAGGCACAAGTCAGGAGTGTGATGGAATACTCTCCACTTGCCTGGATGAGTGCAGCTCCAACAACACTCAAGAAGCTCGACACCATCCAGGACAAAGCAGCCCGCTTGATTGGCACCCCCTCCACCACCTTAAACATTCACTCCCTCCACCACCGGCGCACCGTGGCTGCAGTGTGTACCATCTACAAGATGCACTGCAGCAACTCGCCAAGGCTTCTTTGGCAGCACTTCCCAAACCCGCGACCTCTTCCACCTAGAAGGACAAGGGCAGCAGTCGCATGGGAACACCACCACCTCCAAGTTCCCCTCCAAGTCACACACCATCCTGACTTAGAAGTATATCGCCGATCCTTCATCGTCACTAGGTCAAAATCCTGGAACTCCCTCCCTAACAGCACTGGGGGAGTACCTTCACCACACGGACTGCAGCGGTTCAAGGCGGCGGCTCACCACCACCTTCTCAAGGGCAATTAGGGATGGGCAATAAATGCTGGCCTTGCCAGCGACGCCCACATCCCATAATCGAATTAAAAAGTCTCATCCGAAAGACTGCACCTCTGACTCTGACAGCACTCCCTCAGTACTGCTCTGGAGTGTCAGCGCAGATTACGTGCTCAAGTGGGACTTGAGCCCACAACCTCCTGACTCAGGGGCGAGTGCTACCACTGAACCACAGCTGAAGTATGTTCAAAAGTGATCACTTGAGCAGTGCTCTTTTCAAAAATGCCGATTTAAAATCTGTGCTCCAGAATGTAGTCAATTAATACAGTGCAGCAATCAGAAATTGAATAGTGTGAGCACCGGCAAAACAAACAGCATTTTATACAGATATTACATCATTTGAAGCCGAACAGTGGATAAAACTTTTCTACGTAGATAATTTGGAACTTGATTCCATCAACCCAACTGAATAGGATCATTGCACTATAAAATATTCAGACCTAAACTAAATGTTGAAATAAATTCAAGATAGTTGTAAACTCACACAATGGGTCACATGAAAGCTGAAAGTGTATAATCCACATAAAATACAACTGGTTACAATATCCATCAGCCTTAAATTTAATCTACATTGAAAAACACACTGAATTTCACATTCAGCACCGTATACCTATACAGCATGCTTATAATTAAAGAAAAAGGATGATCAGAAAAGCATGTGGGCATCACTGGCAAGTCCAGCATTTATTGCCCATCCCCAATTGCTTTTGAGAAGGTGGTGATGAGCCGCCTTCGTGAACTGTTGCAGTCCGTGTGGTGAAGGTTCTCCCACAGTGCTGTTAGGTAGGGCGTTCCAGTATTTTGATCCAGCGACGATGAAGGATCGGCAATATATTTCCAAGTCAGGATGGTGTGTGACTTGGAGGGGAACTTGGAGGTGATGGTGTTCCCATGCGCCTGCTGCCCTTGTCCTTCTAAGTGGAAGAGGTTGCGGGTTTGGGAGGTGCTGCCGAAGAAGACTTGGCGAGTTGCTGCAGTGCATCTTGTAGATGGTCCACACTGCAGTATAATGTAAACACTGGTTTGTATAAGTATTGTAGATGAGTAAATGTATCTGTGCTAAGTGATGTTGAACTTGAATGGGCATTCAAGAGCGAGAGCGACATTAGCACGTGTTGGTGTGACGGTTGTATGTCCTGTTCACAAAAAGCAGGACAAATCCAATCCAGCCAATGTTTAAGGTGGTGGATGGGGTGACAATCAAGCGGGCTGCTTTGTCCTGGATGGTGTCGAGTTTCTTGAGTGTTGTTGGAGCTGCACTCATCCAGGCAAGTGCAGAGTATTCCATCACACTCCTGACTTGTGCCTTATAGATGGTGGAAAGGCTTTGGGGAATCAGGTGAGACACGCCACAGAATATCCATCCTCTGACCTGCTCTTGTAGCCATAGTATTTATGTGGCTGGTCCAGTTAAGTTTCTGGTCAATGGTGACCCCCGGGATGTTGATGGTGGGGGATTCGGTGATGGTAAGGTCATTGAATGTCAAGGTACGGTGGTTAGACTCTCTTTTGTTGGAGATAGTCATTACCTGGCACTTGTGTGGTGCAAATGTTACTTGCCACTTATTAGCCCAATCCCATTTATAGAACTGCATAGAATCTACAATACAGAAACAGGCCATTCGGCCCAACCGGTCTATGCTGGTGTTTATACTCCACACCAGCCTCCTCCCACTCTAATTACCTCTTCCTACTCCCCCCACCACCTCCCCATAGCCCTCTATTCCCCTTTCCCTCATCAATGTATCAAGTCTCCCCTTTAACTGCGTCAATGCTCTCTGCTTCAACCACTCCATTGGCAGCAAGTTCTACTTGTCACCACTCTCTATAAAGAAATTCCTCAATTCTTTATTTGATCTACTGGTGACTATCTTGTATATATGCCCCCTTGTCCTGGACGCTCAACTGG
Organism: Somniosus microcephalus; assembly: GCF_052327205.1. Classification (NCBI taxonomy): domain Eukaryota; kingdom Metazoa; phylum Chordata; class Chondrichthyes; order Squaliformes; family Somniosidae; genus Somniosus; species Somniosus microcephalus. The sequence continues at coordinate 6,631,902 of NC_141003.1, forward strand.
AAACACGTCCACCCTATTGAAGGTGTACATCATTTAAAAAAAATATATATATATATTATAGCATTCTTGAAATGATGGTGTTTACAAACCTCACAGTGGTAGTATCCCTGCTAGAGGACTACATATTTTCATAAATTCACTCGACCCAAAATGTTAGGTAGCAGTTTGTGGACATTCCAGAACACTTGATAAAGAATAAATGCAATTATCAGCCACTACTTTCACTGTCTTGGCTTGACAAAGCTCTTTTTTGCATTCCGCCCTAAAATGCATAGAACACAAATACAGATAACAGCACAATTTTCTGAAAATAACCACTGCCCAAATGTCACACTAACACATGTTAATGTAGCTCTAGCTCTTGAATGCCCATTCAATTTCAACATCACTTAGCACACATACATTTACTCATCTACAATACTTACTCATACAAACCAGTGTTTACATTATCCTGTAGTGAAGACTTGTGCTCCAGAACTAGCCTCATCTCTAGCCAAGCTGTTCCAGTACAACTACAACACTGGCATCTAGCCGACAATGTGGAAAATTACCCAGGTTTGTCCTGTTCACAAAAGCAGGACAAATCCAACCCGGCCAATTACCGCCCCATCAGTCTACTCTCAATCATCAGCAAAGTGATGGAAGGTGTCATCGACAGTGCTATCAAGCGGCACTTACTCACCGATAACCTGCTCACCGATGCTCAGTTTTGGTTCCGCCAGGACCACTCGGCTCCAGAGCTCATTACAGCCTTAGTTCAAACATGGACAAAAGAGCTGAATTCCAAAGGGGAGGGGAGAGTGACTGCCCTTGACATCAAGGCACCATTTGACCGAGTGTGGCATCAATTAAAGTCAATTGGGATCAGGGGAAAAACTTTCCACTGGCTGGAGTCATAGCTAGCGCAAACGAAGATGGTTGAGGTTGGAAGTCAATCATGGGCATTCAAGAGCTAGAGCGTAGGTCCCTTGCAGTCAGAGTCAGGGGAATTTATAATGGGGAACAAAGAAATAGCAGACCAATTAAATACATATTTTGGTTCTGTCTTCACAAAGGAGGACACAAATAACCTCCCAGAGATGTCGGGGAACATAGGGTCTGATGAAAGGGAGGAACTGATAGAAATCAGCATTTGCAGGGAAATGGTGTTAAAGAAATTGATGGGATTGAAGGCCGATAAATCCCCAGGGCCTGATAATCTACATCCTAGGGTACTTAAGGAAGTGGCCCTAGAAATAGTAGATGCATTGCTGATCATCTTCCAACATTCGATGGAATCTGGAACAGTACCCATGGATTGGAGGGTAGCTAATGTTATCCCACTATTCAAAAAAAGGTGGTAGAGAGAAAGCGGGGAATTACAGACCGGTAAGCCTGACATCGGTAGTGGGGAAAATGCTAGAGTCCATCATAAAAGCTGTAATAGCAGAGCACTTGGAAAACAGTGACAGGATCAGACAAAGTCAACATGGATTTACAAAGCCTAAATCGTGCTTGACTAATCTACTGGAATTTTTTGAGGATGTAACTAGTAAAATAGATAAGGGAGAACCAGTGGATGTGCTGTATTTGGACTTTCAGAAGGCTTTCGATAAGGTCCCGCATAAGAGATTAGCGTGTAAAGTTAATGCACATGGGATTGGGGGCAAGGTATTGACTTGGATAGAGAACTGGTTGGCAGACAGAAAGCAAAAAGTTGGAATAAACGCGTCTTTTTCCGAGTGGCAGGCAGTGACTAGTGGGGTACCGCAGGGATCGGTCCTAGGACCCCAACTATTCACAATATATATTAATGATCTAGACAAGGGAACTAGATGTAATATCACCAAATTTGCAGACGACACAAAGCTGGGTGGGCGTGTGTGCTGTGAGGATGCCGAGAAACTCCAGGATGATTTGGACAGGTTGGGTGATTGGGCAGAAGCATGGCAGATGCAATATAACATGGATAAATGTGAGGTTATCCACTTTGGTAGCAAAAACAGGAAGGCAGATTATCTGAATGGCAATAGATTGGGAGAAGGGGAAGTGCAACGAGACCTGGGTGTCCTTGTGCACCAGTCGCTGAAGGTAAGCATGCAGGTGCAGCAGGCGGTTAAGAAGGCAAATGGTATGTTGGCCTTCGTAGCGAGAGGGTTTGAGTACAGGAACAAGGATGTCTTGCTGCAGTTGTACAGGGCCTTGGTGAGACCACATCTTGAGTATTGTGTGCAGTTTTGGTCGCCTTATCTGAGGAAGGATGTTCTTGCCATGGAAGGAGCTCAGCGAAGATTCACCAGGCTGATACCTGGGATGGCAGGAATGATGTATGAGGAGAGATTGGGTCGATTGGGCTTGTACTCGCTGGAGTTTAGAAGAATGAGAGGGGATCTCATTGAAACGTATAAAATTCTGACAGGACTGGACAGACTAGATGCAGGAAGAATGTTCCCGATGGTCGGGGAGTCCAGAACCTGGGGTCACAGTCTAAGGATAAGGGGTAGGCCATTTAGGACAGGAATGAGGAGGAACGTCTTCACCCAGTGGTGAACCTGTGGAATTCTCTACCACAGAAGGCAGTAGAGGCCAATTCATTAAATATATTCAAGAAGGAGTTGGATATATTTCTCAAGGCTAAAGGGATCAAGGGGTATGGGGAGAAAGCAGGGACCGGGTACTGAATTTGGATGATCAGCCATGATCGCATTGAATGGCGGAGCAGGCTCGAGGGGCCGAATGGCCTACTCCTATCTTCTATGTTCCTATCATCTCAGCCCCAGGACATTGCTGCAAGAGTTCCTCGGGGCGGTGTCCTAGGCACAGCAATCTTCAGCTGCTTCATCATCAATGACCTTCCCTCCATCATAAGGTCAGAAGTGAGGATTTCGCTGATGATTGCACAGTGTTAAGTTCCATTCGCAAGTACTCAGATAATGCAGCAGTCCATGCCTGCATGCAGTAAGACCTGGACAACATCTAGCCTTGGGCTGATAAGTGGCAAGTAATATTCACGCCACACAAGTGCCGGGCAATGACCATCTCCAACAAGATAGAGCCTAACCACTTCCCCGTGACATTCAATGGCATTACCATTATCGAATCCCCCACCATCAATATCCTGGGGGTCACCATTGACAAGAAACTTAACTGGACCAGCCACATAAATAGTGTGGCTACAAGAGCAGGTCAGAGGCTGGGTATTCTGCATAAGTGACTCACCTCCTGACTCCCAAAAGCCGTTCCACCATCTACAAGGCAGAGGTCAGGAGCAACGTTCCCATTAAGCTGCACAGCCGCCTGGAGGTCCCGTGAGGGCTGCTCACTGGCTTTTAAATGGAAAAAAACACGCATACCCAGTAATTTGAATGGGCCGCACACCCAAAAAATAATTAGTCGGAACATTGGTCGAGTGTGATGGAATACTCACCCCTTGCTTGGATGAGTGCAGCTCCAACAATACTCAAGAAGCTCAACACCATCCAGGACAAAGCAGCCCATCCACCACCTTAAACATTCACTCCCTCCACCACCACCGGCGCACCGTGGCTGCAGTGTGTACCATCTACAAGATGCACTGTAGCAACTCACCACGGCTTCTTCGACAGTACCTCCCAAACCTACAACCTCCACCACCTAGAAGGACAAGGGCAGCAGGTGCATGGGAACACCATCACCTCCAAGTCACACACTATCCTGACTTGGAAATATATCGCCATTCCTTCCTAGTCGCTCAGTCAAAACCCTGGGACAGCACTACGGGAGAACCTTCACCACAAGGACTGCAGTGGTTCAAGGCAGCTGCTCACCACTGCCTTCTCAAGGGTAACTAGGAATGGGCAACAAATGCGGCCTTGCCAGAGACACCCACATCTCGTGAAAAATAAATAAATAAGTACTCATTTAAAACTGAAGGACTACGGATCGCCAAATAAGTGGTCAAGAATTGCTTGCCTTCCACTGTCTGATTTGTCAAACAGCTTCTCCGACAGCCAGTACTGGATGAGCAGAAATTTCCACCAACTAAATATTGGTGATTCCACCCAATTCCGCCCCTGCCTCAGCTCATCTGCTGCTGAAACCCTCATCCATGTCTTTGTTACCTCTAGACTTAACTGTTCCAACGCACTCCTGGCCGGCCTCCCAGCATCCACTCTAGACAAACTTGAGCTCATCCAAAACTCTGCTGCCCCGTGTCCTAACTCGCACCGAGTCCCGTTCACCCATCACCCCCTGTGCTCACTGCCCCGTTTCCTAACTCGCACCCAGTCCCGTTCACCCATCACCCCGTGCTCACTGCCCCGTGTCCTAACTCGCACCCAGTCCCGTTCACCCATCACCCCGTGCTCGCTGCCCCGTGTCCTAACTCACACCGTTCACCCATCACCCCGTGCTCACTGCCCCGTGTCCTAACTCACACCCAGTCCCATTCACCCATCACCCCCTGTGCTCACTGCCCCGTGTCCTAACTCACACCCAGTCCCATTCACCCATCACCCCCTGTGCTCACTGCCCCGTGTCCTAACTCACACCAAGTCCCGTTCACCCATCACCCCGTGCTCACTGCCCCGTGTCCTAACTCGCACCCAGTCCCGTTCACCCATCACCCCCTGTGCTCGCTGCCCCGTGTCCTAACTCACACCGTTCACCCATCACCCCATGCTCACTGCCCCGTGTCCTAACTCACACCCAGTCCCATTCACCCATCACCCCCTGTGCTCACTGCCCCGTGTCCTAACTCACACCCAGTCCCATTCACCCATCACCCCCTGTGCTCACTGCCCCGTGTCCTAACTCACACCAAGTCCCGTTCACCCATCACCCCCTGTGCTCACTGCCCCGTGTCCTCACTCGCACCGAATCCCGTTCACCCATCACCCCCTGTGCTCACTGCCCCGTGTCCTAACTCACACCAAGTCCCGTTCACCCATCACCCCGTGCCCTAACTCGCACCGAGTCCCGTTCACCCATCACCCCCTGCTCACTGCCCCGTGTCCTAACTCACACCCAGTCCCGTTCACCCATCACCCCGTGCTCACTGCCCCGTGTCCTAACTCACACCAAGTCCCGTTCACCCATCGCCCCTGTGCTCACTGCCCCGTGTCCTAACTCGCACCAAGTCCTGTTTACCCATCGCCCCTGTGCTCGCTGCCCCGTGTCCTAACTCGCACCAAGTCCTGTTCACCCATCGCCCCTGTGCTCGCTGCCCCGTGTCCTAACTCGCACCAAGTCCTGTTCACCCATCGCCCCTGTGCTCACTGCCCCGTGTCCTAACTCGCACCAAGTCCTGTTCACCCATCGCCCCTGTGCTCACTGCCCCGTGTCCTAACTCGCACCAAGTCCTGTTCACCCATCGCCCCTGTGTTCGCTGACCTACCAACACCTTGAATCAAAATTCTCATCATTGTTTTCAAATCCTTCCCTGGCCTCGCCTCTCCCCATCTCTGTCACCGCCTCCAGCCCTACAACCCTCCGAGATCTCTGCACTCCTCCAATTCTGGCCTCTTGTACATCCCCGATTTTAATCGCCACACCATTGGCGCAGTGCCTTCAGCTGCCTGGGCCCTAAGCTCTGGAATTCCCTCCTTAAACCTCTCCGCCTCTCTCTCTTCCTTTAAGATGCTCCTTAAAACCTACATCTTTGACCCTGTCCCAATAGCTCCTTATGTAGCTCGGTGTCAAAATCGGTTTGCTAACTCTCCTGTAAAGCGCCATGGGACGTTTTGCTACGTTAAAGGCACTATTAGAAAATCAGAATAGGATTAGGCAGAGTCAACATGGTTTGATGAAAGGGAAATCGTGTTTAACAAATTTATTAGAGTTTTTTGAGGATGCAACTGGCAAGGTAGATAAAGGGGAACCAGTGGATGTAGAATATGTGGATTTCCAAAAGGCATTCGATAAGGTGCCAAATAAAAGGTTGCCAAACAAGATAAGGGTTGGGGGTAATATATTAACATGGATAGAGGATTGGTTAACTGACAGAAAGCAGAGAGTAGGGATAAATGGGTCATTTTCTGGTTGGCAGGCTGCAACTAGTAGGGTGCTGCAAGGATCAATGCTTGGGCCTCAGCTATTTACAATCTATATTAATGACTTAGATGAAGGGGCCGAGTACAATATATCTAAGTTAGCTGACAAAGCTAGGTGGGAAAGTAAGCTGTGAGGAGGACACAAAGCCTGCAAATAGATATAGACAGGTTAAGTGAGTGGGTAATAAGGTGGCAGATGGAGTATAATGTGGGGAAATGGGCAGTTACGCACTTTGGTAGGAAGAATAGAAAAACAGAATATTTTTTAAATGGCGAGTAACTATTAAATGTTGGTGTTCAGGGAGATTTAGATGTCCTTATACCGGAAACACAGAAAGTTAGCATGCAGGTACATCAAGCAATTAGGAAGGCAAATGGCATGTTGGCCTTTATTGTAAGGGGGTTGGAATACAAGAGTAAGGAAGTCTTACTACAATTGTAAGGACTTTGGTGAGACCACACCTGGAGTACTGTGCACAGTTTTGATCTCCTTACCTGAGGAAGGACATACTTGCCTCAGAGGCTGTGCAACAAAGGTTCACTAGATTCATCCCTGGTTGTCCTATGAGGAAAGATTCAGTAGATTGGGCCTATACTCTCTGGAGTTTAGAAGAATTGAGAGGTGATCTCGTTGAAACATAAGATTCTGAAGGGGATTGACAGGGTAGATGCCGAGAGGTTTCCCTTGGCTGGAGTGTCTAGAACTAGGGGGCATAGTCTCAGAATAAGGGGTCAGCCATTTAAGACTGAGATGAGGAGGAATTTCTTCACTCAGATGATTGTAAATCTTTGGAATTCTCTGCCCCAAAGGGCTGTGGATGCTGAATCATTGAGTATATTCAAGGCTGAGATAGTTAGATTTTGAGACTCTAGGGGAATCAAGGGATGTGGAGATAGGGCGGGAAAGTGGAGTTGAGGTTGAAGATCAGCCATGATCTTACTGAATGGCGGAGCGGGCTCAAGGGGCCGTATGGCCTACTCCTGCTCCTATTTCTTATGTTCTTATAACAGAACACCTTGTTATTTTGGGTAAATGTAGCACTTCCACTAGGAAGGCATTGGTACAGGGATGAGGAGGAACCACTGTCGATTTTCTCCTTGCTGACCTTGGGGCACCTAGGTCAATGTTAGCACCCAAGATCAGCTAACTCAGCACAGGTCAGGCAATCAAAATTGGGACCATCCTGTCCATGTGGCTCAGCTGCATAAGGCTTCGACCAGCCGAGCCACCACAGAAGCTAGCAGAATACTTTTATGAAACTACAGTATTGGGTAAGTTATCAAGCACAGAATACAGATCTATTTTTATATAAATGTTGCACAAATTTCCTGTTGCTCATTAATCTCTACAGCTCTGGCTACGCAGGACTACAACAACAATTTGTATTTATACAGCGCCTATAATGTAGTAAAACGTCCCAAGGCGCTTCACAGGAGCGTTATACAGAATCATTTTAGCAACATCCCTAGATAAAACACCAGCTACCTTACCACCAGTGACATAGATTAGTTTACTCATAACCCAACAACAACTTGCATTTATATAGCACCTTTAACGTAGCAAAACGTTCCAAGGCACGTCACAGGAGTATCATCAGTCAAAATTTGACACCGAGCCACATAAGGACAGGAGGTAGGTTTGAAGAGCGTTGTAAAGGAGGAGGGAGAGTTAGGGAGGTAATTCCAAGGTGAAAATTGATTTATTTTTTTTTTCTTCTTTTTAAAAGATCAATCTTGCTAGGTTAACTACAGTATCCGCCTGCAAATTCTCAGTAAACTTGCACACTGAGAACTGGGAATAACAAGAGCTTTGTGTTCTGCTTCCTTTACTCTTCAGAGACCTGAAGTTATTTTTTACAGTAATGACTGGAATAAACATCCAACACAGAGCACTAACCTTCAGACTATTGCTGGACACCATTGCTCTGTATAACGTCATGTTGAAGATTGCAAGTAGCTTTATTTTCTTATAGCATTCATTAACATCAAAAGTGATTTATAATCTTCATTTGTTCACGGGCTTCAAAAGTAGAAATAGCAACCCAGTCAAAGCCAGATAACATATCAGTGCAAGGAGAGTTATGCTTTAAATAGGTACTGCTGGCTGCAAAATCACTACTATTGTGATTCCACCAGCTCAATGCCAAGGTTTAAAAATACAATTACAGTAACAAGCCAGCTGGCAATCGCAATCCAGCCATTTTAAACAGGGACAAGTTGCACAGGCTGCAGCTTTATATGATCTTGCCCACTTCCAGTCGGACTCCATGCCCCAGACTGCATGTAGTTCAACGACAGATGCAACAGATCAATGTCACCTCCACCGTTGCAGATGATGCAGTTGCAGGAGAACAGGTAGGTTAGGAGTACAGTGGACCACCTATTTGCAGACAAACAAATTAAGAAAAAGACATACCGCCTCTTTATATATTATTTTGCAGCAGAAACTTGAACCGTTTCAATTGGCAGGGATTTGTAAGAACACAGGAATGATACCAATTATCTTAAAATTCTGAAACCTATAAAGGAGACACTCTAATGCAAACAGATGGCGATCGGTGAATTACAACTTGCGTCAATCCCAATTGTTGTAATAAATCTCGAGTTATGCTATACCTGATCTAACCCCTCTGCCCCACAACATTGTTGTGGTTGTTTGTTTGCAAATATCCATTATCTACCAGGTCACAGAACAACTATCAAACGAATAGAATGACAAATACTTTAGGGTTAATTTTGAGGATTTAATCTAATGAAGGATGTTCATCTGATGCTTATGAACACAAGTACAACTTGTGCTTTACTATCAATTGAGATTATGCTGCAGCCTCGTAACTAGCCCCAAGGCAACAAGCTGGATTATATACTGTATATATATTTTATTCAGTCTTTTCATTTAGTTTTGGGTCCTTTGATGTCAAAAAAAAAACCTGAAATCGCAGCTCAAGATTCAGGTGGCAAATTGCTCGAGACTCAAGACATCTAAACGTCTCGAGATTATTTTCTTACAATCGCTCCCACCCACCATTGTCTATACTCATGTTGAACCCTTAAAAAAATACAATATGGTGGTTTTAACATTTCAAAACTTTCAACTATTTGGCCTAGACGGGATTTTGGTTCAATTTTAATGATGATTTTATGAAGTTGGATTCTGTTTACAATGGGCTAAATTCCACAGATACGCACACCATTTAGAAAATCATTCAGGTTGGGACCCAAGTGGAATACCACACTAGCGAGCCATCAACATTGTACATCAAATTAGTGTTGAGACAATGGAAGGTCATTGAGCACATCCCAGAGCAGTTTGCACCATGTTGCTGGAATTTTTATTTAATACACCCAGCATGGGGCTGGGCGCCGGAAGCTTCCACAAGAGGGCTTCTTTTTCCCATTCAAGGTCACTTTAACTGGCAGCTTGGCAGACCAGTTCTCGTCAGAGTTGAAAGAGGCCAGATGTCAGCTTCTCTCTCTCTTTCTCTGGAGAAGGATGTCTGAGCCAGAGATATACAGATCTTGCTCTCTAGTCAGCCAGAGGGAGACTCTAGACCGAGGCATAAATGCATATGGTCTGCAAGAGAAATGGTTATTGCCAGTACGTTTAGGGACTGCAAACTTGTAAAGTGAGTTCATCCCATAAAAGGGCAAAGCTGCGTGATTTAAATAGATGCATCTCATTAGAAACCGGTGTCCTGTTCATTCATACATTTTATATTAAAAAAAGCACTTTGTTGGTTCACAGTCGGCCTCGCCTCATTAGTGCTGTTCAGTCTACCTTCTGAAAAGACAGAATGGAGGCACGTCGAGATTGTGTACATATATTCAGGATGTAGGTGTCCGTCGTGGCTCAGTTGGCAGCACACTCGTCTAAGACAGAAGGTTGTGGGTTCAAGTCCCACTCCAGAGACTTGAGCACATAATCTAGGCTGACACTCAGTGCAGTGCTGAGGGAGTGCTGCATTGTTGGAGGTGCCGTCTTTTGGATGAGATGGTAAACCGAGGCTATGTCGGTCCTCTCAGTTCGACGTAGAATATCCCAAAGCCACGATTCGAAGAGCAGGGGCGTTCTGCCAGTGTCTTGGCCAACATTAATCCCTCAACCAAAAACTAAAAAACAGATGATCTTGTCATTTATTTCATTGCTATTTGTGGAAGCTTGCTGTGCACAAATTGGCATTTGCATTTCCTACATTACAACAATGACTACACTTCAAAAGTATTCACTGGCTGTAAAATGCTCTAGGGCGTCCTGCGATTGTGAAAGGTGCTATAGAAATGAAAGTCTTTCTTTCAGTACATATGAGCAATCCTCACATCAGGCTATTATTTTCTTCTTCTTCGGCAGCCCCTCGGAACCGAGGATGACTTGCTTCCACATTAAAAATGAGTTCTCAGGTGACTGATGAGTCCAATGCGGGACCTACAGTCTCTGTCACAGGTGGGGCAGACGGTGGTTGAAGGGGCGGGTGGGTGGGGTGCTTGGGTTGACGTGCGCTCCTTGCGCTGCCTGTGCTTGGCTTCCGCTTGCTCCCGGCGAAGAGACTCGAGGTGTTCGGCGCCTTCCCGGATGCTTCTCCTCCACTTTGTGCGGTCTTGGGCCAGGGATTCCCAGGTGACGGTGGGGATGTTCCACTTTTTCAAGGAGACTTTGAGGGTGTCCTTTAAGCGTTTCCTCGGCCCACCTGGGGCTGTCTTGCCGTGCCGGAGCTCCGAGTAGAGCGCTTGTTTTGGGAGTCTCGTATCGGGCATGCGGACAATGTGACCCGTCCATCGGAGCTGATTGAGGGTGGTCAAAGCTTCGATGCTGGGGATGTTGGCCTGAGCAAGAACATTGACATTGGTGCACCTATCCTGCCAATGGATTTGCAGGATCTTGCAGAGGCAGCGGTGGTGGTACCTCTCCAGTGCTTGGAGGTGCCTGCTGTACATGGTCCATGTCTCTGAGGCATACAGCACTGCTGCATACACTGTTGCTCTATAGACCATGAGCTTAGTGCCGGGTTTGAGGTCCTGGTCTTCAAACACTCTCTTCCTCAGGCAACCGAAGGCTGCACTGGCACACTGAAGGCGGTGTTGGACGTCGTCGTCGACATCTGCCCTTGTTGACAGTAGGCTCCCGAGGTATGGAAAGTGGTCCATGTTGTCCAAGGCCTTGTCGTGGATTTTGATAATCGGGGGACAGTACTGTGTGGCGGGGGCAGGTTGGTAGAGGACCTTTGTCTTACGGATGTTTAGTGTAAGGCCCATGCTCTCGTACGCTTCGGTGAAGGTGTTGACGATGGTTTGGAGTTCGACCTCCGAGTGAGCACAGACGCAAGCGTCGTCTGCATACTGTAATTCGACGACAGAGGCTGGGACGACCTTGGATCTGGACTGGAGGTGATGGAGGTTGAACAGTTTCCCGTTTGTTCTGTAAATTAGCTCCACTCCAGCGGGGAGCTTACCGAGGGCGAGATGGAGCATTGCAGCGAGGAAGATCGAGAAGAGCGTTGGTGCGATGACACAGCCTTGCTTGACCCCGGTTCGTACGTGAATTGGGTCTGTGGTGGAACCGTTGGTCAGGATCATGGCTTGCATGTCGTCGTGAAGCAGGCAGAGGATGGTGACAAACTTTTGAGGGCAGCTGAATTTGAGGAGGACGCTCCATAATCCCTCACGGTTGACAGTGTCGAAGGCCTTTGTGAGATCAAAGAAGGCCATGTACAGCGGTTGGTGCTGTTCCCTGCATTTCTCTTGTAGTTGACGTGCGGTGAAGACCATGTCCATTGTGCCCCTTAGTGGGCGGAATCCGCCTTGCGACTCTGGGAGGAGCTCTTCGGCCACTGGGAGAAGGCGATTGAGGAGGATTCTTGCGATGACTTTCCCTGTGGCAGACAGCAGGGAAACTTCTCTGTAATTACCGCAATCGGACTCGTCACCTTTCTTGAAGATGGTCGAATTATGGCGTCTCCGAGATCCCCTGGCATGCTCTCCTCCTTCCAGATAAGAGAAATGAGTTCATGAATTCACGCCAGTAATGCTTCTCCGCCATGCTTTAGTGCCTCGGCAGGGATTCCATCTGTTCCTGAGGCCTTGTTGTCCTTCAGTTGTCGGATGGCCTTTTCAACCTCATGCCGGGCTGGGGTGGAGCTGAGATGGTGGCGGGTAGCATGCTGCGGGATGGAGTTGAGGACACTCGTGTCGAAGACAGAGTCGTGGTTAAGGAGACTGGACAGTAAAGGTCCACTTGTGGATTGCTTAACCCAAGAAAATATCTAATGCATATTCATGTTTTCAATTTTAAAAAGTGGTCCATCATAGGAATCAATTAACTATCTGTTTAAAAACTTCCAAACAACACAGTAAAACTACCCGCACAACTTCCAATATACAACCTGCATTGATACACCATCTTCAAATGTAGAAATATATCCCAAATGCTTCACAGAAGTAAAAACAGATAAAAATGTACATCAAAAGGAGCCAAAGAGGTAGATTTTAAGGAGCGTTTTAAGAGAGGAGCGGGAGATGATGGAGTTTATGGGGGTGAATCTCTCGATGGCTGAAGGCACTGTCACGAATGGTGAGGTGAAGGGACCCGGGGGGGGGGGGGGGGGGGGGGTGGCGGGGAATTCACGAGGCCAGAATTGGAGAATCAGAGTTCTCTGCTGTGGGGCGGGGGGGCTGGAGAGGACATAGAGACAGGGAGGAACATGGCCACAAAGGGATTTAAAGACCAGGATGAGAATTCTAAATTTGAGGCGTTGGGGGGGGGGCGGAAGCTCATGTCGGTCAACAATGACAGAGATGATGGGTGAGCAGGACTTGGTGTGGGATAGGATAGGGGTAGCAGAGGTTTGGGTGAGCAGGACTTGGTGTGGGATAGGATAGGGGTAGCAGAGGCTTGGGTGAGCAGGACATGGTGTGGGATAGGATAGAGGTAGCAGAGGTTTGGGTGAGCAGGACATGGTGTGGGATAGGATAGGGGTAGCAGAGGTTTGGGTGAGCAGGACTTGGTGTGGGATAGGATAGGGGTAGCAGAGGTTTGGGTGAGCAGGACATGGTGTGGGATAGGATAGGGGTAGCAGAGGTTTGTGTGAGCAGGACTTGGTGTGGGATAGGATAGGGGTAGCAGAGGTTTGGGTGAGCAGGACATGGTGTGGGATAGGATAGGGGTAGCAGAGGCTTGGGTGAGCAGGACATGGTGTGGGATAGGATAGAGGTAGCAGAGGTTTGGGTGAGCAGGACATGGTGTGGGATAGGATAGGGGTAGCAGAGGTTTGGGTGAGCAGGACATGGTGTGGGATAGGATAGGGGTAGCAGAGGTTTGGGTGAGCAGGACTTGGTGTGGGATAGGATAGGGGTAGCAGAGGTTTGGGTGAGCAGGACTTGGTGTGGGATAGGATAGGGGTAGCAGAGGTTTGGGTGAGCAGGACTTGGTGTGGGATAGGATAGGGGTAGCAGAGGTTTGGGTGAGCAGGACTTGGTGTGGGATAGGATAGGGGTAGCAGAGGTTTGGGTGAGCAGGACTTGGTGTGGGATAGGATAGGGGTAGCAGAGGTTTGGGTGAGCAGGACATGGTGTGGGATAGGATAGGGGTAGCAGAGGCTTGGGTGAGCAGGACTTGGTGTGGGATAGGATAGGGGTAGCAGAGGTTTGGGTGAGCAGGACTTGGTGTGGGATAGGATAGGGGTAGCAGAGGTTTGGGTGAGCAGGACTTGGTGTGGGATAGGATAGGGGTAGCAGAGGTTTGGGTGAGCAGGACATGGTGTGGGATAGGATAGGGGTAGCAGAGGTTTGGGTGAGCAGGACTTGGTGTGGGATAGGATAGGGATGGCAGAGGTTTGGGTGAGCTGAAGTTTACAAAGCATGGAGGAGGAGAGGCTCTGAGGAGAGCACTGGAACTGTCGCATCAGACAGTGACACAGGTATGGATGAAAGTTTTGGCAGCAGATGGGCTGAAGGCAGATGTGGGAATGGCTAGTGTTCTGGAGGTGGAAGTAGGCAATCTTTCTGATGGAAGGGATATAGGGTCCAATACCTTATATATAGATTTAGTAAATGACAATAACAAGGTGTAACCAAAGAGAATTGTAATTAGGGCAGATCTCTCACAAATTTAACTCTGCATGCTGAAGGACACAGAAAACTGCACTGGACATGTCAGATATGCACCCGTTGCCTAATGCAACCCAAGAACATCAAATGACATGCAACTCTGAATCTGAACTTAAGAGGGATCAGCTGGGGCAGTGTCAGTAGGACAGTCATCCGTTGGCCTTCTCTGCAGACTCCAGCAACCACTAGAACATGTTCCAAGGGTGAATACATCAGCAAATTTAGACATAACTAACTGAAGCTTCAAGTTATGAGGCCTCAATGTGTTACTACTAGCAGCTCACTGCAGCTACCACTGTTTCATCACCTGGCTAGAACTCCAATTCTGCTGCTCTGGAGAGACCTCTGCACGTGGGACTAAACACAGGCACAGAACTCCTCTCCCAACAGACAAAACGTAGAAAGTCTGGACAGCAGAATCCCCACTGACTAAACACTTAAATGCACACAAGGTAGGTTAAAAAAAGTGTCCAAGGGATCCAGTGCATGCCCTGAGTGCTCTTTAAACCTGGTTTAGCACTGTACTGGAGTTGCAGTCATAGGGGGCTTCAGGCCCTCCAAATTTACTACCGAAGAGCAGAAATCACTTGACAGCGACACTGAAGTTGTGGTGTAAACACACCCACCCACATACAGAAAATGTGCTGCTCCTATAAAGTATGCAGTTTATTAAATCCCAATTATCACTGCAGCTCAAGTACAAGATTCAATCGCATATTACAGTAAATCAGGTTGAAGTCTGTGGCCATTGTAACCACTTATAATAGAAAACTGGATGGAGCATGGAACCAATTATATACATACAGCACAGAAACAGGCCATTCAGCCCAACTGAGCTGTGCCAGTGTTTATACTCCACACAAGCATCCTCCCACTCACCTCTTCCCAACCTGCTCCCCGCATCCCTCCCTCCTCATCTATGCATCAAGCCTCCCTTTAAAAGTGTCAATGCTATCTGTTTCAACCACTCTATGTGGCAGCGAGTTTCACATCATCATCACTGACTGCGTCAAGAAATTCCTCCTAAATTCAATACTATATTACGTTTACGCCCCCTTGTTCTGGACTCGCGCACAAGTGGGAACAGTTTCTCCATATCCACCCTATCGAACCCCTTCATACTTTTATCCATCATGTCTTTGCTTAGTCCTCCCTTTTTCACGGCCTGCTCAAGCTTTCCTGTTGTTTGCACCCTCTGAATTCTGGTAAATCTTTCTGCAATGCTTCAATATCCTCTGGTAAATCTTTCTGCAATGCTTCAATATCCTCTGGTAAATCTTTCTGCAATGCTTCAATATCCTTTTTTCTGGTATGAAGGCAATTGGAATCATAAAATCTTGCAGCACAGATTCGGCCCATCGTGCCTATCCAATTAGTCCCAATCCCTGCAATTTTTTCATTCTCACATCAGATCCTCACATCCTTCAAAAGAAACAAAATGTACAGACACGAGCACACCTCCTACTCATTACCTTACATCGTTTTTTTTAAAAAAAGCTTGTGTCTGTTTTGTGGTCAAATGTCCAGGTTACATTTGCTCCCGCTCCCCTTTCAGCTCTTGCACTTGACATCATCGGGCTGCAGCTCGCCGTGTAACATTCCCACATTTGCCATGTTTATTTACAACAAAAGGACTCATGTTAGGGGTGGGGAGCCAGAGTTTTCAAAGATGAAGTGATCCCTCTGCAGGGGACTGGCCGCCCTCGCTTGCGGGAGGACGCGCCACTCTGCATTGGGGTACGACACAAATCCAGCCCGCTGACTGCGCGCAATCCGATCACTAGTAACCGGCCAGAGAGCCGCCGCCGAGGGGCCGGCCTCATGGTTTTTACACGGCGGGGACCCGCGGCTTGATGCGATGGCACTCGCCCCCCCGGGGGAGAGGAGGGGGGGGAAGTGAGGGAGCGCTGGGCCGCGGGCCGGGCCGAGCCGAGCCTGCGGGTCGGGTTACAGCAGTCGGGCCCTCCTGGGCTGGGCTGAGAGGAGGCCGGAGGCTGCTCGGGTGAAAGGTCACGCAGAGGGGGTGAACCGCTGTCGTCAGATATGCAAAAGCGAGCGGCGGGCGGCGGAGGAGCGGGGCCTGGGCCGCGGAGCCCGGGACTCGCCGCTCGCCTTCCCCACCCCGGGGAGGGGCCGCCGCCTCCTCACAGACTGCCGCCGGCTGAAGCGGGCGGAGGAAAGGCCCGAGGCCCCGCTCCCCCGCACAGATTCTCCTCACTCGCACTCGCGGGCGGCGCCTGGGCCCGAGCCTGGCGGGTATCCGCCGCCCATCGGGCCTCGGGCGCCAGGCTCGGCACGACGCGGAGGGGGAAGAGTTCAGGCGCCGTTTCCGCCTCTTACCTCAGACGTTATTTTCAAAACGGGCGGTAAAAGCCGCGGCCGTTTCACCCCCCCGGTTCTCGGCTCCGCCGCGGGTCAGAGTTCGTGACCTCCACTCTCGGCTCGGCACGCGGCGCATGCGCACTCTCCGACCGGAGGCGGGCGCACAAAATGGCGGCTGGAAGGAGCCTGGACTGGAGCCAAGAGCTCGGCTCTCTGCCTCTACGCTGCGGTGAGCGAGGGGCGGCGGGGGAAAACGATTGGCAAGGCTGGCCTACCCGTTTCAAGTGTTCCAGAGTTGTTGAAGGACGCCGAAGGTGGTATGATGGTCAGCGAGCGGCGCCTCCAGTGCAGGCGGGGCCGGGTAACGGCGCCTGAGCAAAGTCAGTCAGTCGCCCATTTTCTGCAGAGCAGCCGCCCCTCCTCCTCCCCCCCCCCAGTCAGGCTCATCATTCCCCGTCTCACCAGCTCAAGATGCATTATTTATTTTACTAGGAGATTTGCTGTTAAAAATGATCAAGAAAAGGAACAACAGGAAACACTGGAAACCTGAAATAAATTCCAGAAATTTAAAATATGAAAAATACTGGAAATTTGAAATAAAATATTACAAGAGATTTAAAGTAAAAAAAAAATACAAGAAATCTGACATTTTCAGCGTTCCACCTTTTTCCACCCCTCTCACCTCCTTTAAAATCCTCATTCTCTACCGCTCGCAAGTACCACGCCAAGTTTCTCACCGAGATATCCTCACTGCTTTCCTCCCACAGCATCTGCACCCAAGCGACTTCTCATCCTCAGCCAATTCAACTCAGAGTTGTTGAAGGATGCCGAAGGTGGTATGATAGTCATCCCCCTCTCTCCAGCGTTCACTGCCCTCCTAACCGCCCTTCATTTCTCCCTCCTTACAAACATGCTACCCATATTCATGGCCATCCCCTTATGCCATCTCATGTGACCTTTCCTCCTATCGTGTCAATGCTCTCCTATCTTCCACCTACATAAACTTGAACTCATCCAAATCTCCTGTTCACCCATCCTTCTTCACCCCTGTGCTCGCTGACCTACATTGGCTTCTCATCCGGCAAAAGCCACTTGCTTTCAAATCCCTCCATGGCCTTGCCCACTCCCTCTAACCTCCTCCAGCCCTGCAACCCACCGAAATCTCTGTGCTCCTCCAATTCTGGCTTCTTGTGCAACCCCGATTTTAATCGCTTCACAATTGGCGGCCGTGCCTTCAGCAGTCTAAGACATAAGCTCTGGAATTCAAGATTCAAGATTCTTTATTTGCCATATGTAACTAGTACAATGGAATGCTTACTCCCCAATCACTCCCACAATAAAGCTGTGGGAGCTCACAGAGACACGTCAGCTATTTTTACAGTGCCGTGTTCAGAAAGTCAATTCTTTGGCATCCAGTGGCAGTGGGAGCACGATGTCCCTCAGCCGCTCCGTCCTCCTCGTCACCACGGCCTCCTCCTCACTGTTGCCGGCTCGGCTCCAGGTGCGGTGGCCTGCTTCTCCCGCTCACCGTCTGGCCACCATTCCCGGCTCCCCTCCTCCCAGTCGGACTGCAAGTCGTCGAGTCTGCTGCTGCGTCCCGATGCGCTGCGCTCCTCCGCCCGACTCGCCCAACACATCCTCCGGTCGCCGCGGCCTCCACCTCACCGTCGCCGGCTCCACGGTCCGACGGCCCAGGCCTGCTTCTCCCGCTTCCGGTCCAGGCTCTGGCCGCCATGCTCAGCTCCCCTCCTCCTGGTCGGAATCCCTTCCCGCTGAGGAGCGGCCGGCCGACGTGCCCTAGTGGGTCGACGTGGTTGCTGCTGCTCCGCCCGACTCGCCGAACACCTCGCTCTGGTTGTGGGAGCGAGCGGCGAGAGCGGGCCGCTCAAAGCAGGGAGAGCGCGCTAGCACCGGACCGTCTCAGGCGCCATCTTGAACCATATGGTTCCCGCCCTAAACCTCGCCGCCTCTCTCTTATTTCAGACGCTCCTTAAAACCTACCTCTTTGAACAAACTTTTGGTCACTAGTCCTAATATCTTCTTATATGGCTCAGTGTCAAATCTTGTTAACGTGCCTGTGAAGCACCTTGGGACGTTTTACTACGTTAAAGGTGCTATATAAATGCATTTGTTGTGTCAATCACAGATAAGGACATCTCTAATCACTTGTTTGTGTCCCTCTCCACTCACATTCCCTGACCAACTCCACTTCTTTCTGCAAATTTGAAAAAAAAATTAAAGATCTGGAATAAAAAATACAGAAATTTGAAATAAAAAACTAAATAAACTTGATATAAAAATATAAGATATCTGAAATAAAAATACAAGAAATCTAAAATAAAAAATACTGGGAATTTGAATTAAAAATATAAGAAAGTCAAAATAAAAAATATATAGATTCTGAAATGAAAATATGACAAATATAAAATAACATGCAATAAATCTGAAATAAAAAATTCTGGAAATTTCAAATAGAAAATTCAAGAAATCAGAAAAACAATTCTGGAAATTTGAAATACAAGAAATAAAAAATACAAGAAATTAATTTTAAAAACAAATTTGAAATAAAAAATACTGGAAATTTGATATAAATGTATGATATCTGAAATTAAAAATACAAGGAATTTGAAATAAATACTGGAATTTGAATTAAAGATATAAAAAAATCAGAAATAAAAAATACTGAATGTTTGAAATAAAAAATACAAGAAATCAGATATAAAAATATAAGAAATTTGAAATTAAAAGATACACCAAATTTGAAATAAAAAAATATAAGACAGCTGAAATAAAATATTCTGGAAATTTGAAATAAAAAATACAAGAAAACATTAAAAGAATTATGTAAATTTGCAATATAATATACAAGAAAAATAAATATATAGAAATTTGAAATAAAAATAAATTACATTTGAAATAAATACAAGTAATCAAATAAAACATTCTAGAAATTTGAAATAAAAAGTACAAGAAATCTGAAATAGAAAAAACAAGATATTTGGAAAAAAAAATTGGCAATCTGAAATAAAAAGTCTAAAAATAAGATTTTAGCATGGCTTTTGCCAAGATCCCACAAACTGGTCAGAAAAGGGATCCAATGGAAAGCGGCAAGTTGGATCCAAAATTGGCTCAGTGGCAGGAAGCAAAGGGTAATGGTTGATGGGTGTTTTTGTGACTGGAAGGCTGTTTCCAGTGGAGTTCCGCAGGGCTCAGTACTGGGTCCCTTGCTTTTTGTGGTACGTATATATCAATGATTTAGACTTCAATGTAGGGGACATGATTAAGAAGTTTGCAGATGATACAAAAATTGGCTGTGTGGTTGATAGTGAGGAAGAAAGCTGTAGACTGCAGGAAAATATCAATGGACTGGTCAGGTGGGCAGAACAGTGGCAAATGGAATTCAATCCGGAGAAATGTGAGGTCATGCATTTGGGGAGGGCTAACAAGGCAAGGGAATACACAATAAATGGTAGGATACTAAGAAGTGTAGAGGAACAAAGGGACCGTGAAGTGCATGTCCACAGATCCCTGAAGGTAGCAGGCCAGGTAGATAAGGTGGTTAAGAAGGCGTACGGGATACTTGCCTTTATTAGCTGAGGCATAGAATGTAAGAGCAGGGAGGTTATGCTAGAACTGTATAAAACACTAGTTAGGTCATAGCGAGAGTACTGCGTATAGTTCTGGTCACCACATTACAGGAAAGATGCGATTGCACTAGGGAGGGTACAGAGGAGATCTACGGGGAGGTTGCCAGGACATAGAAACATAGAAGATAGGAGCAGGAGTAGGCCATTCAGCCCCTCGAGCCTGCTCCGCCATTCAATGCGATCATGGCTGATCATCCAAATTCAGTACCCAGTCCCTGCTTTCTCCCCATACCCCTTGATCCCTTTAGCCTTAAGAAATATATCCAACTCCTTCTTGAATATATTTAATGTATTGGCCTCTGCTGCCTTCTGTGGTAGAGAATTCCACAGGTTCACCACTCTCTGGGTGAAAAAATTCCTCCTCATTTCTGTCCTAAATGGCTTACCCCTTATCCTTAGACTGTGACCCCTGATTCTGGATTCCCCGACCATCGGGAACATCTGTCCAGTCCTGTCAGAATTTTATAAGTTTCAATGAGATCCCCTCTCATTCTTCTAAACTCCAGCGAGTACAAGCCCAATCGACCCAATCTCTCCTCATACGTCATTCCTGCCATCCCAGGAGAATTTTAGCTATGAGGAAAGATTGGAGAGGCTGGGGTTGTTTTCTTTGGAACAGAGGAGGCTGAGGGGAGACTTGCTTGAGGTGTATACAATTAAGAGGGGCCTAGATAGAGTGGATAGGAAGGACCTATTTCCCTCAGCAGAGAGGTCCATAACCAGGGGGCATAGATTTAAAGTAATTGGTAGAAGGATTAGAGGGGAGTTGAGAACTTTTTTCACCCAGAGGATGGTGGGGGTCTGGAACTCACTGTTGGAAAGGATGGTAGAGACAGAAATCTGCATCGTGTTTAAAAAGTACTTGGATGTGCACTTGAAGTGCTGCAACCTACAGGGCTACAGACCAAGAGCTGGAAAGTGGGATTAGGCTGGAGAGCTCATTGGGCCAGCACAGACACGATGGGCCGAATGGCCTCCTCCTGTGCCGTAAATTTCTATGATTCTAAGAAATTTGAATTAAAAAATACAAGAGATCAGAAAAAAAATTCTGGAAATCTGAAATAAAAAGTACAAGTAATCTGAAATAAATTATGGAAATTTAACAAGTACTGGAAAAATTGAAAGAAAATTACAAGAAATCAAAAATAAAAATACAGAAATCAGAAATAAAAAATTCTGTGAAATGAAATTTTTGTCAAATTTAAGATAATTCTGGATATTTGAAGTAAAAATTGCAAAAAATCTGAATTACAAAATTATGGAAATTTGAAATATAATGTCTTAAGAAATCTGAAATTAAAAAATTCTGGAAATTAAAATTAAAATATACAAGAAAACTGAAACAAATTCTGGAAATTTCTACGGAAATATAGAAGAATAACAAATACAACGTATTTGAAATAGAAAATACTGGCAAATTAAAATAAAATGTATAAGAAATTTGAAATAAAAAATATAATAAATCAGAAATAAATTCTGGTAATTTGAAATAAAATGTACAAAAGTCTGTAATAAAAACATGGGCCGGAAGTTTCTAGTGGGTGGGGTGGTCAGCGGGCAGGATCGGTGGCGGGTTGGGTGGGAAATTTGATTTTTTTTTATAGCAGGTCAGGACCCAACTGTCAACCTGCCATAATGCGCCTTTCCCAATGTCGGGTCTGTCAGCGCTGAGCAGATCCGGCAGGCCACCCAATTAAACTCATTGCCATCTAGTTGACAGACCATAAACGGGCTTTTTTAACATAACCTTTCACTTTAACTTCATTACCACGGGAACCACATTGTTCGGGGACCACAGCTGTCAGCCAGAGGCGGGGATTCTGTGGCCATTGTTCCAGCTGATTACTTGACAGCTTCCAATGTACAGTAAAAACTCCCACCTGACAGATCATCACTTTCCTCAGCCACAAGCTGTTTCTCAGTCTATTTCCAGCACTGATTCTGCAGGCTTTCCACTCTCCATCCACTCTCACCTCATTGGAAGAACTCTCTCACCATTGACAGAATGCTTCTGTCATCTCTACTTCACCTGCCATCTATTCCATCAACATTGTTGCCCTTTATACTGTCTCACCTTGGGCCTCAGAATCCGACCATGATCAGCACCAACAACAACCTCTCCGCAATCAGCTGATGCTGCACAGGACAGAGGGCATCAGCACCCGAGCACATTGCTGCCCGGGACGCCAGGGATGGCCTCACCACAGCCAGATTTACTTCACCTGATGCTGTACACCCGGGATGCCACATGATGCGCCAGGTAAGCACCACCCCACACCAACACCATAAAGCATCCCTACAATGTCCAAGCCATTCCTTTCACACTCATCACCATTGCGGGGAGTACAGTTATGTCTCACCATTCACTGCAACTCACTAAGCCACTTCCAAATGTGCACACAAATCTGTCCAAGAACACAAAGTGTTGAAAATAAAGGTTTCAATGTTTGACAGCACAAATACAGAAGCTTTACATGAACATTGGATAAAACACCCTTTGTGGTTAGTTGGTATGATTGATCTAGGGTGAGTGTGAGGAGTGGCTAGTGAGATGGGGATGTGATAATGTAGATAGAGGTGCAAGGTAAGTTGGTGTAAGTAAGGATTTGCAGGGGTAGAGTAGGGAAGGCAGAGTGATGGGGATGTGATGAGAGGCACAGCAGGATGAAGGTGAGTGTGGCTTTGTACTAAGGTTTTGTGATCTAATGAGATCATTGAAAGTTTTGCGCCACTGCACCCAGGTCATCCTGACGACATTCCTGCTTGTGCCCTCCTGTGCAATGTGCAACCAGGCTGTGTTGGCCTCCTGGGGCAGTCTCCTGAAGAGGACCTCCCTGCGTGCTGTGACTCCCTCCATAAGCATATGGAGGGAGTCATGGGAGAACCTGGGTGCAGCCCTGCACCTCTGTGCAATCATTATCAATGTTTGCAGCACTTCAGTGCTGTAGAACACTGAGCACAAATGTCAAAAGGAAGTTGGCCATAGTCTCTTTAAGGAAACAGGCTCAAGACACGTCATGAATGACGTCACCAGGCCCTCCTCTGCAATGTGCAACCAGGCTGTGTTGGTCATAGAGTTATACAGCACGGATACAGGCCCATCGTGTCCGCGCCGGCCACCAAGCCCTGTCTATTCTAATCCCATATTCCAGCATTTGGTCCGTAGCCTTGTATGCTATGGCATTTCAAGTGCTCATCCAAATGCTTCTTAAATGTTGTGAGGGTTCCTGCCTCCACAACCCTTTCAGGCAGTGAGTTCCAGACTCCAACCACCCTCTGGGTGAAAAAGTTCTTTCTCAAATCCCCTCTAAACCTCCCGCCCTTTACCTTGAATCTATGCCCCCTAGTTATTGACCCTTCTACTAAGGGAAAAAGCTCCTCAGTATCCATCCTATCTATGCCCCTCATAATTTTGTACACCTCAATCATGTCCCCCCTCAGCCTCCTCTGCTCCAAGGAAAACAAACCCAATCTCTCTTCATAGCTGAAGCGTTCCAGCCCTGGTAACATCCTGGTGAATCTCCTCTGCAACCTCTCCAAAGCGTTCACATCCTGCCTGTAGTGTGGCGACCAGAACTGCACACAGTATTCCAGCTGTGGCCTAACCAGTGTTTTATACAGCTCCATCATAACCTCCTTGCTCTTATATTCTATGCCTCGGCTAATGAAGGCAAGTATCCCATATGCCTTTTTTACCACCTTATCCACCTGTTCCGCCGCCTTCAGGGATCTGTGTACTTGCACACCCAGATCCCTCTGACCCTCCGTCTTGCCTAGGGTCTTACCATTCATTGTGTATTCCCTTGCCTTGTTAGTCCCCCCAAAGTGCATCACCTCGCACTTTTCCGGGTTAAATTCCATTTGCCACTGTTCCGCCCATCTGACCAACCCATCTATATCGTCCTGCAGACTGAGGCTACCCTCCTCGCTATTTACCACCCTACCAATTTTTGTATCATCCGCGAACTTACTGATCATACCTTTTACATTCATATCCAAGTCATTAATGTAGACCACAAACAGCAAGGGACCCAGCACCGATCCCTGTGGTACCCCACTGGCCACAGGCTTCCAGTCACAAAAACAACCTTCGACCATCACCCTCTGCCTTCTGCCACTAAGCCAGTTTTGTATCCAATGTGCCAAGACACCCTGGATTCCATGGGCTCTTACCTTCTTGACCAGTCTCCTGTGCGGGACTTTATCGAAGGCCTTACTGAAATCCATGTATACCACATCCACTGCGTTACCCTCATCCACACACCTAGTCACCCCCTCAAAAAATTCAATCAAATTAGTCAGACATGATCTTCCCTTGACAAAGCCATGTTGACTATCCCTGATTAATCCTTGCCTCTCCAAGTGGAGACAAATTTTGTCCCTCAGAATTTTTTCCAATAATTTTCCTACCACTGATGTTAGGCTCACTGGCCTGTAGTTACCCGGTTTTTCCCTACTTCCCTTCTTGAATAATGGTACTACATTAGCAGTTCTCCAGTCCTCTGGCACATCCCCTGTGGCCAGAGAGGTCCTGAATATATGTGTTAGAGCCCCCGCAATCTCTTCCTTTGCCTCACACATGTAAGAAATGACAACACCAGGTTATAGTCCAACAGCTTTATTTGAAATCACAAGCTTTCGGAGCGCTGCTCCTTCTTCACCTGAAGAAGGAGCAGCGCTCCGAAAGCTTGTGATTTCAAATAAAGCTGTTGGACTATAACCTGGTGTTGTGTGATTTCTTACATTTGTCCACCCCAGTCCAACTCCGGCATCTCCACACCTTTGCCTCACACAGCAGCCTGGGATACATTTCGTCCGGGCCTGGGGATTTATCCATTTTTAGGCCAGCTAAAACCGCCAATACCTCCTCCCTCTCGATGTTAATATGTTCGAGCATATCACAGTCCCCCCGCCCTATTTCTATGTCTACATCGTCCTTCTCCATAGTGAAAACAGATGCAAAAAATTCATTTAGAACCCCTCCTACATCTTTCGGCTCCACACACAGATTGCCACTTTTGTCCCTAATGGGCCCTATTTTTTCCCTAGTTATCCTCTTACCCTTAATATACTTATAAAACATCTTAGGATTTTCCTTTATTTTGCTCGCCAGTGTTATTTCATGGCCCCTCCTTGATCTCCTAATTTCTTTTTTAAGTACCCCCCTGCACTTTTTGTACTCCTCTAGGGCTTCCTCCGTCTTTAGCCTTTTGTATCTGCCAAAAGCCCTCCTTTTTTTCCTAATCCATTCTCGTATATCCCCTGACATCCAAGGTTCCCTGTGGTTTTTGGAACCACCCTTGACCTTTACGGGAACATGTTGCCATTGTATGATCTCAATCTCCCTTCTGAAAGCCTCCCATTGCTCCAATGTGGATTTTCCTTCAAGTAGCTGATCCCAGTCCATTTTGGCCAGATCCTGCCTTATCCTATTAAAATCGGCCTTCCCCCAATTTAGAACCTTTATTTCCGGCCCATCCCTGTCCTTTTCCATGACCACCTTAAATCTCACCATATTATGGCCACTGTCACCAAAGTGCTCACCTACTAGCACTTTTTCCACTTGGCCGGCCACATTCCCTAGAATTAGGTCCAGTACCGCCCCCTCTCTTGTAGGACTTTCTACATGCTGGCTCAAAAAGCTCTCCTGGATGCACTTTAAGAATTCTACACCCTCTGAGCCTTTCACACTCTTGACTATCCCAGTTAATATTGGGGAAGTTGAAATCCCCCATTATTATTACCCTATTATTTGCACATTTCTCTGAGATTTGCCTACATATCTGTTCCTCTATCTCCCCCTGACTGTTTGGAGGCCTATAGTACACTCCCAGCAAAGTGCTTGCCCCCTTTTTGTTTTTAAGCTCCACCCATATGGCCTCATTAGAGGAACCTGCTAATATATCATCCCTCCTTACTGCAGTAATTGACTCCTTAATTAATATTGCGACACCCCCTCCTCTTATACCTCCCCCTCTGTCTCGCCTGAAGATTCTGTACCCCGGAATATTGAGCTGCCAGTCTTGCCCCTCCCTCAACCATGTCTCCGTGATAGCAACAATCTCATACTCCCATGTGTTTATCAACACCTTCAGTTCATCCACCTTATTTGCAAGACTCCTTGCATTAAAATAGATGCCATCCAGCCTTGCCCTTATATATTTGCCCTGTCTACCAAGCTGACTTGTTTTTTTCTCTATAATTGGCAGCACATCACCCCCTATTTCAGCTCCCCTCTGTATCCCATCCCCCTGCCAAGTTAGTTTAAACCCCCCCCCCAACAGTGCTAGCAAACCTCCCCGCAAGGATATTTGTCCCGCTCTGGTTCAGGTGCAACCCGTCCGACTTGTACAAGTCCCACCTTTCCCAGAAGCAGGCCCAGTGATCCAGGAAAGTAAAACCCTCCCCCCTACACCAACTCTTTAGCCATGCATTCATCTGGGTGGGGAGTACTCTTCCACCCATGGGAAGGGAAGAGGACCTCCCTGCGTGCTGTGACTCCCTCCTTAAGCATATGGAGGGAATCGTGGGAGAACCTGGGTGCAGCCATGCACCTCTGTGCAGTAATTGTCAGTTTTGCAGCACCTCAATGCTGTAGAACACTGAGCACAAATGTCAAAAGGAAGTTGGCCATGGTCTCTTTAAGGAAACAGGCTCAAGACACGTCATGAATGACGTCACCAGACCCGCTTCTTCTAATTGGGCCGGGAAGCGCGCCGGGCGGGCTTAACAAGCCCCATTAAGGTAAGTTTATTTTCCAGAGTGGGATGGAGACAGGAGTGGGGCCACGTCCTGCCCCCGACATTGCCCGCCCCGGACCCGCTGAGGTAAGGAAAATCTCGGCCAATAGGTCAGTGTCCCATACGTCCAACAAACATTATGATCCATGTCAGACTAGTTTACAGAATGCAACGTTTACTGGCTATGTGCCCAGTATAGTCTGATCAATATACCAGCAGCGTTAGAAACGGATATTGGTTTATGATTCAGAACAAACTAACCTGTGTCTTTTGACAGAATCAGCCCCCAGTTTTGCCAATAATTTTAACCATCAATTTTGCAAACTGTGGCTATTTATTTTTTATACGCCTCCATGAGCAGATATTTGGGATTTGCGAGTTTCCTTTTCCCTGCGGAGTGAGGCCTGTCCTCGGCTTGGTCGAGGTTGGGACCTCAGTGGAATCAATCTTGTGTCACCACTCTGGGCTGTCAGATTTTATAATCCCTGAGAGAGCCCTCAGATTGAGGCATGGCGAGTGTTCCTAGTGGAGCTCAGTCGGTTATTCTCAATTGCTCTAATTAAAGGTCTTCTGCATGTAAAGGTAGGATTAGCGCAGTGTTGTCCAGTACATTAGTCACTAGCCATAGATGGCCAATTGGGAATCCAGATGCAGCTAATTGCATTATCATCTGCTAAGATGGTGTGTGACGTGGACTTCAGCACCACGGAGACAGCAGCAACATTGTGTGGAATGGGGAGCTGTCACCATGGTCAGCTCAACCAATTGGAATAATCGCTCCACGCCTAAAAAGCCCAACCAATAACAAGCAGCACCAACAGGGCTCGTCATGGCAACGGGCAATGAGTATCCAACCACGATCAGGAAGGAGAGTGGGGGGGGGGGGGGTGGAGAGCGGGGGAGGGTGGGGATGGAGAGCGGGGGAGGGTGGGGATGGAGAGCGGGGGAGGGTGGGGGAGGGAGAGCGGGGGATGGGGAGGGGGGTCATCTTGTCCATTAGACCCACTTCCTGCTCCCTCAACCCAATCCCACTAAACCGCTGACCACCTAACCTCCTTTTCAGGCTCCCATATTAGCTGACATTATTAACAGTTCTCTCTCCTCAGGTATTGTACCCCCTCCCTCAAATTGGCCGTCATCACCCCCTCTTCAAAAGACCAACCCTTGACCCCCTCCCTCCTTGCAAACTACCGCCCCATCTCCAACCTCCCTTTCCTTGAATGTGTTGTCGCCTCCCCAAAAAATCCATGCAACTCTTTCCCGCAACTCCATGTTTGAATCCCTCCAATCAGGTTTCCGCCCTTGCCACAGTACCGAAACGGCTCTCATCAGTCACAATTTACACCCTTTGTGACTGTGACAAAGGTAAACTGTCCCTCCTCGTCCTTCTTGACTTGTCTGCTGCCTTTGACATGGTTGACCACTCCATCCTTCTCCAACGCCTCTCCACCATCGTCCAGCTGGGTGGGTCTGCACTCGCCTGGTTCCATTCTTATCTATCTAATCGTAGCCAGAGAATCACCTGCAATGGCTTCTCTTCCCGCTCCCACATCGTTACCTCTGCTGTCCCCCAAGGATCTATCCTTGGCCCCCTCCTATTTCTCAGTTACATGTTGCCCCTTGGCGACATCATCCGAAAACACAGCGTCAGTTTCCACATGTACGCTGATGACACCCAGCTCTACCTCATCACCACTTCTCTCGACCCCCTCCACTGTCTCTAAATTGTCAGACTGCTTGTCCGGGATGAGCAAAAATTTTCTCCAATATTGGGAAGACCGAAGCCATTATTTTCGGTCCCCACCACAAACTCCGTTCCCTAGCCACTGACTCCATCCCTCTCCCTAACATCCGTCTGAGGCTGAACCACACTGTTCGCAACCTTGGTGTTATATTTGACCCTGAAATGAGCTTCCGACCACATATCCGCGATAGTAACTAAGACGGCCCATTTCCACCTCCATAACATCGCCCCTCTCCACCCCGCCTCAACTCATCTGCTGCTGAAACCCTCATCCATGCCTTTGTTACCTCTAGACTTGACTATTCCAACGCACTCCTGGCCGGCCTCCCACGTTCTAACCTACGTAAACTTGATGTCATCCAAAACTCGGCTGTCCGTGTCCTAACTCGCACCAAGTCCCGTTCACCCATCACCCCTGTGCTCGCTGACCTACATTGACTCCCGGATTAAGCAACGCCTCTATTTCAAAATTCTCATCCTTGTTTTCAAATCCCTCCATGGCCTCGCCCCTCCCTATCTCTATAATCTCCTTCAGCCCCACAATCCTCCGAGATATCTGCGCTCCTCTAATTCTGCCCTCTTGAGCATCCCTGATTATAATCGCTCAACCATTGGTGGCCGTGTCTTCTGTTGCCTATGCCCTGGAATTACCTCCCTAAACCTCTCTGCCTCTACCTCTCTCTTTCCTCCTTTAAGGCACTCCTTAAAACCTACCTCTTTGACCAAGCTTTTGGTCATCTGCCCTAATTTCTCCTTCTGTGGCTCGGTGTCAAATTTTTTTGTCTTATAATACTCCTGTGAAGCGCCTTGGGACATTTTACTACATTAAAGGTGCTATATGAATACAAGCTGTTGTTGTTGGGTCTGGATGGAGAGCGGGGTCTGGATGGAGAGCAGGGTCTGGATGGAGAGCAGGGTCTGGATGGAGAGCAGGGTCTGGATGGAGAGCAGGGTCTGGATGGAGACCGGGGTCTGGAGGGAGAGCGGGGTCTGGATGGAGACCGGGGTCTGGATGGAGAGCAGGGTCTGGATGGGGAACCGGGTCTGGAGGGAGAGCAGGGTCTGGATGGAGAGCAGGGTCTGGATGGGGAACCGGGTCTGGATGGGGAACCGGGTCTGGAGGGAGAGCAGGGTCTGGATGGAGAGCGGGGTCTGGATGGAGAGCGGGGTCTGGATGGGGAACCGGGTCTGGATGGAGACCGGGGTCTGGAGGGAGAGCGGGGTCTGGATGGAGAGCAGGGTCTGGATGGAGAGCGGGGTCTGGATGGGGAACCGGGTCTGGATGGAGAGCGGGGTCTGGATGGAGAGCGGGGTCTGGATGGAGAGCAGGGTCTACCAGGGTCTGGAGGGAGAGCGGGGTCTGGAGGGAGAGCAGGGTCTGGAGGGAAAGCAGGGTCTGGAGGGAGAGCAGAGTCTGGAGGGAGAGCGGGGTCTGGAGGGAGAGCGGGGTCTGGAGGGAGAGTGGGGTCTGGAGGGAAAGCAGGGTCTGGAGGGAGAGCAGGGTCTGGAGGGAGAGCAGAGTCTGGAGGGAGAGCGGGGTCTGGAGGGAGAGCAGGGTCTGGATGGAGAGCAGGGTCTGGATGGAGAGCAGGGTCTGGATGGAGAGCGGGGTCTGGATGGGGAACCGGGTCTGGATGGAGAGCAGGGTCTGGATGGGGAACCGGGTCTGGAGGGAGAGCGGGGTCTGGATGGAGAGCGGGGTCTGGATGGGGAACCGGGTCTGGAGGGAGAGCAGGGTCTGGATGGAGAGCGGGGTCTGGAGGGAGAGCGGGGTCTGGATGGAGAGCAGGGTCTGGATGGAGAACCGGGTCTGGATGGAGAGCAGGGTCTGGATGGAGAACCGAGTCTGGAGGGAGAGCGGGGTCTGGATGGAGAGCGGGGCCGGTTCTCGTGAGTCTTGTGCGATTTAACATTCTCAACAATCTCTCTGATGAAGTTAAAGTTCCGCTCACAACTGCTGGACAAAAGCCAAAAGCTGCCCTATGATGTTTGGTGTCTGATAAATCCATAGCTGAATTCCAAACTTTGGTGAAAGAGAAAGATTGCAAAGCTTCAAACTGAATGGTGGTAGATGTTTGTTCAGTAACTGTACACGTGTGAAGTAGATTTACTGGATTGTCTGAGTGTGTGTAAGATTTTTTTGGACAACACTGGGCAGGACAGTGGATATACTGCACAGTATTAACAACAGGAACAGTAAGAAACATAGAAACATAGAAGATAGGAGCAGGAGTAGGCCTTTCGGCCCTTCGAGCCTGCTCCGCCATTCAATGAGATCATGGCTGATCATCCAAATTCAGTACCCTGTCCTTGCCTTCTCCCCATATCCCTTGATCCCTTTAGCCTCAAGAAATATATCCAACTCTTTCTTGAATATATTTAATGAACTGGCCTCCACCGCCCTCTGTGGCAGAGAATTCCACAGGTTCACCACTCTCTGGGTGAAGAAATTCCTCCTCATTTCAGTCCTAAATGGCTTACCCCTTATCCTTAGACTATGACCACTGGTTCTGGACTCCCTGGCCATCAGAAACATCCTTTCTGCATCTAGTCTGTCCAGACCTGACAGAATTTTATAGGTTTCGATGAGATCCCCTCTCAATCTTCTAAACTCCAGTGAGTATAAGCCCAATCGACACAATCTCTCCTCGTACGTCATTCCTGCCATCCCAGGTATCAGCCTGGTGAATCTTCGCTGCACTCCCTCCATGGCAAGAACGTCCTTCCTCAGGTAAGGTGACCAAAACTGCACACAATACTCAAGGTGCGGTCTCACCAAGGCCCTGTACAACTGCAGCAAGACATCCTTGTTCTTGTACTCGAACCCTCTCGCTACGAAGGCCAACATACCATTTGCCTTCTTAACCGCCTGCTGCACCTGCATGCTTACCTTCAGCGACTGGTGCACAATAACACCCAGGTCTCTTTGCACTTCCCCTTCTCCCAATCTATTGCCATTCAAATAATAATCTGCCTTCCTGTTTTTGCCACCAAAGTGGATAACCTCACATTTATCCACATTATAGTGCATTTGCCATGTTTCTGCCCAATCACCCAACCTGTCCAAATCGTACTGGAGTTTCACGACATCCTCCTCACAGCTTACACTCCCGCCCAGCTTTGTGTCGTCTGCAAATTTGGAGATATTACATCCAATTCCCTCGTCCAGATCATTAATATATATTGTGAACAGCTGGGGTCCTAGGACCGATCCTTGCGGTACCCCACTAGTCACTGCCTGCCACTCGGAAAATTACCCGTTTATTCCAACTCTTTGCTTTCTGTCCGCCAACCAGTTCTGGGCAATCTTACCACCATCCCAAAGTCTGCATTCCACAAATAACCTCTCCTGATATTTAAAACATTCAATACACAAATTTGCTAAACACGTGATTGTTGGTTATGGAACAGGCTCCCTAGGGAGACGCTGGAAGCAGGTAGTATTGATTCATACAAAAACAAATGAGATAGATTTCTTTCAGAAAATAACATTTTGGGATACGGTCTTTGATTAATTGGAGACATGACGTGAGGCGAGTGCAGCAGGCTCGGGAGGAACAGGTGACTGTGGACCTCTGGTTCCCAAAGCTCTCCACCACTGGGGGTTTCCTCGCCTCATGTCTGGGTCTGTTGTAGACTCACTGATAGAGATTGGTTGCTGTGATTAGTCAACAACGCCATTATTGTATCGTGTGACTCCCAGGATGGTAGGTGAGCTAGATGGACCATGGTCTTTTTTTGCCTAGCCTATTGAACTCACTAACCTTGTCAAGAGCCACAATCCTGATTGGTCATTGATTGACAGCCACACGCCGAGACATCGCAGGAAGCAATTCCATTTTTTAAAACGCCTTAAAGAAAAAAAAATGTTCTTTCCCCAAACCAGTGTTCTGGTTGAAATGTTAACATTCATGTCTAAACTGCTTTGTAATTTATTATTACAATATCCCAGCGCAATTGTCCTTTGTATTTCTGGTGATACTTTTCCATACATTGGCTGGGATTTTACTGGCGCTCAGGTTGTGGGTCCAGAGGTCGGTATCCTGCTGTCAACCTGCCTCCATGTCAGTTTCCCAAGTGTCGGGTCTGTCATTCCTAAACAGACCCGACACCAAGCGGCGGGTCAGCCAATTTAGATAGTTAAAAGCTAGTTAAGCAGGATTTTACCATGTACTTACCATTTTACCAGCTTTTCCACGAGTTTCCCGACATGCTGGGATCACATCAGGTAAGTGGGTCGGCATGGAATGATTTATTAACCTGACAGCTGCAAATGTTCTATGAAAGTTACCATTTCATAGGTCTTCACTTTCTAAGGTTAGAAGCTGTTGCTTACTGCATTTGGAAGACAGATTGACCTTGATGCAGGTTGCACGTGTTTGGAGCAAACTCTCTATCCAGTGTCACCTCATTGGAACAACCTCTCTCACCACTGACAGATTGCTTCTGTCATCTCAACCTCACCTGCCATCTATTCCATCAGCATTGGTGCCCTTGAAAAAATCTCACCTTGGTCCTCAGAATCCCAACACGATCAGCCCCAACACCAACATCCACACCAACCTTCTCCGCAAGCGACTGGTGCTGCACAGGACACAGGGCATCAGCACCTGACCACATTGCTGCCTGGGATGCCAGGGATGGCCTCACCATGGCCAGATTCACTTCACTTAATGCTGTACACCCGGGCTGCCACATGATGCACCAGGTTGGCACCACCCCCATAAAGCATCCCTACATTGTTCAAGCCATTCCTTTCACACTCATCACCATTGTGCGGGGTGGGGGGGGGGGGGTTCTCTTATGCCTCACCATTCACTGGAACTCACTAAGGCACTTCCAAAGGTTCACACAAATCTGTCCAAGAAGGCAAAGTGTTGAAAATAAAGATTTCAATGCTTGACAACACATTAACAGAAACTTTACATGAACATTGGCTAAAGCACAGAAGTGCATACTCTTGTGTGTTAGTTTGAATGATTGGACAAGAATGAGTGTGAGGGGTGACTAGTGAGATGGGGAAGTGATAATGTAGATAGAGAGGGATGGGTGGAAGTGTAAGGTAAGTTGGTGTAAGGATGTGCAGGAGTAGGGTAGGGAAGGCAGAGTGATGGGGATGTAATGAATGGCACAGCAGGATGAGGTTGAGTGTGGCTTTGCAGTAACGTTTCGTGATCTACTGTGATCACTGAAAGGTTTGCATCACTGCAGCCTGGTCACAGAATCACAGAAACCCCACAGTGCAGATAGAGGCCATTTCGGCCCATCGAGCCTGCACCGACACATATCCCACCCGATCCCCGTAACCCCTTCACCAACACATATCCCACCCTATCCCCACGTATTTAATCCCCCTAACACTAAGGGTCAATTTATCATAGCCAATCAACCTAACCCGCACATCTTCGGACTGTGGGAGGAAACCGGAGCACCCGGAGAAAACCCACGCAAACACGGGGAGAATGTGCAAACTCCACACAGACAGTCACCTGAGGCCGGATTCGAACCCGGGTCCCTGGCGCTGTGAGGCAACAGTGCTAACCACTATGCCACCGTGCTGTCCTCCTGACAAAATCACTGCTTGTGCCCTGCTGTGCAACCAGGCTGCGTTGATGTCCTGGGGAGGTGTCTTCCGCCCATGGGAAGGGAAGAGAACCTCCCTGCGTGCTGTGACTCCCTCCGTAAGCATATGGAGGGAGTAAAGGGAGAGCCTGGGTGCAGCCGTGCACCTCTGTGCAGTGCTCATCAGTGTTTGCAGCACCTCAATGCTGTAGAACACTGACAGCACAAATGTCAAAATGAATGTGGCCATGGTCCCTTTAAGGAAACCGGCTGATGATGCATCATCAAATGACGTCATCAGACCCACTTCCTATTAATTGGCCGGGAACCTCGCAGGGCGGCCTTAACAAGCCCCATCAACGGAAAATCATGTTGAAGTCCGGGATCTAGACAGATACAGGGTCCCCACATGCCACGGATGTCGCCCACCACAGGGGTTGGAAAAATCCAGCCCATTGTGTGTTTATTTTTTGCTCTATTCAATGCCTTCCATGATGGGCTCTGAGCATCAATGCTAAAGGGATGTGGAAGTTAGCCACATGTGGCTTGTGGCTAATGTATTGGACAACAGTGATGTTGTATCCAGCAGACCAGAGTGTTCACTGAAGAACTATATATAACGGTTTCAAAGTCTGGTTTTGAATTTTATGTAACATCTAAAAATGATCCTGCTGGTTTGCCTTCTGGTACACAGCAAAAGTGACAATGTTTACCGACTTACATAAAAACTACAAATTGCAGAGATGTTCACTAGGTGAATGTGCTTTGTTGCAGTGGAGGGAGATTTGAAACTAAATTTCTTATTATAACTCGCCCATTTTGGGAGTAAAATTCCTCCTGCTGATAATTTTACCCAAACTATTTTTGGTTAAGTTTGGTTGATTTTTTTAAATGATAGATTTCTGGTATTATTTCAGATTTATTGTATTGTTTATTCTTGTATTGTGCTGCATTTTGAAAGGAAGAATGAGAAGAGGCAATATAAGCTGAGCAATACAATTTTAAAAGTGGTGCATGAACAGAGAGACCTGGGAGTTCACATACACAAATCTTTCAAGGTGGCAGATGTTAAGTCATACAGGATCCTGGGCTTTGTAAACAGAGGCAGAGAGTACAAAAGCAAGGAAGTTGTCCTTTTTAGAACATAAGAAATAGGAGCAGGAATAGGCCACTTGGCCCCTCGAGCCTGCTCCGCCATTCAATAAGATCATGGCTGATTTTGGGCTCAAAGCCACTTCCCCACCTGCTCCCCATAACCCTTCACTCCCTTATCTTGCAAAACTTTGTCTATCTCCACCTTAAATGTATTTAATGACCCAGCCTCCACAGCTCTCTGGGGCAGAGAATTCCACAGATTTACGACCCTCTGAGAGAAGAAATTCCTCCTCATCTCAGTTCTAAAAGAGCAACTCTTTATTCTAAAACTGTGCCCCCACGTTCTAGATTTCCCCACGAGGAGAAACATCCTCTCTGCATCTACCTTGTCGTGCCCCCTCAGTATCTTATGATGTAAGAAAAAGGAGACTTACCATCAAGTAACTTTAAAGTAAGCTTTAAGTAACTTATAAACACACTATATACAAGAGAGGTCTTTACCATGCCTCTGGTAGAAGCCTCTTACAATACTGACCAGACCAGTATTTATACCAGTCCAACAGGAAGTGACATATGACAGGAAGTGAGGTATGTACACAGTTCATAGTTCACAGTTCATAGTTCACAGGAAGTGATGACATAACTTCCCGGAAGTTAGCATTTTTATCACATTCTTCCCTCCTGCAGGATTAGAAGGCTGTGGTCTACCTTTTGGTCCGCAGCCGCCGAACAAGGAAGAGTCGCACCCGTTTGGATTCCCGTCGTAGAGGGTCGCTGGTCTGCTTACATGCGGTTGGCCATTGGTCAGAGTCTGTGTGGCCTGGATTGCCCTGTGAAGGGTCGGGGAGATCATGGCTTCGAGTACGAGCCCCAATAGGTTCAAAGTCGGACTGCCTCTGTTCAGAGGGAGGTGCAGAGCTGGTCTGTGGCGGATCAGTACTTTCATGCGCGGTACTGGGAGGGTCGCAACCTTGAGCACGGGGTTCTACCGGCACCAAGCTAGTTGGTGTCCGATCAGGATCCTGGAGAGGGGTACCCGATAGGTCCCAAGAGTTTCCTGGTGAAATGCCATCACCCGATGTCCCACTAGGTCCTGGTGGGCAGGGAGCCAGATCCCGTAATGATACGGTAGATTCTCGGCCGTCGGAATATCGTATGTTTGCATAGGTGGGGTTGGCATCGGTTAGTTCAACCTCGTCTACGAGAGGGTCATTTTTAGACGTCCGAACGTATCTTCGGAGTAATACAGGTCCAGGAGTAGTTAGCCATGACGGGAGTGATGTCCCATGAGATGAGCGACGCTGGAATCCAAAGAACCGCTCATGAGGTGTAGTATTTGTGGCTGTAGAAAGCAGGGACCGTATAGAGTGCAATGCATCCGGAAGCACTGTTTCCCATTGCTGGTCTGGTAGGCCCCGAGATCTTAAAGCGAGACGTACGGAATTCCAGATGATACCGTTATACCTCTCTACCTGCCCATTTCCGATGGGATGGTATGGTGTTGTTTTGCTTGTAGCAATTCCCCGTTCTGAGAGGTAGTCCTTGAGTTCCCTTGACATAAAGGATGGACCCCGATCTGAGTGAATATAAGCCGGCATGCCACAGAGAGAAAATACCTGCTCAAGGCAGCAGATTACTGTGGACGCCAGCATATTGGAGCAGGGGAAGGCAAACGGAAAACGTGAATATTCGTCGATCATGGTGAGCAAATATGTGTTCCGAGTTGAAGAGGGCACTGGGCCCTTAAAATCGATGCTAAGTCGTTGCATCGGTTGGGTTGCATGTATGAGTATACCAGCTGAGGGGCGGAAGAACTGAGGTTTTAATTCCGCACAAAGCCGGCATTCTGAGCATATTTTCTTTACATCTCCAGTGGAAAAAGGGAGATTCCGTGATCGTACGAAATGTAGCATGCGCGTAACGCCAGGATGACACAAACCATTGTGGACATCCATGAGAGTGGAGGATGACATAGTGGAGCAGAATGCCCGTGTGAGGGTGTCCGGGGCCACATTCTCCTTGCCAGGCCGATAGAGAATGGTATAACCAAAAGAGGCCAGTTCCATCCTCCAAAGTTGTATTTTATTATTCTTAATTTTGGTTCGTTTTCGATTATCGAGCATGAAGGCGACTGATCGTTGGTCCGTGATCAATGTAAAGTGCTGGCGAGCTAGAAAATGGTTCCACTTCCGTACTGCCTCTATGATGGCTGTGGCTTCTTTCTCAACCGGAGGATAATGTAGCTCGGCACCTTGTAAGGTCCTGGACATAAATGCTACAGGACGACCTTCCTGATTCAGAGTAGCCGAGATCGCCACCTCCGAGGCATCACATTCAACCACGAAAGGGAGATTCTCATCGATGGAGTGAAGAGCCGCTTTCTCCAACTGTTTTTTGAGAAGGTTAAAGGCTGCAACAGCCGCTGTTCCCAGTGGAAATGATCTAGCATGCAGCAAGGGTTGGATTTTGTCCGAAAAATGAGGAATCCATTTAGCGTAGTATGCAAACAGACCGAGAGCCCGACGTAAAGAAGCCGGATTCTTAGGTGACGGGAGCTCTTGGAGCGGGCGAAGTCTTTCTGGGTCTGGCTTAATGATACCATTGCCTACGCAGTAGCCAAGGATGTTGATGGTCGGTTGCGACTCAACAGATTTGGATTCATTCAGGGTCAAATTACGGCGATGGAGGGCATCCCGAAATTTTTGGAGGTTGGAGTCGTGTTCCTGTTGATCGTGACCTGCAATGGTAATGTTATCAAGATAGGGAAAAGTGTCCCTTAGGTTTTCCTGCTTAACCAGGCCATCCATTGCCCGTTGAAAGGCAGCCACTCCATTAGTAACCCCGAATGGGAGGCGACGAAATTGGTACAGCCGTCCATTAGCCTCAAAGGCTGTGTACTGCTTATCTGAGACCTTCAAGGGTAACTGATGATAGGCACTTTTTAAATCGTAAGTTGAGAACACTTTGTATTCGGCCAGTTTATTAACCATATCATCAATGCGTGGCAATGGGTAGGCGTCCAAGTCGGTATATTGATTGATGGTTTGCGAATAATCGATGCATAGTCGCTGTTTGTGAGGTTTTAGAGGGTTCTTGACAATGACGACTTGAGCCCGCCAGGGCGACGAACATGGTTCAATGATATCCTCTGCTAGAAGTCGAGAGATTTCAGCCGCAATAAAAGATTGGTCTTCCTGATTAAAGCGCCGCGATTTCGTTATTATCGGTTGGCATTGAGGCGGAATACTGGCAAATAATGAGGGTTCATCAAGTGAAGCTGCTGATAATGCACAAAAAGGTAATTTAGATGGTATATTAGAAATAGTAAGTCCGGGTTTGGATCCACCAAACTCAATGGTGAGTTTCTTATGCTGTTTTTGGAAGTCCAGCCCTAAGAGGAGATCACTACATAAGTCTTTGAGCACCGAAAGTCGGGTGGAGGGATACATACGACCATGAAGTGTCATATCAACAACACAAAAGCCGGAGATTCTGGTATTAAGTGATGACTGGGCCATCGCAATTGCCTGGTCCGATGGGAAGACATGTAGTTTCAATTTCGCAACAATCTGTTCCTTAATGAAACTATCAGTACTTCCTGAGTCAATTAAGGCATCTAAGGTATGCCCTTTAATTGAAATTTTTGTGGCTGCCTGAGACAGGTTCTGTGGGCAAGCAGCTGTAATTGGTGTCGTTGCACAGAGAGTGGCTAAAACTCTCGGTGTGCTTCTTCGGGAGAGAGCTCGAGAGGAAGCTTGATAGGTCCTAGCTGGAGCATCTTGATAGGCCCTAATTGGGGCAGTTCGGTAGGTCTTAGCTGGATTGGCCCTCGTAGAGGCCCTTGATAGGCAAACTTTAGCAAAGTGTCCTTTTTTCCCGCAATAACTGCAGATTGCATTGCGAGCAGGGCAGGTTTTCCTAGGGTGAAAAGCATCTCCACAAAAGAAGCATTCCTTCCTAGATTGCCAAGAGGCTGCTAAAGTGGGGTCGTCCTCCTCTTCTTCATCAGAATTATCAGAATTAGATTCCCCCATGATAGGGTTCACCTGAGACCGCTTGAATTGTCTGGTTGCAGCTACAGCAGCAGATCGAGATCTGGGCAGCTGATAGAGGTCTGCATTTCTCTTTGCCAAATCCAGTGAACAAGCTAGGTCAAAAGCTTTTTGTAGCTCAAGTGTTTTACTTTCTAGTAGACGCTGGCGTATAAATGGAGAGGCAATCCCGCAGATGAAAGCATCACGAATCATTTCTTGGCGGTACAGCTCAGCTGAGGCTGCCTGAAAGTTACAATCTACGCTGAGCCTGCGAAGTTCTTGCAGGAATTCGTCAATTGATTCCCCTGGCCCTTGTCGGGCTGTGGCCAGTAGATGTCTAGCATAGACCTCATTTGGGGTCTTCGCATACAGTTTCTTAAGTGCCCGAATCACCTCTTCGTAATTATCCCAGTCATCAACATATTCGAACACTTTTGGGGTCACATAATTGACAAGTATCTTCAATTTAGCAGGAGCATCCACTTTACATTCATCCAGAAAATTCTCAAAAGTACGATACCAATGCTTCCATACCCTGCCAGCTGCTGGTGTATTCGGGTCCAAGTCCAGACGAATAGGTCTAAGGATTTTCTCCATGATGGGTGGTTCCCTGGATCCTTAACTTCCGAGTTTGTCTGAAGGTCTAGTATTTGTCAGTGTAAATACTAAGTTACTTAAATTGATGTAAGAAAAAGGAGACTTACCATCAAGTAACTTTAAAGTAAGCTTTAAGTAACTTATAAACACACTATATACAAGAGAGGTCTTTACCATGCCTCTGGTAGAAGCCTCTTACAATACTGAACAGACCAGTATTTATACCAGTCCAACAGGAAGTGACATATGACAGGAAGTGAGGTATGTACACAGTTCATAGTTCACAGTTCATAGTTCACAGGAAGTGATGACATAACTTCCCGGAAGTTCGCATTTTTATCACATCTTATATGTTTCAATAAGATCACCTCTCATTCTTCTAAATTCCAATGAGTATAGGCCCAACCTGCTCAACCTTTCCTCATAAGTCAACCCCCTCATCTCTGGAATTAACCTAGTGAATCGTCTCTGAACGGCCTCCAATGCAAGTATATCCTTCCTTAAATAAGGAGACCAAAACTATACGCAGTACTCAAGGTGTGGTCTCACCAATACCCTGTACAGTTGTAGCAGGACTTCCCTGCTTTTATACTCCAACTCCTTTGAAATAAAGGCCAACATTCCATTTGCCTTTTTGATTACTTGCTGTACTTGCATGCTAGCTTTTTGGCCTAGAAATTGGGTATAGCCCCGCTTGAGGCGTTAGAACTGGCGCTGCGCAAAGTTTATAGCCAGACGCAACTTATCGCTGCCTGGCGCGATATTGGGTTGCATCGCCCCCAAAGGTGATTGTGGCGCGACTTCAGACGGTGCACGGGACTCCTAAGGCGCAAAACTTCCGGCGCAACCCAATATCGGCGCGGACGGGCGCAGCGCAGGTGCTCTCAATTACCGAAAACCACGAGACTTCCAGGCGCCGGCCGGCTCTTAAAGGGGTGGGTCAGTCAGCCTCAGCTTCCACACTCAGCGCCTTGTAGGCCTCAGAATCGGCGCTCGCCCTTCTCTGGTGCAAAAACCTTGGACCAGATGGAGAAGGTGAGACAGAGAGCAGAGCGCTTCAGCAATGAGGCTCTGGAGCAATTGGTGGCCGCCGTGGAGCGCCGTCGAGATGTTCTGTACCCAGACAATGGCAGGAGGCCAAATCAAAAGGAATACCGCCGAGCTTGGAGGGATGTTTCTCAGAGGGTCAACTCCAGCAGCATGGTGACCAGGAGCCCTGTACAGTGCAGGAAGAAATTCAACGACCTCACTCGGGTCGTGAGGGTGAGTGGTGTTTATTCAAACTTCTGAATCCCTCCATCTGCACCTGACTTTATGGCTACAGGGTGCGCGATGCCCCAATGGCCATGTGTCAGCAAGCACCCATGGCCCTTTCTGGACACACACATGCACATTTGACTCAGGGCATCATGTAAGGGCTCTTCCACCATGGGGGGCATGAGATGATCACTCAGGGCATCATGTAAGGGCTCTTCCACCATGGGGGGCATGAGATGATCACTCAGGGCATCATGTAAAGGCTCTTCCACCATGGGGGGCATGAGATGATCACTCAGGGCATCATGTAAGGGCTCTTCCACCATGGGGGGCATGAGATGATCACTCAGGGCATCGAGGCCTAGAAATTCAGTTGGCTGCACCAGCCGTTAGCGCCTTAGGAGGAGTAGATCTCGAGCGCTAGGCGCTTAGCGCCCGGGCGCAGCGTGATCTGCGCCTCGCCCCAACTTCAGTAGACATTTAGCGCCGGCGCAAAGTCATCTGCGCGCGCAGATCATGACGTCATTTCGTCGTGCAACGCCCTTTGTGCGCCCGGAACCGGAACTTCACTCGCGCCGCCCCATTGTGCGCCTGGCGGCCCGAACGACTGTGAAGTGGAACGGTACACAGCCGAGGTGGGCCGCGGGGAGCGCAAATTAAAGGGGCACTCCTGCAGTACAAAAGGCAGCCGTTTTGCAACACTTTGTGAGAGACAAAGATGGAGGAGGAGGAGGAGATTGGTGTGCCGGTACCACATAACAAACTGATGGAGAGAAGCCCTCCCCAACAACACAAATACAGCAGTCTCGGCCTTTCAAAAAAACAAAGCCACCCTCCCC
The DNA here is from genome assembly GCF_052327205.1 of Somniosus microcephalus. NCBI lineage: Eukaryota > Metazoa > Chordata > Chondrichthyes > Squaliformes > Somniosidae > Somniosus > Somniosus microcephalus. The sequence goes on from NC_141003.1 coordinate 6,673,847, forward strand.
CTTTAAGAGCTCACCGGAGCCAGAGTGTCTGCCGTCAATCACCAGCTCGCCGCACCTGCCCTGCGCCCAACTTCCGGTGTTAGCGCCCGGGCCGCCGGCTTAGCGCCTAATGATAGTCGTGCATCACCTGTTTTAGCGCAGCAGCAACCTCTTAGGGCGATGCGACTGAATATCGGCGAAGGGGGCTCGACTTTGCGCCGGGCGCAAACTTTAGCGGCCGCCCGACTTTACCGCCCCAGAAGTGGCTATACTGAATTTCTAGGCCCATGTAACTTAACTTCCCCTTCTTTCCCCTGCAGTCCAAGCTGGCGAAGAATCGCAAAGACCAGCTTCGAACCGGTGGAGGACCTCCACAAGTGGTCACTCTCACGGATCTCGAGGAGAGAGTGCACCAGATTCTTGGAGGACGTCTGAGTGGTCCTGTTACCACTGCAGCTGCTGACCCCATTGTCGACAGCGAGGGTAAGGTTCTCACCTTTTACAGCTGTCTCCTTCCACTTGGTACCCCCGCCAGCATGCTTTCTCACTGTGGAGCCATGTCATAGCCTTGCCGCAATCTGGCATGCCTTGCTGCCAACCTGTCCTTTTGCTAAAGCCACTCTTCCACCTCCCTGCTTTCAGATGATGCATCACCAACTCGGGATCCGGGCCCTGAAGCTGCCAGTGCCAGTGCCTCCGGAGGCGAGGATCAGGAGGAAGCCGGACCATCTGTTCCAGCCTCAGGGGAGCCTTCACATCTGCAGACTGGGGATAGTAGTTCCCTGGAGGGGAGGGGGGGGCACTCTGATGAGGAGCCAGTTGCCGGAACAAGCGGCCTGCAGCAACGCGAAGGGGGTAGGCAAGTTCGGCCACCGGCTCCCCGGAGGGCAAGGCAGGGAACGATGACTGCTGCACAGAGTGCAGAGGAGGTGCGGAGTCTGGCTGAAATGAGCACCCAGGCCCGGCTCAGGCACACTGAGCTTATGGCTGCAGTGGGGAGGATGCCTCAGTCGATAGAAACACCAGCAAAGAGTGTGCTGGACTTTGGGGCAGCAATGGAGAGGACTGTCCAGGGCTTCGGGGCAGCAATGGAGAGGACTGTCCAGGGCTTCGAGGCCGCTATGGAAAGGACTGTTCAGAGCTTCGGACAATCCCTGGAAAGGTCTGTCCAGGGCTTGTCCGAGGCAGTGGAACGGACTGCTCCGGCCTTGACCGAAGCAATGGAAAGAACTGTCCAGGGCTTCTCCAAAGCACTGGCACCTGCCACACAGGTCCTCACTGCTGCCACGCAGTCACTTGCTGGCCTCATCCACACCCAGATTGAGGCAACGCGAACTCTCACTGCTACCACCCTATCTGCATCAGTTAGGATCACCCCGGGCCCTTCCAGTACCACACGAGGCCAGGAATCAGTGGAGCAGTCGATTGTGGCGGCTGAGCCGAACCAGTCCCCTCAGAGAGCCAGCGTGTCGTCCGACCATGGTGCAGGTGACCATTGCTCATGCCACCGCTGGCACGTCTGCAGTGCAGCTGCCACCACCTGCAGTGCACACTGCTTCCAGCCATGCCCAGATCAAGCAGCCAGCCTCCGCACCCTCCAAGCCCAGAGGTCGTCCAGGCCGTCCCTCAGGGGCTTCTGCGATTCCAGTCAGCAGGCGTCCCCCAGCCTTGACGCCGCCACTGGGGTTCAATTACGTAGGAGCAGCAGGGAGGGAAGGGGCCGACCGCGAAAGAGAAGTCGGTCTCCATCAAGGGGCCAGCAGTAGAGGGAGTTGCTGAGACGTTTCTTCCTCCAAATTCAAGGACGCCCTCACCTGTTGTGATTGTTTGTGATGGTTTGTTTAGTTTTGCGGCTTTGCCAGAGAGTTCACTGTTATTTTGTTAGTTATGGTTTCTGTTGACATGACGTTGTTATGCTGGAAGGAAGCACTTTTTTGACAATAAAGAATTTTTTTTATTTACAATGATACTCGTAACTATGTACACTCATGGTAGCCTTCATAGGCTTTGTACGATCCGAATTGCGCAGGACGAATGACAGCCATCATTCCATCAGAGGGGCCTAGAACCGAGTCCTTATGAGCCTCTGACAGACGGCCCTTCCAGTTTCAGGAGCCCTCCCATCTTCCTCCTCCTCCTCCTCGTCCGCATGCTCCTCCTCCTCGTCCGCCTGCTCTTCCTCCTCGTCCGCCTGCTCTGCTGGACCTTGAGGGTCGGCTGGCATTGGCTGGGTTCGTCGAATGGCCAAGTTGTGGAGCATGCAGCAGACGACGACAATGCGACCCACTTGCTCCGGCGAGTGCTGCAGGGCTCCCCCCGAATGGTCCAGACAGCGGAAACGCTGTTTGAGCACACCAATAGTGTGCTCCACAATGTTCCTGGTTGCCTGATGGCTGCTGTTGTAAAACTCTTCTGCCGGGGTGGCGGGCAAATGGAGTGGGGTCATGAGCCATGGGCAGAAAGGATAGCCCTTGTCGCCCAGAAGCCAGCCTCGTGGGTGAGCCGGGCCCTCAAAAAGGTTAGAAACTGAGGTCTGCTGCAGGATGAACGCATCATGGTTGCTCCCAGGGAATTGTGCGTTGACTGCCATGATCATCTGGCGGTGGTCACAGACCAGCTGGACATTGAGGGAGTGGAACCCCTTGCGGTTGCGGAACTCCTCCGGATTCTGCAATGGCGCCCGCAAAGCCACGTGTGTGCAATCAATGGCCCCCTGCACCATGGGGAAGTCCGCAATAGCAGCGAAGCCCTGCGCGCGCTTCGCCTGCTTCTCCAGGGTCACAGGGAAGGTGATTAATTGACGCCTCCTTCTATAGAGGGCAGCTGTCACTTGCCGGATGCAACAATGCACTGCAAATTGTGTTATATTCGCGATGTCCCCAGTGGCTGACTGAAAGGATCCGCTTGCGTAAAAGTTCAGGGCAACAGTCACTTTGACGGCAACCGACAGAGAGGTCCTGCACCGTAGACGCGGCTGCAGATCCTCAGCAAGCAGGTGGCACAGCTCAGTCACAACCTCCTTACCGAATCTGAGCCCTCGCAGACACTGCTCCTCGGGCATGGTAAGGTATGACACCTGCTGCCTGAAAACCCTCGCAGCGTATCGTCGGATTGGCCGACCTCCATTGCCCCTCCTCCTTCTGGCCAATCCCGGCCCTCTCTCCCGCCGTCTCTGTGCCCCTTCCAAGTGTCCAGCCATGAGGACATTCCCCTCCAAAGCAGCTCCCATTGCTATGCCAGATGGGCAACACGCAGTAATGTCTAGCGCTCCAACTGCTCCGGACAGGCCTGCAGGTCCCAAGTCTTCGAAGGCTAAATCCAAAAAATAGTGTGCAACAGTAGTTCACCAACTCTCTCCAGCAATGAACAGAATGAACAGGCCAAGTGGCTGCAACTTTTATACTAGAGCTGTCCCCTTTAAATAGCACCCTGACTCCGAGAAGGGCCTGGGAACGTTCCATCCAACTGTCACTAATAGCGCCAGGCGGAAAGGTTCCGGGCGCCACCAAATATCCGGTCAGGGGCGCCAAAAAGGCGTTGCACACTGAAATGACATCATGAACTGCCTGCGCACGCGGGCGCGTGCTAAGAGTTAGCGCTGGCGCTAAATGGATACACAATATGGGAGATGTCGCTATCTTCATTGCGCCCGCCCGAACATTGGGTAACGCCCCAATTCTTGGGCTCTTTAGGCGCTAATCGCTGGCGCAACCAACCGAATTTCTAGGCCTTTGTGTTTCATGCACAAGGACCCCCAGGTCCCTCTGAACTGTAGCATTTTGTAATCTCTCGCCATTTAAATAATAATTTGTTTTATTTTTCCTGCCAAAGTGTATAACCTCGCACTTTCCCACATTATCCTCCATCTGCCAAATGTTTGCCCACTCACTTAGCCTGTCTATATCCCTTTGCAGGTTCTTTGAGTCCTCTGCACAACTTGCTTTCCCACCCATCTTTGTATCATCCGCAAACTTGGCTACATTACACTCGGTCCCTTCATCCAAGTCATTAATGTAGATTGTAAATAGTTGAGGCCCCAGCACCGATCCCTGTGGCACCCCACTAATTACTGTTTGCCAACTGGAAAATGACCCATTTATCCCGACTCTCTGCTTTCTGTTAGTTAGCCAATTCTCTATCCATGCTAATATATTACCCCCAATTCTGTGAGCTCTTCTCTTATGCAGTAATCTTTTATGTGGCACCTTATCTAATGCCTTCTGGAAATCCAAATACACCACATCCACTGGTTCACCTTTGTCCACCCTGCTCGTTACCTCCTCAAAGAACTCCAGCAAGTTCGTTAAACATGATTTCCCTTTCATAAAACCATGCTGACTCTGCTTGACTGCATTATGATTTTCCAAATGCCCTGCTACTGCTTCCTTAATGAAGGACTCCAGCATTTTCCCAACGACAGATGTTAGGCTAACTGGTCTATAGTTTCCTGCTTTCTGTCTCCCTCCTTTGTTAAATAGGGGTGTTACATTTGCGGTTTTCCAATCCGCTGGGACCTCTCCAGAGCCCAGGGAATTTTGGTATATTGCAACCAATGCATCCACTATCTCTGCAGCCACTTCTTTTAAGACCCTGGGATGCAGGCCATCTGGTCCAGGGGACTTGTCATCTTTTAGTCCCATTATTTTACCAAGTACTATTTCCTTAGTGATAGTGATTGTCTTTAGTTCCCCCCTCCCTGTGGCCCCTTGATTATCCATTATTGAGATGTTGTTAGTGTCTTCTACAGTGAAGACAGATGCAAAATATTTGTTCAGAGTCACTGCCATTTCCCCGTTCTCCATTATTAATTCCCCAGTCACATCCTCTAAGGGACCAACGTTTACTTTAGCTACCCTCTTCCTTTTTATATACCTGTAGAAGCTCTTACTATCTGTTTTAATGTTTCTTGCCAGTTTACTCTCATAATTCATCTTCTCTTTATTTTTTTAGTCATCCTTTGCTGGTTTTTAAAAATTTCCCAATCCTCTGGACTCCCACCAATCTTGGAAACATTGTATACCTTAGTTCTCAATTTGATACCATCCTTTACTTCCTTAGTTATCCACGGATGGTGCTCCCTTCTCTTAAAATCTTTCTTTCTCACTGGAATATATTTTTGTTGATAGTTATGAAATATCTCTTTAAATGTCCGCCACTGCATTTCAACTGTCTTACCCTTTAATTTATTTTTCCAGTTTTATTTGAAAGTTCCTGATTTTTTTATTTCCTATTTCTGGTATAAATTCAAATTTCCAGTATTATTTATTTTAGATTTCTGATATATTTTATTTAAAATTTCTTATATTATTTAATTCAAGTTTCTTAGAATTTTTATGTCACGTTTTGATATCTTTTATTTCAAATTTCTATATTTTTATTTTAAATTTCTATACTTTTATTTATAACTAGCTGAAGTGCCCGGCGGTGCCGAGGCTTTTTCGAGGGCATGCTGTTGTTGGAAGAGAGAGAGAGAGGGCGACTGGGGGGCGGGGGGGGAGAAGAGAGAGAGAGAGAGCGACTGGGGGGGGAAGAGAGAGAGCGCGACTGGGGGGAAGAGAGATAGCGACTGGGGGGAAGAGAGAGAGCGGGTGGGGGGCAGAGAGCGGGGGGGGAAGGGAGGGCGGGGGGGCAAGGGGCGGGGGCAAGGGAGGGGGGGAAGGGGCGGGGGAAAGGGGCGGGGGGAAGGTGCGGGGGGGAAGGGGCGGGGGGGGAAGGGGGGGGAGGGGTAGGGGGGAAGGGGGGGCGGGCACAGGCCCCGCCCCCCCCCGGCCGAGAGCCCCGCTCTCCGAGCCCCGCCCCCCCCGGCCAAGCCCGATTGCGGCTCTGAGAGATGGCCGGCGGCCGAGCCCCGCCCCCCCCCCCAGCCGAGCCCGATTGCGGCTCTGAGAGACGGCCGGCGGCCGAGCCCCGCCCCCCCCCCCCCCGGCTGAGCCCGATTGCAGCTCTGAGAGACGGCCGGCGGCCGAGCCCCGCCCCCCCCCCCCGGCCGAGGCCGATTGCGGCTCTGAGAGACGGCCGGCGGCCGAGCCCCGCCCCCCCCGAGCGCGGAACAGAGACGCCGCGTCTCACCTGCTCCTGCTGCACGCGCACCCTGACCCTTGTGGCTGACACCGTTGCCCTGGGTAACGTGACACTGGGGGGTGGGGGGCGTGAGGAGCTTAGCAGAAGCGCAATCACCTAGCTCGGGCCTGGCTGGGCAAGAAAGGCGCAGGCTTTGAGGCCTAAGAAAAAAACGGGGAAAGGTAGGAAAAAGAATGTTCAGGTTAGAGAAAATATTAACAAATGAGTGATTTTTTTAAAAACAATTTAATAAATTCAATTTTATTTTGGTGGAAATGTATATTTGAAAAGAAAGACACAGAAAGCAGGAAAAAGAATGGAAGCAAGATGGCGGCGACTCACCTCGGTTCAGAACGATAAGGCCCGCCCACACACGCACCGATTGGTCGACCGTCAGGTCACCAAAGCGGAGGATTGGTCAATCGTCCCGTCACTCGACCGTAGGAGGGCCCGGCCGCACGCGGCAGCAAGCCGCCGTACGATTGGTCGACCTCGAGGTCACTCTGTCGCTAATGAGCGGATAATGAGATGCTAATGAGCGGAATGTTGAAGGTTTTTGGGATACCGCGGGCGCGATTTTAGCCCGGCCGAAACGTAAATACGCTTAAAACCGTCTCGGAAGCGTAAGCTTTCTTTGGCGGTAACGCGCGCGTAGGTACGCTCTGTAACTTTCGAGCGCATAGCCCGCCAGACGCACACGCGATGACAGACGGAATGACAGACAGAATGACAGACAGAAGTACCGATTTATATATATAGATTTCTTATATTTGTATTTCAGATTTATTCATCTTTTATTTCATATTTCTTATATTTTTTTCAAATTCCTTATTTTATTTCAATTTCTATATATTTATTTCAATTTCTTATATTTTTTATTTAAAATGTATATTCATCAAATTACATGTATTTTATATTTCATATTTCTTGCATATATTTCAAATTCCCAGAATTTTATATTTCAGATTTCTTGTAATTTTATTTAAATTTTTTGATACTTTTTATTTCAGATTTCCAGTACTTATTTTAAATTTCTAGAATTTTTTAATTTCAGATTTCTTGTACATTTTTTCAAATTTCCAATAATTTTTTATTTCTGATGTCTTGTATTTATTTCAAATTTCATTTATTTTAAATTTCTGTATTTTTATTTCATGTTTCTTATATATTTCATATTTCCATAATTTTTTGTTTTCTTGCATTTTAATTTCAAATTTCCAGAAAAGTTTTATTTCAAATTTCGATATTTATTTTAAATTTCTATAATTTGTTTTAGATTTCTATGCTTTTTATATCAAATTTCTAGTTTTATTTCAAATTCCTTGTATTTCCAGAACTTTTATTTTAAAGTTGTTTTTTTTATTTCAAATTTCTTGCATTTATTTCAGATTTATTTTTTATATCAAATTTCTATATATTTTATTTCAAATTTTTTGTATTTTTTAGATTTCTTATATTTTTATTTCAATTTTTTGTGTTTTTATTTCAGCTCTCTTTAAGAACCGACAAATTTCCAGAATGTTTTATTTCAGATTTCATGTATTTTCTATTTCAGATTCCTTGTATTTTTTTATTTCAGGTATCTTATATTTTTAATATCAAATTTCCAGTATTTTATCAAATTTCTTTTATTTTTTATTTCAAATTTCATGTATTTCTTAATTCAAATAGCTATTTTCTTAATTTCAAATTTCCAGAACTTTTTATTTCAAATTTCTATATTTATTTCAGATTTCCTTTATTGATCAAATTTCTTGTATTTTTTATTACGGCTCTATTTAAGTTTTTAATTTAGATTTCTACATTTTTATTACAGATTTCATGTATTTTATTCACGCCGACCCCGCTGCTGGCTCCATCCGCTCTGGGAAATGATTTCACATTGATAGGGCTTGCTAAGCCCGCCCAGCGTGTTTCCCGGTCCAATTAGAGGAAGCGGGTCTGGTGATGTCATTCATAATGCGTTATCAGCTGGTTTCCTTAAAGGGACCATGGCCAACTTTGTTTTAACATTTGTGCTGTCAGTGTTCTACAGCACTGAAGTGCTGCAAACATTGATAATGATTGCACAGAGGTGCAGGGTTGCACTCAGGTTCTCCCATGACTCCCTCCATATGCTTATGGAGGGAGTCACAGCACGCAGGGAGGTCCTCTTCAGGAGACTGCCCCAGGAGGCCAACACAGCCTGGTTGCACATTGCACAGGAGGGCACAAGCAGGAATGTCGTCAGGATGACCTGGGTGCAGTGTGCCTGCACTATGCCACCGTAACCAGACACTTGAATTTCATTGCATTTTTCTGTATAAAAGTCTATGCAGATATACTGTACTGTACAAAATCAATGCGGTGTCAGGGAATTTATTTCTCCCTGAGCTACACAAGGGGAATGATAATAGATTCATGAAATATCAACATTATTATATATTGGACAGAAGGCATCAATGGGGTTAAAGTCTTGAACAGTGAAGTGAAAACTGAATTGAATATAATGCCCGAGCTGACTACACCAAGTGCCAGAAGAACATAAGAAATAGGAGCAGGAGTCGGCCACACGGCCCCTCGAGCCTGCTCCGCCACACGGCCCCTCGAGCCTGCTCCGCCACACGGCCCCTCGAGCCTGCTCCGCCACACGGCCCCTCGAGCCTGCTCCGCCACACGGCCCCTCGAGCCTGCTCCGCCACACGGCCCCTCGAGCCTGCTCCGCCACACGGCCCCTCGAGCCTGCTCCGCCATTCAATAAGATCATGGCTGATCATTGACCTTGTACTGTCCTCGCTACGTGTATGTGTCTGTACGCAGTTAGACAGCCAGCCAAATTCCTTTCAATAACGACATGGGAGTCAGGATGTAGCGTCCAAGCTCCAGTGTTTAATAATGCCACACTTGCATGAGGTCAATGAAACAATACAAATCAGTTGCATTGGGTTGGAGTAAAACTGAGAAAGAAAAAAGAAAGAAATGCACCTTGTTACATACATGAGATATAACTAACATTTAAACATGAATATGTAATGAAACCATTCAACTCACAGGCAATGCTTTCGAAGGCGTAACAATGTAAGATTGCAGCGGATTAACTTGCAGCACGTTCCATGCTGCTGTGACTTCTTTGTTTGCTATCACTATACTACTTCCTGTTGAGTGACCCGACTGGCCATTTCCATTTACTGCCACCTACTGGCGGCAACAAAACGTAACTCCTGCAATTATAAGGCAGAACACTCCCCACCTGGCGTCTATTAGATGCCACTACTTATAAAACATACAGAACTGTGGAATCAATAACACTCAGTCCTCCTTAGGTAAGAGGAGTACGACCTCTGAGATGGGCCTGAAGAACTTGTTGACCGTCCCTTGAACAGTGGCCTTCACATCTAGTTCTGGGCTGACGAGCTTGAATGATTCTTGTGCCGTATGGTCAGCTTGGTCAGGTTTGTGTAAGAAAGCTGGCCCGGTAAACCACATTGTACTGGAGAGCTGGGAGGCAGGCACTGACCTGGTGGCGAGGTCAGCTGGATTCAGCTCTGTGGGCACATAGTGCCACTGGTCGGGGCATGTTGATTGTCTTATTCGCTGAACTCTGTTGTGTACATATATGAAGAATCTCTTTGACTCATTGGAGATGTAACCGAGCACAACTTTGCTGTCACAGTAGAATTTCACTGCATCAAGCTTGAAATCTATCTCATCCAGGATGAGATCCGCCATCTCCACTGCTAATACTGCAGCGCATAACTTCAGGCGTGGTATGGTGGGCTCTGGCTGGGGTGTCAACTTCGCCTTTCCCAGGACAAATCCCACGTTGCTTTGGCCCTCATCATCCAGGGATCTCAGGTCGGCTACCGCGCCAATAGCTTTCTCGGACGCATCTGAGAATACACACAACTCGGTGCGTTTGGATTTGGAGAGTGTGTCTGGTGAGTAGGTGCGTGGGATATGAAGATTTTTTAGATTTTTGAGAGACTTTCTCCATGTCTCCCATTCTGTTAACCTGCCTTCGGGGAGTGGAGAGTCCCAGTCGCTCGTGTCTGTGCAGAGTTCTCGTAGTAGGGCTCTTCCCTGAATAGTCACGGGCGCCACCATGCCGCGAGGGTCAAAGAGCAAGTTGACCGTTGACAGCACTCCACGGCGCGTAAATGGCTTGTCACCTACAGACACTGCAAAGGTGAAGGTGTCAGATTCAATTTCCCAACGTAAACCAAGGCTTAGCTGGGCTGGCATGGTTCCGTCGCTGAGGTCTAAGTCTTTAATGCCCTTGGCGAGATCCTCAGCTGGAAAGGCCTTCATCACTGCTACACTGTTTGAGGCAATTTTGTGCAGCCTCAGGTTGGACTGTGCTAATGAAGCTTGAGTTCGCTTCAGCAGGTTGATGGCTTCTGCTTCTGAAGGTAAGGATATGAGGCCGTCATCAACATAAAAATGTCTCTCCACAAACTGTCTTGTGTCTTTTCCATACTCGTGTTCTCCCTCTTTGGCTGCACTTCTGAGCCCATAGATGGAGACTGCAGGGGAGGGGCTGTTACCAAAAACGTGGACCCGCATCCTGTATTCAGCGATGTCCTTTGACATGTTGTTGTTGCGATACCAGAAGAACCTCAGATAGTTCCTGTGGTCCTCTCTCACCACAAAGCAATAGAACATCTGTTGGATGTCTGCGGCTACTGTTACGAGCTCTTTCCTAAAGCGAATCAGCACACCAAGGAGAGTGTTGTTTAGGTCTGGACCCGTGAGCAGAACGTTGTTGAGTGAGAAGCCACAGTGCTGAGCGCTGGAGTCGAAAACTACTCTTATTTGACTAGGTTTCTGGGGGTGATAAACTCCAAAAATCAGGAGATACCAGCACTCTTCTCCTTCTTTGAGTGGAGGTGCTAATTCAGCATGGTTACTCTCGAAAACCTTTTCCATGAAGGCAATGAACTGTTCCTTCATTTCGGGCTTTCTGTCTAATGTGCGCCGCAGTGATGCGAGGCGTGACAGTGCCTGATCGCGATTGTTAGGCAGAAGAAGCCGGGGTACCTTGAAGGGGAGAGGTGCAACCCAGCTGTTCGCCTCATCTTTGTGAAATTCTTTCTCCATAATATTCATGAAAGCTTCGTCTTCGAAGGAGAGAGCACCTTTGTTGTCATCTTTTGTCTTTTCAAACACGGTGTGCCCCAGTTTGTCGACAGCTCTGGTGTCAGCCGAGCACCCCCATGCTGTGTGAGAGAAATCACCTTGTTGCTCCCCGCCGTAGCTCGCTCTCTTTTTCAGGTGGATGTGACTTGGGCAGGGAGTGAGGAAAGAGGGTCGTCCGCTTTCTAGCACGTTGGTCTTAAAGGTGCTTGGCCTAGGCCCACTTCTCCCACGAGCACCCAGCCTAAGTCGAGTCTTTGGGCAAAGGGGGCATCGTGTGGTCCGTTAACTTGCTCTCTCACCTTATGCACCCTCACCACATCTCTCCCGAGCAGGAGGAGAATCTGGGCCTTTGGATCCAATGCTGGGATGCGTGATGCTATGGGCTTTAGGTAGGCATGGTGAAGTGCTGTCTCAGGCGTTGGTATCTCCGATCGGTTGTTCGGGATTTCACTGCACTCTATCAGTGGCGGTAAGTCTATGCTCACCCCTTCACTCACTGCCTCGGCACAGAACCCATCTGCTTTCCTTCCTGCCATCTCCAAGAGTCCGGCACAGGTTCTCAGTGAGTAAGGGGCTGGGCTACTCTCGACACCAAATATGTCAAAAAAGTCTGACCGTGCGAGTGACCGGTTACTTTGGTCGTCGAGTATTGCGTACATGTTAACTGAGCGGTCGCGCTGTCCTTGTGGGTAGACTCTTACAAGGCATATTTTGGAACACGATCGTCTTGTGAGGCCTTGGCCACACACCTCAGTGCATATGGAGCTCACCGTTGGTGCAGTGGTAAGGGTTCCCTTTCTCTCGTCTCCGGGCTCAGTGTCTTTGATGGTCGGCTTTTCCGTTGTGGAAGTAGGACCTGGGTGCATAGCTGTGCTGTGGCGGTCACTCTCACACTCCCTGCATCTCAACGCTATCCTACAGTCTCTTGCAGTGTGGGAAACGGAGGCGCAACACCTAAAACATATCCCATTATCTTTGAGGTAGGCTCTGCGTTCATCTATGGTCTTGTTTCTGAAGCCTCTACATTTTGCGAGCGGATGAGGCTTATGATGGATGGGGCAGTGTTTTCCGGGATCATCTTCATTCTTTGCTGCATCTATGCTGATGTCGATCTTTGCAGTGACATCCGTCTTATGCACAGATATAGGCATTCTTGTGCCTGCGTACTTTGACATGGGCTCCTCATACTTTGAGGGTCCACTACAGTAGCTGGACAGGGCAAAGCTTAGATCATTTCTAATTCTGGCCTCTCTGCAGATAAAGTTCACAAAGAAGGAAAATGGGGGAAACCACATGTGGTTGTCTTCTTTGAATTTTGAGCCTACGTTGATCCATTTTTCTTGGAGAGGGTGGGGCAACTTCTCCACTATTGGGTTGATGCCGCGAGCAGTATCTAAATAGGAGAGCCCAGGTAAGTATCCGTCTGTTTTGGCTGCCAGTAACTCCATTAAAAGGTCTCCGAGTTCTCTAAGCTTAAGGTAGTCTCTGTTACCGATTTTAGGAAAGTTTTCCAGCTTACTGAGGAGGGCTTTCTCTATCACCTCAGGAGCGCAGTAACACTCCCTGAGTCTTGCCCAGACCATTCTAAGGGCTGTGCTTGGGTCATTTGTGTACACAAACCGGATCCTACGGGCATGTTCTGATGATTCTTTGCCCAGCCATGATGACAATAAATCCAACTCCTCACTCGCACTCAGGCTCAAGCCGCCAGTGGCACTAAGGAAGGATGACTGCCATGCTCTAAAACTCTCTGGCTTGTCGTCAAATTTTGTGAGACCTGTCCTTACAAGTTCTCTACGTGCCAAATATTGGGCAATGCCTGTCATATTAGGAGTCTGTGCATGGGTTGCCAGAGTATGATCGCATCGGAAGGGCTGCGATTGGATGGGAGACTGTCATGCCAGATGACCTGTTCTAGCCTTTAAAAAGGGTTCTTTTTTAATGTGAGGAATTTTGGCATAAGTACCTTCCAGGTGGTTGGGAGCGGCAGATCAAGGCACAGGTTTCCTCGGGAGCGCTGCAAACTCTCCTTCGTGTGACCAGTCGTCAATAACAAGAAAGGGGTCGTCATCAGTGTAACGTGAATGATCCACCTGAGTGACCTCATGTTGGGCTGGTGATGGCGATTCCGTGTTCTCGTGCGATGGCTCAAAGTTTGGGAAGGAGGAGATGTCTGTGCGTGTCCTAGCCTGCTCCTGGACATAGTCGCTTGTCCGCCTCTCAGTGCTTTGAGGTGATGCAGGACGAGCAATGCTGCGGTGCTCTCCCACCTCTGCTTCTAGTGCCGCTTCCCATATCTCCGCCTCAGCAGTAGCGGCAGCTGCTTCTTTCTCAATGTGTAGTGCTTCCAACATGGCGTCCAATGTAGCAGCCTCTGCTTGTAGTCGGACCTTCTCTTTCTTCACAGCCAGTTCCTGTTTAGCAAAGGTCACGCGAGCCTGTGCTGCTTTAGCTTTAGCCCAGGCTCTAGCTGCTGCTACACTGGCTGTTGATGATCTAGATGAGCGTGTACTTCTTGAGCTGGTCGCAGATCTCTGCTCGTCTTGGAAGCTCTTGCCGTCCATGATTGCACCGTGCTGCACTGCGAATGTTGCTTGTTGCGCCAGCTGATGACTTGCCTTTTTACTGTACTGTCCTCCCTACGTGTATGTGTCTGTACGCAGTTAGACAGCCAGCAAAACTCCTTTCAATAACGACATGGGAGTCAGGATGTAGCGTCCAAGCTCTGGTGTTTAATAATGCCACACTTGCATGAGGTCAATGAAACAATACAAATCAGTTGCATTGGGTTGGAGTAAAACTGAGAAAGAAAAAAAAAAGAAATGCACCTTGTTACATACATGAGATATAACTAACATTTAAACATGAATATGTAATGAAACCATTCAACTCACAGGCAATGCTTTCGAAGGCGTAACAATGTAAGATTGCAGCGGATTAACTTGCAGCACGTTCCATGCTGCTGTGACTTCTTTGTTTGCTATCACGATACTACTTCCTGTTGAGTGACCCGACTGGCCATTTCCATTTACTGCCACCTACTGGCGGCAACAAAATGTAACTCCTGCAATTATAAGGCAGAACAGACCTCAACCCTACTTTCCCACCCGACCTCCATATCCCTTGATTCCCCGAGAGTCCAAAAATCTATCGATCTCAGCCTTGAATATACTCATTTACCCTGCTAAGCCCTCTAAGAATTTTATATGTTTCAATGAGATCACCTCTCATTCTTCTAAACTCCAGAGAATATAGGCACATTCTACTCAGTCACTCCTCACAGGACAACCCTCTCATCTTGGAAAACTGCGGGCGAAGAGGGGATTTTAGCAGGAGGCTCTCCCGATCCTCTGTTCTTCTGGGTTTTCCATGGCTCTTACGCTAAAGTCACTGCGGAAAGGTGGGAGATGCTCCATGGATATTCATCCCCACTTATCTAAGGATAGGTGTAAAGACCGGGGACCGGAGCTTCGACCAGTCTCCCCCAGAACTTTTGCTGGATCTGGGCCAGGTGTAGGCAAAGACTTTCTGGGGGGTCACTTCACTAACCCCTCCACCACCTTTCTGGTAGCCAAAAATGGTGCTGCCTGTATGTGGGCAGGGCACATTCAACTTATATTTAAATATGGGGAAACGTGGCCTGCACCGAACCTCCCGCCACTCGCCCTGATAGAACGCCAGGCTTGGTCCACCTGCTAGGCCGCGACGTCCAGAGTTCAAAGCTTAATGGAGGGGGGCCTAGGGTTGCCATTGCCAAACCTCCAGGATTGTCCTGGAATCTCCAGGAATTAAAGATTAATCTTCTGGTCAGAGCTGCGAGCAACACAGGAGAAAAAAATCATGAGCATTAAAAAAATCTTTGACATGAATCAACTGAGCGGCCTGCGGGTGGCGTTGTCCAGGGAGAGTATAAATACTCGGGCACGGGCCCAGCTTGCGCAGGACATTCTTAACAGGAACTAGTGAAGGACACAACTAGACCTCCATGTTGTAAAACAGTTGATTAAAGCTTTGTTTAATGCTTAGACCAAGTGCCTAGTAGTTTCCTTACGTCAATTTAATCAACTGGAACTTGCTCCACGCTCTGAGTGATTTTGGGAACAGATGGCTACAACTCAAATGGTAGAAAGGAACCAGATGTAGTAATCAATCCATCACGGAGAAACTACTCAGACCCGCCCGTCTTGACCTGGACCCGAATTCACCTACAACTGCTAAGGTATGAAAACACTGGTATTGTACCTTCAGCAACTTCCTCGGGGCTTGTGGTGAGAATGTTCCTGATGAGTTACAAATGCTTGCCAATTATGTATCTCCTCATGTATTTGACTATATTGAAGACTGTGTAGACTATGACTCCGCTATCCAAATACTGCAGCAACTATATGTTAAGGCCCCAAATGAAATTTTTGCTCGGCACTTACTGGCCACACCTCGACAACAACCCGGGGTATCACTTGACGAATTCCTTCAAAAGCTTCGCAGGCTCAGCAAAGACTGTAATCTCAAAGCTGTCTTAGCTGACCAGTACCAGGAGGAATTAATTCGTGATTCTTTTATTAATGGAACTGTGTCTCCCTTCATTCGCCAGCGTCTGTTGGAGAATAAAACCCTTGAGTTACAAGCTGCCTATGACCAGGCATATTCTCTGGACTGAGCAAAAAAAATGCAGATGCCTATCTTTTACCACGTGCACGAACTGCTGCTATCACTTTTAGTGACTCCTCCGATAAGCCTCAGGCGGAAGCCCTCACTGATGATGACCCTACCCTAGAGACATCTTGGCAATCTAAAAAGAAGTGTTTCTTCTGTGGAGATGCATTTCACTATAGGAAATTTGTCCTGCTCGTAATGCAACCTGCAATTATTGCAGTAAGAAAGGTCACTTTTCTAAAGTATGTCAGTCAAGTGCCTCTCCTAGGGTTACAGCTGCCGTCTATAAAACTGCTCCTTCACCAAGAGCCACTACTAATGTTACAGCTGTCATCTATAAAACTGCTCCTCCCCCAAGAGCCACTACTAATGTTACAGCTGTCAAGTATAAAACTGCCCCTCCTCCCATCACAGCTGTTTTTCCCCAAAGCCTGTCCCATGCAGCCACGAAGGTTTCGGTAAATGGACACATTTTGAGCGCACTAATCGACTCATGCAGCTCTGACAGCTTCATTAGTGAGCGGGCTGTCAGTAAGTTAAAACTGCGTATTTACCCCTCGGACAGGGAAATTGCAATGGCTCTGACGACACTGACCACCAACTCTTCCGGCTTTTGACTTGTCGACCTTAATCTCAATGGCCGCACTTATTTTTCCACCCGGCTTGGGGTGCTCAAGAACCTATGCAGTGATGTGCTCCTGGGACAGGATTTCCAGAAGCAACACAAAAGACTCACTTTCGAGTTTGGAGGGTCAAAGCCGGAGCTTACTATTTCCAAAGTATTGTTTTGTGCGCTTTCGGCAGCTTCGCTCGACGAGCCCTCCTTGTTTGCTAATCTTTACCCCCAATGTAAGCCCATAGTCACTAAATCACGATGTTTCAGCCAAGATGATCGATCCTTTATCGAGGCAGAAATCTCTCGCCTTCTAGCGGACGGTATCATTGAGCCATGTTCATCTTCTTGGCGGGCTCAAGTCGTCGTTGTTAAAAATCCTCTGAAGCCACACAAGAAACGTCTTTGCATCGATTACTCGCAAACTATTAACCAGTATACCAACCTGGATGCCTACCCACTACCACGCATCGATGACATGATCAATAACCTTGCCAACTACAGGGTATTTTCAACTTTTGACTTAAAGAGCGCATATCATCAAGTGCCGTTAAAGGACTCTGACAAGAAGTACACGGCCTTTGAGGCCAGCGGTCGGCTTTACCAGTTTTGTCGCCTTCCATTTGGGGTCACCAATGGGGTGGCCGTCTTTCAACGGGCAATGGACAGCCTAGTCAAACAGGAGAACTTAACGGACACTTTTCCATATCTGGATAATATCACCATTGCTGGTCATGACAAGAAGGAGCACGATGCCAACCTCCAGAAATTTCTTGACGTTCTCCGTCGTCGCAACTTAAACTTAAATGAGTCCAAATCTGTGAAATCAGTACCATCAGTCAACATCCTTGGCTACTGGGTGGGCAACGGTGTCATCAAACCGGATCCGGAGCGACTTCGTCCGCTTCAGGTCCGTCCTACGAATCTCGGCTCTCTTTGTCGGGCCCTCGGCATGTTCGCCTATTATGCGAAGTGGATACCCCACTTTTCCGACAAGATCCAGCCCCTGCTTCACGCGAAGTCATTTCCGTTGGAGGCAATGGCTATTTCAGCTTTCGACCTCCTCAAGCAACAACTGGAAAAAGCCACGCTTCGTTCCATTGATGGAAATCTCCCTTTCGTGGTCGAATGCGATGCATCAGAGGTGGCGATCTCGGCTACCTTGAATCAAGGTGGTCGACCCGTTGCATTAAGTCCAGAACTTTGCAGGGTAGCGAGCTCCATTATCCTCCTGTCAAGAAGGAGGCTACGGCTATCATCGAAGCAGTATGTAAATGGAGTCATTTTCTCGCTCGTCGCCATTTCACGCTTATAACCGATCAGCGCTCTGTGGCCTTTATGCTGGATAACCGGAAACGCACTAAGGTCAAGAATAACAAGATACAGCTCTGGAGAATGGAATTGGCCACCTTTGACTACACCCATTATCGACCCGGCAAAGATAATGTGGCTCCGGATACCCTCACGTGTGCATTCTGCTCTTCCATGTCAACTTCGACTCTTGCGGATCTTCATACTGGCTTATGCCATCCTGGCGTTACCCGTATGTTACACTTTGTGCGATCTAAAAATCTCCCATTTTCTACGGAAGATGTGAAAAGGACATGCTCCAGAATTTGCGCGGAATTAAAACCGCAATTCTTCCGTCCGTCGGATGGCTCGCTCATACACGCTACACAGCCTATGCAGCGACTCAGCATTGACTTTAAAGGGCCACTGCCTTCTTCAACGCGAAACACCTACTTGCTTACTATGGTGGTTGAATATTCATGCTTTCCCATTGCTTTCCCCTGTCCCAATATGCTTACTTCCACAATGATCAAATGCCTCGATCAGGTCTTTTCCCTTTGCGGTATGGCCAATTTCATCCACTCTGATCGGGGTCCCTCCTTCATGTCAAGCGAACTCAAAAATTATCTTTCCCAACGGCGAATCACCACAAGTAAAACGACACCGTATCATCCCATCGGTAACAGACAGGTTGAGAGATACAACGCTATCATTTGGAATGCTGTTCGTCTTGCACTGAGGTCACACAACCTACCAGACCAGCAGTGGTAAACTATGCTCCCTGACGCATTGCATTCCACCAGGTCTCTCCTTTCTACATCCACCAATGTTACTCCTCATGAACGATTCTTCGGGTTCCAGCGTCGCTCCACTCATGGGATGTCCCTACCATTATGGTTGGCAGCTCCTGGCCCCATGCTGCTCCGAAGGTTCGTCCGATCCTCCAAGAGTGATTCCCTCGTCGATGAAGTGGAACTAACGGATGTCAATCCTACATATGCGTACGTGCGGTACCCTAATGGCCGGGAGTCCACAGTTTCACTTCGGTATCTGGCTCCCTGTCCAACTGGTCCCACGGACCCAATTGATAGTGGGATCTGTATTAATGACGCCGATACCCTGCGCTCCTCCGAGGATGACGCCCTACCCGGGACGTCAAGAGATCTGCCAGCTATTCCACCGGATCAACCCGGGGAACAGAGTGCTCCCCGGGGGATGACCACCCGAAGCCAGGACACCGGTCAATCACAGACTACTGAGCAGGGTGAAGCCAGCTCTGCGCCTGTGGGAGCCCGCACCCGGAGTCACGATCTCCCCAGTCCCCCTCAGGTCGATCAAGGCGACACAGGCTCTGCCAGCCCGCCAGCATGAACCAAGCGACCCAGGGACCAAGACTCGGTCCGAGGAGACGTGCCTTCCAGCCACAAACGGAGATCCAAACGACTGTAGCTATTCGTAGTCCGGTTAATCCGGTAGAAGGAAGTCGCCGGTCTACCAATCCTTCAGGCGGGAAGAATGACATAAATCAACTGAGCAGCCTGCGAGTGGCGCTGTCCAGGGAGAGTATAAATACTTGGGCATGGGCCCAGCTTGCGCAGGACATTCTTAACAGGAACTAGTGAAGGACACAACTAGACCTTCATGTTGTAAAACAGTTGATTAAAGCTTTGTTTAACGCTTAGACCAAGTGCCTAGTAGTTTCCTTACGTCAGTCTTATTGTTTCATTTTCTTTGAAAACTGCTGTTCATTAGTTACAAAAATATTAGAGATGGGGTAAAAAGGCTGTTTGACCGGGCAGGGCAGTTGGTGGCGAGAAGTCATTTGATGAAACCGCCAGGAACATGTCCACTCGGAGTTGGCGACCCAAAGGGGACCTCAAGATGTCTGATGGTCATGGAGTCTGTGCCAGATTCTCAGAGTGAAGCTGTACACAGGCCCCCAGCAGCACACAAACAAAAAGGTTTTGTTTCAGCCAGTCCAGCGGCTGTCTTCTTCCTCCCACTCTGACGGCCCGGTGAGGCCTGTGGCGACAAGTCTTTGGCCCTGTTATCTGGGTGCGAGCCCCCCGTGGTGGGTGGGGAACCCATCTCCTGCATTCCGATTACCCCAAGAATGGAACTTCAGCCCCCAACCCACCCACTGTATATCCAAGCCCGGCTGCACTGCAAGAGCCCCATTTCTAAGGCTTTATTACACTTATTCACGGCCACATACTCTCCCTGGATTTGAGTGTAGCTACATGGGCATAACAGTAAGATCTGAGGGCTCACAGTTGACTTTGAGAAGAAAATATGAAAAGCAATCAGCCAAAGTAGTGTTGGTTTTAATCTGCTCTGCTGATGCCACCTTCCATACCAGTGCTTCCGACATGTCTTCCTTTTTCCTCAACCGAGCATTCCCCTCTACAGTGGTTGACACGGCCCTCGACCGTGTCCGTTCTATCTCCCGCACTTCTGCCCTCACCCCTGCCCCTCCTTCCCGGAACCACGATAGGGTTCCCCTTGTCCTCACCTTTCACCCCACCAGCCTCCACATTCAACAGATCATCCTCCGCCATTTCCGCCACTTCCAGCGTGATCCCACCACCAAACGCATCTTCCCCTCACCTCCCGTTTCAGCATTCTGTAGGGACCGCTCCCTCCGCAACACCCTAGTCCACTCCTCTACCACCCCCAACACCCCTTCCCCTTCGCCCGGCACCTTCCCGTGCAAGCACAGGAGATGCAACACATGCCCTTTTACCTCCCCCCTTCCCACTGTCCAGGGCTCCAAACACCCCTTCCAGGTGAAACAGCGATTTACTTGTACTTCTTGCAGTTTAGTATACTGTATTCGCTGCTCACGATGTGGTCTCCTCTACATTGGGGAGACCAAACGCAGATTGGGTGACCGCTTTGCGGAACACCTCCGTTCAGTCCGTAAGGGGGACCCCGAGCTTCCGGTCGCCTGTCACTTTAATTCACCGCTCCATTCCCACTCGGACCTCACCATCCTTGGCCTCTTGCATTGTTCCACGGAAGCTCAGCGTAAGCTCGAGGAACAGCACCTCATCTTCCGATTAGGCACTTTACAGCCTTCTGGACTCAACATCGAGTTCAACAATTTCAGATCATAACCTCGGCCCCTATCATATATATTTTTTATCCACACTTTTTGTTTGTGCCTTTTTTTCTTCTCTCCCACAGGGCAGCTGTCTTTCACTCTGCCAGCACAATTCACACTCCATCTAGAGCCATCCTTTGTTTCTTAACCTGTTCCATTACCATCTCCTCTTGCCTTGAATATCTCTTAATGTCTCTTTACTTCTCCTGCCTTCCATCCTGTCACAGACCTTCCCTTTTGTTCTTTCATCCCCTCCCCCTTTCCCAGCCCCTAAACTTGCTTTAAAATCTGTTCCATTTCCTGCTTTTTTCCAGTTCTGACGAAGGGTCATCGACCTGAAACATTAACTCTGTTTCTCTCTTCACAGATGCTGCCTGACCTGCTGAGTATCTCCAGCATTTTCTGTTTTTATTTCAGATTTCCAGCATCTGCAGTATTTTCCTTTTGTCTTGGTTTTAATGTAAATGAATATCTACAATGACTGTGACAAATGAGTGACCGAGCTTTTCAAAGGAAGGTGTTCTGCGCAAAATGGGCCGACAAGAGTCCTCAAGACGTGAAAACACAGCAAATCTCAGAGGACCATCTTTGAAATTACTTCTGTGCCTCTGATGACTCAGCAGGATTTTACAGTGGGAATCGGAGCCCCACAGACTATGAAAATCCAAGGCTCACTTCCAATGTCTGTGCAGGTCGGTGCTTTCACCCAAGGCAGCCACACAGGCACTAAAATGGCCCTCAGTACTTCAGGTTAGGGAGGGGAAGAAAACTGTCCACCGAGCAATCTCCAGCGATCCCTGTGGAGAGTGTAAGTGTTGGGTGTAGAGCACTTTGGGACAACCTGAGGTTGTGAAAGGCGCTATGTAAATGCATGTCTTTCTTTTTCTTTCTGGACTCTGACCGTTTTGTTGTTCATGGTCCAATCTCCAGTTTGCACAATAATTAGACCCAGTGAAAATTTTATTTTAATGGGCCAGAAATTCGCGGCCAGAAGCGTGAGTACGGTCGGCTTACTCACGCTTCTGGCCGTTGGAAATGCCGGCGTTCAGCATGAACAGCGCATGCGGGGAACGCCGGCATTTCCAGACCTCGAGCGCGTGCGACTGCACAGGCAGCGCTTGCGCAGTGAACTTCGTGGATTTCATTCATGAAATCCGTGAGGTTAAGTCCTTAGAAGTTACACTTGAAAAAAGCAAGTGTAAAGTTGTTCATTGGCTGCGGAGGAAGATATATTTTATCGTGGAGCTTTTGAAATGCAATATTTTTGTTTGGGAAAGGGAGGGAAGTTATTTTAAGAAATTTTAAGTAAGTTTAAAAGTTAAAAAAAATTTTTTTAAAGGGTTTTCAGAACGGTAGGTAGAAGGAGCAATTGTGGCTGTGAATGGAATGTGAGAATGAGTTATGTATGTATGTCCACATATATTCCTTTACGTATATGTATGTATGTTTTATATTCCTTTACTAATGTGTATGAATGTATGTTTTTAATTATGATTTTCCAATAAGTTACTTTCTCTGAAAGTCATAATTAAATAATACATTCATACACATAAGTAAAGGAATATATACATAACACGCAAAGGAATATATACAGACATACATACTTTCAGAAGCTCCACGATAAGAAATATCTTCCTCCGCAGCCTCTGGAGCAACTGTACCCATGCTTTTTTCATGTGTAAGTTGTAATGACTGGACCTCACTGAAAGCATTAATGAAAGCGGCGAATTATACTGCGCACGCGCTGCCTGTGCAGTCGCACGCGTTCTGCCTCTGAACCCCTTCGTTCAGAGGACAGGAAATGCCGGTTTTCCCCACATGCACTGTGCATGCTGAAAACCGGCATTTCATCCGGCCAGATGCGTAAGTACCCCGACCGTACTAGCGCATTTGGAAGGGAATTATTGGGCCAACATTTTACATGTCAATAAAATAAAAAATTTAACAATTGCACGACTTGCCCCCTCGCATCTGCGACTGAGGGTCCAAGGAGGTGCATTGCGCAAGAGGTCATCATCGGACGTATCCTCACACTGTTCCCTTTGGGGAACTGTATGAAGTGGTGGAAGGATTTATGGCCGTGATTAACGCTCATTCCGTGACCGTAACCATCTTTGAACCAGCCATTAGGGTGGTTAGTCCTATGGCGGGAGGGTTTTACGGGCTCCCACAACCCATCTGAGGGGGGGGGGCCACCAACACCCACGGACGCAAGTATCCCGCTGGATGTCCACCCAGAATTTAAAGTTGGAGCTCCGACTCCACTTGCCGGGACTGTCTGGAGTGGGGTTCAAAACCCTACTCCTTCTGGCCCAACGGCGGGGATGCTTACTGCTACGCAAAAGGCCCACTCCGCACAAAAGGTGACACCCATACGTTTCCTGCGCCTTTTCCCTCCCCGTGACTGGAGCCCTATGCTGCCATTTCACGTTGCTAATCGGATTGGGCCTTTGTCATAGCGGTAGGATCCCCGCCGCTGGGCCAGATCAGGGTAGGGTTTCGAACCCCGCTCCAGACAGTCCCGGCAAGTGGAGTCGGAGCTCCGGCTCTAAATTCTGGGTTGACATCCAGTGGGATATTTGCGTCCGTGGGTGTGGGTGGCCCCCCCTCCTTGTATAGCTTGTGGGAGCCCGTAAAACCCTCCCGCCATAGGACTAACCGCCCTAATGGCTGGTTCAAAGATGGTTACGGTCACGGGATGAGCGTTAATCACGGCCATAAATCCTTCCACCACTTCATACAGTTCCCCAAAGGGAACAGTGTGAAGACACGTATGACGACGGCATTGCTAAATAAATAAATGGAATTTAAAAAATTCTTTTAGGGCTTTTAAAAGTCTTTAAATTGCTTTAATTCTCTTTAAAACTACTTCAGATTACTCAAAATAATGTAAACATTTAAAAAAGTTTATAAAAGTTACCAAAATCTTCAAAAAACTTCCAAAAACCTATTTAAACTGCTGCTTTGCATGTAAAAAAGCAAAGCAGCTTGACAGAAACATTGGGGGCGTGTCCAGTGAAACTGAGACCTCAAGGGGCGTGTCTCACTTACACTGCACGCTCCTGGCTCCGCGCTGGCTGCACTCCTGGGCGGCGTGACGTCATACGCTGCCCGGGATTCTTCTTTCAGTTTCTGCAAGTGCAGGCGTCCCTGGAGCTGATCGGCAGGAGCGCGGGGTAAGTGCAAATACGGGGCTTGCACGCGCTGCAAGCCCCGTTCTGGAATTTCTGGCCCATTATGATAGCAAAATACTGCAGATGTTGGAAATCCGAAATAACAACAGAAAATGCTGGAAAAACTCAGCAGGTCAGGCAACATCCGTGGAGAGAAATTTGAGTTGACGTTTCGGGTTGGACCCTTCTTCAAAACTGGAAAGAAAAGAAACTAGATCGGAGGCAGGGCTGCGATTGGACAAAAGAATAAAAGAAACAAAAGAAATAAAAGAGATTAGAAGCTAGACGAGATGGTAATAGGCTGGGATTAGGTGTAAAGTGTACTGGCAGGGCAAAAGATAGCTGGCAGCTATCTTTTGCCCTGTCAGTACACTTTACACCTAATCCCAGCCTATTACCATCTCGTCTAGCTTCTAATCTCTGTTACTTCTTTTGTTTCTTTTATTCTTTTGTCCGATCGCAGCCCTGCCTCCGATCTAGTTTCTTTTCTTTCCAGTTTTGAAGAAGGGTCCAACCCGAACCGTCAACTCAAATTTCTCTCCACGGATGTTGCCTGACCTGCTGAGTTTTTCCAGCATTTTCTGTTGTTATTTTTATTTTATTATGTTGCTCTCTACCATCATCTCCCCCACTTTGAAGTCTTAAACATTTCATCTGTTGAAAATGAATTTGGTTTTCATTGAAAGTTCCCTGTTCCAGTGTACAGGTTGCAGTTATCAATATTAACAAATAAGGCGACAATAAGTACTGAAAATGATTTTTTTTTAAATTTAACAAACATACGAACAATGATGGATGGGAGAAGACCCTCTGGTCCACCCAGCTTGTCCCACCCTTGAGTATCACAAAATATACCCTCCACCCCACCCAAAACCATGTGCGAGAAGTGAAAAACCAGATTTTAAAACCCAGGCCAATTTGGGGGGAAAAATTGAAATATTTGTCTCCAACCTGCACCTCCCCCCCCGCCACCGCCCCGAGTCGATCGAAACAAATCCAGGAGCTCACTCTGGCCCTGAATTGCCTGCAGTGCCTATCCTCCTGTAAGAAGTGATCTTCGCCCCAGCCAGAAACAGATCGAGCTCTCGCTTGAATCAGTGTCCACTGCACGAGGCAGCGGCCTGTTCCAGAGGTCATCTATTCTCTGGGAAAAGAACCACCTCCTGACATCCAACCTAGGTCTGACCTTACAGAACTTGAGATTGTGAACTCTGGTCCTCCCTAAACATTTCAGTTGAATTCCAGAGAGAGCTCCTGATTTCCACGACCCTTTGTACGAAGAAGTGCTTCCTGATTTCACTCCTAAATGGCTTAGTTCTCATTTTAAATAGAGAAGTTGAATATTTTAGAGGTGAGTCAACTGGATAGAGTACGAGAGCCAATAAAAGAAAGATAGAAGAGACAAAACTTACATTTCTATAGCGCCTTTCACCACCTCAGGATGTCCCAATGTGCTTTACAACCAATGAAGTACTTTTGAAGTGTAGTCACTGTTGTAATAGAAACATAGAAACTAGGAACAGGAGTAGGCCATTCGGCCCTTCGAGCCTGCTCCGCCATTCAACGAGATCATGGCTGATCATCCAAACCCTAGCACCCGGTCCCTACACCGACAGCCATCCCACCCAAGCCCTATCCCCGTAACCCTGTAACCCAACGTATTTACTAAGGGCCAATTTTTATCATGGCCAATCAACCTAACCCGCACACCTTTGGACTGTGGGAGGAAACCGGAGCACCCGGAGGAAACCCACGCAAACACGGGGAGAATGTGCAAACTCCACACAGACAGTCACCCGAGGCCGGATTTGAACCCGGGTCCCTGGCGCTGTGAGGCAACAGTGCTAACCACTATGCCACCGTGCTGCCGGAATGCAGGAAACGCGACAACCAATTTGTGCACAGCAAGCTCCCACAAACAGCAATGTGATAATGACTTGATAATGTTTTAGTGATGTTGATTGAGGGATAAATATTGTCCAGGACACCGGGGAGAACGCCCCTGCTCTTCTTCGAATGGTGCCGTGGGATTTTTACGTCCACCTGAAAGGACAGACGTCAAAAACATCAAAGTAGAGGCCCACAAAATATTGAGAAGGTTTGATAACTGCTGGGTCAAACAGAGAGCAACTTCCTACACAAGTAACTGCCTCAGAGTGGTTCATTCAGAGGAGGTTTAAGAGCAGATCACTACCAGCAACAGTAACTGAGGGGGGGGGGGGAGATCAGGGAGTGTGTGGGGGGGAGGGGGATCAGGGAGTGTGTGGGGGGAGGGGGATCAGGGAGTGTGTGGGGGGGAGATCAGGGAGTGTGTGGGGGGGAGATCAGGGAGTGTGTGGGGGGGAGGGGATCAGGGAGTGTGTGGGGGGAGGGGGATCAGGGAGTGTGTGGGGGGGGAGATCAGGGAGTGTGTGGGGGGGAGGGGGATCAGGGAGTGTGTGGGGGGAGGGGGATCAGGGAGTGTGTGGGGGGGAGATCAGGGAGTGTGTGGGGGGGAGATCAGGGAGTGTGTGGGGGGAGGGGGATCAGGGAGTGTGTGGGGGGGAGATCAGGGAGTGTGTGGGGGGGGAGATCAGGGAGTGTGGGGGGGAGGGGGATCAGGGAGTGTGTGGGGGGGAGATCAGGGAGTGTGTGGGGGGGAGGGGGATCAGGGAGTGTGTGGGGGGGAGGGGGAGGGGAGTGCGTGGTGGGGGGAGATCAGGGAGTGTGTGGGGGGGGGGATCAGGGAGTGTGGGGGGGAGGGGGATCAGGGAGTGTGTGGGGGGAGGGGGATCAGGGAGTGTGTGGGGGGGGAGATCAGGGAGTGTGTGGGGGGGAGGGGGATCAGGGAGTGTGTGGGGGGGAGGGGGAGGGGAGTGCGTGGTGGGGGGAGATCAGGGAGTGTGTGGGGGGGGATCAGGGAGTGTGGGGGGGAGGGGGATCAGGGAGTGTGTGGGGGGAGGGGGATCAGGGAGTGTGTGGGGGGGGAGATCAGGGAGTGTGTGGGGGGGAGGGGGATCAGGGAGTGTGTGGGGGGGAGGGGGAGGGAGTGCGTGGTGGGGGGAGATCAGGGAGTGTGTGGGGGGGGATCAGGGAGTGTGGGGGGGGAGATCAGGGAGTGTGTGGGGGGGAGATCAGGGAGTGTGTGGGGGGGAGGGGGAGGGGAGTGCGTGGTGGGGGGAGATCAGGGAGTGTGTGGGGGGGGATGAGGGAGTGTGGGGGGGGAGATCAGGGAGTGTGTGGGGGGGGGATCAG
This sequence comes from Somniosus microcephalus, assembly GCF_052327205.1. Lineage (NCBI taxonomy): Eukaryota > Metazoa > Chordata > Chondrichthyes > Squaliformes > Somniosidae > Somniosus > Somniosus microcephalus. The sequence goes on from NC_141003.1 coordinate 6,701,067, forward strand.
GGAGTGTGTGGGGGGGAGGGGGATCAGGGAGTGTGTGGGGGGGAGGGGGATCAGGGAGTGTGTGGGGGGAGGGAGATCAGGGAGTGTGGGGGGGAGGGGGATCAGGGAGTGTGGGGGGGGAGGGGGATCAGGGAGTGTGTGGGGGGGGGATCAGGGAGTGTGTGGGGGGGAGGGGATCAGGGAGTGTGTGGGGGGGAGGGGGATCAGGGAGTGTGTGGGGGAGGGGGATCAGGGAGTGTGGGGGGGAGGGGGATCAGGGAGTGTGTGTGGGGGAGATCAGGGAGTGTGGGGGGAGGGGGAGGGGAGTGCGTGGTGGGGGAGATCAGGGAGTGTGTGGGGGGGAGGGGGATCAGGGAGTGTGGGGGGAGGGGGATCAGGGAGTGTGTGGGGGGGAGGGGGATCAGGGAGTGTGGGGGGGAGGGGGATCAGGGAGTGTGGGGGGGAGGAGGGGGATCAGGGAGTGTGTGGGGGGGAGGGGGATCAGGGAGTGTGGGGGAGGGGGATCAGGGAGTGTGGGGGAGGGGGATCAGGGAGTGTGGGGGGAGGAGGGGGATCAGGGAGTGTGTGGGGGGGAGGGGGATCAGGGAGTGTGTGGGGGGGAGGGGGATCAGGGAATGTGTGGGGGGGAGGGGGATCAGGGAGTGTGTGGGGGGAGGGGGATCAGGGAGTGTGAGGGGGAGGAGGGGGATCAGGGTGTGTGTGGGGGGAGGGATCAGGAAGTGTGTGGGGGGAGGGGGATCAGGGAGTGTGTGGGGGGAGGGGGGATCAGGGAGTGTGTGGGGGGAGGGGGATCAGGGAGTGTGGGGGGGGAGGGGATCAGGGAGTGTGGGGGGGAGGGGGGTCTGGGAGTGTGTGTGGGGGAGGGGGATCAGGGAGTGTGGGGGGGAGGGGGATCAGGGAGTGTGTGGGGGGAGGGGGATCAGGGAGTGTGTGGGGGGAGGGGGATCAGGGAGTGAGTGGGGGGAGGGGGATCAGGGAGTGTGTGGGGGGAGGGGGATCAGGGAGTGAGTGGGGGGAGGGGGATCGGGGCGTGTGTGGGGGGAGGGGGATCAGGGAGTGTGGGGGGGAGGGGGATCAGGGAGTGTGTGGGGGGAGGGGGATCAGGGAGTGTGTGGGGGGAGGGGGATCAGGGAGTGTGGGGGGGGAGGGGGATCAGGGAGTGTGTGGGAGGGGATCAGGGAGTGTGGGGGGGGAGGGGGGTCAGGGAGTGTGTGAGGGGGAGGGGGATCAGGGAGTGTGTGGGGGGAGGGGGGTCAGGGAGTGTGTGAGGGGGAGGGGGATCAGGGAGTGTGGGGGGAGGGGGATCAGGGAGTGTGTGGGGGGAGGGGGGTCAGGGAGTGTGGGGAGGAGGGGGATCAGGGAGTGTGTGGGGGGAGGGGGATCAGGGAGTGTGTGGGAGGGGATCAGGGAGTGTGGGGGGGAGGGGGATCAGGGAGTGTGTGGGAGGGGATCAGGGAGTGTGGGGGGGAGGGGGATCAGGGAGTGTGGGAGGGGGAGGGGGATCAGGGAGTGTGTGGGGGGAGGGGGATCAGGGAGTGTGGGGGGGAGGGGATCAGGGAGTGTGGGAGGGGGAGGGGGATCAGGGAGTGTGGGGGGGGAGGGGGGTCAGGGAGTGTGGGAGGGGGAGGGGGATCAGGGAGTGTGTGGGGGGAGGGGGATCAGGGAGTGTGGGAGGGGGAGGGGGATCAGGGAGTGTGGGAGGGGGAGGGGGATCAGGGAGTGTGTGGGGGGAGGGGGATCAGGGAGTGTGGGGGAGGGGGATCAGGGAGTGTGTGGGGGGAGGGGGATCAGGGAGTGTGGGAGGGGGAGGGGGATCAGGGAGTGTGGGAGGGGGAGGGGGATCAGGGAGTGTGTGGGGGGAGGGGGATCAGGGAGTGTGGGAGGGGGAGGGGGATCAGGGAGTGTGGGAGGGGGAGGGGGATCAGGGAGTGTGGGGGGGAGGAGGGGGATCAGGGAGTGTGTGGGGGGAGGGGGATCAGGGAGTGTGTGGGGGGAGGGGATCAGGGAGTGTGTGGGGGAGGGGGATCAGGGAGTGAGTGGGGGAGGGGGATCAGGGAGTGTGTGGGGGAGGGGGATCAGGGAGTGTGGGGGGGGAGGGGATCAGGGAGTGTGGGGGGGAGGGGGGTCTGGGAGTGTGTGTGGGGGAGGGGGATCAGGGAGTGTGGGGGGGAGGGGGATGAGGGAGTGTGTGGGGGGAGGGGGATCAGGGAGTGTGTGGGGGGAGGGGGATCAGGGAGTGAGTGGGGGAGGGGGATCGGGGAGTGTGGGGGGGAGGGGGATCAGGGAGTGTGTGGGGGGAGGGGGATCAGGGAGTGTGTGGGGGGAGGGGGATCAGGGAGTGTGGGGGGGGAGGGGGATCAGGGAGTGTGTGGGAGGGGATCAGGGAGTGTGGGGGGGAGGGGGATCAGGGAGTGTGTGGGGGGAGGGGGGTCAGGGAGTGTGTGAGGGGGAGGGGGATCAGGGAGTGTGGGGGGAGGGGGATCAGGGAGTGTGTGGGGGGAGGGGGGTCAGGGAGTGTGGGGAGGAGGGGGATCAGGGAGTGTGTGGGGGGAGGGGGATCAGGGAGTGTGTGGGAGGGGATCAGGGAGTGTGGGGGGGAGGGGGATCAGGGAGTGTGGGAGGGGGAGGGGGATCAGGGAGTGTGGGGGGGGAGGGGGGTCAGGGAGTGTGGGAGGGGGAGAGGGCTCAGGGAGTGTGTGGGGGGAGGGGGATCAGGGAGTGTGGGAGGGGGAGGGGGATCAGGGAGTGTGGGAGGGGGAGGGGGATCAGGGAGTGTGTGGGGGGAGGGGGATCACGGAGTGTGGGAGGGGGAGGGGGATCAGGGAGTGTGGGAGGGGGAGGGGGATCAGGGAGTGTGGAGGGGGAGGGGGATCAGGGAGTGTGGGAGGGGGAGGGGGATCAGGGAGTGTGGGGGGAGGGGGATCAGGGAGTGTGGGGGGGAGGGGGATCAGGGAGTGTGGGGGGCGAGGGGGATCAGGGAGTGTGTGGGGGGGGATCAGGGAGTGTGGGGGGGGAGTGGGGTCTGGGAGTGTGTGGGGGGGAGGGGAGTGTGTGGGGGGAGGGGAGTGTGGGGGGGAGGGGGATCAGGGAGTGTGGGGGGAGGGGGATCAGGGAGTGTGGGGGGGAGGGGGATCAGGGAGTGTGGGGGGGAGGGGGATCAGGGAGTGTGTGGGGGGGGATCAGGGAGTGTGGGGGGGGAGTGGGGTCTGGGAGTGTGTGGGGGGGAGGGGAGTGTGTGGGGGGAGGGGAGTGTGGGGGGGAGGGGGATCAGGGAGTGTGGGAGGGGGAGGGGGATCAGGGAGTGTGGGAGGGGGAGGGGGATCAGGGAGTGTGGGGGGGCAGTGGGGTCTGGGAGTGTGTGGGGGGGAGGGGAGTGTGTGGGGGGGAGGGGAGTGTGGGGGGGTGGAGGGGGTCAAAAGAGGAGTTTAGTCTCATGAGAAATAAAGAGCAAATAAACTAATGACCACACTGAGTAATACAAAGCTTTGGATTTTATAGTGAAATTCACATTTTTTATTTTCTAAAGGGTCACAATAACAGGACGAAGGCATTCAGCCCCACGAGCCTGCTCTGCCATTTAATTGGATCAAGGCTGATCTGTACCGCAACTCCATTTATCCACCTTTGCTCCATATCCCTCAATACCCTTACCTTGTGGCGGAGCCACTTAGGGACTCCGATCAACTGTATATAATTCCCTTTAACAGTATGTTAACTACAGCCTGAGTCTGTATCTTTGTATATACTGTTTGCATGTACAGAGCGCGGTCCCTTTAAGAGCGCGGGCAAACGCGATGACTTCACACCGTTCATCACGTGATCCCCCACCGGCGGGAAAAACATGATGACGTCATGACGCCAGCCACGGGACTGCCCAAGCAGTCCTTGTGGAGCCTCCGAACTGACTAGACCTGTATTCGTAGTTCTCGTGCATTTGTTTGTTAAAATCAGTTAGTTTTACATTAAACATCGTTTGTTTGATCACCTGAGTCGACCTCAGTCTCTTGATAGGAACTAGACATTCCTACATTGGTGACCCCGACTTTTGCGAATGGTTTTCGCAGAAGGAATGAAGCATGGAAACAAACACCATTGCATTGAAGCTACCGCAATTCTGGGAGCAACAAGCGACCTCGTGGTTCTTCCAGGTTGAAGCCCAGTTTGCATTACAGAACATCGTTGCAGATCAGACCCGTTACTTTTACGTGGTCTCCGCGCTCGACAGCTCCATCGCCTCGCGGATCGTCAGCCTGCTTGAGAACCCCCCGGACGACCGCAAGTATGAGACAATCAAGGCGCGGTTGTTACAGGTCTTCGGGCTCTCGAAGTCGGAGCGCGCCTGCCGACTGCTCGCCATGCCCGGCCTCGGGAACTCCAAGCCGTCTGAGCTCATGAGCCAAATGCTCACGCTCCTTGGCTCCGAACCGGAATGCTTCCTCTTTAGGGAGCTCTTCCTCAGTCAGTTACCGGAGCAATACAAGCTGCCCTGGCCAGGTCCGAAGTCTCAGACTACGCAGCGCTTGCTGCCAAAGCAGACAAGATCTTCACGGTGATGCAGCAGTACTGCGCTGCCACGAGGCGCCCTTCCCCCACAGACGCCGCCCCAGCTCCTCAACCCACGGGGTTGTGCTTCTACCACGCCTGTTTTGGCACGAAAGCAAGATGTTGCCGCCCTCCCTGCAGCTTCACGCCCCAAAAAAAACCAACATCAACTCTGGCAAAAGAGGACCGGCTCTAACGGGCGCCCCGCGGCTGCGATGGCGATCGGAAATTCTGGAAAGCTCCTGTTTATCACCGACTCCCTCTCTGGTCGATGTTTCCTATGCGACACCGGGGCGCAGTGTAGCATCCTACCCGCATCAAATCTTGATATACAGGCTGGGAAGCATGGCCTCTCCCTCGAGGCGGCTAATGGCGGGGCTATTCGGACCTTCGGAAGACGGCAGGTCCAGGTCTGTTTCGGCAGCCAGCGGTTTTACTGGGAATTCATCACGGCCAAGGTCTCTCAAGCCATCCTCGGTGCGGATTTCTTGTGCGCCAACAGCCTCCTGGTTGATGTAAGGCACCGACGGTTAATCAATGCGGCCACGTTCCACTCCATCCCTTGCCACCGCAGCAACGCCATGCCGCGCACCGTCTCCTGCGCGTTCCCGCCTCCGGATGAGTTCGCTCGCCTGCTAGGAGAATTCCCAGACGTCACCAGACCCACTTTCCCCTCCACGGCCATGAAACATGGTGTCAAACATCATATCACCACTACTGGCTCCCCGGTCTACGCACGGGTTCGGCGCCTCGAACCTGGCAAGCTCGCGGCTGCGAAAGCGGAGTTCGCCACAATGGAACGGCTAGGGATTATTCGTCGGTCGAATAGTCCCTGGTCTTCGCCGCTCCACATTGTCCCAAAACCTGGCGGCGGATGGCGGCCATGCGGCGACTACCGACGCCTAAACGACGCCACTACACCTGATCGGTACCCGATCCCTCATATCCAAGATTTCTCTGCCCATTTGGCAGGAAATACCATTTTTTCCAAAGTCGACCTTGTCCGTGGCTACCACCAGGTCCCCGTGCACCCGCAAGACGTCCCGAAAACTGCAGTCATCACCCCATTCGGCCTTTTCGAAATTCTGCGGATGCCGTTTGGACTGAAGAACGCTGCACAGGCTTTCCAGCGCCTGATGGACTCCGTACTTCGGGACCTCAAGTTTATATTCGTCTACCTCGACGACATCCTTATCGCCAGCCCTAACAAAGAGGAGCACATCTGCCATTTACGCACCCTCTTTAGACACCTCAGCCAACACGGCCTGATCATCAACCCAGCCAAGTGCCAGTTCGGCCTGCAACAGATTGATTTCTTGGGCCATCGCATCACATTGGACGGCGCAATTCCTTTGCAAACGAAGGTGGAGGCAGTAACATCTTCTCCACGCCCGTAGACCATCAGGGCCCTGCAGGAGTTCCTCAGGATGGTTTACCACCGCTTCGTGCCTAAGGCAGCTCTGCTCATGCAGCCCCTGTACGAGGCCCTCAAGGGCAAGTCGGGCAAGGATCCGGTACGCTGGACAGTCGGGCGTTCGTTGACACAAAAAGCGCCCTCGCCAACGCGACCATGCTGGTGCACCCGCTGCCAGGTGCCACCATCGCCCTCACCACCGACGCGTCAGACTACGCCATCGGCGCAGTGCAGGAACAGTGGGTAAATGGAACGTGGCAACCGCTGGCGTTCTTCAGCCGTCAACTACGGCGACACGAGCGGAAGTACAGTACCTTCGACCGGGAGTTGCTGGCTCTGTTTCTGGCCATCCACCATTTCCGGTTCTTGCTGGAAGGACGTCCTTTCACTGCTTTTGTAGACCACAAGCCACTAACGTTCGCTATGGCCAAGACCGCCGAACCATGGTCAGCCCAACAACAACGTCAGCTAACGTTTATCTCTGAATTCACTACGGATATTCAGCACGTGGCCGGTAAAGACAACCTGGTGGCGGATTGCCCCTCCCGCGCAACCATTCACGCAGTCCAGCTCGGCATCGACTATGCCCTCATGGCTGCAGATCAAGCCTCGGATCCAGAGGTGCAAGCTTATCGAACCAGCCCCTCTAGCCTCCAAGCGGCCGACGTCAAATTCCACGCCGCAGGCAACACGCTACTTTGTGACGTCTCCGTAGGAGATCCTCTCCCTATCGTGCCGGTCGCCTGGCGCCGCAAAGTGTTTGACGCCATACACGGGTTGTCACACCCTGGCATGAAGGCCTCGCAAAGGCTGATGTCGTCCAAGTTCGTTTGGCGGGGCATGCATAAGGATGTCCGCGACTGGGCCAACACCTGCGTGGTCTGCCAAAAGGCCAAGGTGCAGCGTCACGTCAAAGCTCCATTGGCCACCTTCGCTGTTCCGGAGCGACAGTTTGATCACATGAATGTGGACCTGGTGGGGCCACTTCCACCTTCCCATGGGTTTACACATATCCTTACGATGGTAGACCGCACCACTAGATGGCCAGAGGCAGTTCCCTTGGCATCCACCACTTCGGCAGATGTAGCCAGGGCGTTCATCTCCTCTTGGGTCGCCCGTTTCGGGGTACTGGCGGACATCTCTTCTGATCGTGGACCGCAGTTTTCATCTGAGCTCTGGAACGCAGTGGCTCAGAGGCTCGGCATCAAGCTACATCGCACCACAGCCTACCATCCACAGGCAAACGGCCTGTGCGAACGATTTCACAGGTCGCTCAAAGTCACACTGAGGGCCAGCCTCCAAGGCGCTGGGTGGGTGGACAGGCTACCATGGGTCCTGTTGGGTCTTCGCACGGCACCCAAGGAGGATCTTCGTTCGTCCTCGGCAGAGCTCGTCTATGGCCAGCCGTTACGCGTAACAGGTGATTTCCTTCCGACTCCAACAGAGCCATGGTCCGCATCCAATCAACTCATCAGCCACCAGGAGGCAGCCAGGTGTTTTGCACCAGTACCAACATCGCATCACAGCTTTCAGAGCTCCCATGTCCCAGCAGAGCTGAAGAACGCCGAATATGTGTTCATCCGCCACGATGCTCATCGGGATCCGCTCAAGGCCCCTTACACTGGTCCTTTCTGCGTGATAAAGCCGGGAGACAAAACTTTCTCGGTGGATATCGGAGGTAAACCGGAGCACATCTCGGTTGACCAGTTGAAGCCGGCACATTTGGACCTTGACCGCCCGGTCGAGACCGCACAGCCGCCAAAACATGGCCGACCGCCCACAGTCGCCGTGCCAGATCAAGCGCAACCACCCGTCAGCCCGACCGCCGTCCAGCAGCTTCCACTTCAACTGTACAGAAGTCGCTCTGACAGGCTTGTCAGGCCTCCTCGCCGTTTCACTTTTTCTGTTAAAGACAATTCTGGGGGGGGCGCATGTGGCGGAGCTACTAAGGGACTCCGATCAACTGTATATAATTCCCTTTAACAATATGTTAGCTACAGCCTGAGTCTGTATCTTTGTATATACTGTTTGTATGTACAGAGCGTGGGCAAACGCGATGACGTCACGCCGTTCATCACGTGATCCCCCACCGGCGGGAAAAACGTGATGACATCATGACGCCAGCCACGGGACTGCCCAAGCAGTCCTCGTGGAGCCTCCGAACTGACTAGACCTGTATTCGTAGTTCTCGTGCATTTGTTTGTTAAACTCAGTTTGTTTTACATTAAACATCATTTGTTCATCGCCTGAGTTGACCTCAGTCTCTTGATAGGAACTAGACATTCCTACAACCTAACAAAAATCTATCGATGTCAGTCTTAAAAGCTTCAATTGACGCCCCCAGCATTCACCGCCTGTTCGGGGCGAGAGTTCCAGATTTCCACTATCCTTTTGTGAAAAGTGCTTCCTGATTTCCTAAGTGGTCTAGCTCTAATTTTAAGATCATCCCCTCCAGTCAACTTTTTTTTGTATGACCCATAGCTAATTTATCTGAATTTCTAAGCATGCATAAATTCACGGAGACACCGGGGAGCACCCCATGAAACACTGCACTCCTGATTTCTAAATTTAATCCTCTCTTGTGGGATTTTAAAATGGTGAAATTGCTGTGCACAAGAGTGGTTAGTATTGCAGTAATCTCTGTGCTTTATAATAGTTCCATTAAAATTAAATCAAATCAAAAAAATATTCTAAAGATTTATTTCTATCATACTTGTAAGCACAATACTTATCATTTAGGTGTTGAAAGTCTATTGGTTTCTGTATGCATGCAGGTTATTCTGTTCTCTGCCCCATCACACACACAAACACCCAAAGGGAAACTTCCTTCATATTGCACACATTCTATAAACACAAGGAATAGAAACAGCAAAATACTGGCAATGGATTGCAGGTTGGTCAGGATCCAAAAAAGATGCATCAGTGTCAGCCAGGGCTCAGTGGGCAGCACTCTCGCCTGAGTCAAAAGGTTGTGGGTTCAAGTCATACCCCACAGAAAGCTAGGCTGACACTCCAGTGCAGTGCTGAGGGAGTGCTGCACTGTCGGAGGTGCCGTCTTTCGGATGAGACGTTAAACCGAGGCCCCGTCTACTCTCTCAGGTGGAAGTAAAATATCCCATGGTGCTATTTCGAAGAAGTGCAGGGGAGTTCTGGTGTCCTGGCCAATGTTTATCCTTCAATCAACCTCACAAAAACTGATTATCTGGTTATTATCACATTGTGGGACCTTGCTGTGTGCAAATTGTGTTTCCTAGATTACAACAATAAATGCAAGTCTTTTTTTATTCTTTCCACATGGCGGTGGTTGTACTCAATGCCATACCTGTTATTTCTAGTGTTGTGCACTTCTTTGCCCTTTTTATAGCGCTCGTCCTGCTCCCAATCAAGGCAGGGTTTATTTGATGCTGATCCGCCATGGAATTTCTCACAGACAGATAGCAATATTTATTTGCTATCCTGCAGTTTACTTAAAAGTCATAAAGATGAATAATCAACTGTTACACATAACAGTATATAAAATGGACTTGGCTTCCTTTGAATGCTGGAAAAGTAGCAGCTGGCAAAAAAATGGCATCTTATTTATTTACAATGAAAGGGACCAAAATACCATCGAACCGGACTGGCAAAAATGAAGAGGAAATGGCAACTGACAAAAGAAGTGAAGCAATCTCTTTCTGTTCAGCTCCTAAGATTCATCTGATAAAATCTTCCCCTGTGTTTATCAGTGTTCAACAACGGCCCTGAAATAATGAATTTTTTCCAAATACAAACCTGGATGTATTAATAAATTTGCCTAAAAAAGACGATAAGTTAAAAAATCTCACCTTGCACCCGGGAAACTATTTAAAAGTTGAGGTGCTGAGTAAAGAGGTAAACTGAAAAATATAAATTAAATGTTTGCTTCACAAAGTGCTTGGTCTCTGCGTTCAGCACTGGGTAAATCTTCGATGAGCTTACCAGAGGCTGGATGATATTTAATGGCTGCCAACCCTGGAATGTCAGTAAGTTTGCTTTAAAAAAGTTGCATAAATATTTGGAATGATCACATGACTACAGGCCAATAAGGTGGCTGAAAAGCAACATTGTGGCGGAGCCACCAAAGGACTCAGGTTGTTTGTATATAATTCCTTTAACAACATGTTAGCAACAGTCTGAGTCTGTATCTTTATTTATGCTGTTTAACTGTACAGAGCGTGGTTACTTTAACAGCGTGGTTAAAACGTGCTGACGTCACGCCGTTCATCACATGATTCCCCCACTGGCAGGAAAAACGTGATGACGTCATGACGTCAGCCACGGGACTGCCCTAGCAGTCCTCGTGGAGCCTCCAGAGAGAGCAGACCTACATTCGATGTTATCCTGCAGTTTCTTGTTAAAACCTGTTTGTTTCATTAAAGTTCGTTTTGTTTGATCGCCTGAGTAGAACTCAGTCTTTTAGTTAGGAACCCACATTCCTACATTGGTGACCCCGACTTTCGCGAACGGTTTTCGCGAAAGATCTTCAGCATGGAAACGAACGCCGTGACTCTGAAACTGCCACAGTTCTGGGAGCAACAACCAGCCGCGTGGTTCATCCAGGCTGAAGCCCAGTTCGCCAACAGGAACATCGTCGCGGATCAGACCCGTTATTACTACGTGGTCTCCACCCTCGATAGCGCCACTGCCTCACGGATCATCAGCCTACTCGGTAGTCCACCTACTGACCACAAGTATAATATGTTAAAGGCGCGGTTGCTACAAGTCTTCGGGCTCTCGAAGTCAGAACGCGCTTGCCGGCTTCTCGCTATGCCCAGCCTCGGGGACTCCAAACCGAGCTCATGAGCCAAATGCTCACGCTCTTAGGTGCCGAACCGGAATGCTTCCTCTTCCGGGAGCTATTCCTCTGCCAGCTGCCGGAGCAGGTGCAGGCTGCCCTAGCCAGGGCCGAGGTCACAGACTGCGCAGAGCTTGCTGCCGAAGCAAATAAGATTTTCACAGTAACCCAGCAGTGCTGCGCTGCCATGAGACGCCCATCCCCCACAGACGTGGCGCCAGCTCCTCTTGCAGCGGGCTGGTGCTCCTACCACGCCCGTTTTGGCGTGAAAGCACGACGCTGCCGCTCTCCCTGCAACTTTTCGCCCAAAAAAACCCCAAAGCTCCTGCAGCGTTCCTGGCGAAGGAGGACCGGGTCTAACACGCGCTCTGCGGCTGCGATGGCCATCGGATCTTCGGGGAAACTTCTTTTCATCACCAACTCCCTATCGGGTCGACGTTTCCTTTGCGACACCGGGGTGCAGTGTAGCATCCCAGCTGCGTCGAATCTCGATATTCAAGCTGGGGGCCACAGCCTTTCCCTCGAGGCGGCTATTGGCGCAGCCATTCAAACTTTCGGAAAGCAGCGGGTCCAAGTGTTTTTTGGCGGTCAGCGCTTCCATTGGGAATTTGTCACAGCCAAAGTCTCGCAGGCTATCCTAGGGGCAGATTTTCTGTGTGCCAATGGCCTCCTCGTCGATGTCCGGCATTGCCGGTTGATCAACGCGGCCACCTTCCACTCGATTCCGTGCCACCGTGGTAACGTCGTGTCGCGCTCTATCGCCTGCGCGTTTCCATCTCCGGATGACTTCACTCGGCTCCTCGGAGAGTTCCCGGAGCTGACCAGACCCACTTTCTCCTCCTCGGCCACGAAGCATGGTGTTGAACATCATATCACCACTACTGGCTCCCCGGTTTACGCACGGGCTCGAAGGCTTGAACCCGGCAAGCTCGCGGCTGCGAAAGCGGAGTTCGACACAATGGAGCGGCTGGGGATTATTCGCCGGTCGAATAGTCCCTGGTCTTCGCCTCTCCACATTGTTCCGAAACCGGGCGGTGGTTGGTGGCCATGCGGCGACTACCGACACCTGAACGACGCCACTGCTCCTGATCGGTACCCGATCCCGCATATTCAGGATTTCTCGGCCCATTTGTACGAGGCCCTCAAGGGCAAGTCCGGTAAGGATCCAATCAGCTGGACGGCCGAGATGGACCAGGTGTTCGTCAACACCAAGAGCGCCTTGGCCAACGCAACCATGCTGGCGCACCCGCTTCCAGGTGCCACCATCGCCCTTACCACTGATGTGTCAGACTACACCATCGGCGCAGTGCAGGAGCAGTGGGTGAACGGCACGTGGCAATGGCTGGCATTTTTCAGCCATCAACTACGGAGAAATGAAAGAAAGTACAGCACTTTCGATCGGGAGTTGCTGGCCCTATTTCTAGCCATCCACCATTTCCGGTTCTTATTAGAAGGACGTCCCTTCACAGCTTTTGTCGACCACAAGCCACTAACGTTTGCCATGGCCAAGACCGCCGAACCGTGGTCAACAACGTCACCTGACGTTTATTTCTGAATTCACCACGGACATTCAACATGTGTCTGGTAAAGACAACCTGGTGGCGGATTGCCTCTCCCGTGCGACGGTCCATGCGGTTCACCTGGGGATTGACTACACCCTCATGGCTGCGGATCAGGCCTCGGACCCAGAGGTCCAATCATACAGAACCGTCCCCTCTAGTTTCCAAGCGGCCGACGTCAGTTTCCAGGCCGCAGGCACCACGCTCCTTTGCGACGTCTCCATGGGCGTTCCCCGACCTATCGTGCCAGTCGCATGGCGCCGGAAAGTGTTTGACGCCATACACGGGTTGTCGCACCCTGGTATGAAGGCTTCACAATGGCTAATGTCAGCGAAATTTGTCTGGAAGGGTATGCACCTGGATGCCCATGACTGGGCCAACACCTGCGTGGTCTGCCAGAAGGCCAAGGTCCAGCGTCATGTAAAAGCTCCAGTGGCTACGTTCACTGTTCCGGAGCATCGTTTCGACCACGTGCATGTGGACCTTGTGGGGCCACTTCCGCCTTCCCATGGTTATACGCATCTCCTCACCATGGTGGACCGCACTACTAGGTGGCCAGAGGCAATTCCTTTGGTTTCCACCACTTCAGCAGACGTCGCTAGAGCTTTCATCTCCTGTTGTGTTGCTCGTTTCGGGGTACCGGCGGACATCTCTTCCAATCATGGGCCACAATTTTCCTCGGAGCTCTGGAACGCTGTAGCCCAGGGGCTCGGCACCAAACTTCATCGCACCACCGCCTATCATCCACAGGCGAATGGCCTGTGCGAGCGATTCCACAGGTCGCTTAAAGCCGCCCTACGGGCCAGCCTTCAAGGTGCGGGATGGGTGGACAGACTCCCATGGGTCCTTTTGGTTCTTCGTACGGCGCCCAAAGAAGACCTGCAATCGGCCTCGGTGGAACTCGTTTATGGCCAGCCGCTCCGAGTACCAGGGGATTTCCTCCCTTCTCCCACAGAGCCATGGTCCGCCTCCCAGCAACTCGTCAGCCACCAGGAAGCGGCCAGATGCTTTGCTCCGGTGCCTACATCGAATCACGGCCTACAGAGCTCCCACGTGCCGGCTGAGCTGAAGAGCGTCGAGTACGTATTTATCCGCCACGACGCTCACCGGGATCCTCTCAAGCCCCCTTACACTGGTCCTTTCCGCGTCATCGAATCGGGAGACAAATCCTTTTCGGTCGACATCGGAGGAAAGCCGGATCACATTTCGGTGGACCGGTTGAAGCCGGCTCACTTGGACCTGGACCGCCCAGTCGTCGTCGCTCAACTGCCGAAACGTGGCTGACCGCCCGCAGCCGCCGTGCCAGATCAACCACAGCCGCCCGCCAGCTCGACCACACCCACCGCGCCAGCTCGACCACAGCCGCCCACCAGCTCGACCACACCCACCACGCCAGCTCGACCACAGCCGCCCACCAGCTCGACCACCGTCCATCAGCTTCCTCTGCAAGGTTACCGAAGTCGCTCGGACAGACTTGTCAGGCCTCCTCGGTGTCTCACTTTTGCTGTTAAAGACAATTCTGGGGGGGCGCATGTGGCGGAGCCACCAAAGGACTCAGATCGTTTGTACATAATTCCTTTAACAACATGTTAGCTACAGCCTGAGTCTGTATCTTTATTTATGCTGTTTAACTGTACAGAGCGTGGTTACTTTAACAGCGCGGTTAAAACATGCTGACGTCACGCCGTTCATCACGTGATCCCCCACTGGCGGGAAAAACATGATGACATCATGATGTCAGCCACGGGACTGCCCTAGCAGTCCTCGTGGAGCCTCCGAAGAGAACAGACCTACACTCGATGTTATCCTGCAGTTTCTTGTTAAAACCTGTTTGTTTCATTAAAGTTCATTTTGTTTGATCGCCTGAGTAGAACTCAGTCTTTTAGTTAGGAACCCACGTTCTTACAACATCAACTTTTAAAGTATATTTCCTAGATCTCCCAAGGCATTGTTTACAAACAAAAAACATTGTCTGTCACAGTTGTCTTGCTTTCTGCCTCCCTCCATTTTGTGTTTTCCTGCTCTGCTCATCTTCCACTGCTAAAGTGTGAGGAGGATGCCGAGAAACTCCAGGATGATTTGGACAGGTTGGGTGATTGGGCAGAAGCATGGCAGATGCAATATAACGTGGATAAATGTGAGGTTATCCACTTTGGTAGCAAAAACAGGAAGGCAGATTATTATCTGAATGGCAATAGATTGGGAGAAGGGGAAGTGCAATGAGACCTGGGTGTCCTTGTGCACCAGTCACTGAAGGTAAGCATGTAGGTGCAGCAGGCGGTTAAGAAGGCAAATGGTATGTTGGCCTTCGTAGCGAGAGGGTTTGAGTACAGGAACAAGGATGTCTTGCTACAGTTGTACAGGGCCTTGGTGAGACCACATCTTGAGTATTGTGTGCAGTTTTGGTCGCCTTATCTGAGGAAGGATGTTCTTGCCATGGAAGGAGTGCAGCGAAGATTCACCAGGCTGATACCTGGGATGGCAGGAATGACGTATGAGGAGAGATTGGGTCGATTGGGCTTGTACTCACTGGAGTTTAGAAGAATGAGAGGGGATCTCATCGAAACTTATAAAATTCTAACAGGACTAGACAGACTAGATGCTGGAAGGATGTTCCCGATGGTCCTGTAAGAATTCGCAATAATTTACAGTTCCGAAGATTCATTTTTTTGATTAAAGTATCCCTGGGAGATGTGCTTTTAAATTTCCAGGGATAAAAATGGCGGACACCACATGGCCGAGACAAAAGAGGCTTGGAATGCAGCTTTCTGTGTCTGGAAGTAAGGTTCAATGAAGACAAAGGACAATGCTTTGTTTACAAAGCAATTGAATGCTATTAGCATTTGTTTGTATATCGAGTGGATACATCTAAACTGCAGAAGAGACTTTTGCACCTTGAATGGGAATCGTTCAAGATTTGAATGGGTTTTAAATCACCCAGCACTGGACAATAGAGCAGTTGTATCTCCCTTTTGTTTCAGCCCAGGAAGCTCCGGAAGACACATTAATCCAGTCTAACCACTTTGAGTTAGCCAATCACAGCTTTCTCTTGTGTATTGGACCCTTTTGGGTGGGGAATTTTGCACACAGCCCTTGCAAGGCAGAACGGCAGGGGGGCTCACCAGGTATAAAGATAGATGCTGAAGCTATCTCGCGCTTACTTCGCTGGACCACAGGTGAGCCGAGTGTTCTGACTCCTCAGCATAGCAACCTAGTTAAGGAGTTTGGGGGATGGTGATTTAAGGGAATTGCTAAGATTGTTTAAATAACATTGTAGCCATTGTATCCCTCGTTTTCGCCGTCTGCAACCCCTGTTATATAGTTTTACTGTAATTACTGTGTTTGTGTGGGATAGTTAGATATTTTGATTATAGTTTCTTTTAGTTAATAAAACTTGATTTTTTTCTCTCATCCAAACTAGGTGTCTGTTTTAATATCAATAATTATAAGCCCTGCAGTCAGAACTGGAAGGTGGGGTAGCGATTCGAAACCGCTGTTTTAAAATTGGTTTTATTTTAAAATTGGTCTGAGTGCAGGCAAAGGCTGCAAGACCAGGAAAATTACTTTAAACCAGTTTGAAGAAGCCCCCAATCCCTTACAATGGCGACCGTGGGCAGGACTGCAGGCCGTTTTTGATATGATAAGTGGTCTGGATCTAGAGAAAGCATCAGTTATTGTCTTTCTTGCTTTCAGTCTGTGGGCAGCCCTGCGGAAGGTAGTGGCAGTGTGTAAGCTGACCTATCGGGGTATAGGTGGCTGGGCTAGGAAGGGTGAGATGGGAGAGCAGGAGGAGTTTAAAGAGGCCAAGAATCGGGAGTCCCAGCTTGAAAAATGCCAGGCGGAGGTAGAACGCCTCAGAGAGGTGTATGAGGCCAGAGCTAGTGGTATGAGGGTGCGGGAAGAGAATGCACGCCTCACACTAGAGGTCACGAAATGCCAGGCATTTATAGAGCGCCTTGTGCAGGAAGTCACAGAGGCGAGGGACAGAGAGATGAGGCTACAAGAGGAGAATGCACACCTCACCCAAGAAGCTAGCGAGAGAGAGAGCCATGCGAGAAACGAGATAGAATTCCTAAAGTACCAAATCACTGAGGCCAGGGAAAATGAGATGAGACTGCGGGAAGAGAATGTCAGGTTTGGTGAAGCAGATCATGGCCCCTGTAGGGCAGAGATAGAAAGCCTTAACATGGCTTTAAAGGCATCAAAGGGAATGACTTGCATGATCAGCCCGAAGGCAGGTCAGCCGGATTTTACTGGCAGCCCAAATCAAACCACCCCACAGGCAACACCCAGGGAAAGGCTGGCTAGGGAATTAGAGATCCCAAGACAGCAGCCCACAGCTCCGGGTTTTGAGGAGCTCTGGCAGCAAGGAGGGGTGGACAATGGGGTGGTAGGAGAACACCAGCAGATCCCACTAGGCAGGCGGGGACCAGGACCAGTGTACCCCCTCCAACAACAGAGGTACGGTCCGCCCGTGAGGAGTGAGCCTGAGAATAGGAATCCTCAGCCCACAGCATGTTCGAGTTCACAGGCAAGCACTGTGGCTTGTGTGGGGGGAGGAGCCATTCATATTCAGAGTAAGCTGTTTAAGCCAGGGAACAGGAAAGGAGAGTTCTGGGACCCCTGTAGAGCAGATCCAGTAGCAGAAATCCGAGACAAGGGAGGCACACAGGGGATATTTTTGGCCCCAGACGAAAGGCAGGTCCAAAATTCCCCAGTTAAAGCCACCTGGGTGAGGGAACATGAGTTTTCTGTCCATGCAAGTTCAAGTTCACAGCCTACAAAAATAGGAACTGTGACTTGTTTCCAGGGAAGGGCAGACAAACCCAGAGAGAGATTTGCACCGGCAGGCTGCCAGGTACATTATACAGTGCGGGCTATTTGGACATGGGGGAGAAGGTTCCCAGCCAGCTGGGGCTGTGACCCAAGCTCAGGGTCCGCCAGCCAAAGTTTCCCCCATAGAGACACCCCTCAGAAGGTCTCAGCGGGTGCCCCAGCCTAAGAAAGCATGGTCACCCACTTTACAGTGGAGTAGGGCGGACTCCCGAGCCGGGGAGAAGCCAGAGAACAGAGGCCCCCACTCAACAGCCATAAGCTGCGAGGGACCAGAGACAGGAGGCAGTCCAGCTTCGCTGCAGCCAGCAACAATCTGCGACAGTGCCAGAGATTAGACTGGCCGTCCGGAGACGGGCGGCATTTGTATTATAGCTATGTGTGTGAATAATTTTTTAAGGTGGATTTTAAGTTTTGTTGATTTAACTAGTTTCAAGTTAAAGTGCAAAGAGTTTAACTTTACATGTGTGCCGAATGTTTGTATTTTGGTCCGAGGTCGAGGGACCCGACCATGTCTCCACCTAAGGCAGCAGGTCAGTGAGACCTGGCTGCATGTCCTTTTAAGTTTTTGCAGGAGATTGGAAAATGAAGCAGCCATGTTCGCCCAGCCTGAGCTGGACATCGAATGAAGATACGGAATGTTGGGGATCACCTCGCCACTGGACGAATCCAGGAGACCCCGCAGCGATCTTCGGGAAAAACCGGACAGAGTCCAGAGGAACTTGCCTACTCCTCCTACGGGGAGG
Source organism: Somniosus microcephalus (assembly GCF_052327205.1). Lineage (NCBI taxonomy): Eukaryota > Metazoa > Chordata > Chondrichthyes > Squaliformes > Somniosidae > Somniosus > Somniosus microcephalus. The sequence goes on from NC_141003.1 coordinate 6,718,974, forward strand.
AGATGGCTCCAGCTGGGTGGGGCACGGCCCCCAACCCAGCACTATCCTGACCGAAGTTCACTTGCGGGAGACCTCACTGTCGAGGAGTCACGATGGGGAAGCGCGGGCGCCTTGTGATAGGGATGCGTTCCCCGGGGGTGGGTGGTGATGGCCCGGGAAGATTGTACAGAGGAGGGGGAGACCCAAGAGTCGCGTGGGTGCGGTCGGGGGAGGGAGGAACTCACCCGGGGGCCCACGGGCAAAGAGGATAAGTGTGGCTGGGAAGGATGAGTGGGTGGCCGGATCAGTGTGGGGCCAGGGAGAGCCGCCACACAGGCACCCATCATTTTCTGCAGCCAGTCGCGGGAAGACGGGAGGGGGAGGGACTGGGAGTCATGAGATCCCATACTCCCCGGTCTCGGTCTGTGCCAAGGTAATTTAAACGTGAGGGGTACCCCGCCTCCACAAAGGGACAAGGGAACGGTTCGGGGCTGGCGGAGCAGGCTGGTCGGTAAATCCATTCTGCCTGTTTTAAAGTTTAAGACGATCAAAGGGGGTGGAAGGTATTTTTACTGCCCGAGTGGGAGGAGCAATGCCCACTCGAATTTCGCGACCCATCATCGGCACGTGATGATCGGGGTTCATTTAAGCATATTGTTTAATGATATTTTGTATTTTGTGTTACAGCCCCAAATTGAGCAGAGGCGTAGGACCCTCTCCGTGCTTGGGATCGTTTTGATTACATTGTGTAACTAAGATTGCAACATTTTGTAATAACTTATGATGTAAAAAAAAGGTGATTGTAAATTTGGTTTACACTGTATAATTTTACAAGCGTGTAGGGGTATGAGACCCCTTATTGAAAACTGAAGTATCTGTAAGATGCCTACCGTACCATGGCTTTTTTCTTGAATTTAAGGGGAATAGACGGGATGGGGATCAGTGGCAGATAGCTATTAGGTAAATATAGGGGATGGTTGTTTGTGGGGGGTCAGAAATCATTGCTCATTTCTTCAAGAGGATACTACAAGCAAGCTGGAAGTATCCAAGGGCGGACTGTAAGAATTCGCAATAATTTACAGTTCTGAAGATTCATTTTTTTGATTAAAGTATCCCTGGGAGATGTGCTTTTAAATTTCCAGGGATAAAAATGGCGGACACCACATGGCCGAGACAAAAGAGGCTTGGAATGCAGCTTTCTGAGTCTGGAAGTAAGATTCAATGAAGACAAAGGACAATGCTTTGTTTACAAAGCAATTGAATGCTATTAGCATTTGTTTGTATATCGAGTGGATACATCTAAACTGCAGAAGAGACTTTTGCACCTTGAATGGGAATCGTTCAAGATTTGAATGGTTCTAAATCACCCAGCACTGGACAATAGAGCAGTTGTATCTCCCTTTTGTTTCAGCCCAGGAAGCTCCGGAAGAGGCATATGGGATACTTGCCTTCATTAGCCGAGGCATTGAATGTAAGAGCAAGGAGGTTATGATGGAGCTGTATAAAACACTGGTTAGGCCACAGCTGGAATACTGTGTGCAGTTCTGGTCGCCACACTACAGGAAGGATGTGATCGCGTTGGAGAGGGTGCAGAGGAGGTTCACCAGGATGTTACCGGGGTTGGAGCGCTTCAGCTATGAAGAGAGACTGGGCAGATTGGGTTTGTTTTCCTTGGAGCAGAGGAGGCTGAGGGGGGACATGATTGAGGTGTACAAAATTATGAGGGGCATAGATAGGATGGATGCTGAGGAGTTTTTTCCCTTAGTAGAGGGGTCAATAACTAGGGGGCATAGATTCAAGGTAAAGGGCGGGAGGTTTAGAGGGGATTTGAGGAAGAACTTTTTCACCCAGAGTCTGGAACTCACTGCCTGAAAGGGTTGTGGAGGCAGGAACCCTCACAACATTTAAGAAGCATTTGGATGAGCACTTGAAATGCCATAGCATACAAGGCTACGGACCAAATGCTGGAATATGGGATTCGATCAGACAGGGCTTGATGGCTGGCGTGGACATGATGGGCCAAAGGGCCTCTATCCGTGCTGTATAACTCTATGACTCTATGACACATTAATCCAGTCTAACCACTTTGAGTTAGCCAATCACAGCTTTCTCTTGTGTATTGGACCCTTTTGGGTGGGGAATTTTGCACACAGCCCTTGCAAGGCAGAACGGCAGGGGGGCTCACCAGGTATAAAGATAGATGCTGAAGCTATCTCGCGCTTACTTCGCTGGACCACAGGTGAGCCGAGTGTTCTGACTCCTCAGCATAGCAACCTAGTTAAGGAGTTTGGGGGATGGTGATTTAAGGGAATTGCTAAGATTGTTTAAATAACATTGTAGCCATTGTATCCCTCGTTTTCGCCGTCTGCAACCCCTGTTATATAGTTTTACTGTAATTACTGTGTTTGTGTGGGATAGTTAGATATTTTGATTATAGTTTCTTTTAGTTAATAAAACTTGATTTTTTTCTCTCATCCAAACTAGGTGTCTGTTTTAATATCAATAATTATAAGCCCTGCAGTCAGAACTGGAAGGTGGGGTAGCGATTCGAAACCGCTGTTTTAAAATTGGTTTTATTTTAAAATTGGTCTGAGTGCAGGCAAAGGCTGCAAGACCAGGAAAATTACTTTAAACCAGTTTAAAGAAGCCCCAAATCCTTACAGTCGGGGAGTCCAGAACCAGGGGTCACAGTCTAAGGATAAGGGGTAAGCCATTTAGGACAGAAATGAGGAGGAATTTCTTCACCCAGAGTGGTGAACCTGTGGAATTCTCTACCACAGAAGGCAGTAGAGGCCAATTCATTAAATATATTCAAGAAGGAGTTGGATATATTTCTCAAGGCTAAAGGGATCAAGGGGTATGGGGAGAAAGCAGGGACAGGGTACTGAATTTGGACAATCAGCCATGATCTCATTGAATGGCGGAGCAGGCTCGAGAGGCCGAATGGCCGACTCCTGCTCCTATCTTCTATGTTTCTATGTGATCAGAATTGGACACAATGCTCCAGCTGAGGCTGAACCAGTGATTTATAAAAGTTTAGTATAACTTCCTTGCTTTACTCTCTGCCTCTATTTATAAAGCCAAGGATCCTGTATGTTCTTTTAACAGACTTATCAACTTGTCCTGCCACCTTCAAAGATTTGTGTACATAGACCCCCAGGTCTGGTCATTATCACATTGCTGTTTGTGGGAGCTTGCTGTGCACAAATTGGCTGCCAGGTTTCCCTACATTACAACAGTGACCACAATTCAAATAGTACTTCATTGGCTGTGAAGCGCTTTGGGACGTCCTGAGGTCGTGAAAGGCGCTATATAAATGCAAGTCTTTCTTTCAGTATCTTGGGGCTAATTCTGCCACATTGAAGATTCTCAACATTGAATTCCAGCCCTGCTGGGATCTAGCCAGTCCTGGCCAGAGAACACAGACAGACAGAGGGAACCGACTCAGGTACAGATCGGCAGGCAATGGGAGCCAGCTCGGGTACCCAGCCAGTCCTTGACTTCACTGGAGTTAGGAAGAATGGGAGGTGATCTCATTGAAACATATAAAATTGTTAAGAGGATAAATGCTGAGAGGATGTTTCCCCCTGGCTGGAGAGTCTAGAACTCGGGGTCATAGTTTCAGGATAAGGGGTCGGCCATTCAGGACTGAGATGAGGAGGAATTTCTTCACTCAGAGGGTTGTGAATCTTTGGAATTCTCTACCCCAGAGGGCTGTGGAGGCGCAGTCGTTGAGTATATTCAAGACGAAGATCGAAAGATTTTTGGGAACTAAGGGAATTGAGGGATATGGGGATCGGGCGGGAAAGTGGAGTTGAGGTCGAAGATCAGCCATGATCTTGTTGAATGGCGGAGCAGGCTTGACTATGGCCTACTCCTGCTCCTATTTCTTATGCTCTCTCTGTTCCTGCACCCCTTTTAACATTGTACCATTTATAAAGCCACCTCAGAACTACTAAATAATAGTTGTCATATTTTCATGGGATAAATTTGAACTGCAGCAATAACAGTTTGATAATCCACAACCATCCTAATCCAATGAACAACTGCTAAATGCCTAAAGAGTTCTGTCCACATGTCTTCCTGTCTTTGTTTTGGTCACTCTTTAGGAGGAAGTGGTTTTACGTGTACTGAATGAAATTGTTTAGACTGCACTAAACCAAAAGTGGTTTTGTAAATGAGAATGGAGTTGGCAGAGCTGGAAATCTTTGTACATTGTTGTATGCATATTGTATGTCACTTACTATTACTTTGTACAGATTAAAAATCCTACCCAATAAATTGCTTGTTTTAGTTATTTACTAAAAAATAACCGCGAGCAGCTGCATTGAAATTTATTTCCTTGCATTGTTGGTTTACACTTGCAATATTTGGGCTAGACTCAGTCAATGGACTGAATCTGTAATGAAAGAAAGATGAAACTTGCAATTATACAGTGCCTTTCACAACCTCAGGATGTCTCAAACCACGAGAAGGCCCACCACCCTTTCCCAAGGCAAGTAGGGATGGACAATAAATGCCAGCCTTGCCAATAATGCCCACATCCTGAGAATGAATAAAAAGCTGTTTATTCCACAGACATGGGAAAAGGGTTTGTTCAAAAAGTGCAAAGGAGTATGCAGTGAAGTCATGGCGTGCGAACAGCAAATGCCAGAATATCACATTCACTTTGCATTGTATCTTTTCTAGCTGCAAGGCAGTTGCATAGTATCCTGGTACCTAAAGCCAGTAGAAAGGAAAAGTTCTGATACTTCAGCCTAATCATTTGTGTTCATAAGGTGTAGGGTATCAGTGTTCAATAATAGAACATTTCTATTTTAGGCACCAGAGACAGCATCAAGGACTGCAAGGTCAAATGTAGACTGATTTTAATGTGTTCAAACAACAGCAGGATGACAATTCGTACTTAAATGCAACAACAGCAACAACTTGTATTTATATAGCATCTTTAACGTAATAAAATGTCCCAAGGCGCTTCACAGGAGCATTACCAAACAAAATTTGACACCAAGTCACATAAGGAGAAATTAGGACAGCTTGGTCAAAGAGGTAGGTTTTAAGGAGCGTCTTAAAAGAGGAGAGGTGGAGAGGTTTAGGGAGGGAATTCAAGAGGTTAGGGCCTTGGCAGATGAAGGCACGGTCACCAATGGTGGAGCGATTAAAATCAGGGGTGTGTAAGAAGCCAGAATTGGAGGAGGGCAGATATCTCGGAGGTTTGGAGGAGATTACAGAAATGGGGAGGCAACATGGGAGGATTTGAAAACAAGAATGAGAATTTTTAAATTGAGGCATTGCTCAACCGGGAGCCAATGTAGGTCAGCGAGCACAGCGGCGAAGGGTGAATGGGACTTGGTGAGAGTTAGGATACGGGCAGCAGAGTTTTGGATGAGGTTATAGAGCGTGGAAGATGGGAGCCCGACCAGGAGTATGTTGGAATAGTCAAGTCTAGAGGAAACAAAGGCATGGATGAGGGTTTCAGCAGCAGATGAGTTGAGGCAGGGGCGGAGTTGAGTGATATTATGGAGGTGGCAGTAGGTGGTCTTAATGACGGTGCAGATATCTGGTCGGAAGCTTATCTCGGGGTCAAATACAATACCAAGGTTGCGAACAGTCTGGTTCAGCCTCAAACAGAGGGATGGAGTCAGTGGCTAGGGAACAAAGACAATGGCTTCAGTCTTCCCAATATTTAGTTGGAGGAAGTTTCTGCTCATCCAGTACTGGATGTCAGACAATTTAGAGACCGTGGAGGGGTCGAGAGAAGTGGTGGTGAGGTAGAGCTGGGTGTCGTCAGCATACATGTTGAAACTGATGCTGTGTTTTCAGATGATGTCGTCAAGGGGCAGCTTGCAGATAAGAAATAGGAGGGGGCCAAGGATAGATCCTTGGGGGGCACCAGAGGTAACGATACAGGAGCGGGAAGAGAAGCCGTTGCAGGTGATTCTTGTACTTATATAGCACCTTTAATGTTGCAAAAACTAACCAATGGTCTTCACAAAAAGTGGGGGGGGGGACAAAGACTTGCATTTCTACAGTGCTATTGGGGAGGGTGTAAACTAAAATGGCAGGGGGTTGGGAACCTGTGCAAGGAGACAGAGGAAAGGGAAGCAAGGATAGAAACAAAAGACAGGAAGGAGAAAAGCAAAAGTGGAAGGCAGAGAAATCAAGGGTGTAAATCAAACAGGGCCACAGTAAATAAGAATTCTAAAAGGACTAAGAGTGTTAAAAATCAAGCCTGAAGGCTTTGTGTCTTAATGCGAGGAATATTCATAATAAGGTGGATGAATTAGCTGCACAAATAGATGTAAACGGATATGATATAATTGGGATTACGGAGACATGGCTCCAGGGTGACCAAGACTGGGAATTTAACATCCAGGGGTATTCAATATTCAGGAAGGACAGGAAAAAAGGAAAAGGAGGTGGGGTAGCATTGCTGGTTAAAGAAGGGATTAACACAATAGTAAGGAAGGATATTAGCTCTGATGATGTGGAATCTGTATGGGCAGAGCTGAGAAATACCAAGGGGCATAAAACATTAGTGGGAGTTGTATACAGACCCCCAAACAGTAATGCTGAGGTTGGGGATGGCATTAAATGGGAAATTAGAGATGCGTGCAATAAGGGCACAGCAGTTATCATGGGTGACTTTAATCTACATATAGATTGGGCTAACCAAATTAGTAACAATACTGTGGAAGAGGAGTTCCTAGAGTGTATACGGGATGGTTTCCTGGACCAATATGTTGAGGAACCAACTAGAGATCAGGCCATCTTAGACTGGGTATTATGTAATGAGAATGGATTAATTAGCAATCTTATTGTGCGAGGCCCCTTGGGGAGGAGCGATCATAATATGATAGAATTCTTCATTAAGATGGAGAGTGAAGTAGTTGACTCAGAGACTAGGGTCCTGAATTTAAATAAAGGAAACTATGATGGTATGAGGCACAAGTTGGCTAGGATGAATTTGGGAACGTTACTTAAAAGGTTGATGGTGGATAGGCAATGGCAAACATTTAAAGATCGCATTGATGAACTACAGAATTTGTTCATCCCTGATTGGCATAAAAATAAAACAAAAAAGGTGACTCAACCGTGACTAACAAGGGAAATTAGGGATAGCATAAGATCCAAGGAGAGGACATATAATTTGGCCAGAAAATGCAGCAAACCGGAGGATTGGGAGTAGTTTAGGATTCAGCAAAGAAGGACAAAGGGATTAATTAAGAGGGGGAAAATAGATTATGAGAGTAAGCTTTCAGGGAACATAAAAACTGACTGTAAAAGCTTCTATAGATATGTGAAGAGAAAAAGACTGAAGTAGTCAAGCGTAGGTCCCTTGCAGTCAGAATCAGGGGAATTTATAATGGGGAACAAAGAAATGGCAGACCAATTAAATACATACTTTGTGTCCTCCTTTGTGAAGACAGAACCAAATAACCTCCCAGAGATGTCGGGGAACATAGGGTCTAATGAGAGGGAGAAATTGAATGAAATCAGTATTTGTAGGGAAATGGTGTTCGGGAAATTGACGGGATTGAAGGCCGATAAATCCCCAGGGCCCGATAATCTACATCCTAGGGTACTTAAGGAAGTGGCCCTAGAAATAGTAGATGCATTGCTGGTCATCTTCCAAAATTCTATAGGCTCTGGAACAGTTCCCATGGATTGGAGGGTAGCTAATGTAACTCCACTATTTAAAAAGGGTGGTAGAGAAAAAACGGGGAATTATAGACCGGTAAGCCTGACATCGGTAGTGGGGAAAATGCTAGAGTCCATTATAAAAGATATAATAGCAGAGCACTTGGAAAACAGTGACAGGATTGGACAAAGTCAACATAGATTTACAAAAGGTGAATCATGCTTGACTAATCTACTGGAATTTTTTGAGGATGTAACTGGTAGAATAGATAAGGGAGAACCAGTGGATGTGGTGTATTTGGACTTTCAGAAGGCTTTCGATAAGGTCCTGCATAAGAGATTAGCGTATAAAGTTAAAGCACATGGGATTGGGGGTAAGGTACTGTTTTGGATAGAGAACTGGTTGGCAGACAGGGAGCAAAGTGTTGGAATAAACGGGTCTTTTTCCAAGTGGCAGGCAGTGACTAGTGGGGTACCGCAGGGATCGGTCTAGACAAGGGAACTAGATGTAATGACTCCAAGTTTGCAGACAACACAAAGCTGGGTGGGCATGTGTGCTGTGAGGAGGATGCAGAGAAACTCCAGTATGATTTGAACAGGTTGGGTGATTATACTGCATTTGCCATGCATCTGCCCAATGTGGATAAATGTGAGGTTATCCACTTCGGTGGCAAAAACAGGAAGACAGATTATTACCTGAATGGCAATAGATTGGGAAAAGGGGAAGTGCAACGAGACCTGGGTGTCCTTTTGCACCAGCCGCTCAAGGTAAGCATGCAGGTGCAGCAGGCGGTTAAGGCGGCAAATGGTATGTTGGCCTTCATAGCGAGTACAGGAGCAAGGATGTCTTGCTGCAGTTGTACAGGGCCTTGGTGAGACCACACCTTGAGTATTGTGTGCAGTTTTGGTCGCCTTACCTGAGGAGGGATGTTCTTGCCATGGAGAGAGTGCAGCGAAGATTCACCAGACTGATGCCTGGGATGGCAGGAATGATGTATGAGGAGAGATTAGGTCGATTAGGCTTATATTCACTAGAGTTTAGAAGAATGAGAGGGGATCTCATTGAAACTTATAAAATTCTAACAGGACTAGACAGACTAGATGCAGGAAGGATGTTTCCGATGGCGGGGGAGTCCAGAACCAGGGGTCACAGTCTAAGGATAAGGGGTAAGCCATTTAGCACAGAGATGAGGAGGAATTTCTTCACCCAGAGAGTGGTGAACCTGTGGAATTCTCTGCCACAGAAGGCAGTGGAGGCCAATTCATTAAATATATTCAAGAAGGAGTTAGATATATTTCTTAAGGCTAAAGGGATCAAGGGATACGGGGAGAAAGCAGGGACAGGGTACTGAATTTGGATGATCAGCCATGATCTCATTGAATGGCGGAGCGGGCTCGAGGGGCCGAATGGTCTACTCCTGCTCCTATCTTCTATGTTTCTATGTTTCCAGCTCCTTTCATAACCTCAGGACATCCTAGAGTACTTTACAGCCAATGAAGTACTTTTCAAGTGTAGTCACTGTTGTAATGTAGGAAACTTGTCAGCCAATTTGCACACCGCAAGCTCCCACAACCAGCAATGAGATATGATTGGATAATCTGTTTTAGTGATGTTGGTTGAGGGATAAATATTGGCCAGGACACCGGGGAGAACTCCCCTGCTCTTCTTCAAAATATTACCATGGGATCCTTTTACGGGGAGAAACTGACACCAAGCAGGTGTTTGGAGAAGAGGTGACTGAGGCATGGTCAGAGGCTTTTAAAGATGAGGGAGGGATAGCAAAGGGGAGGGGTTCAGGGAGAGTGTTTCAGAAAGCAGGGCTGTGAAAGTTGAAGGTTCTGTCACCAATGATGGAGGGGGTGAAGGTTGCCTGGTCAGCCACTCCTGTAAGAGTAGAGGGTGCCGGCTGGAATCTAGGACAGGAGGAGTTTCCTGATGTGGGAAGGCGACGGAAGATTTTCAACGCAGATTAGGATTTTGAAGTCAATTTTTTGGAAGGATGGGACAATCAACAAAGGTCAGCAAGGACAAGGGCGAGAGGTGAGCAGGAGTTGATGTAGGATCGGCTATGGGCAGCAGAGTGCCTTAACCCCCTTAGAAGAGCATCCTCTACTTCACCAGTGTGACATTTATTGGTTTCTTCCTTCAGTCATCCTTATGCCCTGAGTGAATTACCAATTCGTGGGTAGTTCTTTGCTGGCATATTACCCAAATTAATTTTACTTGGGGCTTTTACTACTAGCAGAAAGAGGAGACTTTCATTCTATCACTCTGGGCTGGACTCAAACCCAGGTTTACAGAAGTAAAAGGACTAATCTACATTTATTTTATTCCAATAATTTATTTAGTATTGGTCCAAGTTCTACATTTGCATGAGTGTATAAAAACAGTTAGAACAGCAGTACTGAAGCAGCATGTGGAACTTGTGCTGTAGTTTAGAGGAACCATTTTATGTAGAACAATAAATGAAGGCCCGTATGTGGAAACACCCAACCTGAAAGGCTATTTTTAAAACACTGAATATTACTTGTGTTGTCATTCTCACCGTTTGGCTAACAGCACAATATACACTATGCTTTTCAACAGAATCCTCTCAATCTGCAAGTCAAGAAATCAAATCTCTGCTCACCAACCTGTGTCCTTGAGTTTTGTTGAGTTGCACGCATCAGCGTCAAGTGACAAGACAGTTTATGAAATCGTAGGAGCCATCTTTGTACTATGTAGGATGGCTCTACAATTCTGAAACAATTAGAAACGTGAAAAATTTGACCACCTACCCTTCTGTGGATATGTTTGTTACTGAAACCTAAAGATCAATGAGGTACCAAGTTTGATCCCTGGTCTGTGGTGAGTTAACCAATCTCAGCCAAGGTTGGTAGGGAAGAGAGGAAAATAAAAGTTAGAGTAACCTTCCTAAATACTATCTAGGACTCCTACTAGAACTGTGTATGGGTTGGTACCAGGTAAGGACCGAGCTAGCCATGGTTAGAATGGCCACTTAATGCCTGTGCTCACACAAAATGCCCTTTGGAACTGCACCACAGAATGAGACACCACGGTTAGGAAAGCAAGGGGGAAATAAGCAAAAAAGGCAAAGATTTGTTTCATCTGTTTGATGCTGCCTTAATAAGGATGTGGTTTTGTCTTCAAACTGGAACTTTTAATAGGCAAGATATGGCATATTTTACAAATAGTGGGTGACAGGTGAAATTTTTTGCAGTTTCATTCAGTTCTGTACTGTGGCAAAATGATTGCTATTACCATAAGTTGTCAATCAGGCAGTTAGTTGACCATTAAGTATTACAACGGGTGTAGGTTGCCTTCATGTCAAAATAGCCAAGGATGAAATTGAGAGATTTAGGGGAGTCTTAGTGGGTTCTGCATCAACATTTTGGAAGGAAAAATGAGAGTTAATATAAACAAAATGGTACAATTTTAAACGGGGTGCAGAACAGAGATCGAGGGTTTCACATACACAATCTTGGATAGTGGAAGGGCAAGTTGATAAGTCTGTTAAAAAAGCATACGGGATTCTCTGGCTTTATAGAGGTAGTAAGTACAAAAACAAGAAAGTTATAGTAAGCCAACAGGTGCAGGTGTCTGAGAGATGATCCTATCGCGGTGTATCAGATAGCAAACTGCACGCAGTAGGTAAACCCTGAATATTATTCCTATTGAGAGTAGGAAACGGGGACACTAGTAAGAGGCAAATTTAGGAGTGATTAACAGTAGGTTACGAGAGAGAGCTTGATCAACCCTCGTGTCCAATGTTGAGCACCGCACTTTAAGAAGGATGTCAAGGCCTTGGAGTACAGAGATTTACCAGAATGGTACCAGGGATGAGGGATTTCAGTTCAGAGACTAGAGAGGCCGGGATTGTTTTCCTTAGAGCAGAAGAGGGTAAGGGGAGATTTAATAGAGGTGTTCAAAATTATGAGGGGTTTTGATGGAGTGGATAGGGAGAAACTGTTTCCACTGGTAGGAGGGTCAGTAACCAGAGGACACAGAGTTAAGGTGACTGGCAAAAAATCCAGGGGGGTAAATGAGATGATTTTTTTTTTTAACGAAGTGAGTTGTTGTGATCTGGAATACGCTGCCTGAAAAGGTGGTGGAAGCAGATTCAATAGTAGCTTTCAAAAGGGAATTGGATATATACATGAAAAGGAGGCATTTTCAGGGCTACGGGACAAGAGCAGAGGAGTGGGACTAATTGGATAGCTCTTTCAAAGAGCCAGTACATACACAATGGGCCAAATGGCCTCCTGTACTGTATGATTCTATGAACATGTCCAAAAAACATATGAAGGATCAACAAAACAAATCAAATGCTGAACTATATAGGGAAAAACCAGCAGGGTACAAGCTAGATGCAGTCATACTCAGTGCTGTGGTCAGTCCTGACCATAAGTACTGCGTTGAATATTGGTTAGAGATACAAGGAGACATTCAAGCTCTGGAGGTAGTTTAGAAAAGACTGATCCCCAGCATCAGTTATGAAACAATACTGGAGAAATCTGAGATTTTCAGTTTCAAAGGAGATGATGGCGAGGTGACCTTATAGAGCTATGTAAGATAGTAAACAACAACTTGTGTTTAGATAGCACCTTTAATGTAGAAAAATGTCCCAAGGCACTTCACAGAGGCATAATCAAAAACAAAGTGTAGAAAAGGTCGATTAAAACTAAATTCTGACAGTAGTGGACGCAGGTTCAAACTAGTAAAAGGCAAAGTTATAACTGATATTAGGAAGTTCTTCACACAGAGTGATCAACACATGGAATGGACTTCTAGGCAAGGTAGTCAAGGCAAATACCCTGGAATTATTTTTTTAAAAGAACTTGCATTTATATTGTGCTTTATCATATCCTCAGCTACTGATGTCAAGGTTGTTACATAGGCAAATGTGACATCCGATTCACACACAAGGTCCCACAAACTGCAAATGAGATGAACGACTAGCGAATCTGATTTTGAGTGTTGCTGTTTGAGGGAGCAGTAGTTGGCCAGCTCTTCTTCAAAACTGTGCCACAAGGTTTTTTATTTACTTCCATCTGAACAGTCAGAAGGAGCTTCAGTTTAATGCCTCAACCAAAAGATGGCGCCTCAGTCAAGGCAGCACTCCTTCAGCATTGTAGTGACGCGTCAGCCGAGATTTTGTGCTCAAGTCTCCAGAGTGGGACTTGAACACGCAACTTTCTGACTCGGGGGCAAGAGTGCTGGCAACTCTTTCTAGAATAGCATATACTTGTGGAATTGGAATGAAGCAGTTTCAAATCTTGGAAGACATTGCTGACCATCATCAGTCAGTACAGCTTCAGCATTTCGGACAGAGTTTTAAAGAAAAGGAAAATGTTTGAGGAGTCAATTCCCTTACCATCAAAAGGAATCCAACTTGGTGAAAAGCAGAGTTCCTGTATTTAGATTCAGCAGACCATACTTATCCCAAATGCTGATTTATATTCAATTTCCATACATTTATAAAAAGTCAGTATTGGAAAAGTTAAGAATAGGTGTGTTTTACATTAATTTCCACTTTGAATTCTACATGATGTCTGTTGTGGCTCCACAAAGAACCATAGATGCTCATTACAATAGTTAAATAAATACATAAATCTAACTCATGCCTGCATGTATAAATCCTTGCTGAACTATTTTATCTTCAAATATTTTACAAAAGCCAAATATTAAATAAAGAAAAACAGAATAAAGAAAAACAGAATAAAGTTAAAATATACTGGAAAATTGGGTGTGGCATTTAACAGCCCTGTTTCAACATAACAGCTTTTCTGAAAGACTTAAAATGCACATTCTAATAACACCACCAGTGAAAGCTAGACAATGTTGGAATTGTCCACGGCCATTTCCTTCTCATTTTTCATAACATGAATATTACACCAACTCAAATATTAGGAGTGTCCATATTTCCAGTAGTCTCAGACCATCAAACTATTTCATTTGGGTCTCAAAGTTTACACGTCAAGAACCAGGTAGCAACTTTTTGTCCAGTTTTCTTCTCTCTTCTGAAGCACCAGCTCCTGCTGGATATAACTCAATTGGCACTGGCAGCCCTTCAGTCAGCCACCAAATGCTCATTTTATTGTTTTTGCAAGAATCCAGTCTCTGTTCAACTGTGCGGCATCACAATGAAGTCCAATGTCTTTATTTGGCATCCATGCAAGTGTACTTTCTATTTGAGTCGCTGGGCAATGCTCAAGAATGGGAATCTGAGCCGATTCTTCCCTTCCCGAGACAGAGGCACCCAGGCCAATGGTCGCACTCCTGTCCTCAGATGAAATCAAGTAAATCTGCACAAACTTGACCTTCTTGGTCTACAAAGCCCAGGACCACACCAGGTACTGAATTTACCTCATAAAAAATTAGAGGCCTTCACAATTCATTTTTAAATGTGGAAAGCTTCAGAGATAGCAAACGTCAGCGCCATTATCCATATGATTCAATGAGAGAGATCAAAGTGGACCTTTATATCACAATAATAAATCTGTGATCTTCTCAGTTTTATAATGTGAAGATACCGACACACTCCAGAAACGTAACACAGAAATAGATCACGGCTTAAGTCACAAAGCCTTTGGGTGGGCTACCTACAGAGTAAGTAGCCAGACTGACAAAACAAAATGAGATTAGTCCTTGTTTTGGGGTCACTATAGACTTCAAACTAGAGAATTACACTGACTGGCCAAGTTTTCTGCTTTAGGGCCTTTTTTCAGACAACACCTGAGAACACACGAAGAGAGCTTTGGGGTTGTTGCAGAATCTTTGCAGTTCATTCTGCAACCTGAGATGAATCTTTAGTAACAGGAGATTAAGGTGTGAATGTGAGTATTCCTATTCAGTCTTCTATGAAACATCAGCACCACATTCCAGCATCTCAGTAGTGTATTCTTGAAGTCCTTCCCTTTTATAAAAGTGTCCATTGTTGGAGTGTTATAGCACAGTAGCTTCTTGAAAGATTTCTACCCACCTGTTGAGAAATTGGAACATTTGTTAATTGTTGTAACTCAAGTGTCACACACAACTCCATCAACAAAACAGTGTCCTACAGATTTGAAGATGCACTGTAGAAATAAATATATAAAAAGGTGATTTTCCTGTGCTCTGGGCCTGGGGAATGGGCAGAACATAGGCAGAGACATGTTACATTAGGTCTCCGCCCTCATTGTGCTGTCCCAGGCTTTCCCACAACATGTAACATGCCTGCATTTGCAGTATGCCCAGCTTTGGCATTTTAATAGGGTGGGAGGGGGTGTTCCCCACCTCAACTTCCTCTCCTAATACTTTTTGAGCACCCCATTAAAGGGACACCTATTGAAAGTCAGCTTAATGGCCTGCCCCCAAACCTGCAAGTGGTTTGCGGTGGGGTGGGGGTGAAAAGAACATCTTTGGGGATGCAGGGACAGGTTGCTGTGTATGCAGGCAAGTGATCATTTCTTATTTGGAATCCTCGCCGGGACACTTGGAAGCACTTCAGGGACAGAACACCCATCTCGGTGGCGAGCAGTGCAGTTACACGTCTGAGAGGCCTGCAGCTGTGCTCACACTTCCTCCCTGTTGTACAGGCACATGGATTAGTCAAGGGGGAGGGCCTGTGCCTGAAGTCTGCCCAGGCCATACAAACGCCCCAGGGCAGCTGCCTCCTCACTGGCCAGTGCTCCTATCAGGCACCCAGACAGGAGACTCTCCCCTCCAGATACAACACTTCTACTCTATTTTCTTAATAAGTTTGCATTTAACATAATCCTCATTCCAATATACTATGGATGGTATACTAGCTAAATGGAAATGAATGGCGCAATATGAGCCAGACCCTAATTCATTCAACAACACAACACCACAAACATACAGAACTGCTTTCATCCTTCACTGATATTTACTTGCATTTATATACCACCTTCAACATAGAAAAGGTCCCAAGGCTACATGTTTATGCCAAAACGCAATCTCCCGCCCTCCTCCTCTTGTCCCAGCATCACAATTTCAGAGGTTTTGTCTTATGAAAAGGAACATTCACCAGATCTCATCAGCACTGGCAGCATCCAAAGGAAGCTGGCATGTTAATCGATGAGCTCAATCCAGAACTATCATCTACAATCTGGAAAAGGCAACCCTCTTCCCCAGCAGGGGCACATACCAGGCCTGTTTGCATGAAGATCCTCAAACATCACCCCGTTCCCCCTCCGCCACTTTCGCTCAGTGGGGAAGATATTTACAGAAGATGGGAGATAGGTCAGTGCAAACAATGGTTCTGATTTCACTGGTAAAGATAGTCGTATAACTCAGAGCAATAGTCTTGAGTGAGCGGAGTTAGTGATGCAGGGAAATCTAAGTATGCATCAACATTTGCCAAACTGGGTGCAAAAATGTGATCTAGTAATTTCATCATGACCTTGAAATTATTGTATCAGAACAGTGATATCATTACTGTGAACCATTGAATACCAGGGTTTCTATTATACAGGGAATTCAGAGCTCCTCTGTGATTCAACACTTAGAAAAAAGAAAAAAACCTTTGAGAAGTCCCACACTGAATGCCCCAATATTGTGAGCTCTCATCTTGTGGCATCACACACATGGTTAGACAGCAGTGACAGAAACGACACAACAGGCCTGCATAGTGAAAGAAATACTGGATGGATGGCAGACAATTGGCTATCATTCAATCTTTGGTTTCACTTGACAAACAAACCAAACCTTCAGTGATTTATGGCATCATCTAACCTTATAATTGATTTTAAATTTTATAATCCAATTCCACCCATTGAATATCCTCTGTATTTCATCAATTAACCATCACATTGCATGGAGGCGGTTATCCAAATATCTCTCTGCATAAAATACATTAAACATCTTGTCTGTGAGTACTGCCAACTTTTCCCATTATAATGTCAAACCTCCACATGTTTAATGGAATCTGTCTGTGCAAAACTTGTTATGCTATAAATGACAACCAATCATCAGTGGTGGTGCTATTGTGCCTAAGGTTTGCATCTCCCAGTTGCTTAGGCTGTACTGCAGAGAAACATCTATTCTGTAACCAACTTCTGTTTCTCAAATTGTTTTTAGTTTTGTCAAAGTATATAGAAATACAAGAACAGATGTAGAACTTTAAAATGGAAACTGCATTACATGTGCACACCCTGGTTCAATTACCCCACTTCACCACACATGTGCAATGCCACGGAAGACAGACTAGTATAAATATATATACACGCACATATAAAAACATAAGAAATAAGAGCAGGAGTCGGCCATACGGCCCCTCGAGCCTGCTCCGCCATTCAGTAAGATCATGGCTGATCTTCGACCTCAACTCCACTTTCCCGCCTGATCTCCATATCCCTCGATTCCCCGAGAGTCCAAAAATCTATCGATCTCAGCCTTAAATAAATTCGACGATTCAGCATCCACAGCCCTCTGGGGCAGAGAATGCCAAAGATTCACAACACTCTGAGTGAAGAAATTCCTCCTCATCTCAGTCTTAAATGGCTGACCCCTTATCCTGAGACTGTGCCCCCTAGTTCTAGACTCTCCAGCCAGGGGGAAACAGCCTCTCAGCATCTACCCTGTCAATCCCCCTCAGAATCTTGTATGTTTCAATGAGATCACCTCTCATTCTGCTAAACTCCAGAGAGTATCGGCCCAATCTACTCAATCTCTCTTCATAGGACAGCCCTCTCACCCCAGGGATCAGTCTAGGGAACCTTCGTTGCACCGCCTCTAAGGCAAGTATATCCTTCCTCAGATAAGGAGACCAGAACTGTGCCCAGTACTCCAGGTGTGGTATCACCAAAGCCCTGTACAATTGTAGCAAGACTTCCTTACTCTTGTACCCCTTGCAATAAAGGCCAACTGTCATTTGACTTCCTAATTGCTTAATTCCTGTATGCTAACTCTGTGTTTCCTGTATGAAGACACCTAAATCTCTCTGAACACCAACATTTAATAGTTTCTCACCATTTAAAAAAGATTCTGTTTTTCTATTCTTCCTACCAAAGTGAATCACCTCACATTTTCCCACATTATACTCCATCTGCCACCTTATTGCCCACTCACATAACCTGTCCATGTCCCTTTGTAGGCTCTCCTCACAGCTTACTTTCCCACCTAAGCTTTGTATCGTTAGCAAACTTGCATTCGTTACTCGGTCCCGTCGTCTAATTGATTAATACAGATTGTAAATGGCTGAGGTCCCAACACTGATCCTTGTGGTACCCCACTAGTTACAGCTTCCCAACTGGAAAATGACCCGTTTATCCCTACTCTCTGTTTTCTGTCTGTTATACAATCCTCTATCCATGCTAATATATTACCCCCAACCTCATGAGCCCTTATCTTGCCTAACAACCTTTTGTGTGACACCTTATCGAATGCTTTTTGGAATTCCAAATATACAACATTGTGGCAAAGCCACCAACGGACTCCTGTATAAATGTATAACTGCCTTTAACAGA
Organism: Somniosus microcephalus; assembly: GCF_052327205.1. NCBI lineage: Eukaryota > Metazoa > Chordata > Chondrichthyes > Squaliformes > Somniosidae > Somniosus > Somniosus microcephalus. The sequence continues at coordinate 6,737,064 of NC_141003.1, forward strand.
GTGCTACAGCACCTATGTTTGTTTACTGTATGTAAATAGCCATTCTGGATAAGCCCCAGAATCAGCGCGATGATGTCATCACGTTGGTCACGTGACGCCCTGAACATAGAAACATAGAAGATAGGAGCAGGAGTCGGCCATTCGGCCCTTCGAGCCTGCTCCGCCATTCAACGAGATCATGGCTGATCATCCAAACCCTAGCACCCGGTCCCTACACCGACAGCCATCCCACCCAAGCCCTATCCCAGTAACCCCGTAACCCCACGTATTTAATCCCCCCTAACACTAAGGGCCAATTTTTATCATGGCCAATCAACCTAACCCGCACATCTTTGGACGGCGGGAAACGTGATGACGTCAGAGAGTGGGAGGTTCCCAACTCAGAGCTCGTGAAACCAGCACCAGAAAAGACCTGTTGATTATTTCTCCTGCATGCAATTGTTTGTTCTCTAGTTTCTATTAAACTTCGTTTTATTATCGGACTGACTCGACCTCAGTGCTTCAGTTAGGGATCTGTCGATTCCTACATTGGTGGCCCCGAGACTTCGCGGACGATTTTCATGGAGGACGCGCAGAACAAAACGATGGATGTTAATGCAGCGACTTTGAAGCTCCCTCAATTTTGGGAACAACAGGCGGCCTCCTGGTTCGTCCAAGCGGAGGCTCAGTTCCAGCTTCGGAACATCGTGCTGGATCAGACCCGTTATCTTTACGTGGTCTCCGCACTGGACAGCTCGACGGCTGCACGGATCATCAGTCTGCTGGAGACCCCGCCCGTGGATAACAAGTATGATACGCTTAAGGCGCGACTTATGCAGGTTTTCGGCCTCACGAAAGCGGAGCGCGTGCGACGTTTACTCACACTGCCCGGGTTAGGCGACACCAAGCCGTCTGAGTTGATAAGCCAGGTGCTCACGCTCCTTGGGTCTGAGCCGCAGTGTTTTCTGTTTCGGGAACTGTTCCTGAGCCAGCTCCCCGAGCAGGTGCAGGCAGCCCTCGCCAGGTCGGAGGCTACGGACGGTGTAGCGCTCGCGGCCGAAGCCGACACCATTTATGTGGTGATGCAGCAGTACTGTGCCACCTCGAAGCGTCCCGCCCCGAAGAATCCCACCTCGGCGCCTCCACCGACCGGCCTCTGCTACTACCACGCCCGTTTCGGACCAAAAGCCAGATGTTGCCGACACCCATGCAGTTTCGCGCCAACAGCACCGAGGAAGCAGCAGCACCGATTGCGTGAACAGAAGAACGACCCCGAGGTCGGTTTCGCGTCTACGATGGCAGTTGGTGATTCCGGGAAATTATTGTATATCACCGACTCCATTTCGGGCCGGCGGTTTTTGTGCGACACGGGCACTCAGTGCAGCATCCTTCCCGCTTCGCTCCTCGACGTCATGTCAGGGAGGCGCGGTTCTCCACACCAGGCCGCCAACAGCAGCGCCATTCGTACGTTCGGGACACGGCGGATCCAGGTGTGTTTCGGCGGGCAACTTTTCCACTGGGTGTTTATAACCGCCAAAATCGCACAGGCAATCCTCGGTGCGGATTTCTTCTGTACCAATGGCCTATTGGTTGATTTACGTAATCGCCGTCTGATTCACGCCGCCACGTCTGCCTCCATCCCCTGTTTTTGGGGCTCAGGCATGCCCCACGCAGGTTCCTGCACCGTGCTGGTGCCCGACAACTTCACCCGCCTGCTTGGGGAATTTCCGGATCTCACTCGACCCACCTTCTCGGCGACGATCGCTAAACATGGGGTAGAACACCACATCGCGACGACCGGCCCCCCGGTTTATGCCCGGGCTCGACGGCTGGAGCCCAGTAAACTCGAGCCCGAAGGCGGAGTTCGCCACCATGGAGCGACTGGGAATCGTTCGCCGCTGCTTCATATCGTCCCTAAGCCCAGCGGTGGTTGGCGGCCCTGCGGCGATGATCGGCGCCTCAATGAGGTCACGACTCCCAACCAGTACCTAATACCGTACATCCAAGATATCTCCGCTCATTTGGCAGGCAATTCGTTTTTTTCCAAAATCGACTTCGTCCGGGGGTACCATCATGTGCCCGTCCACCCCCAGGACGTCCAGAAGACGGCGGTCATTACCCCTTTTGGACTGTTTGAATTCCTCTGAATGCCGTTCGGACTCAAAAATGCAGCGCAGGCGTTCCAGCGCCTTATGGATTCAGTGCTGCGGGATCTTAAGTTTCTCTGTGTATCTCGATGACATCCTGGTCGCCAGTGCTTCGAAAGGGGAACATCTACAACACCTGCGCCTCCTTTTTCGACCTGAACAAATGTCAATTCGGACTGCGGCAGATAGACTTTTTGGGCCACCGCATCACTGCGGCAGGGGCACTGCTGCTTCGGTCGAACGTGGCGGCCATCGCTGCTTTCCCGCACCCGCAATCCGTTACGGTGCTCCAGGAGTTCCTTATAGGTTTGTCCCCCGGGTCGCGCAGCTGATGCAGCCGCTCTACGAGGCACTCAGAGGGAAGCCGGGGAAGGAACCTGTGGTTTGGACGCCGGAGATGGATTGCGCTTTTGTGGACACGAAGGATGCTCTCGCAAATGCAACAATGTTGGCGCACCCGCTGCCTGGCACCACCATTGCGCTCACGATGGACGCTTCAGACTACGCTGTAGGCACCGTGCAGGAGCAATGGGTCGATGGGACGTGGCAACTGCTGGCGTTTTTTAGTCGCCAAGTGCATCGTAACGAGCGTAGCTACAGCACGTTCGACAGGGAGCTGTTGGCGTTGTTTCTGGCCATCCGCCATTTTCGTTTTCTATTGGAAGGTTGCCAATTCACCGCGTTTGTGGATCACAAGCTCCTGACGTTTGCCATGGCCAAGATGGCTGAGCCGTGGTCAGCTCGACAGCAACGACAGCTCACCTTTATTTCCGAGTGCACCACCGACATCCGGCACGTGGCCGGCAAGGACAACGTGGTCGCCGATTGCCTCTCGCGTGCGACTGTCCAGCTGGGACTCGACTATTCACTCATGGCTGCTGACCAAGCGGCTGATCCAGAAACGCAGGCTTTCCGCACTGGCTCGTCCTGCCTGCAGCCAGCGGATGTGCTTTTCCACTCGGCTGGCACCTCCTTGCTCTGCAACGTCTCCTTGGGAGACCGCCGCCCGATCGTTCCGCTGTCCTGGCGTAGGAACATTTTCGATGCCATTCATGGGCTTGCGCACCCAGGCGTGCGGGCTTCACAAAAATTGCTGGCGTCCAAGTTCGTCTGGAGTGGAATGCGAAAAGATGTCCTTGACTGGGCCAACACCTGCGTCGTGTGCCAGAGGGCTAAGGTGCAGCGCCACGTCAAAGCTCCCGTCGCCGTATTCGAGGTACCGGAGAGGCGTTTTGATCACGTCCATGTCGACCTCGTGGGCTCACTACCGCCGTCACAAGGTTTCACACATCTTCTGACCATAGTCGACCATACCACCAGGTGGCCGGAGGCCATTCCTTTGACGTCCACCACCTCCGCGGATGTCGCCCGGGCTTTTCTTTCATCCTGGGTTGCACGTTTCGGCGTTCCGTCTGATATTTCGTCGGATCGTGGGCCGCAAATCTCGTCTGCTTTGTGGAATGCCGTAGCCTTGGGTTTGGGCACCAAGCTCCATCGGACCACGGCTTACCATCTGCAGGCCAATGGATTATGTGAACGTTTTCATCGGTCCTTGAAGGCGTCGCTGAGGGCCACCCTCCAGGGGACCGCGTGGATGGACAAGCTGCCGTGGGTGATGCTCGGGTTACGCACAGTGCCTAAAGAGGACCTGCAGGCATCGGCCGCCGAACTGGTTTATGGCCAGCCGCTCCGGGTGCCCGGCGAGTTTCTTCCATCACCAATGTGTCCTTGGTCGGCGCCGAACAACTGGAGGCTCAACGGGCCGCAGCGCAATCTTTCCGGCTCGTTCCGCACGTCGTATCACGGGTTTCCCGCGTCCCACCGGAGCTTATGCGGGCTAAATTAGTTTTCGTCCGGCATGACGCCCACCGTAGTCCTCTCACGCCTCCATATACAGGCCCTTTCCAGGTACTGCAGGCGGGCGCCAAGAGTTTTTTAGTGGACGTCGGGGGCAAGCCTGACCACATTTCCGTGGACCGCCTCAAGGCCGCACACCTGGACCTTGAGCAACCGGTTGAGGCAGCGCAGCCACCGCGTCGTGGGCGGCCGCCCGTGACCACCTTGCCTGACCCGACTGTTCCGCAGACCAGCTCATCGTCTGACCAGCCCATTCCTCTCCGGGAATATCGGAGTCGTTCGGACAGGCTTGTCCGACCTCCTCTGCGATTGACTTTTGAGGTTAAAGACACTTCTGGGGGGGCGCATGTGGCAAAGCCACCAACGGACTCCTGTATAAATGTATAACTGCCTTTAACAGAGTGCTACAGCACCTATGTTTGTTTACTGTTTGTAAATAGCCGTTCTGGATAAGCCCCAGAATCAGCGCGATGACGTCATCACGTTGGTCAGGTGACGCCCCGAATGGCGGGAAACGTGATGACGTCAGAGGGTGGGAGGTTCCCAACTCAGACCTCGTGAAACCAGCACCAGAAAAGACCTGTTGATTATTTCTCCCGCATGCAATTGTTTGTTCTCTAGTTTCTAATAAACTTCGTTTTATTATCGGACTGACTCGGCCTCAGTGCTTCAGTTAGGGATCTGACGATTCCTACAACATTCACTAATTCCCCTTTTATCTACCCTGCTAGTTACATCCTCAAAAAACTCTAATAAATTTGTTAAACACGATTTCCCTTTAATAAAACCACATTGACTCTGCCGAATCATATTATGATTTTCTAAGTGCTCTGTTACCACTTCCTTAAAAATGGATTCCAGCATTTTCCCAACAACTGATGTCAGGCTAACTGACCTGTAGTTCCGTTTTCTTTCTCCCTCCTTTCTTGAATAGCGGGGTTATATTTGCTACCTTCCAATCCGCTGGGACCGTTCTAGAATCCAGGGAATTTTGGTAGGTCACAACCAATGCAGCCACTATCTCTGCAGCCACCTCGTTTAGAACCCTAGGATGTAGGCCGTCAGGTCCAGGGGATTTGTCAGCTTTTAGGCCCATTAGTTTCTCAAGTACTTTTTCTCTACTGATCTTAACTACTCTAAGTTCCCCACTCTCATAGCCCCTTTGTTCCCCACTATTTTTGGTATGCTTTGTGTCTTCTACTGTGAAAACAGATACAAAATATTTGTTTAACGTCTGTTATTTTCTTATTCCCCATTATAATTTCTCCTGTGTCAGCCTCTAAGGGACCAACTGATATACCTATCAATTCATCCAATGAAAAGCGACGAGTTAAGAAAGTAACTATAGGTTTTTATTGGCTAAATAACAGAGCCCACCCTCGTGGGTGATCGGATCCAACAAGGAGGAATACCAGCCAGTCGACCACCTTTATACCTGGGCAGGTAGGTGGAGCCATGGGCGGAGTCAGCAGTGGTCAGCCCAGGTGTAACAGCGTGACAAGAGGCGACCTCGTATAGTGATACAACAGTGTGAACAGTGATAACCATAGAGTAACGATATAACAGTGATAACTATAGTGTAACGATAGTGAACGACAAAAGTGGTTTACCACATTCACCCCTTGTTTAGATTTGAGTCCGGCGGGGTGATGTGTACTACCAGTTCTGGTATGTCAGTCTGTCCGGGGGCCTCGTAAGCCTTTCCGATCGTCGCAGCGGCGGTGTTGCATTCTCCGGTGGTGATGCTGGTGTCTGCGTGGTCGGCGAGGGCTCGTGGGGTTCCGGCATGCCGTCTGCCTGAGCTGGAATCGGGGGGGGGGTGAAGGTGGTGTCTCCGGAATGCCCGAGGGTGCGAGGTCTCGCAAGGAGACTGTGTCCTCCCGCCCGTCTGGGTATGCCACATAGGCGTACTGAGGGTTGGCGTGCAGGAGGTTCACCCTCTCGACCAGGGGGTCCGTTTTATGGGCCCGCACGTGCTTTCGCAGCAGGACGGGCCCCGGAGAGGTCAGCCAGGTTGGTAGTGTGGTTCCCGTAGTCGACTTCCTGGGGAAAACAAACATTCGTTCATGGGGGGTGGCGTTAATGGCAGTGCAAAGTAGTGACCGGATGGAATGCAGCGCTGCCGGGAGGACTTCCTGCCAGCGGGAGGCCCTTAGACTTTAAGGCTAAGAGGACGGCCTTCCATACAGTCGCGTTCTCTCTTTCCACCTGGCCGTTCCCTCGAGGGTTGTGGCTGGTGGTCCTGCTTGCAGCAATACCTCTTGCTAGTAGGAACTGGCGGAGTTCCTCGCTCATGAAGGAGGAGCCCCGGTCACTATGTATATAGTTTGGGAACCCGAACAAGGCGAAGAGGTCGTTCAGGCATTTAACGACCGTGGTGCTGGTCATGTCTGGGCAGGGGAAGGCAAAGGGGAAACGGGAGTACTCATCAACAATGTTGAGGAAGTACACATTACGGTCAGAGGACGGGAGGGGCCCCTTAAAATCGATGCTCAAGTGCTCGAAGGGGCGGGTGGCCTTGATCAGGCTTGCTCTGTCCGGCCTAAAGAAATGCGGTTTGCACTCGGCACAGGTCTGGCAGTTCCTGGTCATGGTCCTGGCCTCCTCGATGGAGTAGGGCAGGTTGCGGGCCTTAATGAAGTGGTAAAGTCTGGTGACAGAGGTCGTTGTGGAGGGTCTGGAGTCTATCAATTTGCGCGTTGGCGCATGTAATTCGTGATAGAGCATCAGGGGGTTCGTTCAGCTTACAAGATATCATAATCATAGGTGGAGAGTTCGATTCTCCACCTCAAGATCTTGTCGTTCTTGTTAAGCAACCGAACGCTGGTCGGTGAGGAGGGTAAATCGTTTGCCTGCCAGGTAGTGCCTCCAGCGTCGTACAGCCTCCACAATCGCCTGGGCCTCCTTCTCGACCGACGAGTGTCGGATCTCAGGGCCCTGTAGGGTCCTTGAGAAGAAGGCCACCGGTCTCCCCTCCTGGTTAAGGGTAGCGGCTAGGGCGAAGTCGGATGCATCGCTCTCCACTTGGAAGGGGATGGACTCATCCACCGCGTGCATTGTGGCCTTAGCAATGTCTCCCTTAATGAGGGAGAAGGCAGCGCACGCTTCCTCCGTAAGGGGGAAGGATGTGGACTTCATGAGGGGTCTGGCTTTGTCCGCATAATTGGGCACCCATTGGGCATAGTAGGCGAAGAGCCCCAGGGTTCTCTTCAGCGCCTTTGGGCAGTGGGGGAGGGGTAACTCCATGAGGGGGCGCATTCTTTCGGGGTCGGGGCCGATGAGTCCGTCCTCTACTACGCAGCCGAGGATGGCAAGGAGTGAGGTGTTAAACACACATTTCTCCTTATTGTAGGTGAGGTTCAGCCGTTGGGCCGTACGGAGGAATCTCTCCAGATTAACATCATGGTCCTGCCGGTCGCGGCCGCAGATGGTGACGTTATCTAGATAGGGGAACGTGGCGTGCAGCCCGTTCTGGTCAACCATCCGGTCCATCTCCCTTTGGAAGACCGAAACCCCGTTGGTGACGCCGAAGGGAACCCTAAGGAAGTGGTAGAGGCGGCCATTCGCCTCGAAGGCGGTATACTGGCGGTCCTCAGGGTGGATAGGGAGTTGGTGGTAGGCCGACTTAAGGTCGATGGTAGAGAATACTCGGTATTGTGCAATCTGATTGACCATATCAGATATGCGGGGAAGGGGGTATGCGTCCAGCTGGGTGTACCGGTTTATGGTCTGGCTGTAGTCGATGACCAGGCGGTTTTTATTGCCGGTCTTAACGACCACGACCTGGGCACGCCAGGGGCTGCTGCTCCCCTCGATGATGCCCTCCTTCAGGAGACGCTGCACCTCAGAGCTAATGAAGGCTCTGTCCCCGGCGCTGTACCGCCTGCTCTTGGTAGCGACGGGTTTGCAGTCGGGGGTGAGGTTAGCGAACAGGGAAGGTGGCGGGACCTTGAGGGTGGATAGGCCGCAGGTGTTACGCGGTGGGCGGTTTAAAGGCTGCTGGTTGTCGACAGTGAGTGGGGGGAGGGGTCCGCCGTATGCTAGAGTGACGCTTTGGAAGTGGGATTGGAAGTCCAGCCCTAGTAGGACGGCAGCGCAGAGCTGGGGGAGGACGTGGAGTTTAAAATTTTTATACTCCATGCCCTTAACCGACAGGGTCACGACACAGTAGCCGCTAATGTCTGTGGCGTGGGACCTCGATGCCACCGAGATCCGGTTGCGCGTTGGCCGGGCAGTGAGGGAGCAGTGGCTCACCGTGTCTGGGTGGATGAAACTCTCCGTGCTTCCGCTGTCGAACAGGCAGGTCGTGGCGCGGCCGTTTACTTTGATGTCCATCATGGACTTGGACAGGTGGTGCGGGCGGGCTTGGTCCAGTGTGACGGAGGCTAGTGTGTGGCTCAGCGAGCTGCCGTAGTCTGCGGGTGAGGCGGTGGTCGAGTTCGGAGGCGAGGTGGCGGTCGAGCGTGGAGGGTAAAATGGCGGCGCCCACGAGGTTGGACAAAATGGCGGAGAAGATGGCTGCCCCCACAACTCACATGAGGCACTGTTGGTGTCGGTTGCCTGGATCAAAGATGGCCGCCCCATGACTCACACGTGGGGATGCTGGCATCTGTGGCCTTGATGGAAGATGGCCGCCCCCACAACTCGCATGAGGCACTGCTGGCCTCTGTTGATCTCTGTTGGCCTCTGCAGGCCTTAGCAAAGTGGCCTTTCTTCAGGCAGCTTGAGCTCGTCGCATTTCTCGCTGGGCAGCGCGCCCTAGGATGTTTCGCCTGGCCGCAGAAGAAGCAGCCGGCGGCCCGATCGCGGGGGTCCGAAGTCGCAGCTGGTACCGGGGGTGGCGGTCCCGATCGGGTCCAGGACGCCGACACAGAGGTAGGTCCCAGGGGCGGCGCTGCGAGGGGTATCGCGGTCGGGGTCGGTCCCGAGTCCCAGGGTCGCAAATTACTGGACCTGGAGTACGCCTCGAGGTCCCGATGGGCCACTTCTAGGGAGCGAGCGAGGGCTGCAGCTGTGTTCAGGTCAAGGTCCTTTGCTTCAAGAAGTCTTTGCCGTGCGTAGTCGGACCGCAGGCCTTTCACGAAGGCATCGCGGACATTATCTTCAGTATTTTCTGCCGCTGATACCGCTTTAAAGTCACAGTCCCTGCCGAGTGCTTGTAGCGCCCGTAAAAATTCATCTACCGACTCTCCTGGCTGTTGCGGGCGGGATCTTAGGTGGTGTCTGGCATACATGGAGTTTACCGGGCTCCGGTACTGTTGTTTCAGCAGGTTGATGGCGGCTTCGTATGTTTTAAGGTCCCGGATGAGTGCGAATACTTTAGGGCTCACTTGGGCGGTCAGAACTCTTAGCATGGATTTCTGAGGCACGCCGGATTCTCCCAGGTAGGATTCGAAACAGCTCAGCCAGTGTTCGAAGTCGAGGGCTGAGTTTGCTGCCTGTGGGTTTAGATCCAGGTACGGTGGTCGGAGGGCTCGCAGCCAGGCTGGCTGCTGTGGCTGTTGTAGCTGGGCGTCTGGCTGGTCGTTTGACTGCTCAAGTGTCGACATTTTAAAATTTAGCCAATAAAATTGATATACCTATCAATTCATCCAATGAAAAGCGACGAGTTAAGAAAGTAACTATAGGTTTTTATTGGCTAAATAACAGAGCCCACCCTCGTGGGTGATCGGATCCAACAAGGAGGAATACCAGCCAGTCGACCACCTTTATACCTGGGCAGGTAGGTGGAGCCATGGGCGGAGTCAGCAGTGGTCAGCCCAGGTATAACAGCGTGACAAGAGGCGACCTCGTATAGTGATACAACAGTGTGAACAGTGATAACCATAGAGTAATGATATAACAGTGATAACTATAGTGTAACGATAGTGAACGACAAAAGTGGTTTACCACACCAACGTTTACTTTTATCCCTTTTTATCAATTTTTTGGTCATCCTTTGCTGGTTTCTAAAGCTCTCCCAATCCTCAGGCTTACTACTATTCTTCGCAACATTATAAGCTTCTTCTTTTAATCTAATACTGTCCTTAACTCCCGTGGAGTCTTTATTTCTCAATGGAATCTATATTTGTTGAGAATTCTGGAATATTTCTTTAAATGTTTGCCACTGCTTATCTACTATTATACCTTTTAATCTAATTTCGCAATCTACCTTAGCCAACTCGCTCCTCATACCTATGTAACTGGCTTTATTTAAGATTAAGATTCTAGTTTCAGACTTCAGTATTTCACTCTCAAAATTAATGTGAAATTCTATCATATTATAATCACTCTTCTCCAGAGGATCCTTCACTAGGAGATTACTATTTACCCCTGTCTCATTACACAATAGCCTGTTCCCTGGTTGGTTCCACAACGTATTGTTCTAGGAACAACAACAGAAAATGCTGGAAAAACTCAGCAGGCCAGGCAACATCCGTGGCCTGCTGAGTTTTTCCAGCATGTTCTGTTGTTATTTCGGATTTCCAGCATCCGCAGTATTTTGCTATCGTTTTGTTCTAGGAAACTGTCGAATGCATTCCATGAACTCGTCCTCCAGATTTCCTTTGCCAAACATCAAAAGAGATGATGGTGCAAGGCAAAATCGGGTGGTAATGGGACAGGTAAAGAAACTAAAGATGGGTGTAGAGGCGCTGTAAATGGAAACAGCAGAATCATTACCAACACCCGCTGTTGGGAAAAAATGGGAGCAGTGGTTATGATCTGAAATTATTGAACTCGTGTGGAGTCTGGAAGATTGTAAAGTGCCTCATCGAAAGATGAGGTGCTGTTCCTCCAGCTTCATTGAAACAGTGTAGGAGGCCGAGTTCAGAATGAGAGTGGGGCAGAGAATTAAAATGGCAAGTGACCAGAAGTTCAGGGTCATGCTTGCGAACTGAACAGAGGTGTTAAGCAAAGCGATCACCTAATCTGCATTTGGTCTCCCCAGTGTAGAGGAGACCACATCGTGAGCACCAAATACAGTATACTAAATTGAAAGAAGTACAAGTAAATTGCTGTTTTACCTGGAAGGAGTGTTTAGGGCCCTGGACAGTGGGCAGGGAGGAGGTGAAAGGGCAGGTGTTGCATCTCCTGCGCTTGCAAGGGAAGGTGCCGTAGGAAGGGGGGCACTTTTGGGGATGATGGAAGAGTGGACCAGGGTGCCACAGAGGGAATGCTGAACGGGGAGGGGAGGAAACGATGTGCTTGGTGGTGGCATCACGCTGGAGGTAGAAGAAATGGCGGAGGATGACCCGTTGAATGTGGAGGCTGGTGGGGTGGAAGGTGAGGACAAGGGGAACCCTATTGTGGTTCTGGGAGGGAGGGGAATGGGACGGACACAGTGGAGGGCCCAGTCAACCTATGGCTGAGGAAAAAGGAAGACATATCGGAGGCACTGATGTGGAAGGTGGCATCGTTGGAACAGATGCGACAGAGACGGAGAAACTGGGAGCATGGAATAGGGATCTTATAGGAAGTGAGGTGGGAGGAAGTGAAATCAAGGTAGCTGTGGGAGTCAGTGGGCTTATAGTGGATATTGGTTGACAGCCTATCCCCAGAAATGGAGATAGAGACGTCGAGGAAGGGAAGAGTAAAGTCGGTGTTGGAACATGTGATGGTGAGGAAGGGGTGGAAATTGGAAGCAAAGTTGAAGAAATTTTCCAGTTCGGGGCAGCACCAATACAGTCATCAATGTACCAGAGAGGCGGGGGAGGGGACCGGTGTCGGACTGGAACAAAGAATGTTTCATCTATCCCACGAAAAGGCAGGCGTAGCTCGGGCCCACATGGGTTCCCATAGCGACACCTTTTATTTGGAGGAAGTTAGAGGAGTTAAAGGAGAAGTTGTTCAATGTAACATCGGTAACGTTTTCCAGTTCTGACAAAAGGTCAGCGATCTGAAATGTTAACTTTGCTTCTCTCTCCACAGATGCTGCCTGGCCTGCCGAGTATTCCCAGCATCTGCAGTATTTTGCCTTTGTAGCTGTATAATGACTTGTTTTACTCACCTCCGGGCAGTGTGAGGATCATCTGCTTTAAACATATAGAACAGTGTTCTCTTATGAAGCAACTGGAAAATCACTTTGAGTTCTGAAAGGTCGTCCTGCACTTCAGAAACTGTGAATCCGAGCAAGGGCTGGCTCTCCAAAGCGGCCACATCCTATTTTTTTAAAAAGACATTAGAGATAGGGATAAAGCTTTGTACAGCCTTCAGTGTGTCAAACATATTAAATAAGATGAATGTCAGATGACCTACAGCAAGGTATCTGAGCTTCTGTCTTTGTGGGCTGCATAGGTGCTTGCCTAGAGTCGCAGGGGCCGCAAAGGTTTAAATCCAGATTTGCATTAATTTTCACGCCTCAGGCTGCTGATATCAATGAGTCTGATTTAAAATTATCCACGAATGAGGCAACAGCTCTTTCCAAACCTCCACATCCATAAAATTCAGTAAGGGCAAATCAGCAAATAAAAAATCTAAACTTTGAAGGCTAGACTGGCAGGGTTCAGGGGCCACAGAGCTGGACACCCCAACATGTAGTAGCTGTGGTCTTTCCCATTTTGCACAAAGAAGTTAACAAAGAAGTTCTTTTTCCCCTCAGTGTTTCTACCCTTCCCTCTTCTGCTTGCTGGGATAAAATGCAAATTAGGTACTCCTCCCCCCTCCAAAAAAGGCCATTATTCATGATGAGCCTCGACAGTGAGAGCACTGCAGGCTAATCACAGGTGAGCCAGATCCCAGCCTTCACCTGTCGACACTCATTATTGGATCAGCAGAAGCTGATCCGTTTGATGAGTTCACAACAATGTTGTTAGTTAAGAGGATTCCACCTCAGGAGAAACAAACTGTTCTCCTTCCTCCATTAGAATACAACTCGGGGTCTGAACAGGGAGCAGGCTTGGAGAAGCCAGTGCATGGCCTGGATTTCCCATCTATCCAGTAACAGAAATTGGTGTGAAGGGAAAAAAGAAATTGCATGCCACACAAACAGGTTCCTGAGATTGTTCTCAACACATTTGTAAGCCTGCTGGATCATACAGTGGATACTGTAAGAAATTAGCATAAATGCAAAATGTTGAGGTTTGTAAATTAATCTTTACATAACTTTATAGTAGAAAAAAAGTGTAAAACAATGTTTTACTACAAGATGATGCTGCAAAAACCAATAACTTCACTCAATGCACTATAAATACATTTCTATTCTCACTAGCATCATAGAAAGTTACAGCACGGAAGGAGGCCATTCGGCCCATCGTGTCCGCGCCGGCCAACAAAGAGCTATCCAGCCTAATCCCACTTCCCAGCTCTTGGTCCGTAGCCCTGCAGGTTACAGCATCCCAAGTGCACATCCAAGTACTTTTTAAATGTGGTTAGGGTTCCTGCCTCTACCACCCTTTCAGGCAGTGAGTTCCAGACCCCCACAACCATCTGGGTGAAGAAATTTCCCCTCAAATCCCCTCTAAACCTTCCCCCAATTACTTTAAATCTGTGGCCCCTGGTTTTTGACCCCTCTGCTAAGGGAAATAGGTCCTTTCTATCCACTTTATCTATGCCACTCATAATTTTATACACCTCAATAAGGTTTCCCCTCAGCCTCCTCTGTTCCAAGGAAAACAGACCCAGCCTATCCAGTCTTTCCTCATAGCTAAGATTCTCTACTCCCGGCAACATCCTTGTAAATCTCCTCTGTACCCTCTCTAGTGCAATCACATCTTTCCTGTAATGTGGTGACCAGAACTGCACACAGTACTCTAGCTGAGGCCTAACTAGTGTTTTATACAGTTGAAGCATAACCCCCCTGCTCTTGTATTCTATGTCACAGCTAATAAAGGCAAGCATTCTGTATGCCTTCCTAACCACCTTATCTACCTGGCCTGCTACCTTCAGGGATCTGTGGACATGCACTTCACGGTCCCTTTGTTCCTCTGCACTACTCAGTGTCCTACCATTTAATGTGTATTCCCTTTCCTTGTTAGCCCTCCCCAAATGCATTACCTCACACATCTCCGGATTGAATTCCATTTGCCACTATTCTGCCCACCTGACCAATTTATTGATATCTTCCTGCAGTCTACAGCTTCCTTCTTCAGTATCAACCACACAGCCGATTTTAGTATCATCTACAAACTTCTTAATCATACCCCCTATATTCAAGTCTAGATCATTGATATATACCACAAAAAGCAAGGGACCTAGTACTGAGCCCTGCGGAACCCCACTGGAAACAGCCTTCCAGTCACAAAAACACCCATCAACTATTACCCTCTGCTTCCTGTCTCCGAGCCAGTTTTGAATCCAACTTGACACTTTGCCCTAGGGAAATTGATGGGATTGAGGGCCGATAAATCCCCAGGGCCTGATAATCTACATCCAAGGGTACTTAAGGAAGTGCCCTAGAAATAGTAGATGCATTGCTGGTCATCTTCCAGAACTCGATAGACTCTGGAACAGTACCCATGGATTGGAGGGTAGCTAATGTTACCCCACTGTTCAAAAAGGGTGGTACAGAGAAAACGGGGAATTACAGACCGGTAAGCCTGACATCAGTAGTGGGGAAAATGCTAGAGTCCATTATAAAGGATGTAATAGCACAGCACTTGGAAAAAAGTGACCGGATCGGACAAAGTCAACATGGATTTACAAAAGATAAATCGTGCTTGACTAATCTACTGGAATTTTTTGAGGATGTAACTGGTAAAATAGATCAGGGAGAACCAGTGGATGTGGTGTATTTGGACTTTCAAAAGGCTTTCGATAAGGTCCCGCATAAGAGATTAACATGTAAAATTAAGGCACATGGGATTGGGGGCAAGGTATTGACTTGGATAGAGAACTGGTGGGCAGACAGAAAGCAAAGAGTTGGAATAAACGGCTCTTTTTCCGAGTGGCAGGCAGTGACTAGTGGGGTACCACAGGGATCAGTCCTTGGACCCCAGCTATTCACAATATATATTAATGATATGGACGAGGGAACTAGATGCAATATCTCCAAGTTTGCAAATGACACAAAGCTGGGTGGGCGTGTGTGCTGTGAGGAGGATGCCGAGAAACTCCAGTATGATTTGGACAGGTTGGGTGATTGGGCAGAAGCATGGCAGATGCAATATAATGTGGATAAATGCGAGGTTATCCACTTTGGTGTCAAAAACAGGAAGGCAGATTATTATCTGAATGGCAATAAATTGGGAGAAGGGGAAGTGCAACGAGATCTGGGCGTCCTTGTGCACCAGTCGCTGAAAGTAAGCATGCAGGTGCAGCAGGCGGTTAAGGCGGCAAATGGTATGTTGGCCTTCGTAGCGAGAGAGTTTGAGTACAGGAACAAGGATGTCTTGCTACAGTTGTACAGGGCCTTGGTGAGACCACACCTTGAGTATTGTGTGCAGTTTTGGTCGCCTTATCTGAGGAAGGATGTTCCTGCCATGGAAGGAGTGCAGCAAAGATTCACCAGGCTGATACCTGGGATGGCAGGAATGACGTATGAGGAGAGATTGGGTCGATTGGGCTTGTACTCGCTGGAGTTTAGAAGAATGAGAGGGGATCTCATCAAAACTTATAAAATTCTAACAGGACTAGACAGACTAGATGCTGGAAGGATGTTCCCAATGTTCGGGGAATCCAGAACCAGGGGTCACAGTCTAAGGATAAGGGGTAAGCCATTTAGGACAGAGATGAGGAGGAATTTCTTCACCCAGAGAGTGGTGAACCTGTGGAATTCTCTACCAAAGGCGGCAGTAGAGGCCAATTCATTAAATATATTCAAGAAGGAGTTGAATATATTTCTTAAGGCTAAAGGGATCAAGGGATATGGAGAGAAGGCAGGAACAGGATACTGAATTTGGATGATCAGCCATGATCTCATTGAATAGCGGAGCAGGCTCGAGGGGCCGAATGGCCTACTCCTGCTCCTATCTTCTATGTTTCTATCCCATGGGCTTTTAACTTCGTGACCAGTCTTCCATGTGGAACCTTATTAAAAGCCTTGCTAAAGTCCATATACACTACATCAAACGTACTACCCTCATCTACCCTCCTTGTTACCTCCTCAAAAAATTCAATCAAGTTCGTCAGACACCACCTTCCCTTAACAAATCCGTACTGACTATCCTCGATTAATCCGTGTCTTTCTAAATGAAGATTTATCCTGTCCTTCAGAATTCTTTCCAATAATTTTCCCACCACCGAGGTTAGGCTGACTGGCCTGTAATTACTCGGTCTATCATTTTCTCCCTTTTTAAACAAGGGTACCACATTAGCAGTCCTCCAGCACCACACCCGAAGCCAGAGAGGATTGGAAAATGATGGTCAGGGCCTCTGCTATTTCTTCTTTTGCTTCGCTCAACAGCCTGGAATACATTTTATCTGGGTCTGAGGATTTATCCACTTTTAAAGCTGCTAAACCCCTTAATACTTCCTCTATGTTTATTTCATCTAATATTTCACACTCCTCCTCCTGGATAGCAATGTCTGCTTCGCCCCTCCTTTGTGAAAACAGACGCAAAGTATTCATTAAGAACCCTACCGAAATCTCCTGCCTCCACACACAGATTACTACCCTCATGATCTCGAATAGGTCCTACCCTTTCTTTAGTTATCCTCTTACTCTTAATATATTTATAAAACATCTTTGGGTTTTCCTTGATTTTACTTGCCAAGAATTTTTCATGCTCCTCTTTGCTTTCCTAATATTTTTAATTGCACCCCTGCACTTTCTGTACTCCTCTAAAGATTCTGGAGTATTTAGCCCTCGGTATCTGTCATACGCCGCCCTTTTTTTCTTTATCCTACCCTGTATGTCCCTAGACATCCAGGGGTTCTAGATTTGTTAGTCCCACCTTTTTTCTTTAAGGGCACATATTTGGTCTGAACCCTCCGGATCTCCTCCTTGAATGCCCCCCACTGCTCTGACACTGATTTACCTTCAAGTAGCTGTTTCCAGTCCACTATGGCTAAATCCCCTCTGAGCTTAGCAAAATTTGCTTTTCCCCAATTTAGAATTTTTATTCTATCCTTGTCCTTTTCCATAACTACCTTAAATCTAACAGAATTATGGTCACTAGCACCAAAATGTTCCTCCACTGATACGCCTTCTACCTGCCCAGCTTCATTCCCTAAAACTAAGTCCAGAACCGCCCCCTCCCTTGTTGGGCTTGCTACATACCGGCTAAAAAAGTTCTCCTGGATGCATTTTAGGAATTCCACACCCTCTATACCCTTCACACTAATTTTATCCCAGTTAATATTGGGGTAGTTGAAATCCCCTACTATTACTACCCTATAGTTTTTGCACTTCTCAGAAATTTGTCTACATATTTGTTCTTCTATCTCCCTCTCACTGTTTGGGGGTCTGTAGTACACTCCCAGCAGTGTGATCGCCCCTTTTTTGTTTTTCAATTCGACCCATATGGCCTCATTTGATGATCCCTCCAACATATCATCCCTCCTCACAGCTGTAGTAGTTTCTTTAATCAATACCACGACCCCCCCTCCCTTTTTACCTCCCTCTCGATCCCGTCTGAAAATCCTGTAACCAGGAATGTTGAGCTGCCATACCTGCCCCTCTTTCAGCCACGTCTCTGTAATAGCTGTAATATCATAGTCCCAAGTATCTACCTGTGCCCTCAGCTCATCTGCCTTGTTCGCTATACTCCTTGCACTGAAGTATTTACCATTTAGTAAAGGCAAACCTCCTTGTTGACTACTATCTAGCCCGCGATTCCTCTGTCCTTCCAATTTACTTTCTATGTTTTTGTTTTCCAATTCCACTTGTTTCCTGTTTTAGTTACAGATGTTCAATTGACAAACATTCATCTACACAATAATTCTACAGACCCTTACCTCACTGGCAGCGTAAGTATACAGCACCTTATCCTGAATGACAAACCAGAGTCGTTTCCATGGTTTCTTCATGCCTTTTGACCTATAAAGGTAGCCACTCATTGATGAGGCTCCAGTATTGGCAGATACCTGAAATAAACAGTAGTATGCACTGGAGTCAGATTCTGGATAACCTTCTGTTCCTTTCATTATGTTCAGTTCTTTGAAGGGGCTCACTTATCTTTCAGTTTACAGTTCTAACAAAGATGCTGTATATTTCCAGAATTTTCTGTTATTTCTGATTTAGTTTTCCATCTCCCTGCTCAGTTTCCCTTTTTCCATTCTCTTTACACCTAATATTGTAGAGTCAGTCTGGTATTGAGAATTGCTATTGTAATAACGGCCAGCGTGGTCAGCACTACTGCAACTCATTAAAATCGATCACAGATAGTCCACTGATGAAAAGCTCAAGGAAGAGCCTCCTCAGAGACACACAGGCAAGTTCTAGGGCTGGGGAGCTGTAATAGAGACAGCCCCCCCCCCAATCAACAGTGAGGGAGTGCTGCACTCTCAGAAGGGATATTGAATCGGTATCCTGTCTACCTGTTCCAGTGGCTAACCTGCATGTTAAAGATCCTATGGCACTATTCACAGAAATGCAGCATGACATTCCTCGCTCAATCAACACTAATTAAAGTGATATCAGTATTTCATTTAATTGCTGTTTGTGGGATCTTGCTATGTGTAAAATAGCTGCTCTGTTTTTCTATGTAACATGACACTACACTTCAAAGTAATCAATTTTGTGACTTTGATCAGACATGACAAAAGCTATATAAATGCAATCTTTTTCTGTTTCAATAACTAGTGTGCTTTAGAGGGATGGTCAGGACACAAAACAAGAAAGCTAAACATAATAGCAACTTTAACAAAACAGAAACTGTACTTTTGGACTTCTTCCCCTTCAAAGCCACAATTAAAAACCATACCAGGTGGGGCAATGTGGTGGTGCTGTACCATTCTGTGCCACAAAGTGGCAGCATGAGATTACCAACAGTGAGTTACAAAGTTCCCACAGGAAAGGAGGGGACGGGGGAAAAGACTCTCATTCATGTATCCCTGAGGGCAGGGCACTCGAGAGTGGAATCGGCAGGAGTGTGGGAGTAGGCAAAAAAGCACATGCTGATCTACACTAAACAAGCAGGCTTGAGAATTACTATAGAAACCCAGTACAAACTGCACAAGGGTTCACACTGCATTGGAAAACTGGATTCCAAATTTGATCAGCAAAACCAGAATAATTTATAATTCATTTGAAAAGACCATCAAGAAATAGGGCAAAAGTAATAATGTAACGCTCCCCATACACTACACCTTTGGCAGCAGTGCCAGAAATATAGTACAGCATTCTCAGCCCATATTCATATAAGCAAAACCATCTACAAGAGATGATTTTGCATTATTATAACTGGTATTGGTGCAAAGCACAAGTACTTGGGCAGTCTTTTACAGCCATTCCTTCTGTTTTATGCCAATTGCAAATAGCCAACTGTCTATCAGCTTTTCTCAATCAGTAGAACACTCGAGGACTGTGCAGGACAATAAGTAACACCCCTTCCATATATCAAAGAGTGCATGTGCAGAGCTCTGCCACAACCTACTCCACAGTAGTGTGACACGGCAGTCCCTCACTTCACTGGCAGGACAGCACCAGCAGGGTTACAACAGCATCTTATGCCTGGGTTGGTGTCTTGTATTTGTTGTAACTAGGATACGATCTGATGAAGGTCAGTTTAAGCCGAGTGCCCCACTTACTTCTTTCAGTGCTGCTGGTATTTTCTTGTGCTTCCGTCCTGAAGAATGCTGAATGCTGTGAAAAACTGAGGTGAGGGCACTTGACGATTTGTGAGTCGGAGACAGCGTCTTTGTATCAGATGACTGTATTTCTAATTAACAGAAGAAAATGGGTTTATTTTAAAATGAGTAGTAAAATCCAATACAAGATTTTAAAAGAACAGTTATTGAAGTCTTGCAATACCAAACTGGCTTCGGCAGCTTGTTTGGGAGAAAGGGCGGGTGGGTGAAACAGTATGATCCCAGCCATTTTTTTGGCATCTAAGCATTTGATAATGTTTTGGGCACTCCCAATGACTCAGTGGGTGAGTGCAGCATGTGATCGGATACTGTACTGAGCCACACAGACCAGGAAGGTCACAGGTCCCTGGTCTGCGCTGAGTTAGCTGGTCTCAGTTGGGTGGCACTAGGGGCCTTTGCAGCATAAGCCAGAGAAAACAAATCAGCCAGGAATCTGCTTCTAAACACTTCAGCTACTGCTGCTGGAAAGTGCATGCACGTGAGCGTTGGCTGAAGACAGGTTTGAGCTCTGCCGTGATGAACCCCATGGTCAAATAGTCGACCAGCACTCTGTCTCAGCTCAAACACCAAGAATAGCCACTTAGGAGAGTTACCAGAAAAGAAATGTCAATGCTAGTGTATATTCCCTTTTTTGAGCTACAGGTTTGAGAAAAAAGCTGCTGGCTTCTACTAACTGGATCACTGAGTCACTGTCTTTCGGAGAGAGGATGTTAAATTCATAAACATTTAAGGAGCTCTGTCTTCCTGAAGCTACTTTGAGATATTCTGCAGAACTTCACTGCTACCAATTTTACTCTATTTATGTTCAATCGGAACAGACGGCCAAGCTGGTTGGTGCAACACATGCTCATTTCAAGATCTGGTTTTGGACAATCAAAACATCGTCTCTCAAAACACACGAAAGGAAGACACGTATGAAAATATTAAAAGTATCCCCAAAATGTGAATGTGAAATCATCCTTAAAAGCACGCAACAGGAATATTTCTTAACTTCTTGAGCGAGAAAAGAGAGAACAGCCCAAGGCGGCCAGTCTCGTTTAAACATTTTGTTTGGTGCGTAGTGCTGATCCCCATTTTCATTGTTTCTTGTCTACACAAAGAATATATGTAACAACATTTCACAAATCTTTCCCTTTTTTGAGCTGTAGGTTTGAGAAAAAGTGGAAGATAAACCAACGACAGCATTTCTTGTCTAACGTTATGTTACATAACTCATGAAGGGCACAAAAAACGTCTCCACTGAGACAAAAAATCCATTCAAAAAATGAAATGCTTGAATCCACTACAGAATCAACAACTATGCACATGGATATTAGTGCTAACTTTTCCGATATTCTCTTGGGGAGGGGGATACGAGTAAGATAACATAGTACCAGTCATTTAATATTACAAGCTTTCCACTTCAACATCAGGTTTCATTTACATTGCCCCCCACAAAAATGACAGCTACTTACATTTAGGTAATGTCTTTAATGAAAACATGTTCCAGAGTGGCAAGGGACAGCGTGCAATCGAAGGTTTAGGAGCAATGGTAAAAGGTGGTTTGAAAAGTAAGGTTTTGAGGAAGCTGTCAAAGGCATGAAGAGAAGTAGCAAGTGGCTGGGTTTAGGGCGGGAGATCTATAGACGATGGCAAAGATGGTTGAAGGTTCTGTCACTAATGGTGGAGCGTGGCAGGGGGATAAACAGGAGGCCAGAGTCTACCAACTGAAGGGCACGAGGTGGCAAGCAAGGCTGGAGGATGTTGTCGAGGCAAGGCTGGGTGAGGCCATGGGGGAATTTATGAATGAGGACGCCAATTTTGAATGAATAGGATTTTTGTGTAGAGTGGAGCTCATAAGGCCGAGTCGGGTTTGGAAGCCAATATTTTATTATTTATTTATTCATTCATGGGATGAGGGCATCGCTGGCAAGATCAGCATTTATTGCACAACCCTAACTGCCCTCAATAAGGTGGCGGTGAGCCGCCTTTCTGAACTGCTGCAGTCAAAGATGGTGGTGGAGAGGAAGAGCTGAGCATTGTCACATACATATAGAAATTGACCCCAGGCTTACAAATGATGTTGTTAATGGGCAGCATGTCCATTTTATTCCCCTTGGAGTACTCCAAAGATGATGGTACATAGAAAGATAGAAGATAGGAGCAGGAGTAGGCCATTCGGCCCCGCTCCGCCATTCAATGAGATCATGGCTGATCATCCAAATTCAGTACCCTGTTCCTGCCTTCTCCACATACCCCTTGATCCCTTTAGCCTTGAGAAATATATCTAACTCCTTCTTGAATATATTTAATGAATTGGCCTCTACTGCCTTCTGTGGTAGAGAATTCCACAGGTTCACCACTCTCTGGGTGAAGAAATTCCTCCTCATCTCTGTCCTAAATGGCTTACCCCTTATCCTTAGACTGTGACCCCTGGTTCTGGACTCCCCCGCCATCGGGAACATCCTTCCAGCATCTAGTCTGTCTAGTCCTGTTAGAATTTTATAAGTTACAATGAGATCCCCTCTCATTCTTCTAAACTCCAGCGAGTATAAGCCCAATCGACCCAATCTCTCCTCATACATCACTCCTGTCATCCCAGGTATCAGCCTGGTGAATCTTCGCTGCACTCCCTCCATGGCAAGAACATCCTTCCTCAGATAAGGCGACCAAAACTGCACACAATACTCGAGGTGTGGTCTCACCAAGGCCCTGTACAACTGCAGCAAGACATCCTTGTTCCTGTACTCAAACCCTCTCGCTACGAAGGCCAACATACCATTTGCCTTCTTAACCGCCTGCTGCACCTGCATGCTTACCTTCAGCGACTGGTGCACAAGGTCACCCAGGTCTCGTTGCACTTCCCCTTCTCCCAATCTATTGCCATTCAGATAATAATCTGCCTTCCTGTTTTTGACACCAAAGTGGATAACCTCGCAATTATCCACGTTATATTGCATCTGCCATGCTTCTGCCCAATCACCCAACCTGTCCAAATCATACTGGAGTTTCTCGACATCCTCCTCACAGCACACACACCCACCCAGCTTTGTGTCATCTGCAAACTTGGAGATATTACATCTAGTTCCCTCGTCTAGATCATTAATATATATTGTGAATAGCGGGGGTCCAAGGACTGATCCCTGCGGTACCCCACTAGTCACTGCCTGCCACTCGGAAAAAGAGCCGTTTATTCCAACTCTTTGCTTTCTGACTGCCAACCAGTTCTCTATCCAAGTCAATACCTTGCCCCCAATCCCATGTGCCTTAAATTTACACGCTAATCTCTTATGCGGGACCTTATCGAAAGCCTTTTGAAAGTCCAAATACACCACATCCACTGGTTCTCCCTTATCTATTTTACCAGTTACATCCTCAAAAAATTCCAGTAGATTAGTCAAGCACGATTTACCTTTTGTAAATCCATGTTGACTTTGTCCAATCCGGTCACTGTTTTCCAAGTGCTCTGCTATTACATCTTTTATAATGGACTCTAGCATTTTCCCCACTACCGACGTCAGGGTTACCGGTCTGTAATTCCCCGTTTTCTCTCTACCACCTTTTTTGAGTAGTGGGGTAATATTAGCTACCCTCCAATCCATGGGCACTGTTCCAGAGTCTATCGAATTTTGGAAGATGACCAGCAATGCATCTTCTATTTCTAGGGCCACTTCCTTAAGTACCCTAGGATGTAGATTATCAGGCCTTGGGGATTTATCGGCTTTCAGTCCCGTCAATTTCCTTAACACCATTTCCCTACAAATACTGATTTCTTTCAGTTCCTCCCGTTCATTAGACCCTATGTTCCCCGACATCTCTGGGAGGTTATTTGTGTCCTCCTTTGTAAAGACAGAACCAAAGTATGTATTTAATTGGTCTGCCATTTCTTTGTTCCCCATTATAAATTCCACTGATTCTGACTGCAAGGGACCTACGTTTGACTTCACCAATCTTTTTCTCTTCACATATCTATAAAAGCTTTTAGTCAGTTTTTATGTTCCCTGCAAGCTTACTCTCATACTCTATTTCCCCCCTCTTAATTAATCCCTTTGTCCTCCTTTGTTGAATCCTAAACTGCTCCCAATCCTCAGGTTTACTGCTTTTTCTGGCCAATTTATATGTCCTCTCCTTGGATCTTTTGCTATCCCTAATTTCCCTTGTTAGTCACGGTTGAGTCACCTTTTTTTGTTTTATTTTTATGCCAAACAGGGATGAACAAATTCTGTAGTTCATCCATGCAATCTTTGAATGTTTGCCATTGCCCATCCTTTGCGTCAACCCTTTGAGTGACATTCCCCAATCAATCCTACCCAACTCGCACCTCATACCATTGTAGTCTCCTTTATTTAAATTCAGGACCCTACTGTACTCCCCATTTTAATGAAGAATTCTATCATATTATGATCGCTCCGACCCAAGGGGCCTCGCACAACAAGATTGCTAATTAATCCTCTCTCATTACATAATACCCAGTCTAAGATGGCCTGATCTCTAGTTGGTTCCTCGACATATTGGTCCAGGAAACCATCCCGTATACACTCCAGGAATTCCTCCTCCACAGTATTGTTACTAATTTGGTTAGCTGAATCTATATGTAGATTGAAGTCACCCATGATAACTGTTGTGCCCTTATTGCACGCTTCTCTAATTTCCCTTTTAATGCCATCCCCAACCTCCGTATTACTACTTGGAGGTCTATATACCACTCCCACGAACGTTTTCTGCCCCATGGTATTTCTCAGTTCTACCCATACAGATTCCACATCATCAGAGCTAATATCCTTCCTTACAATTGTGTTAATCCCCTCTTTAACCAGCAATGCTACCCCACCTCCTTTTCCTTTTTGCCTATCTTTCCTGAATATTGAATACCCCTGGATGTTGAGTTCCCAGCCTTGGCCACCCTGGAGCCATGTTTCCATAATCCCAATCATATCATATTAGTTTACCTCTATTTGCGCAGCTAATTCATCCACCTTATTACGAATGCTACTCGCATTAAGGCACAAAGCCTTCAGGCTTGTTTTTTTAACGCTCTTAGAGCTTTTAGAATTATTATTTACTGTGGCCATGTTTGACTTAAACCGTTGATTTCTCTGACTGCCACTTTTGTTTTTCTCCTTCCTGTCTTTTGCTTTTATCCTCGTTTCCCTTTCCTCTGTCTCCCTGCTCAGGTTCCCAACCCCCTGCCATTTTAGTTTAAACCCTCCCCGAGCACTAGCAAACACTCCCCCTAGGACATCGGTCCTGGCCCTGTCCAGGTGCAAACCGTCCGTTTTGTACTGGTCCCACCTCCCCCCAGAACCGGTTCCAATGTCCCAGGAATTTGAATCCCTCCCCCTTGCACCATTCATGATTGTGAAGAGCAGTATCATTAGAAATGTGCTGGCTACATTGGGACAGGAGAGCAGACTGATCCCAGAGGGGGAGGGCTACTGCAGCGGTCAACAGTGTTAAATGCTGTAGAGGTCGAGGAGGATAAAATACTGTGGTTATAGTCACCAAAGATGTTTTTGGGGACTTTGGCCAGGGCAGCATCAGTGCTGTGGCCAGGGTGAGAGCGGTACTGAAGGGATTTGAACAGGGAATTGCGGGCAGAGTGATTCGGGACCTGGGTGGTGACAATGCGTGCTGGGATCTTGGGATAGAAAGGGAGGTGGGAGGTTAGAGATTGGGTGGTGATTGGCGAGGACAAGGTTATAAAAAAAACATCTAGCAGTGAGCTGAAGACAGTAATTAATCTTTAAATCCTGCTAACAATGATCACCGACTAAAGCTGGCTTATATGATCAGGATATAAACATGGTTTAAATAAATCAGAACTAATCTAAGGAATTATTACAATGAATTCACTGTCAGATATCCATCATGTACTTATATATACACCCAATATACAAACACTGTGCTCTTTTCTGATTTTTTTTCTCCACTTGAGGATCCCCCTATTAGCATGCACTAATCCTTGGCCAAAGGATGGGTGGGGGGGGGGGGGGGGGGGTGGGCGGGGGTAAGAGAGAGGAGGAGACAAAATCATTATTCTCTGCTACTCTAGGCTGTACAAAAAAAAAGAGAAATAGAGTTAACGTTTCAGGTCGATGACCTTTCGTCAGAACAGTCCTAACGAAAGGTCATCGACCTGAAACGTGAACTCTGTTTCGCTCTTCACAGATGCTGCCTGACCTGCTGAGTGTTTCCAGCATTTTCTGTTTATATTTCAGATTTCAAGCATTCGCAGTATGGTGCTTTTGTACAAAAAAAGCCCAGTTAATTCATCAACATTAAAAAAAATGTTTCCCTCCCTATGGGGAGTCTACATGGGATGGAGGAATGAGTATTTTACAGGACCTTCTGCAAGATAATTAATATACACCCACAGCATCAATACTTCTAGCATTAATATTTTCCTTACCTCTCTTTTGCAATTCTAAGAAGCAGTGATCACAAACTCTAGCAGGTCGGTTTTTAAGGTAGTCCAGATTAAATTTGTTTGATGAACAAGCTTGGCAAACAATCTAAAAGATAAAACTGGATGACACATTGTGCTCAAGAAGAATTTCAGTCGGCTGAGTGCTACATTAAACTGAATGACAAAAGTACTATTTAGCTCAGGTCCAGAGGAAAATCCCATGAAACTAACATTTACACAAGTAATAGCCACAAATATCACACAAATATACAGTCATTGGTACAGATAAATAAGCATTTCCACACTCAGTAGGTTTGTCACTAGTGTCTAATTTTAACATGTGAAACAACACGATCATGTGTACAATAGATATTACTTCATCTTCCGATTAGGCACTCTGCAGCCTTCCGGTCTCAATATCGAGTTCAACAATTTCAGATCATAACCTCGGCCCCTATTTCATTTTCACTTATATTTTTCCACTCCTTTCCTTTCCCCCCCCCTTTCCTTTTGTTTCTCTCTCACACCTGGCAGCTATCTTTTGCCCTGCCAGTACACTTTACACCTAATCACAGCCTATTACCATCTCGTCTAGCTTCTAATCTCTTTTACTTCTTTTGGTTCTTTTATTCTTTTGTCCGATCGCAGCCCTGCCTTCGATCTAGTTCCTTTTCTCTCCAGTTTTGAAGAAGGGTCAAACCCGAAACGTCAACTCAAATTTCTCTCCACGGATGTTGCCTGACTTGCTGAGTTTTTCCAGCATTTTCTGTTGTTATTTTAGATATTACTTCTTGTTCCCACTCTTAATCATCAAGTAACTTATGTTACAATTTAGGCTACTTTTCAATACTTTATTTCTAGTCTCCACAAGGTTAGCTTCCATAGTCAAGCTTGCTCTTTTTCTATGAACTGAAACCTGACATCATGCATGAAATATTTGTGACAATACTGCTAAAGGGCAAATAATGACCTATCTGCCATTGGGAATAATAAGGCCGACCCAACATGCACTCCACGGGGGGAGGGATTCTCCTCTTTGGGACAGAGTTCCAGGGTAGCGGGGCTTCCAATAACCCCTCTGTATCCACCCCAACCCCAACCGTGACCCTTTTTCCAGATCGGGGATTATTGTATGTGTATGTTGGGCTCCTGGTAGATTTTCCTGCCATCAAGAGGGAGCCTGGCAGTGCAAGCGAGGAAACCCCTGAGCTGCTGCAACTGGGACACCACTGCAGCACCAGAGGAGATGGCGCAGGACCTTAAAGGCGCAGTAGCATCCCGAACATCAGAAGGAAGGCTCCTAATTAAGGTCTCAGTCAAGCTGAAGATCTTCAGCAGGTGTGTATGGGGCTGACTGGAGAGAGTGGGGGCCCCCACAAAGCCCTCTCCCTCCACTGAGGGAACTCAGAATCTTCACTGCCACTTCCTAGAGTCTGCTGCCACCTTCCACATGGCGGCCCCAGGAAGCTGGGGTGAAAAGAGCCATCCCCCCCACCACCACCATTTATCATATAGTGGTCAGGGACAGAGTGGCCAGCGACAGTTCTGGCAGAGGGGACGGGAACCTGATCAAGTCAGTAAAGTAGCAGTGGGCCTCACCACCTCAATTTTATAAAATTCTGTAACACAATCCCACCTGATTTCAGGCAGGATAATGGAGGAAAAATGTTTCCCACCACCCCACATCTCTTGTGGAAAATATCGCCATATAACTCAGGTTAAAAAGCACAAATGTTTCCCACCACCCCACATCTCTTGTGGAAAATATCGCCATATAACTCAGGTTAAAAAACACAAATTTGTGTTAAAAAAATTGAATGAAGAAAGAATAAATGAGTAGCAAGTTGCAATGCAATCCTTAATTCGCACTGTTAGTTTAAACAGTTTTCCTTGAACCAAAATAAAGATATTTTATCTTTAGGTCCAACCCTAACATTGTCATTAAACCTGCTGACAAGGGCTGTGCTGTTGTTGGTTGGCGAACCGACCTCTAATTTGTGGAGGCTGAACGGCAACTCTCCAACACCTCCCCGGACCACAAACCCACTCCCGAACATCAAGCCATTGTTTCCTCAGACAGTCACTGACCTCATCTCCTCTGGAGAGTCCCTCCCCCACAGCCACCAACCTCATCGTCCCCCAACCCCGTTTCTACCTCCTTTCCAAGATCCATAAACAGGACTGCCCTGGTAGACCCATTGTTTCAGCCTGTTCTTACCCCAGGAACTGATTTCTTCCTATTTCGACTCTTTTTTCTCCCCTTGGCCAGACTCTTCCGATGGCCTTTGCCACTTGAACAATTTCCTGGCCCTATCATCCCCTTTTCATTATGGACGTCCAGTCCCCATCCACCACCACCGTCCTCCACCTGGCTAAACTTGTCCTTGAATTGGACAACGTCCCCTTTGATTCCACTCACTTCCTCCAAATAAGAGGTGTTACTATGGAAGCCCGTAATGTTCCCTGTAATTTTTTTTGGACCGTGCGGCCCCTTTAACAGGGCCCTTCAATTTAAAAACCAACTCACTGGCTGTGCGGGACCCCTGGAGTACTGTGAGGCTGCGCAGCTTAAAGGGAACATTGCCCAATGTTACCTCTAATTTTTTTTGTGTGCGGTCCCTTTAACTGGCTGCATAGCCCATTCAAAATTTCAATTGTGGGAACATTGGTCCTAGATATGCCTGCCTTTTTGTGGGATACATGGAACATTCTTTGTTCCAGTCCTACACAGGTCCACTCCCTCATCTCTTTTTCCGATACAGTGATGACCATATCAGTGCTGCTTCCTGCTCTCACCCAAAACTGGAAAGTTTCATCAACTTTGCTTCCAATTTCCACCCCGCCCTCGTATTCACATGGTCCATCTCCAACTTTTCCCTTCCCTTCCTTGACTTCTCTATCTCCATTTCTGGGGATAGGCGGTCAACCAATATCCACGATAATCCAAAAGCAAAGTACTGCGGATGCTGGAAATCTGAAAAACAGAAAATGCTGGAAATACTCAGCAGGTCAGGCAGCATCTGTGGAGAGAGAGAGAGAGAGAGAGAGAGAGAGAGAGAGAGAGAGAGAGTGAGAGAGAGTGAACATTCAGGTCAACGTTAACTGTTTCTCTCTCCACAGATCCTGCCTGACTTGCTGAGTATTTCCAGCATTTGTTTTTATTTCTACTATAACCCCACTGATTCCCAGAGTTACCTGGAATATACTTCCTCCCACCCCACTTCCTGTAAGGATTCTATTCCATTCTCCCAGTTTCTCAGACATCATTGCATCTGTTCTGATGATGCCACCTTCCACACCAGTGCTTCCGATATATCTTCCTTATTTCTCACATGAGGATTCCCCTCCAGGGCCCTCGACCGTGTCCGTCCCATTTCCCGCACTTCTGCCTTCACCCTTTCCCCTCCCTCCCAGGACCATGATAGGGTTCCCCTTGTCCTCATCTTCCACCTCACCAGCCTCCTCATTCAATGGATCATCCTCCGCCATTTCCGCTACCTCCAGCATGATGCCACCACCAAACACATCTTCTCCTTCCCTCCCAGTTAAGCATTTCAAAGGGACCGCTACCTCTGTGACACCCTGGTCCACTCTTCCATCACCCCAACACACACTCCCCTTCCCATGGCACCTTTCCATGCAAGCGCAGGAAATGCAACATCTCCTCTTTCACCTCCTACCTTCCCACTGTCCAGGGCCCCTAAACACTCCTTCCAGGTGAAACAGCGATTTACTCGCACGTCTTGCAATTTAGTATACTGTATTCGCTGCTCACGATGCAGTTTCCTTTACATTGGGGAGACCAAACACAGATTGGGTGATTACTTTGCTGAACACCTTCATTGAATCCACAAGCATGACCCTGAGCTTCCATTTGCTTGCCATTTTAATTCTTCCTCCACTCCCACTCTGACTTCGGCCTCCTGCACTGTTCCAATGAAGCTCAACGGAAGCTCGAGGAACAGCACCTCATCTTTCGATCAGGCACTTTACAGCCCTCTGGACTCAACATTGAGTTCAACAATTTCAGATCATAACCACTGCTCCCATTTTTTCAGTCAGCAGGTTCTGGTAATGTTGCCATTTACAGCTCCTCTACACCCAGCTTTAGTTGGTCCATTACCATCTTCTTTTGCTTTGCACCATCATCCCTTTTGTCATTTAATCACTCCTGTCTTCCACCCCATCACAGACCTTCCCTTTTGTTCTTTCCTCCCCTCCCCACTTTCCCTGCCTCTGTACTTGCTTAAAAACTTGTACATCTAACGTTTTCCAGTTCTGACGAAAGGTTAACCTGAAACGTTAACTCTGTTTCTCTCTCCACAGATGCTGCCTGACTTGCTGAGCATTTCCAGCATTCTCTCTCTTTATTTCAGATTTTCAGCATCCGCAGTATTTTGCTTTTGTAAAGATCTTTTGAGCATGTTTTCACATAATCACATTCCTTTGCGCTCAAAGTCCTGCCTCGTGCAAATGGGAAGCTAACCAAGGAGCATGAATAAAGCAAACTGTACACATGATGGAATTGCTTGACGTTAATGAAAGAACTAGGGAAAGCTCGTCATTATTTAATCACCAGATGCAGGCAGCTTCTGGCTACAGATCTGTAAATCAGGAAAGAATTCAAAGATATTAGAGTGGCCTCTAAGGCACTGCTGCCACCTGGAGAACTGTACCCCAATAAAAGTCACCACCTTCAGAAAAGGAGTAAATAAAGGCAAATTAAAACAAAAACTACAGCCACACACTAACCTTTCCACATGCTCTACAATGATGCCGCCTCCAGGTAAGTGTAAAGTCACACGTGCAGATCATACACATGGTAGCACGAGGATCAGGGATCCATATGGGTGCCTTAGTGCCCAAAGGTGTATTTGGTTCTGCTTTATCTTGTTCTTCCTAGAAGGAAAAGAAGTTCACAATAGCACAGAAACTATAGGGCAACAAAACAATCCACATTACCTGCATTAAGTAGCAATACGTTCAGATGAAATAACAAGTATTTTGCCGCTCCTTTTAAAACTACCCATGTACTGGGAATGAGGTACCAAATGGAAACAAGGTGCTTCCTCAACCACGGGAGGAAGGGAGATCAGAGGACAACACAATCTGAGGTGCTCTTGAACAATTCTGAGTAACTGGCTCCAGACTGAGATCCAGGAGCACCTTACTGGATTCCAGCTATACACCAGACAGCTCCGTCATACCTGCCTTGGCCAGAAGTTAAGTTTGCTCAAGTATAGATTAAATGTCTGTATCACTGCAATTGAGGCAGGGCAGGGGCAGGAAAGAAAGCATTAAGTATCAGTTCTCAGAAGCCCAACCCTTTAGGAGTCTGTCCTCATTACTCTTCCATGGGTTAAAATTAAACAATTAGGGAAAATAAATGTATGAATTATATCACACCAAGGATCCCAAAATAGTCTTCAATATTTGATGCACTCACTCAAAGGGAGAATATTAGAGTACGAGATGGCAGAGAGCTGAAAGTATTAGGGCACAAACTCTAGTTCTAATGTCCTTGTGACATTCTGAAAGATTCAGAACTGGGATGTCCGACATAATTACGAAGGAACCCAATTTGTCTTTTCCCCAGCATAGCTCAATAAAGAGTAGGACTATGTTTTAAAAAATTACTCAACCTCACGTTTAGTTGAAGATGCTACCATCTAGATCTCACTGACAGTTGCACTAAACAGTTGACCATGCCATTTCCTTAAATTGTCCCACAATTACATAGAATTTACAGCTCAGAAACAGGCCTTTCAGACCAAATGCCGGTGTTGATGCTCCACACGAGCCTCCCCCACTCTGTTTACTTCATTTCACTATCAACATATACTTCTATTCCTTTCTCCCTCATGAACTTATCTAGCTGCCCCTTAAATGCATCTATGCTAATCGTTCAACCACTCCCTGTGGTAGCGAGTTCCACATTCTCACCACTCTGAGTAAAGAAGTTTCTCCTTAATTCCCGATTGGATTTATTAGTGACTATCTTATATTTAAGGCTCCTAGTTTTGGACACACCCACAAGTGGAAACATCTTCTCAATGTCTACCCTATTGAACCCTTTAATAATTTTAAGGATCTCTATCAGGTCACCTCTCAGTCTTCTCTTTTTAAAAAAAAAAAGAGCAAAGGGCCCCAGCCTGTTCAATGCACCTCGGGTTACCTCTTCTGCACCTGCACTGAAGCATTGCTAGGAAGAGGTAACCCATGAAGCTCTGTGGGGTGATTTAAACCACCCTCAGGAAAGTGAGTTTTTAATGCCACCATGGGAATATGGGCCCAAAACACTGGGCAGCTGCATGAAGAGCATGAAGGCTGGCAATTATGTATGGGCCAGACAGATGGTTGACCCAGAAAAATTAGCGTACAAATTATAAACTGCTTTGTTAGTTAACGACAAGCAAATGCAAAGCTACACAGTATTGAGCAACATTAGAAACGTACATAAGCATGGAAGTATTTAAAATAATTATATTGTTCAATTATAACAGTACAACAAAGTACAAGCATTTCGGCCTCGCAATTAACCTCAACATTTTCCTCGGACAGAAAAGTTACCCTTCCTGTTCTTTATTTTCTTGTACGGTGCCTGAAAGCCTTCTCTCTTTGTACTGATTCCACCATCATCAGCAATGAATGGCAGTGAAGAATCTAAAATTTTACTTGGGTGTGCTCAAAACACTCTGGTAACCCTCATGCTTCTGAGCCAGAAGGGTTCAAGCAACATTCCAGGACTTCAGAACAGAATCGGTCATTCAGCAGTGCGAGCCTGCTCAGCCATTCAATCCAATCTGCGCCTCAACACCTTTGATCCATTTCCCTGACCTAACAAAAATTCATCAGTCTCAGTCTTGAACATTTCAACTGATCCAGCATCCACAGCGTGTGTGTGTGTGTGTGTGTGTGTGTGTGTGTGTGTGTGTGTGTGTGTGTGTGTGTGGGGGGGGGGGGGGGGGGGAGGAGAATGTTACAGATTTCTGTTTTGCGTGAAGTAGTACTTCCTGGTCTCACCTCTAATTGGCCTAGCTCTAATCTTAAGATTAGGTCCCCTTGTTCTGGATTCCTCCACCCAAGGAAATAGATTCGCTGTATCTACTCGATTTTAAGTACCTCGATTAGATCACCCCGCAATCTTCTAAACTCGCGGGATTACAAGCCAAGTTTATGCAACCTGCCCTCAATTTAACCCTTTAAGCCCCAACATTGTTCTGATTAATCTGTGCTGCACCCCCGCCAATATATCCTCCCTGAGCTGCGGTGCCCAAAACTGAACACGGTACTCCAGATGGATCACTTCCTCCCTTTTGTGTTCCAGCCCCCGTGAGACAAAGGTCAATGTCCCATTCGCCCTTTTGATTACTTTTGTATCTGTGCACTAGTTTTTAGTGATTTGTGTACATGGACAACCAAATCCCTTTGCTCCTCCACAGTTCCTAGTGTCCCCTAATCCATTAAGAAAATAGTAGGATTTGTCTTTCTTGGATCCAAAATGGATACTTCTCCACATTGAACTCCATCTGCCACAGTTTTGTCCACTCACTCAATCTGTCTATGTCCCTTTCTGCTCCTATCTGCACAACTTAATGTGCCTCCTAACTTAGAGTTAACTACAAACTTTGATATACAACTCTCTATTCCTTTATCCAAGTCATTTATATGTATGATGAATAGCTGATGCTCCAGTAAAGATCCCTAGAGAAACACCACATGCTGCATCCTGCCGGTCAGGGAGTGTTCCCTTTTTCTCTATTCTCTGTTTCCCAACCAATTACCGACCCATATCACAAAGTCACCTCCAATTCCGTGCCCTTTTATTTTTGCTAGTAATCTCTTGTGCCGAACCTTATCAAATGTCTTCTGGAAGTACATATAGAGCACATAATCTAGGCTGACACTTCAGTGCAGCACTGTCAGTTACCATCTTTCGGGTGAGATGTTAAACTGAGGCCCCACCTGCTCCCTCAGGTGGACGTAAAAGATACCATGGCACTTTCTGAAGAGCAGGGGGAGTTCGCCCAGGGACCTGGCCAAAATTTAGCTCATTGCTGTTCGTGGGACCTTGCTGTGCACAAATTGGCTGCCACGTTTCCCTACATTACAACAACTTAAACCCTTTACCTGACAGGACTCAGGAAAAAAACCAAAAGCAGCCATCAGCCAGCCTGTATTATGTGGCTCTCTTTTGATTAAAATCAAACTAGATCTAACTTACTGAGGTCACAATATATTCGTAAATGTGCATGTATGGGTTTCAGGTGAAGACAGGATAGAGCTCATCTGTGATCCCTCTAGTTGGATAATCTGCCAACCTCACCGTACAAATTCAAATGAAGGATGGCCAATTGGTTGAGGGGCCAGCGAACTACCACTACCCATGGAACTGTACCCCAGTAAGTATCAGAGCCTTTAAGCAATGGGAGAAAAGGTGAGCTGGTACATGTCAGTTCTCCATGTATCAAAAGAAACAAAGAATCTGACTGCACAAAGTCTTCCATCAGGTTTGATTAAATCTGATAAAATAGAGTGGCTGAAGCAGATAGCATTGACACATTTTAAGGGAAGGTTTGATGCATACACGAGGGAGCAGGGAATAGAGGGAAGCTGCGGCAGGTTGGGAAGAGGTAATGAGAGTGGGAGGAGGCTTGTGTGGAGTATAAACACTGGCATAGACCAGTTGGACCAACGGCCTGATTCTGTGCTGTAGATTCAACTTAGTATATGCAATATGTAAAGATGGTCAAGTGAACTCACAGTTCTTACTGTTGATTTTTTGAAAAGGATCTGGAAGCTGAGCAGAAATCATTAGTTAAGCTTAGTTTTTTTTAAATCTCTAATTAAATCTGATTTAAACAAAAGACAGCTCTGCAAGCCATTTGAATTATAGTCAACACATTTCAAATCGTTCTTCCTTGAAGTTCAAGTACCAGAGTTCTTGAAAAAAAATCCACACTTGCACTTCCTTAGTTTAGTTTTAGGTTTTCATATTGAAATGGTCCACTTTTCTCAATCATTGATGTTACTGATGTCCAGAACCAGTGTTTTGTGGGCCGGAACCTCAAGGGAATTATTATTTTAACTGCTGCATTCTTCTCATGCTATGAATTTATTACCATCAGTGTCAAAAAGGAAAATTTGAATTTCACTTTTAAAATTTGAACAATGTCGTTGCCTTAACTTCTGCTCACAACAGGTTTAGATGTTACTCCAACTGACACCCCCACAATTAGATGCGCAAGGAGTATCAATAAATAAGATCGATAGGGGCGATGAGGAGCTTTTGTCCAAACCATGCAGGTCTTTCACTTCTGTCCGGTTAGTCATCACTTACTATTGTTCATAACAATGATGATTGACCAATCAGACAAGTCTGTGCTCATGTTGCCCACACCTCAATGTCTTCCGTGGTTTTGAGGTTTGGAAATCATCTGAGGGCCCTGTATTACAAGCTGGCTTTCCGAATACCTTTTCTTGTAGCCAACCGAAAAGTTACCTCCCAGAAGCAAGCTGGCACTTCCTATTAACTGAACTGTGACTGCATACACAAAGCAATCTAGGATAACATGGCCTGGGTGAACAATTAACCTACTTAGGATCTCCACTAAGCACCTATGTCATTTGAGAAGACAATTAATATCAATCGTGCCAGACATTTTCATAGAAAATTAAGCTAACAGGCAGGTTTAATCACCAAAAGAGTAATTTACAGCAGCAAGCAGCAACAGCAAGTTGTTGAAGCCAGTCCAAATAACAACTTTGAACCAGTTCATGAAAGTATTAAAAAGACAAGCCAATCAGCCGCGTTCATTTGAAGATTTCTATGCCAATCTTTCAAACAAATGATACTTCTTGCCCGATCCCTACCAGTTACACTGTTTGATGTCTTACCCATCTCCACACTGGCTGCAGCTATTCCAAAATCATAGCTAATTGGTATATTAAAAATGTAAATTTTTATAACCATAAAACCCTGAGAAGTCAATCTGCATAATAGAGGCAATAGTTATTAAACTGTTACAACATTCACCATGTGCAAACACACAGGACTGAACATGGCGAGGTGCGGTGTTTGCTGAGAATTGCGAATCGACATTGTCTGCGGTGCAGATTATTGATGCCTTCCAATGAAACCCAGTTCAAAACAAGTGGTCTTTCTGATCAGACAAACTAGATGTCACTTGCTCACAACAACTTTTTAATCAAAATATTAGTGTATTAAGAACTCTGTTTTATCTCAGAGTTTTGATAGCCATCTTGCCAAAATGTTGACTTAATGAATGCACAGCTTCCAGTTTGAGCTTGATATTTATAGAAGGACCGATTTTAAAAGGAAGAAATCCTGTAAAGAAATGACAGAAAAATAAACCTGGGATAAAATATCCCATTTTTGTTGCACCCGGTTTTGTGTGTTCACTGAAACAGACTTTATACAAGAGGTTTGTTTTGTACCATCATACCTCAAGACTTTTACTTGCAGTGAATGTTATCCTTTTTTTTGTATAGTCCTCAATGGCCTTAGAAATGGCTTCTAACCATTCATCTCTTTCTGCTGCTGAACTGTATATTGAAAAGAGTCAAAGTTAGGAATTAGTATAGACAAAGATAAGACACTTTAAATGAAACTGACAAAGTAATATAGGATTAGGACAATCTAATGAGAACTGACCTGATGTGTGTTACTAGCATTTTCTGTTTTTGTTTCAACCTAATGCTTTGACACCTTTGTGATTGGCTTATTTCTGTTAGATTCCAATGCTGTGTGTGATGGATGTTGGGAGGGAAAAAGCTACATCCCTACTTACCCAGATGAAGCTTGAATTGAAGCTGTAAAGTTACCCAATCTCTGTTCACTGTTTTTCCCAAATGAAGATTCAAAGTGCTATCTTGTTCAGATATATAATTAAAATTACTTCTGTCCAACAGATTTATAATAAGATGCACAACTAGTTCCATTACTAAAATTTTAATACATGAAGCAGGTAAAATGAATGAACTAATAATTGTGTTTTATTGCAACAGAGGACATTCAAACTCAACTTTTACTACAAGGGGCAGGAAAGTTCAGGGGGAGTACTTTGTCCTCAAATACTTCCTCTTTTTATAGGAGAAAAATATACACACCCAACATTTGACATTTTAACAAAAATGTCAAAAGAATTTGCCAACATGGAGGCCCTTCCTGCTAGGACAGCAGTGACATCAGCACCAGGATTGTCCTGGGGCTCAATCCCAAGGCAGCCCAGTCCCTGCCCTAGAATCTCCTGAGCCCAGGAAAGCACACATCTTAACTGTTTAATATGATGCTGTTTCAGACACACAGGGATTCTCTCCATCACTTACATTACTGGAGTGACCTATCAGGAAGGGAGACCCGAGTCAAGGCACGCCTAAGTGGCAATAAATTGGCATTTTAGTATATATATTCTGCTATAAAAGGGGGAACTCTTTCATCAGAAGGCACTGCCTCTAGACTTCCCTTCCCCTTCAATAGTTCCCGCACTGTTTTCACTTCCAGATGTAGCACAGCCTAATGTCAATCATGCCACTACCGTCAGTAATGAAAACAATTGTATCCTAGCTTCCTGCTGTGAGATATCAGAGCACTGCAGACATCCTGACCTGAGCTACTACAAAGTTAGTTGTAAAGGGCTGTATTAAAAAAAAAACTGTCTCAGGAAGGATAGAGGAAACAAATCAGCCCACTGACATCAGTACTGTTTCGGAGCAATCTGTGCCAATATTTCAACGCTACTTTGAACAGTTAAGGTTAGAGCGGAGTTACTGTGTGTCTTTTACCATGTACCTGGATAAGTTGCATGCAATGCTAGATATATAGATTTAAAGACAGCTTGCCAGTCAACCTTTCTATAAACAAATTTTTATTTTTTATTTTTTTATAAACAAAAACCTTCTCCCAAGCTGACGATGGAAGTAACAAGTGAAGTGCAACAAAAACACATCACAGGGTCAAATCCTAAGCAAACGCTCAGACAAGTTCCAACAACAGAACAGCCAATGTGCATGTTTATCCTCAGAAGGAAACAATACTTTCACACGCAGAATACTCTCTTGCTTCTCCTAGTGGTCAGTTTGGAGTATTATTCACGGAGGCCTAAGAATAAGTTGCCTGCCCTCGGCAGAGGGGAAAGGACAAAAACAAAAATAAACTCAACACCCTTAATAAAAAAATGTGCGGGAAGTTCCACTGGTACTGTAACTGTTCTACTATGGAGCAACAATGGACTTTTCATTAGTGTTCCCATTATCCATGTTATCTGTCAGAACCTTGCAGGAGTCAAGATTGTCAGCACCTGTTCTTTCCTTTCAAAATGTCCAGGTCAAGAGTTGATCAACAGTCATCTCCTGCCGACAAGATAAGCTGGCTAAATGAGCAATTTACAGCTCACCCCAGCGCACACTTGCCAGTTCAGCCATCAGCTCTGCCAAAGACCCAATCCACCAAAATGTTCCCCTCGCCCCCATACCATCACAGCCCCACAAAACACAGAAGGGAAGCATTGTGGGCTTGTGTCCAGTAATCTTGTCAGCTCCACTGCAATCTGTGCTGTGAAGATTGCGATGGGATTGCTGGAGGTGAGCGCTCTGTAAAGGGAGGAGTGTCATGGGTGGTGTTGGAGGAGTGTTTTTGCTTGCTTCTCAGATTGGGTAACTGCAACACCGACAGGTGCTAGGAAGAGCAGTGTGCTGGAGATCAGCTGTGGCTCAGTGGGTAGAACTCTCGCCTCTGAGTCAAAAGATTGTGGGTTTACGTCCTACTCCAGAGAATCGAGCACAAACTCTAGGCTGACACTCCAGTGCAGTGCTGAGGGAGTGCTGCACCGTCGGAGGTGCCGTCTTGCGAATGAGACGTCAAACCGAGGCCCCATCTGCCCTCTCAGGTGGACACAAAAGATCCCATGGCACTATTCGAAGAGGAGCAGGGGAGTTCTCTCCGATGTTCTGGCCAATATTCACTCCTCAACCAACGCCTAAAACAGATTATCTGGACAGATCACTCTGCTGTTTGTGGGAGCTTGCTGTGCACAAATTGGCTGCCACGTTTCCTACATTACAACAGTGACTACACTTCAAAAGTACTTCATTGGCTGTAAAGTGCTTTGGGATGTCCTGAGGTAGTGAAGGCGCTATATAAATGCAAGACTTTCTTTTAAATGATGGTGAGGACTGAAGTGGGCAGGTGGAGGGAGATGCAGTATTTAAAATGCATCACAGAAATCAGTCGTGTAATTTGGGGGCTTGATTATTTGCCAATTTCCAATATGTCTGGGGCTTTCCTTCATTATGGTGGATAATCAAAAATCCAGTCTAGTAAGGGTTGGGTTTGTGTCCACAATTCCACAAATTAATTTCCTGATCTGGGCCACATTTAGGAAGGCAACAAGTGGAAGGCAAGAGATAGTGAGTGATGATCAGAGGAGTCACTCCAGGTGACTCCTGCATACCTTCGTGCAGTCAGATAAAGAACGGTAATAATGAAAGGCAAGGAACAAGTCTCTTGATGCTCCTTGTTAATGTTAAGTAAAACAATAGCCAGACAGAACCAAGAGAGGTTTGTAACAAAAACTGGAAAAAGATTATGTAATTATCACTCTGCCCTTTGAGTTGGAGTCTCTGTTGTAGTAAAACACAATTTGTCAGGGGGTTTCTTTTTTTCTATATCAATGCTACTCCTACCTCAGCAGCAGTGATATGGAAAAATAAATCCCCTAACACAGGGAAGGAGAGGAGATAGAAGACTGCATACACTGAGAAAACCACACACACACATACACATACAAAGCAAGAGAAAAAATGAACAAAAAGCACACAGAGGGACAGCAGCAGAAATTCAAGACGAATGGATAAGAAATTGACAGAAGAATAAGCAGCAGGTACTTGTTAGGAAAGTGATGCGCGAGTGAGGGAAAGGATCGGAGTGCAATGCCCTAGGGATCGATGTTAGATTCCCCACTGCTTCTAATTTGGATTAATGGTCTTGATTTAGAAGCTGCCAAAGACCTACAAAATGGGTTAGATAAAATATGTAACTGACTGGAGCAGAGGCATGTAAATCTCAATACGGATAAGTCGAAAGTACTGCATAAAGGGAAGCAAAAAGACAACATATGTACTCCAATGATTTTGAAATAGCTACAGGTGATGTTGAAAGGGACCAAAGAGTTTTAGTACACTCGGCACTTACATTTCAGATCATTGCAGAACAAGTAAAGGAAATCGGATACTGAACTATATAACTAAATCAATCAAATTCAAGTCATAGGATGGTGTGCCAAATCCACACAGCATAGAAACATAGAAGATAGGAACAGGAGTAGGCCATTCGGCCCTTCGAGCCTGCTCCGCCATTCAACGAGATCATAGCTGATCATCCAAACCCTAGCACCCGGTCCCTACACCGACAGCCATCCCACCCAAGCCCCATCCCCGTAACCCCGCGTATTTAATCCCCCCTAACACTAAGGGTCAATTTATCATGGCCAATCAACCTAACCCGCACATCTTTGGACTGTGGGAGGAAACCGGAGCACCCGGAGAAAACCCACGCAAACACGGGGAGAATGTGCAAACTCCACACAGACAGTCACCCGAGGCCGGATTCGAACCTGGGTCCCTGGCGCTGTGAGGCAACAGTGTTAACCACTATGCCACCGTACTACCCGCACTCTGGTCATAGTGCACCTTGAGTTCTGTGCTCAGTCTTGGCCTTCAAGACACAAAGGAGGCATTCAAACCCTGCAGGTTGTTTAGAGATAGAGCCTTTAGACGATCCCTGGCATCAGATGACTCAGTTATGAGAAAAGATCGCAGAAACTTGAGCGTTTCAACCTGGAAAGCTGGTGACTAAGAGTGGACCTTGTTGTGGTATACAAGATAGTAAATGTTCCAGAAAAGATAAATCAGAAAAACTATAAACTAAACCATGATAGGCATAAATGGGTCATTTTCTGGTTGGCAAGATGTAACCAGTGGGGTGCCACAGGGATCAGTGCTGGGACCTCAACTATTTACAGTTTATATAAATGACTTGGATGAAGGGACCAAAGGTATGGTTGCTAAATTTGCTGATGACAGAAAGATTGGTAGGAAAGTAAATTGTGAAGAGGACATAAGGAGGCTACAAAGGGATATAGATAGGTTAAGTGAGAGGGCAAAGATCTGGCAAATGAGTATAATGTGGGAAAATGTGAAATCGTCCATTTTGGCAGGAAGAATAAAAAAGAAGCATATTATCTAAGTGGTGAGAGATTGCAGAGCTCTGAGATGCAGAGGGATCTGGGTGTCCTAGTGCATGAATCGCAAAAGGTTACTATGCAGGTACAGCAAGTAATTAGGAAAGCTAATAGAATGTTATTGTTTATTGCGAGGGGAATTGAATACAAAAGTAGGGAGGTTATGCTTCAGTTGTACAGGGCATTGGTGAGACCACATCTGGAGTACTGTGTACAGTATTGGTCTCCTTATTTAAGGAAGGATGTAAATGTGTTGGAGGCAGTTCAGAGAAGGTTTACTAGACTAATACCTGGAATGGGCGGGTTGTCTTATGAGGAAAGGTTGGACAGGCTAGGCTTGTATCCGCAGGAGTTTAGAAGAGTAAGAGGTGACTTGATTGAAACATAAGATCCTGAGGGGTCTGGACAGGGTGGATGCGGAGAGGATGTTTCCTCTTGTGGGAGAATCTAGAACTAGGGGTCACTGTTTAAAAATAAGGGGTCGCCCATTTAAGACAGAGATGGGGAGAATTGTTTTCTCACACAGGGTCGTGAGTCTTTGGAACTCTCTTCCCCAGAGGGCGGTGGAGCAGAGTCTTTGAATATTTTTAAGGCAGAGGTAGATAGATTCTTGATAAGCAAGGGGGTGAAAGGTTATCGGGGGTAGGCGGGAATGTGGAGTAATCGGATCAGCCGTGATCTTATTGAATGGCGGAGCAAGCTCGAGGGGCCGAGTGGCCTACTCCTGCTCCTAATTCGTATGTTCGTATGACTGTAGGACAAGATGATTCAGATTTAAATTGGCAAAAGGCAAATTTAGAATTGATGTCTGGAAATTATTGACACAAAGTGTGATCAATACAGGGAAATTACTTCTGGGTTATGTAATAGAGGCAAAAACGCTGGAAACATTAAAATAAAATGTTGCGATGGGGGTGTTCTTTTGGGACAGGTCACTGGCCTTCATAATCTGTATTTAACTTGTGACAGAATGTGAGAGAGAGAGAGAGAGAGAGAATTTTTGGCCAATTACTGTTAAGGATAGGCTCCTCATGGGAGCAGGACTTGTGCAAAAGCAGGTTTAAAAAATATATAAAATTAGAAACAGAGAGTTCAGGGTTGTCCCCCAACAAAATTAGTTACCCAAAAGAATCAAGAATCAGTTGCAGAAATGAGCTGTAAAGTTAATGAGCAATCATTGATCTCCCAGCAACCACAATGCACCAATCTTATTTCCCCAGCCCCCAACACCTATTCCAACGGAGACCTCACCCCTGCTTTGATCCAAGAGTACTATCTAACTCTATGCAGCCATCTCGATACCAGTTATATATTTGTGAGTATAGGAATTGCTGGACGAAAAAAGACCACAGTCCATCCAGTTCATCTTCTACCATCCTGGGAGTCACTGATACAATAATGTTGTTGTTGACTAATCACAGCAACCAATCTCTATCAATGAGTCTACAACAGACCCAGACATGAGGTGAGGAAACCCCAGTGGTGGAGAGCTTTGGGAACCAGAGGTCCACAGTCACCTGTTCCTCCCGAGCCTGCTGCACGCGCCTCACGTCTTCTCTCCAATTACTCATATACTGGATCCCCAAATGTTATTTTCTGAAAGAAATCTAGCTAATTTTCATTTAAATGAATCAATGCTATATGCTTCCACCTCCCTCGGTTGTTCCATAGACTGACCACTTGCCGTGTCCTCTGGTTCTGGACATGGTCTACATTATCCGGTCCCTTTAAAATCCTATAAACAACAATCATATCCTCTGAACCTTCACTTTTACAGTGGAGAATATGCCAAATTTACATAATCGCTCCTCATAATTCAATCCCTCCATCCCCTCATTCATTCTGGTCGCTCTTTCCTGTATCCTTTCAATAGCTGCAATATCCTTTTCATACTTCTGTGACCAGACCTGTACACAGTATTCTCAGTGCGGTCGCACCAATGATTTATAAAGTGTCAAGATCACCTCAATATTGACCTTTTATCTGATTTGTTTTACTCACTGCCATTGTGCATTGTTGCGATAGTTTCATTTTATTGTCGATCAGGAGCCCGGATTTCTTATTTCCATGCATATTATTTTCCTTCTATTTAAGTTTCTCTCTCCACAGATGCTGCCTGACTTGCTGAGTATTTCCAGCATTTTCTGTTTTTATTTCAGATTTCCAGCATCCGCAGTATTTTGCTTTTGTATAAGTAATAATCCCTTTCTGATAGACCGATATTGCAACCCTTGGTGCAGTCTAAGTGATACTGTATCTATTTGATTCAGATCTGGCTGTTGAGGTATTACCTTGCTGACAGAATGAATGACCGTTCCACACTTTCTATGTTCAGTTCATTCTGGTAGGCTTCTTGAGATGGCTTACTGACCTACGGGAGAAAGAACACATTTCATACATTCAAACTGCAATTTAAAAAAAAAAAACAGGTCAACAAAAATCATACATTTGTATTTTGTCTGTAAAATTAGATTGAATTGAATTAAGGATGAAACTGCATTCTATAGTTACTGATGAAATTGTTCCTAACTGCCTGGTAAATACTGGTTCAGACAGAGA
Source organism: Somniosus microcephalus (assembly GCF_052327205.1). NCBI lineage: Eukaryota > Metazoa > Chordata > Chondrichthyes > Squaliformes > Somniosidae > Somniosus > Somniosus microcephalus. The sequence continues at coordinate 6,780,917 of NC_141003.1, forward strand.
ATCAAACAACTAGAAACAGGCAACTGTATAGAAAGTAGTTGTTTCAGCTTTTCAATGGCTGCAGTAGGGGTCAGCTTCAAGCACTGGCTGGTGCTTGTGTCTTAGTTTCATCTGTTCTTAGAAGTGGCACCAGTTAATGTGGAAAATGTGCAACTCACATTTACAGTAGGTTCAGCACAGAGTAGAGTACATAAAAATGCAGCAATATTTGCACACCAATGCTATGATGTCAAGGAAACTGTGAAGACAACAGTGTGTGTGCAGAAAATTGGGATGGCTAATTGATAGGCTACATAGAATAATCAAACCAACTTCAAATGTTACTTAAAAACACTTCATTTAATACACATTTAACTTCACTCACATTTCTAGTTAACAGACATCTGGAGTCACCCGAACACCCATTTCAACATACTCAGTAGAGTGACATAGATTGCCCACTCTGTAAAATCCATTTATTTGAACTGTCAAACAGTCCTCCTTTGCTTAAACTTTAACAGCGGTATTTCTGAATAGATCACAGCGGGCTTCCAAACTAGCAACAGTAACAGTGGGCCTGCCATACAGAATTACAGTAGTTCAAGTGACTACCTTTACTTGTTGCAACTGATTACTAAATGACAGTTTATTTCTCAATGGAGTCACAATGTGCAGTTCTCCCAATACCTGTTGTTTAAGGTGGCTACACACAGAGAATTAATGAAGCACCCAGTTTATTCCATTATTTTCTCAATTGTATATCTTCATAACAGTGGGAAAGCAAATAAGCATCTTGGAAAAATAAAACTTGTTACAGTTACAGTATTTACTATACTACCTCAACAACTTAATCCATAAAGAATGATGAGGAGGGAAAAAGAAATCACTTACCTTCATACCTGCTAGTGAGAGCATGTTGTTAAGCTTGTACATTCCAGATTGTACCGGTGTAGTGTACAGTAACACATCATTCAGCTACAAAGGAAAACATATATACTAAAGGAGAATTCAAAGCAATAATTCATGATCAAGTTGTAAAACTCAAATGTTTTTCTCCCCAAAGAGAGTTCCTAAACCTGACAGTTCGACAGGTTGGAATAACGAGATCCTGTGCCATACTGTCTGTGCCCATCATGTATTCACATGATGAGCTCCTGATCTCACCAATTGGAAGCATTGACTACAGGCCAGACAATGCCATACACGATTGTTAAGAGGGAAGTAAATGCCCGCTTAGCATGTCTGGCAACTAGCTCAAAAATGGTATTAGAAATCACCTGGAAACAGGTTACTAAATCTCACTCTGAGCACCAATGTGCAAGGATGGTCAAAATTGTAACTAAAAAGGCCAGTCATTTTAATACTGGTTTCTGCTAGCTTAATAACCCGACCTCTCCCCCCAAGGGAACCAGTCAATCTTGAGAAACCTCCCAGAGCAATGGCATTCAGCCTCTAAAGGATCTCAGGATCTGCCTATTTAAAACAGTTCCCGACATGAAATGCATTTTGTGGCCTTAACGGTACAGGCTATTACAAACACAGTTCTACATTGGCAAATATCACAACCTTGCTTCAGACTTCCTGCAAGCAATGCCATAAGACATTACCGGGTCACAGAAGGAGGCCTTTTGGCCCATCGTGCCTGTGCGGCTCTCTGGTAAAACGATCTAATTAGTCCCACTCCCCTGCTCTTTCCCCATAGCCTTGTAAAAACATTTCCCTGCAAGTATTTAATAGTATCTTAGTATGGTATGGTTAAGTACTTATTAAAATTTTGAACAAATTGAGTTAGCTCATGTAAGACAGTTTCTCTAGCTTATAGACATTTCAATTCAAAGATTAGTATCGTGTTTATTGGGCTTCAACTGTACATAAAGTTTAACAAACAAAATTACAGACTCTACAACTCACAATATATACAGAAAACAAACATTGCTTCTGGACGGCTTAGATATACAGGATTTAAATATGAAATTACCAAAAAAAACATCCGGGGCTGCATAACCTTTCTGGACAGCTTCATCAGAGTTCCTTCCTTTAAAAAGACCTAGTCAAAAAGACAAGCAAAAGGATAATGTTAGCGGCTGCTCTGAGTAAAGCAGGCACGACAGATTCCTTTGGAAACAAAGTGCTTAACCATGATATAATTGCAAATCACGCTGTACATTATCACTGGGGACAGGTTTGGGGCCAAATTGTTCCCTTAAGGTGAGAAACAAGTGGAACATGAAAAATAAAGCTTTGAGACCACCAGTAAGATCAGAAGAAAACAAGCCATAGCAGATCATTATTTTGTTTTATAGAAAATGTAAATATTTAAAAGAAAACATAAATATTTAAAGAGCTTTTTGATTTGCAAATAAGCTTATCACATTTTTTGTATATTTTTTCTTGGTCATTGTCATTTGTTTTAACCAACGTTTCATACCGAGAAAATTAACACAAATATAAACAAAGAATGACCAGTTTGTGCTATAAGACAGACAATAGTTACATTGTTCAATTCAGCTGGGCCAGAGTGTACCAAATGTACTCGGTCAAAGCATATTCTTCAGATTGCAGTTACTGTAGCTTCCCAGCAGAATTATCCATGCATGGAGAAAACTATTCCAAATTATGATTCTCTAAACCACAAATTCAAAGTTTAGAAGTTGTTTAAATTAATTAAACTTTGCGGGCTCAGTTCTTGAATCAGGCCACAAGATGGAGTGTTTTTAGAAGGCAGAAATTCCATCCCTATAGATGTAAAAACAGGTGGCTGAAATGACATCTCTTACCAGCCAATCAGTGTGCAGTGACAGCGATGGGTGGATGCAAGCAGCATGCAATGGGAGATATAAAATGTTTACACAGTACTTATTCATATTACAATAGGCCAACCGTCCTTTATCATAGTATCTTTAGGAGACATAAAAATGCGGTGTAAAGGGAGCATTTTGTAGGCCCTGTACAGTGGTATATTGTCCAACAAAAAGTAACGGGGAATATGGTCAGTGTTGGGTGTTTCACAGAATCACAGATCACAGAATCTACAGTGCAGATAGAGGCCATTTCGGCCCATCGAGCCTGCACCGACACATATCCCACCCTATCCCCGTAACCCCACGTATTTAATCCCCTAACACTAAGGGTCAATTTATCATAGCCAAATTAACCTAACCTGCACATCTTTGGACTGTGGGAGGAAACCGGAGCACCCGGAGGAAACCCACGCAGACACAGGGAGAATGTGCAAACTCCACACAGACAGTCGCCCGAGGCCAGATTTGAACCCGGGTCCCTGGCGCTGTGAGGCAACAGTGCTAACCACTATGCCACCACCCCTTTTCCAAGCTGTAGCTATGTAAGAGTTCAGAGCAATACTGCTTTGCATTTCAACACAGACATAGCTTTTAGTAGATAGATGTTTCTCCAGAATGAAAAAAACCTTATTATATTAGCATTATTATAATGGTGCAGCTACTGCATTTATCAGTTTTAAAATGTATGAGCCGGCAGCACTAAAGGACAATTGCCAGATCGTTAAGGAAAGTCAGGGTCTAGATTTACAAGAAAGTGAAATAATTTGCTAACACCGTTCCATATAAAAATTGACAAAATATGTTAGAATGGGAATTTAGCTATTAGTATTTCAGTGAAATATACATCTCATTGTCTGCACTCAGTATCCTACTGAACACATCAATTCTCTTTAAATATGTAACTAGAAGTTTCATCTGCCAGTCAACAATAATCACCCTCCCAGGCTGCACGATCTCCTGTTGGCCATTTAGGCTATACTGAATCTGCATCAGCTTCTGGAAGTTATCCTAGAGGCAGGAAAAAAAACAACTTTAAGATCACAGCCAGTTTCTGACCAAACCAAGCAAACATAGCAATGCGTCAATACAGTAGCTAGTTAAACCTGTTTACTTACCCCTTGTTTCATTATGTCATTGGCGTGGTTCGCTACTTCTACAACAATGGCAAGAGCAGCTGATATAAAGATAAATAGCATTGCTATATTAACATACGAAAGGCAAAACTGTCAGCAGCATTTTATAGATAGTTATTAAAGAACTTAGTACCTTGAGTATCTTTGTAATCAGCACAATCTTTAGACAGGTTCTTTACATAATCTGCAATACGAAGAAAAGATTTTTTAAAAGCTGAAGTCAGAGTTGTAGTTAAAAATGTAAATTTGTTCCCCTGATGGCCGAGCGAGTTTATCCAGCGAGTGGCTGCAGCACACAGGCCTGGAAGATCACAGGTTCAATCTTGGCTCTGTGCTGAGTTAGCCGGCTGTTGTCCAATGGCCCTTCTGGAAGTGCTTTCAGATGGACATCGGATGAAAACGGGTTCAAGCTCAGCTGTGGGCGACTAGCCTGTCTATACTCGCCCACAAGGCTCACTTCTCAGGGCAACCAGGGAGGGGAAATAATTGCGGGCCTTGACAGTGACATCTACATCCCGAGAATGAATAAAACATTCTGCAATGTTAGTGCCTAGAACCCTTGGCACTGTACCCCAGCAAGAAACAAATGTCTTCAGGCGAGAAGGAAACAGGGAAAGAGTACCGGGGGAGGGGCAATTATGTCTGAAGGTTAATCACAAAAGTTTTCTATATGAGTCTCAATTTTAAAAAGAAACTACAAGGGATCTAAATAATCCAATATTAAACCCCTACTCTGATTTTGCTGAAAAAATTGCAGAGTTGAATATATTTCCCACTCCGCTATGTAATGTCGCTACATTCGATAGATTTGTAACAGCTGATCACATGTTTGTTACTTAGCAGCTTGTTTCTTTCATACACATATTCTACAATAAACCAATGAAATAAATTTATATTATTCATGCCAGTTCTACAGAAAGGGTTCAGAATGCTCACTTTTTTCTAAATATAAATAGAAAGCACAGAACTTTGGAAAGAGTCTTTACTACCATAATGAAAATTAACATGTAATCAATCAGTGTAGGTGGGCTTTGAAGTTATTCATTGATTAAAAGGGCCCTATTCGGACACTAAGGGGTCGATTTTCCTGGAGCCGTGCTTTTAGGCGTGCGGGGGGCTAAAATCTTGAATTCGGGGGCCCGACACCATCCCGCCCAAAACCCGCCTCCACGTAAGTTTCAAAGGAGGCGGGTACCCGCCCCGCACTGGGACCCGCCGACCCGGGGCGGGAAGGGATTAGTGCCAATTAACAGGCAGTTTTTAGCCTAATCCCTATTTTGAAGGGTGTCGTGTGGGATTCCCGACGGCTCCAAACCATGCCAGGTTAGAGCAGGCAGGCCGTCGGGTTGAAGGACTTGGAGGGGTCGCGATGTCGGTGTTCAGGTGAGTGATGGGTGCATGAGTGCAAAGGTAAGTGTGTTTGGTGTGTCTAAAGTGTGTAAAGAAGTTTAAATTACCTGTACTTACTTTTACAGCCTTTCTTCCTCTACGTTTCGGGAGTCGATCACTCAGCCGGCACTGAAAGCAAAATGGCTGCGAGCTGTCAAAAGTGACAGCCTTCAGCTTTCAGTGCCGGTGAGAGTTCTAACTGAGTCTGTGTAGAGGGACTCAGGTTAGAAGTCAGACTGTCAGTGTTTGACAGCTTCAAACAGCTGTGAAACACTGATATTTTATCTGTCAAGACGTCTTGACAGATGAAATTGCAGTCTGTGACGTCACCTGTTGCCGGGTGGCCCTTAATTGGCCTGCTGAGCCCACTGGGCGGGCTCAACAAGGTCAATCAAGGGAAAATCGCGTGGATTGGCCCGACGTCGATGTAGGCGGGACTAGAACCCGAAAGTTGTAGTCCCGCCTCCTTCCTGACTGCTGAATGAAAATCCAGCCCTAACTATCAGAAAGAGGAGGAAAAGACACACAGACTGTCACTGTCTGTGCAAGAACAGGTTTGTTCTTAATTCGTGCCCTGGAGGTTCCTTCAGTAGGCTCAGCAAGGCTCAACTAGAACTTTTTAAGTTCAAGTTCACTCACTAAGACAGCTGTGTTCTCTCAGCTACACAGTAAAGAATAGTTAATGGTAGGTCTCTGTAGAAACTGGAACAACTGCAGTTATCAAATCAACTACACTCAGTGATTACAAGCCTGTCATTCTTCAGGGTTATTTATTTTTAAATTCTGGGTTGAGATTACATAGGTTATATTCCTCAGTTAGTGTAAAGTCCTTTAGGGAAGGAAACCCACCGTCCGTACCCAGTCCAGCCTTTATCGGACACCAGTCCACGCCGACGTGGTTGACTGCCCTCTGAAGAGGCCTAGCAAGCCATTCAGTCGGTTCAAACGATTACAAAGAATTACAGTGATTCAAGAGGGCCCACCACCTTCTCAGGGCAACCAGGGAGGGGCAATCAATGCCAGGCTTGCCAGTGACAGCTGCATCCCCGAGAATGATCATAAAAATTCTGAAATGTTAGTGCTCTCATCTTCATGGTAGGCACGATTTCAGTTTGATTTCACTGTTTAACAAGTTGCAGATAAATGGGATATTGAGAGTCCAATAGTTATTCTCTCTAAAATAACAACAAAAAATGCTGGAAACACTCAGCAGGCCAGGCAGCATCCGTGGAGAGAGAAACAGTTAACGGTTCAGGTCTGGGACCCTTCATCAGAACATCAGGTTATTCTCACTGATTGAACGACAGTTTTTGTAGGCCATAAAATACTTGAATACTCCAAGTATCAAATATTTTCCTATTTGTGCCTCTGTACACAAAGCTTGTGATTTACCACATGGAGACTTCCCAGTCTCTGCCAAGCCATCAAGTGGAGGCAAGCCATCCACTGGAAAATGGGTGGTGTGGGTGGAAAATTCACAGTGCCAGCCACCATAGATGGTTCTCATGCATTTCCTTGTTCCTAGGTATACAGCACTGACAGAAATATGGAAACAGGCTGCCCAGCTATTTGCTTGGCCAAGGACTGCGAACTGCATGTGTTAGACCTATGAGGAGGAAAGGTGAATATCGAAGATATTGGGAAGACCGAAGCCATTGGGCCGGATATTGCGATCCCTATGGGTGTGTACGCGCTCTGTACCCACCCATAGGGACATCGGAAACGCGCTGGAAACCGGCATTTCCGACCTGTCAAGAAAGCTCTCAACAGATCCTCCGGCTGCCCGGGAGAAGGGCCTCTGCGGGCGGAGAGTTCCGTTTTTTGGAGACCCTCCGCCCGCAGAAAAAACTTACAGTTCGTGCGCCTGGTAAAAGCATACTTTTACCAGGATAAGAGTTGAAAAAAGTTTTTTTTTAAATTCCACTGATTTATCATTTAAAAATACTTTAAAGGTAAGTTTATTTTTAGCCCCATTAAAAACTTTAATTATTTTTTTCAAAAATTAAAATTTTTGTTTAAAATAGTTAATTTGTCATTTCAAGTCATTTTAAAAATGTGATTTTTTAAAATGTATTTGAAGTTTTACGATGTGTTTGGGGTGATCTCCATTCATATATTTGACAGGTCTTCCTGTCAAGTGTATGAAGGGAGATGCCCTTCTCTGATTGGCTCCCCGTGGCCCACGTGATCCCAGGGACGCTGCGAACTACTTGCGCCTCTGGGATACGTGGGCCCTGCACACCGGCAGTTTGGAGAGGCCCAGGATCGGAAGTGTGTGTGCGCCTCCCGGGAGCCCTCGGGTAAGGGCGCAGATCAATCCGGATCACAGCCCTCTGCCCGCGGAAGGCCTGCGATCGGAATTTCTGGGCCATTGACTTCAATCCCCACCACAAACTCTGTTCCCTAGCCACCAACTCCATCCCTCTCCCTGGCAACTGTGAGGCTGAACCTGATTAGTCGCAACCTTGGTATTGTACTTAACCCAGAGATGAGCTTCCGACCATATAGCCACTCCATCAGCAATACCGCTACATCCACCTCTAAGATCGCCCGACTCCGCCCCTGCCTCAGCTCATCTGCTGCTGAAACCCTCATCCATGCCTTTGTTACCTCCAGACTTGACTATCCCAACACGCTCCCGGCCTCCCATCTTCCAGCCTCCATAAACTTAAACTCATTCAGAACTCTGCTGCCCGTATCCTAAATTGCACCAAGTCCCATTCACCCATCACCCCTGTGCTTGTTGACCTACATTGGCTCCCGGTTGAGCAACGCCTTGATTTTAAAATTGTCATCCTTGTTTTCAAATCCCTCCATGGCCTTGCCACTCCCCATCTCTGTAACTTCCTCCAGCCCTACAACCCTCAAATATCTGCGCTCCTCTAATTCTGGATTTCCACCATTGGTGGCCGTGCCTTCGGCTGCCTGGACTGTAAGGTCTGGAATTCCCTCCCGAAACCGCTTCGCCTCTTTACCTCTCTTTCCTCCTTTAAGATACTCCTTAAAACCGACCTCTTGGACCAAGCTTTTGGTCAACTGTCCCAATATCTCATGTGGCTCGGTGTCAAATGTTGTTTGATAATCGCTCCTGTGAAGCGCCGTGGGACGTTTTACTGCGTTAAAGGCGCTATATAAATGCAAGTTGTTGTCGTTCCAATTTTAAAAAAGTTATTTGTTGAAAGTCAGAAAGGTGTTTAAACTGAATACAAAATAAATCCTGTTCAGGTAGATAAGGTGGTTAAAAAAGCATATGGGATACTTGCCTTCATTAGCCGAGGCATAGAATATAAGAGCAGGGAGGTTATGATGGAGCTGTACAAAACGCTAGTTAGGCCACAGCTGGAGTACTTGTGCAGTTCTGGTCGCCACACTATAGGAAGGATGTGATTGCATTGGAGAGGGTGCAGAGGAGATTCACCAGGATGTTACCTGGGCTGGAGCGCTTCAGCTATGAAGAGAGACTGGACAGGCTGGGGTTGTTTTCCTTAGAGCAGAGAAGGCTGAGGGGGGACCTGATTGAGGTGTACAAAATTATGAGGGGCATAGATAGGGTAGATAGAAAGGAACTTTTCCTCTCAGTAGAGGGGTCAATAACCAGGGGGCATAGTTTCAAGGTAAGGGGCAGGAGGTTTAGAGGGGATTTGAGGAAAAACTTTTTCACCCAGAGGGTGGTTGGAATCTGGAACTCACTGCCTGAAAGGGTGGTAGAGGCAGGAACCCTCACAACATTCAAGAAGCATTTAGATGAGCACTTGAAATGCCATAGCATACAAGGCTATGGACCAAGTGCTGGAAAATGGGATTAGATTAGACAGGGCTTGATGGCCGGCTCAGACACGATGGGCCGAAGGGCCTCTTTCTGTGCTGTATAACTCTATGACTATGACAAACTAAATATTGTAACATTGCAATATTTTCAACTTTTCCCCCTCCTAATTCCTCCTACCCCCCCCAGGTACGAGCTCTTCCTGCACTTGGCTTGCATGGGCCTGGCAGCCCTCCCTTACCTCACAATAGTTAGGGACATAATGAAATATGGTGCAATATGCTTTTAAGGGAGTTAAACATTTGGAGATAATCACAAGATGGCAATGTCACTACAGGAGCAGTTGGCTTCAAGTAATTTAATATCTAATCCAAGCGTAGAATTCCAACATACCAAACTTCTCTTGCATAGCAATCCTGATCGATGTAGAGTCTTGCTCCAAGCATAAATTATTAAGTTTTTATTGTTGAGCATGCTGATTCTGATCAGTCCAGTACCCAATTACAATCACTTGCTCATTATCTCCATTATAAGAAAGTTTATGGCAGAAGCACTGGAAGGATTGAACCATGAATGTTACAATGTGAACATTTATCTTTGTGTGAAGCAGGGCAAAGTACAGGAGGGGTACATCTTACTAGATTACACTAATTAAGTGCAACTAGCATAAGATGATTAGGTTAATTCCAGGATATACTTTCCAAAGCCTTAAATACACTAAGTGTTATCATTACAAAACTTGGGGTGTAATTACACTACAGCTTCAATCTTGATGAAAGCACCATCAGCTTTGCACCAATGCCAAGACTGTTGTGCAAATCTGGAAACTGGGCCCAACTGGACTCAAAGAGCAACAGGAGAACTGTGGGGGGAGGGGTAGTCACTGTTTCAGTTTGACACGGTATGGAATTTACTCCAGTAGTGTCAAACTGGATTTTAAAAGTGCCTGAGGATCCTGGACCTCATACATGTTTTAGACCTGCCTGGAGTTAATTTCAACATTTAGATAATGCAGAAACTGCCATCTGCATTTTACCTGCTCGACAGGAGCTGTGTACGTATGGGTAACCACGAATGTACAGTGATCTATCCTGGGCAGGAAAATTAGAATTTCAGCCAGGCAGTACAAAATGGGGCACTGCGTGCCTAAACCCATACTGCAGCTGCCGATTGAGATCCAGAGCAGCAGTATAAATGCACCATTGGAAGATATAACCCAACTCCAGAGAATAGTTTCAGCAAACCATTGACACAGAAAGTTACTGATGTGGCACGTGCGAGTGGAAACTAGAAACTATCCTTCCCTCCCTTCCCTCTAGGTGAGAAAAAATTAGATAAAAAAGTCCGATTGCATCAATCATACTATCCCTAGCTGAAAGCAATGCAAACTCATTTCACATGGAATGAAGGTTCCCCCAGTTCTTCATAATCAAGAAATAAATAAAATTAAAAAAAAATAATATGCTTGCTGTTCATTTCATTCTTTTCCTTAGTTCTAGGCTTTTGTAAAATGACACATAACTCCCCCAAACACAAACACAAGCTGGTGAAAGTAGCGTGGGAGGAGAGAGGAGTTTGGGTATTGTTTTTTGAAATGTTCATTTAAACACTATACTATTAAATCAACTAATGTTCATCATATTTTCTTTTAACTCTAAAATCAGCACCAGAGAACTGCAGAATGCAATTTTGGAATACCCTTCTGATAGCTATGTATCATTTCCTCTGCTGTATGGTCAAACAGAAGCTCTGATACAACATGTCGTACACTTTCTGCAGATTAAACTAAAGTCACGGAGCAGTGAGAAAGAACACAGAGTTTTGAACATTACTTTGCTACTTATTGTGTTAGTAATCACTGAGTGCTTCTTGTACGTTTCATTTCTTACTGATAAAAGTATTTTTCATAATTTTGTTGCATCACACCTAATCTTTGGAATTCATGCTGAGCTGTGTTTAACATGCTGAGTTTACCAGGTATTCAAACACTTAACCTGCAAGTAGGCACTTTCTCATTTATTTTAAGATATAGATTGTGATGCAAGTCTGCAGGATAATAGATACTTAGAAATGTTACCGTCCAGCAACACATTGACATCACAAACCACAAATGAAATTAAGCCATTTAGGATGTTAACTGAATCTTGAGATGTTTATGTTTAAACACAATCCCATGTATTTACATTAAACTTACAAGATGCAACAAACCATAGCAGAATACTGGCCACCAGTTCCACCCTACTTCTATGATTCACCCCTGCTTCATAGATCTTTAACTATCCAGGTCAGTAATCTCGGTCATTGACCTTTTCCAGCTTCCTGACCACCACCTTTTTCAGACATGCAAGCAACCGTCATACTCTATTTTCAATTAAATTTGTATAGTCAATTTCAATGTCGCGCACCTCACATTCAGTATCCAACGCCATATATTTCAGTAGCTGTCCTTTACGTGCCTCGTTGGTTCTAGATCCCATTAAACAGTCATCCAGCACACAGTTGCACGGAGAATATTTGGCTACAGTTTTGCAATTGGAGAATATCTGATCTCAAGTGCGACTCTACACTCTTCTCTGAAATCCTTGTCTACATGCTATTATTGGACAGCATTTTCAAGTATTCAGCAGACTGCAATATCCACCCACTCTAGTTTCTGACCAACTTTGAAGTCTTTTTCACCCTCTCCCTGGCTTTACAAATTTGGTGGGGTCCAAACCATGCTCCTTCACCTTACGTCCATTGGTTGGAATCATACCTAGCACAAAGGAAGTTGGCTGTGGTTGTTGGAGGTCATTCATCCCAATCACATGACATCACTGCAGGAGTTCCTCAGGGCAGTGTCCTAGGCCCAACCATCTTCAGCTGTTTCATCAATGACCTTCCCTCCATCATAAGGTCAGAAGTGGGGATGTTCGCTGATGATTGCACACTGTTCAGCACCATTCGAGGCTCGTCAGATACTGACGCAGTCCGTGTCCATATGCAGCAAGACCTGGACAACATTCAGACTTGGGCTGACAAATGGCAAGTAACATTCGCACCACACAAGTGCCAGGCAATGACCATCTCCAACAAGCGAGACTCTAACCATCTCCCCTTGACATTCAATGGCATTACCATCGCTGAATCCCCCACTATCAACATCCTGGGGGTTACCATTGATCAGAAACTGAACTGGACCAGCCATATAAATACTGTGGCTACAAGAGCAGGCCAGAGGCTGGGAATTCTGCGGCGAGTGTCTCACCTCCTGACTCCCCAAAGCCTTTCCACCATCTACAAGGCACAAGTCAGGAGTGTGATGAATACTCTCCACTTGCCTGGATGAGTGCAGCTCCAACAACACTCAAGAAGCTCGACACCATTCAGGATAAAGCAGCCCGCTTGATTGGCACTCCATCCACCACCTTCAACATTCACTCCCTCCACCACCGGCGCACTGTGGCTGCAGTGTGTACCATCTACAAGATGCACTGCAGCAACTCGCCAAAGCTCCTTCAACAGCACCTTCCAAACCCGCGACCTCTACCACTTAGAAGGACAAGGGCAGCAGACGCATGGGAACATCACCACCGACAAGTTCCCCTCCAAGCCACACACCATCCTGACTTGGACCTGTATTGCCGTTCCTTCACTGTCGCTGGGCCAAAATCCTGGAACTCCCTTCCTAACAGCATTGTGGGTGTACCTACACCATATGGACTGCAGCGGTTCAAGAAGGCGGCTCACCACCATCTTCTCAAGGGCAATTAGGGATGGGCACTAAATGCAGGCATAGCCAGCGACGCCCACATCCCATCAATGAATAAAAAAAAAAATTATGCTCCACCTATTCCACCACTGATAGAATTTGGCTGTGATGCAATACATATTTATGTTGATTAAGGGATAATTTACATGCCAAAGGTATGTGATCCAAATTAGCAACTGTTTTGCATCAAGCTCCTCATGCCCATCTCGCTTGGCCCATTCCTGTAAACAAGTGTTGACAGAACATCAAAATCTTGTTTGGTTATAAAGTGTAACCTCACTGAGCACAACTGTAAGCATTCACCATTTTATTCTCAATCCAAGCAACTGGATTGGCTAATAAAGCAATTTGAATAGGGAAAAAGGCTTCTAAGTGCAGAATTGATTGGTGGGAGCCCTACTGGACATTAGAAATGGAATTTTGGCCATCACAACTGAACCGATGAGGGTGCATATTGGGTCATAAAATGTTTTGATATGGATCAATTCAGAGCATTGTTTGTATCATTCATTAACTTCACCTATCAAATGTTTACAGAGCGACGGTGTGGTGTCAGGCACCCTCACAAATGCAGCATGCTGAAGAACAGTGGAGGATCCAGCACAATGGTTCTTCACATAGTATGTTCTCGGTCTCAGTGGTGACCAAGGTGCCAAATGAAACTATGGCACTTTCCCCGATGGAGGAAAACAAATTGTCAGAAGGGCTTAATCTACTGCTCTACTCTTGTAATGGTTGGAGGAATGAAAGGGGAAGATACAAAAAAGAATCTGATAATAAACAATTCTTTTTTAAAAAAAAGCAAGATCTGCATAAGTGCCACTTTATACCAAGAATGTTCAATGGTATTTCTCCAGTGTGGTAAATGGATTCAATGCATCTGTGTGACGTAAAGGTGTAATTTCTGACTATTTTATTAATTCAAATGGAGATCAATTCTATTTTCAAATTTCCATTATTCTTCATTGCTTCTATGCATTACAATATGGAAATATGTGACTCTTATTAAAAGTTAATTACAGATAATGACCAAGGCTATACTTTAAACTACAAATGTGCCTATCTTGGTATGCAACAAATACAATAGCTAGATTTACACTGTAGCCTACCCTCTTGCACAAAATGACTGAGACTGAAAAGGTACACCACAAGGAATGTTGCATACAGTATCATGCCTCGTTTAACTCAAGAACAAATTAAATTATATCCATTATGTTGCAAACAAGCAGAAAAAGCAAAAATATGAAGTATTTTGAAAACATTTTAAAATATTTTTCTTTAGAACGTAAACTTATATAACAAAACAAACTATAACTGGCACCTACCAGTGACCAATTTCAATGATATATATTAAACACACACTTGAATGTCTAGTGTAAGCTTTAACAAAGTAGTCTTCCATCAAATAGCAGGAATATATTTTAAATGTCCAATCACGAATGCAGTCATTTCGGGAATAATGAGGGAACAATACCTGTCAGAAGCAGCTTGTACTGCGGAATCCTCTGGACAGGCTTCAACAGGTAATGTTTGAGTGCCAGGTTTGCACAGCGAGAGCTCATCTGAAAGGAAACAGAAACCTGACATTTTGTAGGCAAGAAGATTCATAAACCAGTTAATGATAGCTGTAAAACCATCGGAGCATTTGGTGTCATGTTTTTCGGAGACAACACAAGCTATCACGTCTTCACCCGTGATGTGTCTACCCCACAAAAAACCCCGTGTTTGCGTGGGTTTCCTCCGGTTTCCTCCCACAGTCCAAAGATGTGCGGGTTAGGTTGATTGGCCATGATAAAAAAATTGACCCTTAGTGTTAGGGGGGATTAAATACGTGGGGTTACGGGGATAGGGCTTGGGTGGGATGGCTGTCGGTGTAGGGACCGGGTGCTAGGGTTTGGATGATCAGCCATGATCTCGTTGAGTGGCGGAGCAGGCTCGAGGGGCCGGGTGGCCTACTCCTGCTCCTATCTTCTATGTTTCTATGTTTCTATAGACGTATAGCAGCAAAATATTACAGTTGACGTTGGTTTAAAGAACGCTTATTACCTCAAATTCTCTAACTACAGCAGCAAAGGTGGGGTTCTTCTTGCACTGCTCATCCAACAAACAAACATTCTTGTCAAACTCTTTGATATAAGTTGAATACATCTTGAGGTATGGTCCCTTCTCCATGAAGATATCAGCTATTCTCTGATACTCATCCCTAGAGACACAGGAACAGAAATAAAAGCAAGTCATGTATAAAAGGAAGACAGAATTAGTAATGCAGACAGATAGCTGTGTGGTTGGGATATAGAAAGTGATCGCTGCAGTCTCTCCGCCATGGTTCAGTGGATAAATGCATCATGTGGTGTGGCGCTGTATCATACAATCTAAAAAGATGCCAAGTTCAACCACTTGTCTATACTGAGCTAGCCAATCTCAGCTGTGGTGGCAATGGAGACACTCAACATAGCTCAAAACTCTTGCTGTTCAGCAACTGCTGCTGTAATCGTGTGGCGTTGGTACCAGATAATTAGGTGGTCAGACTTAACTGTGAACAGCCCAGAATTGTATGGCTCGTTAATCACACATGAAGATTGGCTGCTTGGCCAAGGCTTTGGAGGTCACCACTGTCCATGGTAACAATTATCCCCGTTACGATTAAATAGGTTAGGCGAGAGAGGAAGGGATGCTTATTTTCAGGAGTGCGAGATCCCATATTGAGGAACTGTGTGTAAATCCCAGGCTCTATAGCCATTTGAACTCATTTATCCTCAACAGAGAAGTGTCACCCGTTCTCAGCTGAGTGACTAGATACAGCACCCCAAACAACCTGCCTCCTGTAAGCCAGCATGGAGCAGTCCACACCCTAGATATCTTCCTCAGAACTAGAGGTGGGCTGTTTGTAAGAGGGAACAAAAAACTAATAGCTTCCCATGCTGCAAAAAAGCTCCTCCTTTCTATCACAAA
This sequence comes from Somniosus microcephalus, assembly GCF_052327205.1. Taxonomy (NCBI): domain Eukaryota; kingdom Metazoa; phylum Chordata; class Chondrichthyes; order Squaliformes; family Somniosidae; genus Somniosus; species Somniosus microcephalus. The sequence goes on from NC_141003.1 coordinate 6,796,688, forward strand.
ACATGCACAGATGACTGAAATAACTGCAGAATTCCTCAATACGGTAATGACATTTGAAGTATTTTTTGGTATACCAGGTGGAATAAGAACAGGATTGAACTGAAAGTTTAATTTTTAAGGTTACTGAAGTGAAGAAAAGAAACACGGCGAAAGCTGGAAATGCAAAATAAAGACAAAATGCTCGAACTATACAGGAGATTCACCAATACCTGGAGAGAGAAAATAGTGGTCAGCATTTAAGGCGAGTTCTGACAAAGGGTTTGCATCCAAAATGCTCACCTGTTTTTCTCTTTTCGGATGCTGATAGATTTGCTGTGCATTTCCAGCATTTCCCAATTTTCACAAGATAGATAGAGAAGAAAGGCCATTCGACTGTGCAAGCTTATCCGAACACAAAAAGCCCAACACACAATGCAGCATTTTATTAAAAGTGAAGAGTTTTGTCTTTGTGGGTCTCACAGGTATGTACCATGGAGCCTCAGGCGTCATAGGAAACATGAAATAAATTATCCAATTTTATGCATATATCTCAAGATGCTGGTACTAATGGATCTATGATTTAGGATTTATCCACCAGTAAGGCACAGTGCGAAAAACAACACAGCAAAAATCAAATAATACAGACTAGCAAATAAGATATATGTAAGTGCAAATAGGACCGAGTTGCCTGGGCACCGAAGGCTGAATTTCCAGGGCTGGAGTGCCACATGTGGCTCTAGGACTAGAGGTTGGACCAATTTAAATCATCCCAGGGTTTTGCCTCCACTAAACCATGTCATGGTCACTGTGTGTGAATGTCCCAGAGTTGCTTACAGGAGGCAGGTTGTTTGGGGTGCTGTATCTCGCCACCCAGCTGAGAACAGGTGAATCTTCTGTTGACTATAGATGAGTTCAAATGACTATAGAGCCTGAGATTACACAGTTCCCCAGTATGGGAATCTCGCACTCCTTAAAATAAGCATGCCTTCCTCTCCCACCCAACCTACTGAATCATGAGGATGATGATTGTTACCTTGGACAGTAGTGACCTCTGAACCTTGACCAAGCACAGTGCTAAATGGCCTTTTCACTCATTTGAACTGGTACCCCTTACCCTACCGTCACTGCTTAGTTTGAAATGTTCTGGGTTTTCCTTTTCTATATTCTTTACTATCTTACATAATGTCACCTCTCCGTGGTCTCCCTCCAAGGCTGAAAATCCCAAGTTACGCCAACTTTCTTCATAATTCATTCTCGTCACGCTATAGGTCAGATTCAAAAGTCTACAGAGCTCAAGGAATAGATTTTACCAGGCAAGATTCATTACCAGTGAGCCATTCTCTCCTCCAGTTCTCGCAGCAGGCCCCGGTTTAGTTCATACAGCTGTGGCAGGTAGTACAAGATCTGGTTCAAGATCTTATCTTCAATCACTTGTTTCCCATACTGTCTCGTAGATTGGATCACTGAATCCCGGAAATCCTGTCAGAATCCAGATGGATGGAACATACATAAAGCTGTCTTCAACATTTAAATCTCTTGATTTACTAGTCTATTTAATTATAGATATATACATAGGAGTTACAAAACTGTAGGAATATGTAAAACTTAAAATTGAATTTTCAACCTTAACTTGCCTGGCAAGAGGAAATATGGAGAAAGACGTAAAAAATGGGTCTTTTTTCAGGAGAACAATGCAGATTAAAGGGCAATATGATAAAAGTGTTTACAATGATGAAAGGATGGAATAGGGTAGATAGGAGACTATTTGCAGTTGTTGAGGGGTGTAGAATGAGGGGCCATAGGTACAAGATTAAATGCAAGAGATTTAGAATAGAGGACAGGAGAAACTTCTTTGCGCAGAGAGTGGTGAGTCTGTGGAATTCACTTCCAGCATTAGTGGTTGAAGCAGAAACGATGTCAAGATTCAAGGTTAAATTAGATAGGTGGATGAAGGAAAGGGGGCTGAAGAGATATGGGAACATGGTGGGGAAATGTGATTTGCTTGCATGGAGGGTAAACGCCGACATAGACCAGTTGAGCCGGGTGGCTTGTTTCCGTGTTGTAACTTTCATGTATTTCTATGTATGCTTTCTTGGTTTGCATCATCTTGCAGATTACAGTGCTATTTTTAACTTCTCCCTCCCATCAACAGGAATCACTCTAAAATGGTGCTTACCTACACTGCCAATAATCATTGTGGAATCAGGTCCATCAATGGGTTGATGACACAAGCAAATAAAAAAATCTACATTTTGTGATGCAACAGGATAATGATTCAGCATCACATGGCCATCCAATAACATTACAAGTAGAAGGTGAATTACTTACTACCTTGAAAACAAGCTAAATCCCCCAAAAATGATATATTAGATGATATTTTTAAAAATCCAGCTGGAGACAATTCAAAACCAATTGCCTGATGAAATTTACTCTTGCTGAGAATACAAAGATCTCACTCCTGTTGGGAGAGTGCAAAAAAAAATTTTTTTTTATCTGTCTGATCTTTGGTCTGCCCAGAGGACACCTGTGGAAAAAGTCAAAGGGCCATATATCTATGAGCATCCCTGTGCTGGAGCGGACAATGAGGTAGCCAATAGAAACCGCACTCCCTCCTGTTATTAAAATACTAGTGTAGGCCTGAGCCATTTCTGTCCTGTGGGGAAGCCCCAGGAAATCTCAGTGGGATGCAGTATAGCATAGGCCTGACATAATGGGTTTCTGCCCCATTTGCCTCAGACGTGGGCCTGAGGAACACTAATTCCCAAGGCATAGGTAAAGGAAAGTTTCCCCTTAGGTTTCAGAATGGATGGATGTGTTTGCAACTGAAAAACAGTAGATAACGAAATGCTCAAAATTCAAAATTGAGGCTGGAAATATTCGCATTCAAAAGGTAGTAAATAGATGCATGATATTAAATTACTGTGTATAAGTATAGCTTTGAATTCTTTCATTTTCTTCCCCCCATCACTGCTTCACTACTCCCCAATAAAATTTAATTCTCAAACCTTCATTTTGTATGTATAATTTATATTTTCACCAAGTGTACGAACACACTAATAAAACTGAAAAAGAAAACAAACTTTTCCTTAAACTTCAAATACACTACAATTTCTATATTGTACCATGAATCTTAAAATAGTCAGGTAAATTATAGAATACAAAACATGTAAACATGCAGGGTTTCTGTACTAATGAACACAGTGGATCATTTAAACCAGTCACAGCAGACATCAACATCTGTAGTCGCTCTAAAGGTATCCAGTAGAGCTCCAGTGCAACAGTTCCGATTCAGCTATCTGTATTAACTAGCATAAGGCACGCGGATACACTGAAAAATCCGATCTCGATTTAAAACTATAAATTGCCTCAATGAAGAGTTCTAAATTAGCACCAGCAGACATACCAACCTAGAAAAGTAGCCAAACCTAACCAACAGTTTATAAAAACCTGACATGGCCCTTGAAGTAAGAAAACTACTAGGCACTTGGTCAGAGTGACTGTTTCACAACATGGAGGTCTAGTTGTCCTTCACTAGTTCCTGTTTACAAGATGTCCCTGAGCAAGTTGGGCCACCCAGTATATTTCATAAATCATTTCTACATGAATGGCACGATTTATGTCAGCCCCCAAAAGCTGATAGCTCAAGAACAGTCCCAATTATAGGCCTATGATTTGTGAAAACATCTTAATCTGTAGATATACCCCAATGTTCTTTCATTTGTACTGGAAGAAAAAATGTAAGTACATGAAAGCTAGGAAAGGGGAATACAAATGTTGAAGGTGTGGCGACACGCCACCATTGGACATAATCCGCGCACGGCGGCACGGACAGTTTACGCAGGCGCACTGCCGGCAGCAGCCGCCCTCAGCCGTGGGCCCTTTCCTCCGGCAACTTGTTTCCTGCAGGGACAGGCTGCCGGGAGCACTTCCGGTCTGGGGAGTATTTAAGTGGTTGCGCGGGCTTTTTAAGCACTTGTTTTTGCCATGATGTCAATTAAAGCAGTTGTGTTCCATCAACTCTGGTCTCGACTCCCACGTTTGCCGCGGTATCTCAACACTGGTGACCCCGACGCTCAGGACGAATCCTAAGCTAGCATGGCGGATACAAACGCAGTCACGGTTAAACTACCGGACTTTTGGGAGAACCTGGCCGAGGCCTGGTTCGTTCAAGCCGAGTCCAGATTCCGGCTGAGAAGCATTAGTCAACGCCACGAAGTACGACTACCTCGTTGCCTCTCTCACCTGCGCCACAGTCCCCAAGGTTTGGGCAGCGCTGCAGGATCCACCAGAGGAAGGCAAGTACGAACATCTGAAGGCCGCGTGCCTTAAAAAATTTCAGGCGTCCTCCTACCAGCGCAACTGCCAACTCCTCGACCTCCCAGGCCTTGGTGACGCTTCACCATCAGACCTGCTTTCCCACATGCTGTCCCTCTCGGACGACAAAAAACCCGGTACCCTCTTTTGTACGCTTTTCATTCGGCAGCTCCCCGCCAGCATCCGCCCGCTCATTGTGGAGTCTGGCTCCATGGACCTGAACGAGATAGCCGAAAAGGCCGACCGGCTGCTCTCCGCGCAGACCGCCCGCGACGTCGCGCCCGACCTCACGGCAACGACCACGCGGTCCCCCCCCCGGCTCACTAGGCCCGACCGCCCTTCCACTCCGGGTCACTGCTACTACCACACCCGTTTTGGCACTAGGGCCCAACGTTGCATGCCACCGTGCACTTTCAAACCCTCCCCCGCACCGGCCCCCACGATGGCCGCGGGGCAAAAGGACAGCACCAATCGCCGATTCCTGTGCGACACAGGAGCCCAGCACAGCATCACCCCCGCCTCCGCCCTCGAAATCCAACGCGGCGCACGGGGTGTCACGCTGGCTGCAGCCAATGGCTCTGACATCCGCACATACGGCACCCGCATGGTCACGCTCGACCTCGCAGGCCGCCGCTACCGCTGGGAGTTCCTCACAGCCAAGGTCCTCTGCCCACTCATCGGCGCCGACTTCCTACGCGCCCACGGCCTCCTTGTCGACATTCCGAGGCATCGCCTCGTCGACATCAACACTATGGCCCCCATCCTTGGCGCAGTCACCCCGGCCCGTTCGGCCGGCCTGACGATCTACTGCCTCGCCAGAGCCACGGACGACTACTCGGCACTACTAGCCGAGTTTCCCGCCCTCACTAACCCGACCTTTTCGGCCAAAGCCGCCAAACACGGTGTGGAGCACTATATCCCCACCACCGGCCCCCCGGTCTCTGCCCACGCCCGCAGACTCGACCCGGCCAAGCTGGAAATCGCGCGGGCCGAGTTCACCACCATGGAGCAACTCGGCATCATCCGCCGCTCCAGCAGCCCTTGGGCCTCGCCCCTCCACATCGCCCCCAAGCCTGGCGCCCCTGCGGGGACTACCGCCGCCTCAACGACGCCACCACCCCCGACCAATACCCGGTGCCGCACATCCAGGACTTCTCGGCCCGACTGGCCGGACGAACCGTCTTCTCCAAGGTCGACCTGGTGCGCGGTTACCACCAAGTCCCCGTACACCCCGCGGACATCCCCAAAACGGCCGTCATCACCCCATTCGGCCTGTTCGAGTTCCTGAGGATGCCCTTTGGCCTCAAGAATGCAGCCCAGGCTTTCCAGCGCCTTATGGACTCAGTCCTCCGGGACCTGAACTTTCTATTCGTCTATCTAGACGACATTCTTGTGGCCAGCTCCTCCAAACAGGAACACCTCGAACACCTTCGCATCTTGTTCGAGCGCCTAGCCCAACATGGGCTTATCCTCAGCCCGGCGAAGTGCCAATTCGGCCTAGCCGAGATCGATTTTCTCGGCCACCACATCACCCCTGCTGGGGCCGTCCCCCTGCCCAACAAGGTGCAGGCCGTCCAGCAATTCCCCCGCCCTAAAACCATCAAGGGCCTCCAGGAGTTCCTCGGGATGGTGAACTTTTACAACAGGTTCATCCCCAGAGCTGCAGCCCTCATGAAGCCCCTATACGATTCCCTTCGAGGTAAATCCGGCAAGATGGCCGTAGTCTGGACCGCTGACACGTCAGCCGCCTTCAACGCCACCAAAAACGCACTCGCCGACGCCACCCTGCTCGCGCACCCGAGGGCCGATGCCCGGGTCGCGCTCACCACCGACGCCTCCGACCATGCGGTCGGAGCCGTGTTCGAGCAGTGGGTCAATGGCGCGTGGCACCCACTTGCCTTCTACAGCCGCCAACTGCGCCCCCCGGAGGTCAAATACTCTACTTTCGACCGCGAGCTCCTCGCGCTCCACCTGTCGGTCCGCCATTTCAGGTTCCTCCTGGAGGGCCACTCCTTTACCGCGTACGTGGACCACAAGCCGCTCACATACGCGATGGTCAAGAACACCGACCCTTGGTCCGCTAGGCAGCAACGCCAGCTTGCAGCCATGTCCGAGTTTACCATGGACAATCAGCACGTCTCCGGTAGAGACAACGTTGTCGCCGACTGCCTTTCCCGTCCCGCCATCTGCGCGAATCACCTGGCGGTCGACTACGCGCAACTAACAGCGGCCCAGCTCACGGACCCAGACCTCCTCTCGGCGGCTACCAGCCTGCCAGGGCTACGCCTAGCCAAGGTCGCGCACGGGCCCGAAGCCACGGCAGTCACTTGCGACGTCTCACTCGGCCAACCCAGGCTGGTCGTCCCTGCAACCTGGCATCGCCGCATCTTCGACGCGCTCCACAGGCTCTCCCATCCGGGTTCCCGCGCATCTGTTAAACTCCTCTCCCAGCGCTTCGTCTGGCGCGGCCTCAGCAAAGATGTTCGGACTTGGGCCAACTCCTGCCTCGCCTGCCAACGGGCTAAGGTGCAGCTGCACACAAAAGCACCCCTGGGAGACTTCAAGGTACCCAGCCGCCGCTTCGACCACGTACATGTCGACATCGTCGGTCCTCTGCCGCCATCGCAAGGCCAAACTTATCTTCTCACGATGGTCGACCGCTACACACGCTGGCCTGAGGCAGTGCCGTTGACCTCCACCACCACAGCTGACATCGCCAGGGCATTCATTAACACCTGGGTCGCGAGGTTCGGCGTACCGGCCGATATAACCTCCGACAGAGGCGCCCAGTTCACCTCCGAACTCTGGATGGCCACAGCACGCAACCTCGGGGTGACGCTCCACCGAACCACGGCGTACCACCCGCAGGCCAACGGGCTGTGTGAACGCTTCCATAGGTCACTCAAGGCCTCACTCTGTGCCAGCCTGCTGGACAGTACCTGGACTGACCGCCTACCGTGGGTGCTACTAGGCCTACGCACCACAGTCAAGGAAGACCTCCAGTCCTCAGCAGCGGAGTTGGTCTACGGACAACCGCTGCGCGTACCAGGCGAATTCCTCCCGGAGGCTACCACGCCTTGGTTGGCCGAACAGCAGCGGCTCAACTCTTTCTCTTCCGCTCAACAGTTCGCTCCACTTCCGGTCAACCGACACGGCGAACTCGCACCTCACGTTCCGCCAAACTTACAGCAGGCGCGCTTCGTCTTCGTGCGACACGACGCACACCGCGGACCCCCGTACGACGGACCGTACGAGGTACTACAAACCGGGGACAAGGTCTTCAAGCTGCGACTCGGCGACAGGGTCGAAACGGTCTCCATCGACCAACTCAAACCAGCACACACAGAACCAGGGGAACAGGTCCCCGTGGCCCGACCTCCAACTAGAGGCCGTCCCGCCAGCAAGCTAGCACAGCCGGCGGCGAACCGCCCGGCCCCACCAACTAGACCGGCGGCCACTCAGAGCCGCTCCGGCAGAACCATTAGACCACCGTCACGACTCGTCCACTCCTCCAAAGCGGATTCTGGGGGGAGCTCTGTGGCGACACGCCACCATTGGACATAATCCGCTCACGGCGGCACGGACAGTTTACGCAGGCGCACTGCCAGCAGCAGCCGCCCCCAGCCGTGGGCCCTTTCCTCCGGCAACTTGTTTCCCACAGGGACAGGCTGCCGGGAGTATTTAAGTGGTTGCGCGGGCTTTTTAAACACTTGTTTTTGCCATGATGTAAATTAAAGCAGTTGTGTTCCATCAACTCTGGTCTCGACTCCCACGTTTGCCGCGGTATCTCAACAAAGGCACAAAATTGGTAGTGCAAACATAGGATGTTGGACCAAGTTCATTTTTTACACTAAAAATTATACCTCTGGTTAATGGTGTATAACAAAAAGTACATTTGAATTTTCAATAGCTCAATCAGGCCTTCATTTCCAAAAATTACCTCAATAGTCACTCTCCATATCCAACACCCCTGCCCCATTTCACAGAGCTACTCTACCCTCTACAAACCCAGTTCATAGGCAGTGTACGCCATCCAACCCCCCACCCTTTCAAAGACATGCTCCTCCTCCAATCTCATACGGACACTCTTCTCCACCCCCTCAATTCAACCTGGCACTCTTCCCCCTCCCATCTGTTCACATTGGCACTCTTTTGCCCCCCACCCTCTTCAGTTCATGGCATCAGCTCTTCACCTCTCTCCCTCAGTTGCTTCTGGCAATCATTCTTCCACCACTCCAAAGCACCATTCCAAGCTTCTGCCTCCTTCCCTCTCTCCAGTATCATCATCCATGCCCTCCCTTTCCTTCTTCCCATTCTTCCTTTTCCTCACCACCCCCCTCCTCTTGCTAAGGGCAGTGATTCCAGCCACTGCAAGTTGTGGGCAGAATCACTTCCATTAGGATTAGGAGTGGTGCTGAGGAAGGGAAACCCATGCCATGCTGAATGTTGAGACACAGAGCAGGCCCCGAAAATGCTGAGTCAGTGTGAAGTGTTGATAGCTGCAAACACAGGATGTTGGACCACGTTCATCATGTATCAGCATAACCCTGACCCACCACCATGGGTAGACCTTGTGCGGTTGCAATTTTTGATGTATATACACAACACAACCTGGAAACTGGCAATCTAAATGCCACTTTTTCCCCTCCCAAAATTGGCTGCAATTCTTTCCATCACCCACAAATTCCCCATCCCCCAACCGCTAAAGCACATACTAAAACAATTAGTAAAAATATTACACATTAAGACATGCAGGCCTAGAAATTGGGTTGGGGTGCCAAAGTGGCGCAAAAGTCGCCTGAGCGCAGGATTTAGCGCAGCGTTCGAGGCTTTAGCGATCGTCAGATATTCAGTTTCATTGCCCCTCGAGGGACACGGGGCGAGGCTCGAGGCGCTCCGCGTCCCTCTTAGGGCGCTGAAACTGAATATCGCAGCGCAACGTGCCACAGCACCACACGCTGCGGTACTGCAGGCCTTCCTCCCACTGTTAAGGGGGAGGAGCCTGCAACAGCGCGATTCCCGCTCGCGAGTGCCGGCAAACGAGCCTGGCACCGAGGAGAAGTGCCGGGCTCTCGGGAAACAGCCGGCAATGCCGCGGGGGGGGGGTTAGGAGGCTGGGGACGGAGGTGCTGGCAGGCGGCCGCCGAAAAAAGCGGCCGCCCCGCACCTCCACCTTAACTTGCGCCGCTGCCGGCACAGTAAGGCCCCGTGAACCGGGCGCGGGTAGCGAACGGCGCAACTGTGGCGTTCGCTACCAAATATCGTGAACGGGGCGCGAATGGGGCGCTGCGCACACCGATGAGGTCATCGGTGGCGGCGGAGCGCAAATGGCTAACGCCACCATTAGCGCCCCTGCTGAATATCGCAGGAGGCGCAGCCAGTGGCGCTACAGCCACTGACTGCCTCTTTAGGCGCTAACAGGTGGCGCTACTCACCCAATTTTCCCCCCGCAATGTTTCACCTGTGCAAATACTCTGATGCGGATAAAAATGTAGAAACGCGTATGAACATGATAGCTTCACTACTACTGGGTGACTTGGGCTGTTAGGTTCAGAATTTTGGCAAGTTCCAGAGGAACAAATGCTAATTAGGAAATTTGATCAGCGTCACATTTCTCATCACATACTCAACCTTTCACAGAAAATTTATGCTCAGTTCTGTGATGATTAGTGGGGCATTGCCAAACTCCAGCTAACTGGGAGGTAAACTGAATCAATGTTTCCAAACCTCAAGTTCATATTTACTTTTCAGTATATAATACTGTTTTCAAAGTATGTTAACTTGTTTTTGTGTTATGCAACTATTACAACAAATTTAAATCTTAAAACATATCTGTGCCAAGTACAGCTTCACGACAACTGAAATGCTTTTAAGTACAGAGATTTTAAATTGTTTTGGACTGGCTGACATTGCATTACACAAATTACTATTCTTCCAGAACTATAACCAGCCTTTAAAAAACCACTGTCTGAATGACTAACTTCAAAAAATTTTGACTGAAGACAGCACCCAAACAAACTCCAAACTGCTGAGCCAAGCAGTGTAGAACCTATCATAATAAAAGGCAGAGTTAGTTTGGACCCAGCTGTTTTGCACTCTGTAGTATTGAGATCTGTTTGCATTCCACTCACTAGAATGGCTAAGGTTTATCTGACTACCACTGGGATGTACCATGTGATTAAAGACTACCAGATGACATAGTGACACAGCAATGGAAGGCATCGACAGGTGGCCAGCTACTACCCTCAAACACGTCTGAAATGGATATTAAACCCTTTTCACTGTTGTTCATGGGCAACCACACATTTCATTAAATATGTGACAGCTGACCAGCACATACTGAAAAATGCTTTTCAAAAGTAGAGGACCAGAAAGTTATCCAAAAGCCATTTAAGTTGATCACTTATGGTCACACCAAAGCACTGTATTTCAGAGAGGGATCCTATTACAGACACTTTGTTGTACAACACATTCTACATAGACCAGCTGTTTTAACCATGCTCTTTTATCTACTGATTTCAAAGAGCATAAAAGACTCAAAGTAGAAAAGCAGAAAATGAATAACTTACGATGTGCAAAAGCTTCAAAACATCCACAAATCTGTTGACAAACAAAATCCATAGCATTATCCTTTTATATAGGAAAAAAATAAGATTATTCAAACACTACTATAAATTTTTATATCAAAATCAAAACACTATACATACACTTTCTCTGAGCTCATGATTTCTCTGGCAATATGATAGACTTTGGTTTTCTTCCCTTCGTCATTCTGCAGAGAAAGTACAAGGCAAGCTTTAGAAAAGTACATTAGCATTTACGGCAAAATGTAAAATATAGCAGCACTACACCAAAATAAACTGTTATACTCCAAAATAAGACAAAAACCTTACACATTCACTTTACATTTCATAGCTGTTCAAAACATTCAAGTTGTGCAAAAAACTCCCATCACAGTGCAGTTTAAGAATTTACAGAGATCTGGCCATCAACACCACTTAGCTGTTTTAAACACTTTGAAGTAATACCTATTTATTTGCCTCATCAGCCTATAAACAGCAACCCATGGACACTAGGCTTTCATAAAAACAGTCTACTCCTAACAATTTTGAAGTTATTTTTGTGCTACTGTACTAACAATTTTGAATTATCCAATAATTTTAGTTAAGCAACATAAATAACAAAGTGGAAATTAGTACGAAAAAATCTGAATAATTAAACAATTTTAATTAAGCGACTTTGGATTAAGAGTTATAGACTGTAGTAGGTGCCTTGCTGAGAATATGGTGTAGGGAGATAAAGTATAGCTTCTACAGACGGTCAACTTTTAAAGAGCATGCTTACTGCACTTCATAAAATGGAACATTGCACAAAATAAAAAGGACTTTCTTCTGAAGACACTAAATGTACTGGAGACTCTAAGTTGTTTATTATCTCTTTTTATATGTTTGTGTCGCTGTCTCACACCACAATAAAGAGGTAGCAAAACCCAAGTTTCTGTGATGCTTCATTTAGCAGAGAACAGAGAATTTATCACCTGCATCACCAAGCCATCCCCATTCTACACTGGCAGTATTCAATCATATTCTGATAAAAATCAAGCATGGAGAAGGGCAGTGCGTTTGGAAGAGAAAAGGAAAAGAGGCTGGGTGTTGCCGTCTGCGAGAAAATAGAGCTTTTCACCTCGAGGAGTTGGGTTTGAATCTAGCCTCACTGATAGCAAACATCACTTCTCGGCATGGAAGCTACAGTATTGAGTTTTTCCTTTTTAAAAAAAAATAAGCCCATGAGAATCAGGAAACTGCAGGGTGATGTCATTTATTTTTAAGTCATGCTTGGGATTTCTTCACACAATTGTTAAAAGAAAATTTAGATATAATTTTTTAAAAGTTAGAATTAAAATACATGGAAACATCACTAATTCTAACTTGAAGAGCTTCAATAATCAGTTATAAGGTATTTACTAAAGATTAGAACATGTGAAAAAAGTTATAGAATCAAATATCTAGTGGTACAAAAAAGTGATTTCTCATATATATATATATAAATAAATAAATATATATATATATATATATAATGGGAAGATTGGAAGCATTGTTTTCCCTAAACAAAGGGTTATTACAATAGGGAATGAAGTATAATAAGTTGCTGTGAAACCTGATTTAATCATGCCATTTAAGAAGGGATGTCACTTGAAGAAAAATATTAAAAAAGCATGGAGAAACAGCAGAGAAATGCGATTAGCATACATAGCTCTGACGACGATCGAGCACCAGCACAGGCATATGGGCCTAATGCACTGAATTGTCTGCGATTCTATATAGAAGTGAGAGAGCCATCCATTTCTTCCCTCAAATTTTTTGTGGGGAATTTTTATAGTCAGCAAGCTGAGAAAGGTCTTCACCCTGAAACGTTAACTCTGTTTCTCTCTCCACGGATGCTGCCTGGCCTGCTGAGTTTTTCCAGTGTTTTCTGTTGTTATTAAGCAAGATCATGTGATGGATCCATCCTCATTTCCACCTCAGATTTTCCTTCTTTTCACCACTCGTTCTCTTTACCACATCCCCTTCGCCTGGAGTTAGCTTTTTGGCTCTGTTTTTCTCCTTCATTCTCCTACTCACTTTTTCTGTTCATCTCATTCCTTGCCTCCTTATCCTCCTCTCCCCTTTGCTTCTCTCTCCTCTTTTAAAATACATCTTTAGAAAGATTCAATAAATCTTCAAGAATGTAATCTCCCATCCCTATGAGCACAGGCAGCAGTAGAGATCTGCCAGAGAGCATTAAAGTAGCACTGGAGCAGAGATAATACTTCAGAGTAGAAATAGAAGGATATTTCAGATGAATACGTGGCTCGAGGAATGGTGCCAGGGGGAGGGATTCAAATTCCTGGGACATTGGAACCGATTCTGGGGGAGGTGGGACTAGTTCAAACTGGACGGTTTGCACCTGGGCAGGGCCGGGACCAATGTCCAAGGGGGAGTGTTTGCTAGTGCTGTGGGGGAGGGTTTAAACTAAAATGGCAGGGTGTTGGGAACCTGAGCAGGGGGACAGAGGAAAGGGAAACAAGGATAAAAGCAAAAGATAGGAAAGAGAAAAACAAAAGTGGCAGTCAGAGAAATCAATGGTTTAAATCAAACATGGCCACAGTAAATAATAATTCTAATAGGTCTAAGAGCATTAAAAAAACAAGTCTGAAGGCTTTGTGTCTTAATGCGAGGAGCATTCGTAATAAGGTGGATGAATTAGCTGCACAAATAGAGGTAAACGAATATGATTTGATTGGGATTACGGAAACAAGGGTGGCCAAGGCTGGGAACTCAACATCCAGGGGTATTCAATATTCAGGAAAGATAGGCAAAAAGGAAAGGGAGGTGGGTAGCATTGCTGGTTAAAGAAGGGATTAATACAACTGTAAGGAAGGATATTAGCTCTGATGATGTGGAATCTGTATGGGTAGAACTGAGAAATACCAAGGGGCAGAAAACGTTAGTGGGAGTGGTATATAGACCTCCAAACAGTAATGCGGAGGTTGGGGATGGCATTAAGAGGGAAATTAGGGAAGCGTGCAATAAGGGCACAGCAGTCATCATGGGTGACTTTAATCTACATACGTATTGGGCTAACCAAATTGGTAACAATACTGTGGAGGAGGAATTCCTGGAGTGTTTACGGGATGGTTTCCTGGACCAATATGTCGAGGAACCAACCAGGGATCAGGCCATCTTAGACTGGGTATTATGTAACGAGAAAGGATTAATTAGCAATCTTGCTGTACGAGGCCCCTTGGGTCGGCGCGATCATAATATGATCGAATTCTTCATTAAGAGGGAGAATGAAGTAGTTGACTCAGAGACTAGGGTCCTGAATTTAAATAAAAGAAACTACGATGGTCTGAGGCGCGAGTTGGGTAAGATTGATTGGGGAATGTCACTCAAAGGGTTAACGGTGGATAGGCAATGGCAAACATTCAAAGACCGCATGGATGAACTACAGAATTTGTTCATCCCAGTTTGGCATAAAAATAAAACAAAAAAAGGTGACTCAACCGTGGCTAACAAGGGAAATTAGGGATAGCATAAGATCCAAGGAGAGGACATATAAATTGGCCAGAAAAAGCAGTAATCCAGAGGATTGGGAGCAGTTTAGGATTCAACAAAGGAGGACAAAGGGATTAATTAAGAAAGGGAAAATAGAATATGAGAGTAAGCTTGCAAGGAACATAAAAACTGATTGTAAAAACTTTTATAGATATGTGAAGAGAAAAAGATTGGTGAAGTCAAGCGTAGGTCCCTTGCAGTCAGAATCAGGGGAATTTATAATGGGGAACAAAGAAATGGCACACCAATTAAATACATATTTTGGTTCTGTCTTCGCAAAGGAGGACACAAATAACCTCCCAGAGACGTCGGGGAACATAGGGTCTGGTGAAAGGGAGGAACTCAAAGAAATCAGTATTTGTAGGGAAATGGTGTTCGGGAAATTGATGAGATTGAAGGCCGATAAATCCCGAGGGCCTGATAATCTACATCCTAGGGTACTTAAGGAAGTGGCCCTAGAAATAGTAGATTCATTGCTGATCATCTTCCAACATTCGATGGAATCTGGAACAGTACCCATGGATTGGAGGGTAGCTAATGTTACCCCACGATTCAAAAAAGGTGGTAGAGAGAAAACGGGGAATTACAGACCGGTAAGCCTGGCATCAGTAGTGGGGAAAATGCTAGAGTCCATTATAAAAGATGTAATAGCAGAGCACTTGGAAAACAGTGACAGGATCAGACAAAGTCAACATGGATTTACAAAAGGTAAATCGTGCTTGACTAATCTACTGGAATTTTTTGAGGATGTAACTAGTAAAATAGATAAGGGAGAACCAGTGGATGTGGTGTATTTGGACTTTCAAAAGGCTTTCGATAGGGTCCCACATAAGAGATTAGCATATAAAGTTAAGGCACATGGGATTGGGGGCAAGGTATTGACTTGGATAGAGAACTGGTTGGCAGATAGAAAGCAAAGAGTTGGAATAAACGGGTCTTTTTCCGAGTGGCAGGCAGTGACTACTGGGGTACCGCAGGGATCGGTCCTTGGAGCCCAGCTATTCACAATATATATTAATGATCTAGACAAGGGAACTAGATGTAATATCTCCAAATTTGCAGACGACACAAAGCTGGGTGGGTGTGTGTGCTGTGAGGAGGATGCCGAGAAAGTACAGGATGATTTGGACAGGTTGGGTGATTGGGCAGAAGCATGGCAGATGCAATATAACGTGGATAAATGCGAGGTTATCCACTTTGGTGGCAATAACAGGAAGGCAGATTATCTGAATGGCAATAGGTTGGGAGAAGGGGAAGTATAACGAGACCTGGGTGTCCTTATGCACCAGTCGCTGAAGGTAAGCATGCAGGTGCAGCAGGCGGTTAAGAAGGCAAATGGTATGTTGGCCTTCGTAGTGAGAGGGTTTGAGTACAGGAACAAGGATGTCTTGCTGCAGTTGTACAGGACCTTGGTGAGACCACATCTTGAGTATTGTGTGCAGTTTTGGTCACCTTATCTGAGGAAGGATATTCTTGCCATGGAAGGAGTTCAGCGAAGATTCACCAGGCTGATACCTAGGGTGGCAGGAATAACGTATGAGGAGAGATTGGGATGATTGGGCTTGTACTCGCTGGAGTTTAGAAGAATGAGAGGGGATCTCATTGAAACTTATAAAATTCTGGAAGGACTGGACAGACTAGATGCAGGGAGGATGTTCCCGATGGTCGGGGAGTCCAGAACCAGGGGTCACAGTCTAAGGATAAGGGGTAGGCCTTTTAGGACAGAAATGAGGAGGAATTTCTTCACCCAGAGAATGGCGAACCTGTGGAATTCTCTACCACAGAAGGCAGTGGAGGCCAGTTCATTAAATATATTCAAGAAGGAGTTGGATATATTTCTTAAGGCTAAAGGGATCAATGGGTATGGGGAGAAAGCAGGGACCGGGTACTGAACTTGGATGATCAGCCATGATCACATTGAATGGCCTACTCCTGCTCCTATCTTCTATGTTTCTATGCTTCCCAGGCCAGGAGAACTGGTAAAGCCTGCTCATTGGTTGATGTTGACCAATCACGGGACAGCCATTACCAGTCCTCCAGGCCTGACAACTTCGGACAGCTTGAAGGTGGCTTTGCGCACAAGCACAAAGCAGGAGTTTTAAAGGCTACACTAAAGAAGTTTGCAGGCTGCATTAAAAAAAACCCAGAAAGTCTTCATTTATGGAGAAAAGACTTGCATTTATATAGCATCTTTCACGACCAATGGACGACGCAAAGCGCTTTACAGCCAATGAAGTACTTTTTAAAGTGTAGTCACTGTTGTAATGTAGGAAACACAGCAGCCAACTTTGCGCACAGCAAACTCCCACAAACAGCAATGAGATAATGACCAGATAATCTGTTTTTTAGTGCTGTTGATTGAGGGATAAATATTGGCCAGGACACGGGGGAGAACTCCCCTGTTCTTCTTGTCTACCCAAGAGGGCAGACGAAGCCTCAGTTTAATGGGTCAGAAATTCAGGTCCCCACGTGTGAGTACGCGTTGTGTACTCACCCGTAAGGCCAACGGAAGTGTCGGTTTCGCACATGCACTGTGCATGCGCTGGAAACCGGCGCTTCTGTTCCCTTGAAGGAAGGGGTTCGGAGGTCAAACGCGTGCGCCGGAGAGGCAGCTCGTAGACCTGGAACTTCTGATTTGATTTTTTTTTTAAGCTTTAAGCAAGGCCTGCTTTTAGCAAGGTAAGAGGTTAATTCAGTAAAATTAAAACATTTTTTCCACAGGTTTATCATTTTAAAATACTTTAAAGAAAGTTAAATTTATTTTTTAGCTTCTGGAGTGTCGTTGGAGCTATGTCACCACCTAAACTGCATGTAAAATCTCTGATGGAACTGCTAAGGAAATGTGAACTAGCAATTAAAAAATGTATTAATGAGCAAAAAAAGTTATGGAGAACCTGTAAATTTGTAATTTGGGCTCTGTATGTGTAATTTGAGATGGTGGATTAGGTGAATTTGCCGCAGTTAAATTGAACACTAAGTTGGGAGGTTACTCAAAGTATTTTATTCAAGTACGCACAAACGAAACAGTTTTTTAAAATGAAAAGCAAGGCGACAGCTGATAGGGTGGAAATTATTCGCTACATAATGCGGTATGCAGAAAAAGTTCTGTAGGCGCAGTAGGGGTGAATCAGCATACACCCCATTTGTGAGGTACAGCAATGAGATGTCTGGTTCAGCAGGATATATGCAAACTGGTGGTCTATGCCTCTCCTGGTTCCAAAAACTGTCCGGTCTATACTGCAAATAGTCTTTTGAGATGGCAAATGTGAGCAATAGCTACCACCTCTCAAATTGCTCTCAAAATGGTTTAGATTCCTATGCATTAGTTTTCCCGATTTACTGCATGGGGAACCAATTGAAGAAGCTACCTCAAAACAAAAAAAGCAGAAAAAAATCATAATTTTACAGCACAGGAGGCCATTCGGCCCATTCTGCCTATGCCGGCTCTTTGGTAGAGCTACTCACTCCCATTTTCTTTCCCCGTAGCCCTCTAATTGTTTTCCCTTCAAGTATTTATCCAATTCTCTTTTGAATGTTACTATTGAATCTGCTTCCACCACCCTTTCAGGCAGTGCATCCAGATCACAACTCGCTGTGTAAAAAAATGTTTCCTCATCATAGAGTCATAGAGTTTTACAGCACAGAAAGAGGCCCTTCGGCCCATCGTGTCTGCGCCGCCCATCCATCCCTGTCCAGTCTAATCCCATTTTCCAGCATTTGGTCCATAGCCTTGTATGCAATGGCATTTCAAGTGCTCATCCAAATGCTTCTTGAATGTTGTGAGGGTTCCTGCCTCTACCACCCTTTTAGGCATTGAGTTCCACATTCCAACCACCCTCTGGGTGAAAAAGTTCCTCCTCAAATCCCCTCTAAATCTCCTGCCCCTTACCCTGAATCTATGCCCCCCTGTTATTGACCCCCCTACTAAGGGGAAAAGTTCCTCTTTGTCTACCCTATCTATGCCCCTCATCATTTTGTACACCTCAATCAGGTCCCCCCTCAGCCTTCTTTGCTCCAATGAAAACAACCCCAGCCTGTTTAGTCTTTCTTCATAGCTGAGGCGCTCCATCCCAGGTAACATCCTGGTGAATCTTCTCTGCACCCTCTCCAAAGCAATCACATCCTTCCTATAGTGAGGCGACCAGAACTGCACACAGTACTCCAGCTGTGGCCTCACCAGCGTTTTGTACAGCTCCATCATAACCTCCCTGCTCTTATATTCTATGCCTCGGCTAATGAAGGCAAGTATCCCATATGCCTTTTTAACCACCTTATCTACCTGTTCCGCTGCCTTCAGGGATCTATGTACATGTACACCAAGGTCCCTCTGACCCTCTGTACTTCCTAGGGTCCTACCACTCATTGTGTATTCCCTTGCCTTATTTGTCCTTCCAAAATGCATCACCTCGCACTTTTCAGGGTTAAATTCCATTTGCCACTTTTCCGCCCATCTGACCAACCCGTTTATATCGTCCTGTAGCCTGAGGCTTTCCTCCTCGCAATTTACCACCCCACCAATTTTCGTGTCATCTGCGAACTTACTGATCATACCTTTTACATTCTCATCCAAATCATTTATGTAGATCACAAACAACAAGGGACCCAGCACCGATCCCTGAGGTACCCCACTGGACACAGGCTTCCAGTCACAAAAGCAACCTTCGACCATCACCCTCTGCCTCCTGCCACTCAGCCAGTTTAGGATCCAACGCGCCAAGGCACCCTGGATCCCATGGGCTCTTACCTTCTTGACCAGTCTCCTATGCGGGACTTTGTCAAAAGCTTTACTGAAGTCCATGTAAACCACATCCACAGCATTTCCCTCATCCACCCCCCTAGTCACCCCCTCGAAAAATTCAATCAGATTTGTCAGACATGATTTACCCTTGACAAAGCCATGCTGACTATCCCCGATTAATCCTTGCCTCTCCAAGTGGAGACTAATTTTGTCCCTCAGAATTTTTTCCAATAATTTCCCTACCACAGATGTTAGGCTCACTGGCCTGTAATTCCCTGGTTTATCCCTGCTACCCTTCTTGTATAATGGTACTACATTAGCTGTTCTCCAGTCCTCTGGTACATCCCCTGTGGCCAGAGAGGTTCTGAAAATTTGTGTCAGAGCCCCTGCAATCTCCTCCTTTGCCTCCCACAGCAGCCTGGGATACATCTCGTCCGGGCCTGGGGATTTATCCACTTTTTGGCCTGCTAAAACCGCTAGCACCTCCTCCCTCTCGATGCTAATATGTTCAAGTATGTCACAGTCCCCTTGCCCGATTTCTATGTCTGCATCGTCTTTCTCCATAGTGAACACAGATGCAAAAAATTCATTTAAAACCCCGCCTACATCATCTGGCTCTACACACAGCTTGCCACTTTGGTCCCTAATGGGCCCTACCCTTTCCCTGGTTATCCTCTTGCCCTTAATATACTTATAAAACATCTTAGGATTTTCCTTTATTTTGCTCGCCAGTGTTATTTCATGGCCCCTCCTCGCCCTCCAAATTTCTTTTTTAAGTATGCCCCTGCACTTTTTATACTCCTCTAGGGCTTCTTCCGTCTTTAGTCTTTTGTAACTGCCAAAAGCCCCCCTTTTATTTCTAATGCATTTTTGTATATCCCTTGTCATCCAAGGTTCCCTTTGCTTGTTGGTCCCACCCTTGACCTTTACAGGAACATGTTGGCGTTGTACTCTATTTCCCTTCTGAAAGTCTCCCACTGTTTTGATGTGGATTTTCCTATAAGTAGCTGCCAGATCCTGCCTTATCATATTAAAATCGGCCTTCCCCCAATTTAGAACCCTTATTTCCGGGCCGTCTTTGTCTTTTTCCATGACCACCTTAAATTTCACCGACTTATGGTCACTGTCGCCAAAATGCTCTCCTACTGATACTTCCACCACTTGCCCGGCTACATTCCCCAGAATTAGGTCCAGTACCGCCCCCTCTCTTGTAGGACTTTCTACATGTTGGCTCAAAAAGCTCTCCTGGATGCACTTTAAGAATTCTGCACCCTCTAAGCCTTTCACACTCTGACTATCCCAATTTATATTGGGGAAGTTGAAATCCCCCACTATTATTACCCTATTATTTTCGGTCATGTCGCCTCAGGTTCTTTTGCCAATCACCTTAAATTTCTGTCCTCTGGTTACCTACCCCTCTGCCACTGGAAACAGTTTCTCTTTATTTACTCTATCAAAACCGTTCATGATTTTAAACACCTCTATCAAATTTGCTCTTAAACTTCTCTGCTCTAAGGAGAGCAGCCCCAGCTTCTCCACATATTTTTTCACCCTCTCCAAGGTCTTGACATCTTTCCTAAAGTGCGGTGCCCAGAATTGAACACAATACTCCAGCTGAGGCCTAACCAGTGTTTATAAAGGTTTAACGTAACTTCCTTGCTTTTGTACCATAATTCTCTATTAACAAAGCCAATTATCCCTTATGGCTTTTTAAGTCTCCTCAACTTGTCCTGCCACCTTTAAGATTTGTGTACCTACACCCCCAGGTCTCTGCACCCCCTTTAAAATTGTACCATTTCGTTTATATTGCCTCTCCCCATTCTGCCTACCAAAATGTAGCATATCACACTTCTCAGTGTTAAATTTCATCTGCCCTGTGTCTGCCCATTTCACCAGTCTGTCTATGTCCTCCTGGAGTCTGTTACTATTCGCCTCATTGTTTACTACATTTCTGAGTTTCGTATCATCTGCAAACTTTGAAATTCTGCTCTGTATACCAAAGCCCAGGTCATTAATATATCAAAAAGAGCAGTGGTCCCAATACCAACCCCTGGGGAACACCACTTTATACTTCCTTCCAGTCTGAAAAACAACCGTTCACCACTACTCTGCTTTCTGTCCCTTAGCCAATTTTGTATCCATGTTGCCACTGTCCCTTTAATCCCATGGGTTTTTATTTTGCTAACAAGTCTATTATGCTGTACTCTGTCAAAACGCCTTTTGCAAGTCCATCAACATCAAACGCACTACCCTCATTACTTCAACTCGATCAAGTTAGCCAAACATGATTTGCCTTCAACAAATCTGTGTTGACTTTCATTTGTTAGCCCATACTTTATTAAATGCCAATTAATTTTGTCTCAGATTATTGTCTCTAAAAGGTTCCCCACCTCCGATATTAGGCTGACTGGCCTGTAGATGCCAGGTTTATCCCCCTCCCCTTTATTAAACTGGGGTGCAACATTTGTAATCCTCCATTCCTCTGGCATCACCCCCAAGGAGGAATGGAAGATTGTGGCCAGAGCCATCGCAATTTCCACCCTTACTTCCCTCAGGACGCATCCCATCCGAACTGGTGACTTTTCTACTTCGAGGACTGCCAACCTTTTAAGTACATCCTCTTTATCTATTTTTATCCTATCCAATATCGCTACTGCTTCCTCCTTTACTGCTACATAGGCAGCATCCTCTTCTCTAGTGACAACAGATGCAAAGTTCTCATTTAGTACCTCAGTCATGCCCTCTGCCTCCACATGATCTCCTTTTTGGTCCCTAATCGCCCCCACCCTTCCTTTCACTGCCGCTTTACTATTTGTGTGTTCATAAAAGGCTTTTGGGTTCCCTTTATTAGCTGCTAATCTATTCTCATAGGCTTTCTTTGTTCCTCTTAGGCTCTTTTAGATCTACTCTGTACTGTCTATATTCAGCTTAGTTCTCTACCATTTTATGAACCATATATACAATTATCATTAACCTCTTTTTTCTGTCTCATTTTAACCTCTACATAGTCATAACGGCACAGGAGGCCACCATTCGGCCCATCGAGTCCGTGCCCGCTCTCTGCAGCGCAATCGAGTCAGTCCCATTCCCCCGCTCTATCCCCGTAGCCCTGTAAGTTTATTTCCCTCAAGTGCCTATCCAGTCTCCCCTTGAAAACATTTGAGTGTGTCCACTTCCATCGGCAGCGAATTCCAGGTTCTCACCACTCGCTGCATAGTCATCTGTAGTCATCCAGGGAGCTCTAGCTTTCCCCCTCATAGGACATGTGTCTACTCTGTACCCGAACCATCTCCTCTTTGAAGGCCTCCCATTGTTCAATTACTGTTTTGCCTACCAATTTTTGATTCCAATCCACCTGGGCCTGATCCCTTTTCAATTCAGAGATGAGCCCTCCTCCAATTAAGTATTTTTACGCTCGAATGCAGCTTGCCCTTTTCCATAACTATTCTAAAGTGAATGATATTATGATCACTGTTCCCCAAATGCTCTCTACTGAAACATGCCCCACTTCATTCCCCAGCACTGCTTCCTTCCGCATTGGGCTTGCAACACACCGATCAAGGAAGTTCTCTTGTACACATTTCAGGAATTCCTCCCTCTCTTTGCCTTTTACACTATTCCTATCCCAGTCTATATTAGGATAATTGAAGTCCCCCATTATGACTACTCTGTAGTTCTTGCATCTTTCTGTAATTTGCCTGCAAATTTGCTCCTCTATCTCCTTCCCACTATTTGGTGGCCTATAGTATACACCCAGTAGTGTAATAGCTCCTCTATTGTTCCTTAATTCTAACTGAATAGACTCTGCCTTTGAACCGTCAACTACATCATCCCTCCCCAGTGCTATAGAATCATAGAAATTTACAGCACAGGGGGCCATTTGTCCCTTTTGTGTCCGAAAATGAGCCATCCAGCCTAATCCCACTTTCTAACTCTTGGTCTGTAGCCTACAGTACTTCAAGTACATATCCAAGTACTTTTTTCTGCCTCTACCACCCTTTCAGTGAGTTCCAGACCCCCACTACCCTTTGGGTAAAACTAATTCTCCTCAACACCCCTCTAATCCTTCTACCAATTACTTTAAATCTATGACCCCTGGTTATTGACCTCTCTGCTAAGGGAAATAGGTCCTTCCTATCCACTCTGTCTAGGACCCGCATAATTTTATACACCTCAATTAAATCCCCCCTCAGCCTCCTCTGTTCCAAAGAAAACAATCCCAGCCTATCCAATCTTTCCTCATAGCTAAAATTCTCCATGCACTTCAAGGTCCCTCTGTACTTCTCAGTATCCTACCATTTATAGTGTATTCCCTTGCCTTTTTAGCCCTCCCCAAAAGCATTACCTCACACTTCTCCGGATTGAATTCCATTTGCCACTTTCTACCCCCCTGACCAGTCCACTGATATCTTCCTGCAGTCTACAGCTTTCTTCCTCACTATCAACCACACTACCAATTGAAATCTAAATCATTGATGTATACCACAAAAAGCAAGGAACCTAGTACTGAGCCCTGCGGAACCCCACTGGAAAGAGCCTTTCTGTCACAAAAACACCTGTCGACCATTACCCTTTGCTTCCTGCCAGAGAGCCAATTTTGGATCCAACTTGCCACTTTCCCTTGGATCCCATGGGCTTTTATTTTTCTGACCATGTGGGACCTTGTCAAAAGCAAATAATAGTTTCTTTGACCAATACTGCACCCCCTCCTTTTTTCCTTTCCTATCCTTCCTGAATACCTTGTAGCCAGGAATATTAAGTTCCCAATCTTCCCTTTCTTTGAGCCAGGTCTCTGTTATTGCTACTATATCATAGTCCCATGTGGCGACTCATGCCTGCAGCTCACCAACCTTATTTACCACGCTCCATGCATCTATGTACATGCACTCCAAACCCACCTCAAACTGCTTCGCATTTGCCCCTTGTCTGATCTCTTCTATTTCTGAACTATTCTTTACTCTAGTGCTATTTACCTCTCCCAGTCCTCTGTGCACCTGGTTTCTCTTCTCTAACGTTTCGTCCTGGTGCCCACCCCCCTGCCAAATTAGTTTAACCCCACCCCAATGCACTAGTTAACCTTCCGGTGAGGACATTGGTCCCAGCTCTGTTGAGGTGCAACCCGTCCACCTTGAACAGGTCCCTTCTGCCCAGAATTGGCCCCAATGACCCAGAAATCTGTACCCCAACTTCCACCGTACTATTTCTCCAGCCACACATTAATTTGTTTTATCCTACTATTCCTTTACTCATTGGCGCATGACACTGGGAATAATCCAGTGATTACTACCTTTGTTTAACTTCCTCCCTAGCTCCTGAAACTCTGACTGCAGAACCTCAACCCTTTTCCTTCCTATGACATAAATAACGATGTATGGACAACCACATATGATGTGTGCACAGAGGTAATTCAATTTTTAATTATTTTCTTTAAACTTGGGACTTTAAACTTTGTGCATTTGCCAAGGTAAGTAAGCAGGGAAAAACATCTAGGAGTACCATCTGCTAATGAGCACACATGCTATCTGGGCAACCAACTGCAGCAATTGTGTGTTTTTTATAGATTCTGTAATGCTGTAGCGGTACCACCGGGTGTCCCTTACTTATGATACATAATTCCCTTCAACTTACCTATGTATAATAATAATATATAGTTTACCTGTTCGGGCTGTTGCCCCTTTAAGAGTGCAACCTAACGCAATGACGTCACGTCGCGCATCACGTAACTCACCCAGGCGCGAGCCGGCCCAGCTCGGCCTCCCGCGGCAATCGCCGGCCCGGCTCGGCCTCCCGCGTCAATTGCCGGCCCAGCTCGGCCTCCCGCTCCCGCGACAGCAACGGCCAGCTCCAATGCCGGGTAGATGTGATAACGTCATCACGCGACCGCCCCAAGCGCAGGCAAACGCGATGACGTCACGTCGCAAGTCACGTGATGCCCCAAGCGCGGGAAACGCGAGCAACGCGATGACGTCATGACGCAAACACGATGACGTCATCGCGCAAACCTCCGAACTGCCTAGTCAGTCCTCGTGGCATCCCCACTGGGGAAAGACCTGTTCCACGACTCTCCTGCGTCGTTCTACGTTGTTTGCTGTATTTCATCTAATCCAACATTAAAATCCTGTTTGTTGTTCTTCCGAGTCAAGCTCCATTATTTGTTAGGAATACATCTATTCCTACAATGCAATCTTTGCACCCATTTCATAGTTCAGGTCGCAGGTCTGGGCATCATAGGGTGGGAGCTTTTACACTGAAATAGAGCCCTCTTTGTATCTAAAAATCAACAGGTGTCACAATCACCTTTGAACCACTTGCTGCCTCACAACAGATACTACACAAAAGGGCAGGAAAGAGTCCAACAGACTGCTATTTTAAAAAGAAAGAAAAAATGGAAAATAAAACCAAATGAAAAGAATCACACATACACGGGGGATAGAACCAGATAGGAATTTTATCCAAGGCTCAGGAATGACATCTCCCGAGATGCACATAACTCACAAATGAAATCGAACACACTCAAATTCACCACCCAAGTAATAATCTCATTCTTTAGCTATAAAGAAATTTATAGCTAAAAGGAAATAAAGATAGAACTCGGGCATAAATTTAAGCAGTACATGGAGTACAGGTATGTTATCAATACATTTAAACAGCATTAGTTATTTACAAATCTTATTAAAAAGGTCAGAAACAGGGTTTTATGTCAAGCTCGTCATGTAACAATGTTTATCAGAATTCTTTGAAAATAACTGTATTGGTGGAAGATAGTAATGTATTTGATGTTATAGACCCCAATTCGAAGAGAGTGTTTGATAAGAAGCCTCACAAGAAATGTATAGCTAAAGGATAAGATTATTACTTGGGTGGTGAATTTGAAGATCAAAAGGTAGCAATTAACTGCAGTTCTATTTAGACAAGAGTCCATGGCAAAATATCCAAGAATAACCAGGGCCTCTGTGGCTCAAATACTTGTAAGAGGCTATGAAGACGATATTGAAAATAAATTTGTAAATAATACCTAGTTGCTTGTGAATTAAAAAAAAATACTAGTACATTTTTCATGGCATTGCTCAGCCAGTTGGTGAATAAGTTTTGAATAATATACAAGATGGCGACAGAGTTGGGAGAGATACTTCAGAAGTTCCCTAGAATCACAGTGGCTAGAACATCTAACTACATTGTGACAGTTGACATAGCAAAATTGAATGGAATAACTCGATATTGCAATTTAAAGTGATAAATGTTGACAGAAAAAAAAGTGTCAAAAAGTCAAGACAATAGTAATTAAGGTTTATAGGCAGGAAATGCAAGCCCTGCATAAGTATATTGTAGTAATATATACATATGCAAGTCAAAGCATGTGATGGCCTCCATCAGAATTGGGAAATTACCAAGCAGTTTGGATCCCCCTTCCTGGAAGCCGACACAAGCTCTCACCAGCCCTACCACACATTCGTGCAGAGGAAGGGGTGAATTGAGGCAAGGCAGCAGATGGGAACATACCATCACATGGTCCCAGCTGCACAACACATCAAAAGAATGCCGGTCAAAAGAGAGAGAATACCCCTGTGCACCTATGTGTGATCATCCTTCCATTGAGCACATGGATCCGGAGTATGTAAAACTACTGCACAAACATTCATTGTCTGTTTGTTGTCAATGTACCCTCCTGTAAAATCAGGGTTATACAATTGTACTACATACCAGTATGTAAACCAATGAATGATCTTTATCTTAATCCCCACCCCCTCAAATGTGTTCACAGCTTTAAAACTGGTGAGTGATAAAGATTAAACACATAGTTAAAAGGAATAGCATTTAATAAATTGGAATTTATTTTATGCAGTCACGATAAATCAATGGTCCTGATGATATTCTCTACATGGTATAAAGACCCCTATTATTGTTATAAAACAACAAAGCCTCTAACTCACCATGAGCAACCCCATAGCAGATCAGCAAGAATTAGATCAAAATTCCTGTCTTGTAGAAGAATCATACTGAATATAACAAGCTACCTGCTTCTCATCTTGCTGGTCCAGTTCTCCTTTACTTGTGTCTGAACTGGTATCTTCTTCATCGGAGCTAAAAATGACTTCTTCCTCGTCTGAGTTGATGTCCATTTCGAAAGAATGGTTATCCTGATCCTGTACAGGGCTACAAACAAGTTCATCAGAGCAAGGAATAGTCTTACCATTTCGTCTGCTATTGAATAGAAAGTTTCAAAGCCTATTTTTCTTTTTTGGGGGAGGGGGGGTTATTTTGAACTCATCAAGAGGATGAGTGTGTTAGGAATGAAACATTTACCCTCCCAGACAGATACAGCACAAGCCAAATGCTGTCTAAAATTACCCTGCTCTGCTGTAACAACTTCAAAAAAAGAGGACCTTCGAGTGCAGTGGTGAGATTCTCTCCCCCCAAATACTGTAAATATAATAGCAATTTGTGCTATAAACATCTGCTTACCAATAGTTTGGTTCAGATAGGCCAAGTACATTTCAGTCAAGGGTAGACATGAACCCAAGTAGCAAAGGTATAAAAAACAATGTCACCCAATCCCTATAGCAGTACTGTATTTTCAATTGTTTAAAATGTCAATTCTGACCATTTGAGTACTGTCTCTGCAGGAGAAGTGATAAATTCATATATGTATTTATTGTTTACAGTTGTCTAAACTTTTTTTTTTATGGAACACTAACTTCTATAGTCAGTCATGTGCAAAGCACAGAATACCCTACTCACAAATGATTGCAGTCAGGTTTGTGTGTGGGCTGATGAGTATCACGAGAACAGTATTGTCCAAAATAAATTGCCGACTAGCCAATTTAGTAGATAACACCTGACATTCAGTAACCAAGGAAGTAAAATTCTCACAACGATCAAGAAAAACATTTGCACTCTGCTTTTTGTCTTGCCAGTGTACCAATACAAAAAAAGGTTAAAGTTCACATGTATACGCCGTGCAAATGGGTATCGAGATAACACAGCCAATAATGGTGTGTTACTTAAGTCTTGTGATGTTTAGTTATTTTGAAACAGATTTTATATATGAAGTAAATCATGGCGATTTATTTTCCAGTTATTTGACTATTACTTGTGGCAATTTTCTATTTCTCAATAAAATTGATACACAGATTAAAGCCCGAGATATATGATCTGCCAGAATGTTAGATGTCTGTCAGTTGAAGAGATCTGGAGAGAACATGATGCATCTCATAACATGGTTAGTGGGCTTATCAATTGCATAAAGAATTTATTGTCCACCCTGTGCATAATACCTTCCTGATTATCTCATGAAGGTCATGCTTCGCTTCATATGAAGCGTGGGGTTGGGCTGTAAAACAGCCCTTCCGCACTAGGCAAGAGATAAAGTAGAGAGTCCTTGAATAGGCCACACAGCACCGACAGTAGCTGTGGAACAATCTGCAGCAGCCTTTCAACAACAACTTATTTATATAGCGTCTTTAACATAGTAAAACGTCCCAAGGCACTTAGAGTCATAGAGTTATACAGCACGGATAGAGGCCCTTCAGCCCATCGTGTCCGCGCCGGCCATCACGCCCTGTCTAATCTAATCCCATATTCCAGCATTTGGTCCGTAGCCTTGTATGCTATGGCATTTCAAGTGCTCATCCAAATGCGTCTTGAATGTTGTGAGGGTTCCAGCCTCCACAACCCTTCCGGGCAGTGAGTTCCAGGCTCCAACCACCCTCTGGGTGAAAAAGTTCTTTCTCAAATCCCCTCTAAACCTCCCGCCCTTTACCTTGAATCTGTGCCCCCTAGTTATTGACCCCTCTACTAAGGGAAAAAGCTCCTTAGTGTCCATCCTATCTATGCCCCTCATAATTTTGTACACCTCAATCATGTCCCCCCTCAGCCTCCTCTGCTCCAAGGAAAACAAACCCAATCTCTCTTCATAGCTGAAGCGTTCCAGCCCTGGTAGCATCCTGGTGAATCTCCTCTGCACCCTCTCCAAAGCTATCACATCCTTCCTGTAGTGTGGCGACCAGAACTGCACACAGTATTCCAGCTGTGGCCTAACCAGTGTTTTATACAGCTCCATCATAACCTCCTTGCTCTTATATTCTATGCCTCGGCTAATGAAGGCAAGTATCCCATATGCCTTTTTTACCACCTTATCCACCTGTTCCGCCGCCTTCAGGGATCTGTGTACTTGCACACCCAGATCCCTCTGACCCACCATCTTGCCTAGGGTCATACCATTCATTGTGTATTCCCTTGCCTTGTTAGTCCCCCCAAAGTGCATCACCTCGCACTTATCTGGGTTAAATTCCATTTGCCACTGTTCCGCCCATCTGACCAACCCATCGATATCGTCCTGCAGACTGAGACCACCCTACCAATTTTTGTATCATCCGCAAACTTACTGATCATACCTTTTACGTTCATATCCAAGTCATTAATATAGACCACAAACAGCAAGGGACCCAGCACCGATCCCTGTGGTACCCCACTGGCCACAGGCTTCCAGTCACAAAAACAACCTTCGACCATCACCTTCTGCCACTAAGCCAGTTTTGTATCCAACGTGCCAAGGCACCCTGGATTCCATGGGCTCTTACCTTCTTGACCAGTCTCCTGTGCGGGACTTTATCGAAGGCCTTACTGAAATCCATGTATACCACATCCACTGCGTTACCCTCATCCACACACCTAGTCACCCCCTCAAAAAATTCAATCAAATTAGTCAGACATGATCTTCCCTTGACAAAGCCACTTCACAGGAGTGTTAGCAAAAGCAAAATTTGACACCAAGCCATACAAGATGTTAGGGCAGATGACCAAAAGCTTGGTCAAAGAGGTAGGTTTTAAGAAGCGTCTTAAAGGAGGAAAGAGAAGTGGAGAGGCGGAGAGGTTTCGGGAGGGAATTCCAGAGCTTAGGCAGCTGAAGGCACGGCCGCCAATGGTGGAGTGATTAAAATTGGGGATGTTCAAGAAGCCAGAATTGGCGGCGCGTAGAGATCTCGGGGAATTGTAGGGCTGGAGGAGATTACAGATAGGGAGAGGCAAGGCCATGGGGGGATTTGAAAACAAGGATGAGAATTTTAAAATCGAGGCATTGCTTAACTGGGAGCCAATGTAGTTCAGTGAGCACAGGGGTGATGGGTGAGCTGAACTTGGTGCGAGTTAGGACACGGGAGGCAGAGTTTTGGATGACCTCAAGTTTATGGAGGGTAGAATGTGGGAGGCCGGCCAGGAGTGCGTTGGAATAGTCATTTCTAGAGGTAACAAAGGCATGGATGAGGGTTTCAGCAGCAGATAAGCTGAGGCAAAGGCGGAGACGGGCGATGTTATAGAGGTGGAAATGGGCTGTCCTGATGATGGAGCGGATATGAGGTAGGAAGTTCAAATAGGACACCAAGGTTGCGAGCAGACTTGGTCAGCCTCAGACAGTTGCCATGGAGAAGGGTGAAATGGGTGGCAAGGGATCAGAGTTTGTGGTGTGGGCGGAAGACAATGGCTTCGGTCTTAATGATATTGAAGTGGAGGAAATTTATGCTCATTCAGTGCTGGATGTGGGACAAGCAGTCTGACAGTACAGAGACAGTGGAGGGTTCAAGAGAGGTGGAGGAGAGGTAGAGCTGGGTATCATCAGTGTACATATGAAAACTCACGCTATGTCATCAGATGATGTCACCAAGGGGCAGCATATAGTTGAGAAATAGGAGGGGGCCAAGGATAGATCCTTGGGGGACACCATAGGTAACAGTCCGGGAGCGGCAACTGAAGCCATTGCAGGGGAGTCTATGACTACGGCTGGAAAGGCAGGCGAGTGCAGTCCCAGCCAACTCGATGACGGTGGAGAGGCGTTGCAGCAGAATTTTATGATCAACCATGTCAAAGGCTGCAGACAGATCAAGGACGAGGAGGGATCGTTTACCTTAGTCACAGTCAATTAGGGTGTAATTTGTGAACTTGATAAGAGCAGTTTCGGTACTGTGGCGGGGCAGAAACCTGATTGGAGGGATTCAAACAAGGCATTTCGGGAAAGATGGGCACATGTTTGGGAGGCGGCAACACGTTCGAGGACTTTGGAGAGGTGAGAGTTTGCAATGACAGAGGGGTCAAGGGTAGTTTTTTTTGAGAGGGTAATGACGGCAGATTTGAAGGAGAGGGGGACAATACCTGAGAAGCAACAATAGTGGACTTTGGTGTGGATAAGTAAATATATAAGAGTATATTTAACCTTAGCATGCCGGAAAAAGTGCATACGTTTTAAAGCCTGCAACCAGAATTTGGGTTTCTATACAAAATATTTATCCATCACTCAACAATTCTATGGAAAGCAAAAATAGCCCAGCTTATGTTTAGCCTTCTCATCCTGAGTTATAAATAACAGATATCCTATTCCATCAGCCGTAGTGCCAGCAATAAACAGGAAATTCACTTAGGCCTCTTTCTGCAGTTTAACTAAAATAGGAATTTTGCATACCATTAATTCCACTACCATAAAAATAGTTATTAAATGCTCTCTACCACTAACTATCACAGAGCAAAGCAGTTCAGATTAAATAAAATTAAAAAGACACGCACAAGTGGTTCTTTTTGTTATTTTAATTACCACACTAAAGTCACAGAGAAGGCCTTCACATAAATATTTTGTCATTATGGAACAATTATGCCAGTCTAGGCTTTTACAAAACTGAAACTTGGCATCAAAATCACAGCTTGGATAATGTTTCAACAGATCCTGTGAAACTTGGTCTTCCGGTCACTTCACTCTGATTAAAACAAACACCTTTGACAGATCAGTGCGTTGTCAGATTTTTAGGCTTAATAAGCAACCAGGCCTTCATCTCAAACTCAAAATCACAGTTTCAGGGAGCGAATCATTAGTTCCAGTTTTATCTATCCAATTGTAGCCAATGCATCATGAGTGATAACGTCTCCTCCCACCTCTACACCATCACTTCTGGAATCCCCACAAAGATACGTCCATGGCGCAAACCTCCTTTTCCTCTTGGAGATACCATTCAAAGGTATGGGCTCAGCTTTTACATGTACGCTGAGAACAGCCAGCTCTATCTCTCCACTACCTCTCTCGACCCCTCCACTGCCTCTCCACTGTCAGACTGCTTCCCGACATTGTCTTCGGCCCCCACCACAAACTTTGTACCTTCTCCACCAATTCCATTCATGTCTCTGGCCACTCTCAAAGACTGAACCAGACTGTTTACGACCTCAGTGTCCTGTTCGACCCCAAGTTGAACTTCTGAAACTCACATACCGTTGTCACCTTCATACTTGAAACTCATTTGCTCTGTAAGCTGGCCTCCCAAACTTCACCCTCCAGAACTGTCAGCTCAGCCAAAACTCTGCTGTTTGTATCTCATCCTACACCAAGTCATGCTTGACCATCACCCCACTCCTTGCTGACCTACAGTGGCTTCCAGTTCCCCATAACACATCAAATTTAAAATGTGCATCCTTGTGTTTAAATCTCTCCAGGGTCTCGTCCCTCCCTATCATCTACCAGCCCTACAATCTCTCCCAGACTCCGATTCTGGCCACTACTGCACTTCCCCTTTCTGCCCCTGCCTTCAACTGCCTATGCCACATACTCTAGGATTCCCTCCCTATAGCCTTCTGCCTCACCAACCTTTAAGACACTTCTTACAGGCTACCTATTTGATGAAGTTTTTGGTTACCCCCTGCTAATCTATCTGGAAAGTCAGGGACACGTTAGGTGTCCTGGGCAAACACATGTGCAGGAAGTGTCTCCAGCTGCATCTACTCGAAATCCGCGTTTCGGAGCTGGAGCTGCGGCTGGAGTCACTGTGGAGCATCCGCGAAGCTGAGATCTTCATGGATAGCACGTTTAACGAGGTGGTCACACCGTAGGCAAAGAGGGCACAGGCAGACAGGAAATGGGTGAATGCCAAACAGAGTAAAAGAACTAGAAAGGTAGTGCAGGAGTTCCCTGGGTCCATCTCCCTCTCCAACAGATTTTCCGTTTTGGATACTGATGGAGCAGATGGTTTCTCTGGGGAATGCAGCAATAGCCAAGTCCGTGGCACTACGAGTGGCTCAACGGCACAGGAGGGGAGGAAAAAGAGTGGGAGAGCAATAGTAATGGGGGATTCTATCGTAAGGGGAACAGAGGCGTTTCCGTGGCCGCAGACATGACTCCAGGATGGTATGTTGCCTCCCTGGTGCCAGGGTCAAGGCTGTCACTGAACGGCTGCATGGCATTCTGAAGGGGGTGGGTGAACAGTCAGAGGTCGTGGTTCACATTGGTACCAACGACATGGGTAGAAAGAGGGATGAGGTCCTGCAACAAGAATTTAGGGAGCTAGGTAGCAGGTTAAAAAGCAGGAGCTCAAAGGTTGTAATCTCTGGATTACTCCCGGTGCCACGTGCTGGTGAGTATAGGGATAGGAGGATAGAGCAGGTGAATGCGTGGCTAAAGAGTTGGTGCAGGAGGGAGGGCTTTAGTTTCCTGGATCACTGGGTCTGCTTCTGGGGAAGGTGGGACCTGTACAAGTCGGACGGGTTGCACCCGAACCGGAACGGGACGAACATCCTTGCGGGGAGGTTTGCTAGTACTGTTGAGGGGGGGCGCGGGGGGGCGGTTTAAACTAACTTGGCAGGGGGATGGGATACGGAGTGGAGCTATAGTAGGGGGTGATGCACAGCCAAATATAGAGGAAAAAACAAGTCAGCCTGGAAGGCAGAGCAAATATGTAACGGCACAAGGGAGTATGGCAAGGCTGGATGGCATTTAATTTAATGCAAGGAGTCTTGCGAGTAAGACAGGTGAATTGAAGGTATTGATGAACACATGGGAGTATGATATTGTTGCTATCACAGAGACATGGTTGAGGGAAGGGCAGCTCAATATTCTGGGGTATAGAATCTTCAGGTGAGAGAGGTGGGTGTAAAAGAGGAGGGGGTGTTGCAATATTAATCAAGGAGTCAATTACTGCTGTAAGGAGGGATGATATCTTAGCAGGTTCCTCTAATGAAGCCATATGGGTAGAACTTAAAAAAAGGGGGCAAGCACTTTGCTGGGAGTGTACTATAGACCCCCAAACAGTCAGGGGGAGATAGTGGAACAGATATGTAGGCAAATCTCAGAGAAGTGTAGAAATAATAGGGTAATAATAGTAGGTGATTTCAACTTCCCCAATATTAACTGGGATAGTCAGAGTGTGAAAGGCTTAAAGGGTGCGAAATTCTTAAAGTGCATCCAGGAGAGCTTTTTGAGCCAGCATGTAGAAAGTCCTACAAGAGAGGGGGCACTACGGGACCTAATTCTAGGGAATGTAGCCAGGCCAGTGGTGGAAGTGTCAGTAGGAGAGCATTTTGGTGACAGTGACCATAATTCGGTGAGATTTAAGGTAGTCATGGAAAAGGACAAAGATGGAGCGGAAATAAAGGTTCTAAATTGGGGGAAGGCCGATATTAATATAAGGTAGGATCTGGCCAAAGTGGATTGGGATCAGCTACTTGTAGGAAAATCCACATCAGAGCAGTGGGAGTCTTTCAGAAAGGAAAGAGAGAGAGAGAGAGAGAGAGAGTACAACGCCAACATGTTCCCGTAAAGGTCAAGGGTGGGACCAACAAGCCCAGGGAACCCTGGATGTCAAGGGATATACAAGAATGGATTAGGAAAAAAAGGGAGGCTTTTGGCAGATACAAAGGACTAAAAACAGTGGAAGCCCGAGAGGAGTATAGAAAGTGCAGGGGGGTACTTAACAAAGAAATTAGGAGCGCGAAGAGTGGGCATGAAAAAACACTGGCGGGCAAAATAAAAGGAAAATCCCAAGGTGTTTTATAAGTATATTAAGGGCAAGAGGATAACCAGGGAAAGAGTAGGGCCCATTAGGGACCAAAGTGGCAATCTGTGTGTAGAGCTAGAAGATGTAGGTGAGGTTTTAAATGAATATTTTGCATCTGTGTTGACTATGGAGAAGGACGATGTAGGCATAGAAATCAGGCAAGGGGATTGTGATATACTTGAACAAATTAGTATTGAGAGGGAGGAGGTACTAGCGGTTTCAGCAGGCTTAAAAGTGGATAAATCCCCAGGCCCTGACGGGATGTATCCCAGGCTGCTGTGTGAGGCAAGGGAGGAGATTGCAGGGGCTCTGACGCAAATTTTCAGAACCTCTCTGGCCACAGAGGAGGTGCCAGAGGACTGTAGAACAGCTAATGTAGTACCATTGTTCAAGAAGGGTAGTAGGGATAAACCAGGGAATTACAGGCCAGTGAGCCTAACATCAGTGGAAGGGAAATTATTGGAAAAAATTCTGAGGGACAGAATTAGTCTCCACTTGGAGAGGCAGGGATTAATCAGGGATAGTCAGCATGGTTTTGTCAGGGGGAGATCATGTCTGACCAATTTGATTGAATTTTGCAAGGGGGTGACTAGGTGTGTGGATGAGGGTAGTGCAGTTGATGTAGTCTACATGGACTTCAGTAAGGCTTTTGACAAAGTCCCACATGGGAGACTGGTCAAGAAGGTAAGAGCCCATGGGATCCAGGGCAATTTGCCACATTGGATCCAAATTTGGCTTAGTGGCAGGAAGCAGAGGGTGGTGGTCGAAGGTTGTTTTTGTGACTGGAAGCCTGTGTCCAGTGGTGTACCGCAGGGATCGGTGCTGGGTCCTTTGCTGTTTGTAGTGTACATTAATGATTTAGATATGAATGTGGGAGGTATGATCAGTAAGTTCGCAGATGACACGAAAATTGGTGGAGTGGTAAATAGCGAGGAGGGAAGCCTCAGGCTACAGGACGATATAGACAGGATTGTTAGATGGGCAGAACAGTGGCAAATGGAATTTAACCCTGAAAAGTGTGAGGTGATGCATTTTGGGAGGACTAACAAGGCAAGGGAATACACAATGAATGGTAGGACCCTAGGAAAGACAGAGGACCAGAGAGACCTTGGTGGGCATGTACATAGATCCCTGAAGGCAGGAGGACAGGTAGATAAGGTGGTTAAAAAGGCATATGGGATACTTATATTCTATGCCTCGGCTAATGAAGGCAAGAGCAGGGAGGTTATGATGGAGTTGTACAAAACGCTGGTAAGGCCACAGCTGGAATACTGTGTGCAGTTCTGGTCGCCACACTATAGGAAGGATGTGATTGCTTTGGAGAGGGTGCAGAGGAGATTCACCAGGATGTTACCTGGGCTGGAGCGCTTCAGCTATGGAGAAAGACTGGACAGGCTGGGGTTGTTTTCCTTAGAGCAGAGAAGGCTGAGGGGGGACCTGATTGAAGTGTACAAAATTATGAGGGGCGTAAATAGAAAGGAACTTTTCCCCTTAGTAGAGGGGTCATTAACCAGGGGGCATAGTTTCAAGGCAAGGGGCAGGAGGTTTAGAGGGAATTTGAAGAAAATCTTTTTCACCCAGAGGATGGTTGGAATCTGGAACTCACTGCCTGAAAGGGTGGTAGAGGCAGGAACCCTCACAACATTCAAGAAGCATTTGGATCAGCACTTGAAACGTCATAGCATACAAGGCTACGGACCAAGTGCTGGGAAATGGGATTAGAATAGACAGGG
The DNA here is from genome assembly GCF_052327205.1 of Somniosus microcephalus. Taxonomy (NCBI): domain Eukaryota; kingdom Metazoa; phylum Chordata; class Chondrichthyes; order Squaliformes; family Somniosidae; genus Somniosus; species Somniosus microcephalus. The sequence continues at coordinate 6,833,349 of NC_141003.1, forward strand.
CTTGATGGCCGGCACAGACACGATGGGCCGAAGGGCCTCTTTCTGTCCTGTAAATCTCTGACTCTATAATCTCTTTCTTTGGCTCAGCGTCTGTTTTTCCTAGTGTCTCTGTGAAGCGCCTTGGGACAATTTCCTTCACGGAAAGGATTTTGAGATTGAGTTATGTTTAAGGGTTTTTTTTTAAGTGAATTTGCAAAGGTTTAAAAAGAAGAATCACTGGCTGCAGGCATTGGACAATGTATATTAAAACCAAATGAGCCAAGTTTGGGAGAGGTCATA